>NC_092821.1:73251209-73864959 GCF_023375885.2 Dermacentor andersoni
GTATCAAAATATTAATAGCACCTCTTCTTCAACATATCCCGTAATAGTTACAACAAAATGATTCTTATCCTTTTAATATCTGATGTATGGTTTACAAAATTTTCTTTTAGTTTCCTTTTTCTCCTTACTACCAGCCGAAATGTGGCCTATCTCCCGTGGTGGGTTGAGCCATACCTCCAGGCACCAAACCGAAATATTGGAATTTGGGTGAGTGTGGTACCCTTGAGCTCCCGTGTACACGCTTTGCCCCCTTGTCGATCTGGAGAGGCAGGCCTTGCGACTGTGTTTAGGGCTACCTAATACACAGCTATAGTATTAAAGACCCAATCAGCCAAGTTGGTCCGATGTTTCGTTTTGAATCCGGAACCCTCAGCACACCAGGCCTATGCTACACTTGACCAAGGACCACCCAGCGACCTAAGTTCGAGAGAAAGAGGTTAGGTACGGACATGCATACATGCATAGAGACATACCGCAAACTCGGTGAAGCTAATAAATAATGATAATAGCATTAAAAGCTGGAAGGCTATCCACTTCTAGTTGGTGTCGATGAAAGACAGTCTCCATGGGCGTGTAAGGCGCGAAGATGGAGTGTATATGTACCTTATCATGTACTGTGAGAGCCGCGCTGGATACGACGACGTTTTTTCGACGTTATCTGGAGGATAACTATCCTTGCAAACTTTTTGTCATCGCTTATGATTATCGTCATAACTATCATCATCATAGTCATCCCAAACACAGTGACCCATGCTCAGTGTCATCACGTACACAGTGGTCCCAGGGGCCCGTACTCAAAGTATTTCCAATCCGTATTTGTTTCCGATAACAACTTTATCCCGACACTTACCAATATAGTTTCTTCTGTAGCAATCAGTGACGTTGAGATAAACTGCGAAGTCATCCTCAACCTTATATTAATAAACCTGGATGTTAAGAAATGCACTGGTCCGGACGGGATACACAACGCGTTCCTTGTTCCTTATTCGTTGTGGTCATCAATATATCTGTCAGTCATATTCAGAAAGTCCTTATCATCCTCTACTGTACCTTCTTCATGGAAGTTAGCCAAAGTGCTCCCTCTTTATAAATCTGGAGATAAGCAGTGTTTATCGAACTACAGACCAATTTCACTGACGTTACAGTCATGCAAAATGTTGGAACACATCATTCATAAGCACATCACGCTCTTTCTGGAATCAAATAATTTACTGTCTAACATGCAACATGGGTTTAGGCGCGGTTTTAGCACGTTAACGCAGCTAGTTGAGTTTACGCATGACATTTCATTTAACCTTGATGTAGGCAACCAGGTTGATGCCATTTTTATAGATTTCTCGAAGGCATTTGACACCGTTTTACATTCTAAACTTATTGCTAAACTTAATGCTGTACTGAATAATCCTCATTTAGTTAACTGGATTTTAAGCTTTCTCTCATTTCGCTCCCAGTTCGTTTCTTACAGTTTGACTGACTCCGCTACTGTTGGTGTGACATCAGGTGTACCCCAAGGCTCCGTCCTTGGGCCGCTTCTTTTTTTATTATACATAAACGATTTGCCACTTCACTGCTCTTCTAACATCCGTCTCTATGCTGATGACTGCGTTCTATATGAAGTGATTAAATCTTCTAATGACCATTATCGCCTTCAAGAGTCGTTTTCTAGGTTTTGCGATTCGTGTAACACTTGGCAAACGAACATTAATTTCAATAACACCGTTCTGATGTCTTTCTGCAACAAATCTTCCCCCTCCCTTTTCAGTTACTCGTTCAATGGCCGTGCTGTAGATAAGGTTTCTGAGTATAAGTATCTTGGTGTCATTTTTACGCATAACATGTCATGGTCCAAACACGTTGATTACATATGCAGTAAAGCACTAAAAAAATTAGGTTACTTGAGGCGAACGCTAACCCGATCTCCTAAAGAAACAAAGTTACTAATGTATAAATCTCTAATCCGCCCTGTTCTTGATTATGCATCTGTAGTTCGGAGCCCGCATAAGCAGTTAGAGATTAATAAACTAGAAGCTATACAGAAAAAAGCTGTGCGATTTATATGTCATCGTTACGATCGCGACTTTTCGCCCTCTTCAACACTTTCTTCCTTGAACCTAAACACGCTCTCTTCTCGTCGCCGTGTCGAATCATTAAAATTCTTGCATTGCATTGTCAATTCTTTAGTTAGGCTCTCAAATGATAATTACATTAACTTCGCGCCGGGATCATCAACGAGAAGACATCATGACCTAAGCATGATACCCTACTACCCACGCACTAACATTTTCAAATTCAGCTTTTTTCCCCGCTCAATCAAAGACTGGAATTCATTACCTGGGTCCATTCGCTCATGCTCATCCCAAATTTTTGCAACCGCCATCCCAGATGCATAATCGTGCTCACCCATGCCTGGCAGCATTTGTATAACTTCTTGTGTATATTTTTTCATCAGTGCTCCTTTGTAAAAGTGTTCACTTGTTTTTATTTGTGTATTTTCCTTTCATCAGTGCTCTTTGAAAGTGTTCACTTGTATTTACCGCTGTATACTCCTATGCATTTCCTGTACCTTTTCTTAACCCACTCCTGCTATAGCGCAAATTGCGCTGCAGTATGTATAAATAAATAAATAAATAAATAAATAAATAAATAAATAAATAAATAAATAAATAAATAAATAAATAAATAAATAAATAAATAACATACCCAGTGTCCCATACCGGTGTTCCCAGTGGCACTAATATTTAGACTGCACTATCTCCTGGTTCGGCCTACGAAAGAGGTTGTAGAAACACACAGCCCCCATACGAAACAAGGTGAGGGTAACTCGCCAGGAAAGCATTCGTCTTTAAAAACGCGCTTGTTTATTTGATGGCGAATGATAGCGCATCATGAGTGCCGTGATTAAGGGAAACGTTTTCGCAACCAGCGCACTCGTTTAACGGCTAAAAACTTCAAACCGGTTGCTGTGGGGTTTATGCCCCAGACCCACGATCTGATTATGAGGCACGTCATAATGGGGAGGGGGGGGGGGGAAGGGGCTCCGGATTATATATATATATACATATATATATATATATATATATATATATATATATATATATATATATATATATATATATATATATATATATATATATATATTCTCGCAATAAATTCTAAATTCTTGGGGGAATACAGTGCAGTGCACCGAACTCGTGATTAAGATAAGCGGCAGTTCCCACCTTCCGCAATGTGGGATGTGCCGTGGTCGGTGTCCACGGCAGCTATAAACTTTCGCGGTCGGTGTCCGTTTTAACTGTCGTCCCGTGTGATCACGACAAGACGGGCTTCCGTCCGATTCTCGATTTCGTCCACATTCCGAAATGGTTGGCCATCGTGGTGAAGCTGCAGCTAGATGCGGCAGAAACGGCAAAACGCGCTAATAAAATTAAAAAAAAAATGCACGCGTTCTCACTGATCACGTTCAAGAAAGAAAGGGAAAAAAAAGCGAAAACACGTCGTAAATGTTATTTCTTTTTGCTGCTGCTAATGGCACCACCGCCACCGCGTCCACGCCGTCGGTACACCTGACGCAGTAAACAAGCCCTTGAGGCGTAGAACATTTTTGTTTCTTTCTTCTCGCAAATGGGACGACGGAAATACTTTTCGTCGTTTGTGATCGGCTCGAAGCCGGAAAGCGACTCGCGAGAGTCGTGCCGACTGCAGCACAACAAACGCATCCGGCTTGCGTGCGCACGTGCGCAGGTGTGAGGCGGATGCGTTTGTTATTGGAGAGCTTTAGATTTAGGGGACGCAAGCGGCTTGCGTACGCAAGAACTTGGGGCGACGGTACTGCGCACGCGCAGACCGAGACGTGTCGGGGTCTGCGTATGCACAGTACCGTGGTTCCTAGTTCTTGCGTACGCAAGCGGCTTGCGTCCCCTAATCTAAAACTCTCTATTGTTGCGGCGAAACGGCTCAGTGACACGCTTTCTTCCCCAGTCACCCGTAGCGCTGCAAACCGGTGCCCCGTAAGGTCCCTCTATAATTTTTGAGGGACTTTACTGCTTCGCGACGCCTTCAGCCAACTGCGCAATACTCGTGACGTTCGAAATAAACTACACCCCTTAAAACGAGCGGAGCGGGAGACGCCCGATGATTACGCCATGCCCCTTTGAGAATTGTGTTAGGCTGTCGCCGAACTTAAGCGTAAGGTAAATCTGAATGTCAGCTAACACATTCTCCTGGCGTCCGCGAAAAGAAGTGTGGCTTGTGGTGAGCATTTTTAACGGCCCGTTTCAGCCATTAAAAAGAAAGCTACGCGCAGGTGAACGGAACTTCAGCAACACTTGAACGAATTCTTTACGGTTTGATGCTTACGTATAAGTAATAACCCAAAGGTATAAGGCATGCAGGGCACGAGTCGAATGACAACTAATCACGTAAAGGGCTCTTGCAAGTGTATTATGAGAAATGTGAGCCAATATGCATCCAGACGACAACACGTTACCGCGCGCGAAGTCGCCCGATATATAAATGTAAAAAAAACAAAACAAGAAGCCTTCGTGTGGCTGCCGTTACTTTTTTATTCAACAACTGCAAGTTGCGTCAAGTTAGTTCTTCTCGTTGTGGTATTGCTTGTAAATAAAAAAAAAAAAAAGAATACGAAGGATTTCGAAGCAACGAAACAAGTGCAGACGTGCACTTCATTTTTACTCGATGCGCGTATGCTATACCCGCTATGGCACACACACCGGACTGTCTCTAAAAAAACCAAAGCAGAAAAAATGCATGCGTGACTAAGTAACACAAGAAATCAGGAAAACCAGGGATTCACAAGTGATGCGAGATAGCAAGCGAAACCACATGTACACCACGCTTGAAGTCACGTATCGAACTCGCTAACTTCCGCGACTTTGCGCGAATCTCTATAAAGAGCCGTGAGCAAATCTACGCACGAGATAATTTATTTGTTCCACTTGCTCCTGGTGTCAAACATTCAGGGCGTTGACGGCACCTCTTTCTCTTAAGTTGTTTTACACGCTGACTTGGAATATTTTAACACGAGAGCGTTAAGAGCCCCTTGTCACAGAAAATTCGCTGCAGGTATAGGCGGCGTTGTGCGTATGAGAAAAATAATCCCGAACTACGCATGCCAAACCACGGAGGCCATCCGCGTGGCGCATAGGCTTTACTGAACTAACTGAATGTCTCAAAACAAGATGTGTCAGAGAATTTGTAAAGTACGACTTACACACAACCTACGTACAGCCATGATAGCGTCGGACTGTAATTTAAATATACGAGAAAACATAATTCTGTTATGCCTAAACTTAAACATAAACCCCGTTCCCAGCTGCCGTTTGAGGTCTGTCTGAGTATGAGCGGCGCCTCCCGCTCGGTTCCTTGAAACACCGTCCATACGAAAAAAAAAAAAAAAAAAAGAACGCTCACCATCGTACATAGCGTTCGCCGTCAGTGTTTCCAGGAAAACATTACGGTTACATAAGCTGTAGCTGCCGGGAAGCGCAAGATGCAGTCAGGGATCTTTGAATACCATCGAGTTCCACTCTTAAAGGCGAAGCTTAAGCGTCCTCGAATTTTTTTTTCTTGAACCATGAAGGATTCTATCCCCCTACCACGTGTTTAGCAGCCCAACACCATAGCCACTAAACAAGCTAAGGATAGTAGCTTCATGGGTCATACAAACTTGGAAAGATTCGCTTATTAACGGAATTAGCAAGCACGGTGTCAGCGCGCATAGGCAAACATGAACACATCACGCTCGACACTCGTTGTCAAGATGGTAGCGTGAGTAAGCGGGGCAGGGGCAGCGAGCGTAGTGACGTTCGTGCCGTCTATCGCTTCAAGGCAAACTCAGAAGCCAGAACACAGAACGCACAAAGGTATGGGCCGCCTGCAGACTGCTTTCCACATACGGCTTTCAAGAATACGGAGTTGCTGGAGGAGTAATAGTCGCCCCCCTCCCTTCCGCGCTGCCTCCCCGCTATCCTCCCTGTCGCGCCCAAGATTGAGCCGCGATCGTCAGTTCTTGCGCCCGGTCGCGAAATACGCAGTTGCTGCCGGGGCACAACGCCGCCTTCCCTTCCAACCCCCCTCTGCGTTCGTGCGACGAAAGACGGCGCGTTTGCTCTCCGCTTTCCTCCCTCGCGCGCGCCAGATTCAACCGCGATCGTCGGCTACCTTCGCGTGCTTTCACTCGCTCATACAGCATACGGCGCGCGGCGACGGTGTTATCGCTCGTGGACTTCATGCGGAACATCACGGCGCGATGGCGACGGCACGAATACACCTGGAGTGTCCACATTGCTATCGCAATAGAAAGTCACAGGCGTGCACGGCACACGCAGCACAGTCACAGCGTAAGCTGTAGGAACGGCTCCATAGGAGCCTGCACTTTATGAAGGATACTGGATTGTCCGAACGCTTGCGACAGCGGATGATTCCTCTGTGGCTGACTCTGCGAATGACTGAATCTATTTTGTTCGTTTTCTCTCCTTATCGATTATTCCCCATTTGTTCCTCCCCAATTATAGGGTAGTCATCCGGGCACCTCCCTGGGTAACCTCCCTACTTTTCGCTCTTCGTTTCTCTTTCTCTATTTCTCCATAGGAGTTCCATTTTCGGCATTACGCACTGAAGGGTCTTCGCGGCGAGGTGTCTGTGCGTCGTTTTCACGAGAACGATTCGAACTGTGCGCCTGACGTCGACGGCGAGCTACAGCTTGTTCTGCTCTCTGCACGGCGGTCTGCCCAGCCCGATGTTGCCTGGTTTCAGCCGCAAGCGTAGCTCTATACAATTCGCTTCTTCAGCAGTGGTTCGTACCGTGCGAGAAGGCGCCGTAACGTGTACCGAAGAGTAAACACATGTATCAAGACTACGCGGAGCAGATGTCACATCCCTTGTCCCGTGGCACTGTACGTTGCTGTTTTAATGATGATGATGACAATGATGATTTAATGAAAGCCCTTTCGAAACGAGGTAGCGACAAACAGTCACCTAGGCTGCTTCAGGTCTAGGCCCAGCTACGTGCATCATGCCACTGCTATATGCAACTGCTACATGTCGGGGCACCTGGTGGAATATAACGGAACTGCAATGCAAAGTTTGTACGTATCGACCCTACGCGGCGTGATTGTCACATCGTGTGTAAAATGGCACGATACGATGCTAATAATGAAGATTAAATGGCGTCCCCTTTGAAACGGGACGGTGGCAGTTACCAAGCTCACTTGAATTAATCAGGTATGCCACATATGCTTTTCTTTACATCAATACTTATACATATTCATATTCTTCTTTTTAATGCGAAAGCATTGTAAGCCCCATTATGCGAAAATGCGGGGTTGTAGTCGGCGGCGTGACCGAATGATCGGTCACGCCGGCCACGTAAAGCCTTGCGCAGTGAAGAAACCAAAAGTCAAAGAAAATCCGGTTGCCAAAAACATGTTGCAGACTTCTGCTTTTGCAAATATTGTAAGGCGGTGCGGCACAAATGTTTGTGCAGCGCTGAAGGGCTCGAACGCGCTCTCTCCAATAGTGTGCACTCAACTTGTAGGCGTGCAGTGGAACGCCTGGATAGTTAGGTGATACACAAGACTATTCAATGCCAGCATTGAATCCTCTAATTCAAAACTCATTAAAAATATCTTTAGTAGAACAGGCGTAAGAATGAACTTACAGGTTTTATAATATTCACCTGAAATGACATCGGGACCGGAAGTTTTTGACATGGGTGATTGATTAATGGCAATCTTCACCTTCTGCCTAGTAATCGAACTACTGATTAATGAACAGTCTTCGTCAGTTATAGGAGTTATTATAGACACAAATTATTGTAAAAGCTTGGTATCCTGGTCCCCAAAAACATAACTGAACACCACCGAATTCGAATTGAGACACAATATCATTTGCGTCAGTTACTAATGTGCCGTTCGAATACATTTCGGTAATAACTTTCGCAGAAGAGTGGTGGTGTTCATTGATCAAAGCTTAACGGGTCGGTTTCTCAGAAAGCAAGGCGCGGTTATTACATGACCGAATACGGGTGCCTCCATAGCGCATTGCGTCAAACTTTTGCAAGTCGGATTTCAAGTTTGCAATGTCACCGGCGTATGTTCCAGGAGCTTCACATTCAAGCTCATAAAGGCTATAAAGACTTTTCAGCAATTTCTTCTCTTCATAATTTTTTGCAGAATGACTTAATAGAACCAAGTTCAATTGCAATCGATCTGATTTCCTGCTTAAGAAGCTCCCATGCAAATCAAGAGAGAAGCATTTTTTTTTCAAAGCTAAGGAGACCTGATCCGTAAACTTTCCATAGCCAATAATACATGAATTTAACTTTCAGGGTGCCCATTGAGGTCGGGAACTAGCACAATTGTCGCCGCCCCGTCACCATGCAGTGGTCGGAAAACGAAATAGGGTGACTTTTTCATAGGAGACCTCTAGAAATAAACGATTACGAAACATATATACGATCGAGTGGAGAATTTGAACGTCGTAAATGCACGTATATAGAGCAATACATTTGCTCCGATGCTCCTATATATATGAGCCTTATTTACCGGCCTTATTTGAGTCTCTAGCTCCTTTAGCGGATTGTGACTGTAGTGTTGTTCCCTTAGGCGACATCAACTTTGTATGTCACGTGAATGACCATTGATTACATAACACCCACAGGGACAAAAGTAGTGAAGTGCTATTTAACATCACTGACAAAGACGCCACGGCAGCTCCATGGTTCTGGTTGACTAAATGTGTGCCTAGTGTGTGCGTCGCTGGGCACGTGATGGCGCAGCCAATGGGGAAGGAGGTACCGCCAGGTAAGGAGTGCATAAAACGAGCGTATAAAAGAAAAAGAAAGCATTAATGTCTAATTGAATGCCGTTGAGCGGTCCTTCGAGTTATGGACTCCTCGCGGGCAAGCGAGCGCATTGAGATGCTTGGCACGTTTTCATTTGGCCTTACCGAGGTGCAGTCAAAATGCAGACGAGAGTTTGCGTGGACAAGGAACGCGCGTAAAAAGAAAACATTTCACCAAAAGGACTATAATGCTATCGCATTCCCACACGTAAGCAGTCTCAAGTGTCTCTGCCAATTTTTTCGCTAACGATCGCTATCCGGAACAATACCTACCTCGCTCAAGCGTTGTTCGGCGTGTTGTCGAAACGATTGGGTCGTGACACGTATTACACTCTCAAACAAGTTTGCCCCCTTTGGGCCGTATCTTGTCCCACAACGATAATCGTCATCGTGCCCGCATTCCCTTTCTTTAACGCTATGAGCCCGGTATTTCCCAGTCACGAACGGCTTGCGCCTTATCAGCGTGACACAGCATTTTCGAGAGGGAAGTAGCCAGCGTTGAGTTTTCAAGAAAGGAAACACAAGCAAGGCAGATGACGATTATCGTTGTGGGACAAAATGAACCCCGAATGGTGTAAACATCTTTAAGAGTGTCGTGGCGTTCAAGGCTGACGTGTAGCTGTTGCCAGAACACGTGCAGATTCTTCTCTGGCTTCAACTTAAAAAGCTCGGAGGTATACTTCACACCACATGACAATGTCCTCCACCAAGGTTCTGACGTTTGTTTTGCTGACGATGACTGTCCTTCTCATGTAAGTATGATGCCCAACGTTACCGATATGACTCGATACAGAACAGGGGGCCCGCATTCCCAAAATGTGCCGCGCAGGAGTTATTTGTAAGAGCAAATTCCAGCCAATCCCGATGCTGAGCACATTATATTAGCGTAGGCCGGTGAGGCACTGCCAAGGAGTACTTGCCAGCGAAAACATTTGTGAATTCGGTCCCGGCAGTGTTGCTGTAGCGCGCTTGTGAGATGGTTTGATCGTCCTGGCGTTTTAATGCTTACTTCATTTGCATATTGTAAGCACAGAGTAACTGAACGATTAGTATATTCGGGAAGGGTGATTGTTCCTAATTTTGTACGTATATGAAGGTGACGTTGGCCCGCATTCACAAAAACATTCTTATGCTGCAAGAAAAATAAAGTGTCCATATAAGAGCAGCTGCGAACCAATCATGACGTTTTTACATGTTATAAGCGAAGGCCGCCCGTGATAAGAACATGGTCCTTACGAATGAAAGGTTTCGTTAGTTGTTAGCACTACAGCATTTCTTTTTTACACAGAGAGTTGTTAGTGTGAATAGAAGCGCTCGAAAAGGTTTATGGTGTGCGAGTTTTCCTAGTATCCTGGGAGAAACTAAATGATGCGAGAAGGTTAGATTTGGAGTAAACGGGGGAAACGTTAGTAGTATTGTGGGGGGCAAAAAGTGAAGGGCATGAGCTTTTTATATGAGAGCAAAATAAAAATTCCCAAACGCTCGTTTTCTCCTTGTTTATCAGCATCGTATGAAATGCCTAGAAAGCTTCTCCAGTATTCTGGGAGAGCCAAATGTGGCAGTAACGCTATATTTCGGAAGTATGTTATTGGTACCGTATACCGAAAGGTTACAGTGTGCAGGTAAATTAAAGGCTTTGCAAATGAGTAATAACTGCGCGTTTTCTTCCACCTAAGAAGCGTTACGTGAAGCTAGTACTTACTGTGCCAATTTTCCTGAGACAGCTAAATAGGGCAGCAAGACTCAATTTCCATAGGGATAGAGAGCATTTTATGCATGATGTGCGATCAACGTTTAAACTGTGCAGGTTAACTTAAGCATTTCCAAGAAAATTGCTTATAAAAGAGTTTGATAGCGTTATACAGCCATTATACTCAAAATTTATCAGTGTTCGAGGCAAACTAAATGCGCAACTGAATTCAGATTTTGTAAAATATGGGGAATGTTAGAGACGATGTGCTACTAAAGTTTAACGTTTGTGAGGTAGTTACAGGCCTTGAATATAATTGGTATTTCCAGGCGTTACACACGAAGCGTATACGTTTTTCCAGCGTCCTCGGTGAACTGAAAGTGGTATCTAGTTCATATATTGCGAAAATACGAGGCATAGTTGTGTGTTATGCGCAGGCAAAGTTTAATGCGTCTTATTTAATTACACACCCTTCGAGGTCATTTGCTTATGCAAGTGCTCGGGAGCATTACAAGTGTACCTTAATAATGGTGTAGAATGTTTGACCGGTGTTCCGAGAAAAGTAAACTTACACCGAGTTGAAACGTGGCGGATGAAAAATTTTAGGATAATTGTGGCTTTTGTGGAGAGTACACGTTCAAATGTTCGAAAGGGTAACGCACGGATGTTTTACGGTGTTCCTTTTTGCTCCCTTCATGTGGCTGCAACGGTTGCAGTGGCCGACGGTCTCGACGTGCATTGAGACTATGCGACCAGCACTGTGCACTGAATACTTGCCTCGGTACACGGATAAATGTCACGATGGGACAGCTACACCCGTAGAGCTGCTTTACACGCTACAACGCTGTCCTCGACTAGTGGCAAATGCAAGTCACTAGTCGAGTGATTGCACTTGCCACTAGTCGAGTGTCCTCGACTAGTGGCAAGTGCAAACGCCTCTCTTCGAGCGGCGTTTGCACTTGCCACTGCCAAGCCGAGGGCTGACTTGTGTCCACGTGTGGGACGCGTGAAATTGCTGCCCTATGCTTGCAGGCTGACGAAAGCAATTTTAGTGTCTGTCAACACAAACGACTGAACTTGCTTTTGTCTAATATTTCGTCGCTGCTACATTATTTACAACAAGAACAAGAAAATGGAACGAGAAAACGGAACAATATTGAGAATATAGGGCTTCAAAATATTACTTTATCAGCCTAAACCGACTTATCTACTATTTCTCTTCATTGTCTCCCACAAAGTACAATAGGCGATTAAAAAAAAGAAGCAGATGTATACAATCGGCGAAAATCCGTATCCGAAGAAACGAAATAACCATGTAAAAACACATTAAACGGCATTTTATCGTACAAGTGACAGTAGATTACAACACGCTGCTACACACTCAGAAGGTTAGTATAATGGTTCTTGAAATGATTCCGTTGCCGAGAAAATAGTGAGGGGTATAGAGAGTTCCACTCAGCAATCGATAAAACTGGAGGGGAATTTTGATTTGATCTAGGCTTGGCAAACTTTGCTTTTACTTTGTGAATGTTTTCTGTACGAGTGGTTGGAAGTATATGAGCTCGGACGAACGGAATATTAGTATAATAAAACGAGGAAAAGAAAACAGACAACCGCTTAAATGTCTTGCACATGTCAGGAGCAAGGAAACTGAGCGACTTTTTTCAAAGCGGACACACTTTTATTCTGAAAGTATGAAGACTGCACAGATTCATGTTGGACTGATTCGTGTAGATTAGAGAGCGTGAAAGGGATGTCCAATGACGGATATATGTTCAAAGAAGGCGTCAACAGTGAATTATGTGCAAGAAATCTCGTATCTCTCTTCACAAGACGTGCCGTTTCCGATAACTGAGCTTTTTATGTGCTTGTTGGAAAACTGCTCAGTGCGGGTATTCAAGCTTGAACTTTAGGGAAACGGAACACTCTGGTACTTAAATGAAAACGCGTATTTGACAATATTACCACGCATTTTATACTGGTTCGTGGCTTAGGTGAACGACAGCGAAATCTTACGTGCTTAGCCATTGCTGTGGTAATTTTCATCTGCGATTAGTCACCCCATTCAGTTAGCTTTCATAAATCAGACTACACCGCAATCACATTGGCAGAGTAGCTCATGTTTCGTTATAGACGACGGAATCGTCCGCGAACAGACGTATTTGTGAAATACTTCAGTTGCGAGGCCGTTGATGAAAATTGATAAAAATAATGGAGCGAGAAGAGACTCACGAGGCACTACCCAAGTGTCCCTAGTGCGGTTAAGTAAGCAGGGGCCGAATTCACGAATCCTTTTGTTCGCAAGTGATCTGTGCCATTGGCCCGCTGCCTTCGCTGATTAATGTGTCCAGCATCAGGGTTGACTGGAATAGCCCTGTGGAGAAGGGCTATAGTCGGCCAGATACGCGCTCTGTACACGACCTCTCATCACACGTGGCCTTTATTTTCAGAACCGAGGTTACCGCCTTTACATCCTGTGGCAGCCGGGTGAGTTATTCTCAACTTGTTCTCTCATAACGGACAGCCACTACTCCCTTTACACGGCGCTATCGCGCAACCTTCCTTTGCTGGCAGCGATGTGTACCTCACACTTGTACGGCGAGGAAATGAATCGCAAAGGAAACAACGACTAACAAAATACAAAACAAAATATTCATATTCAAACAAAATTCAAACAAATATTCAAACAAATATTCAAACAAATAAAATATTCTAATGCACTCCCAAACATAAACAACATCCTAAGAAAATACCACCCAATATTATCAAGTAACGAGCGCCTGCGAAAAGCGTTCCCGGATGTACCCAGGGTTACCTATCGCCGAAACAAGAACTTTAAAGACATGTTAGTGCACGCAAAAGTCAGCCAGGCGCATTCCCCCGTAATAAAAGCATGTTGTCGCCCTAGGTGCAAAACCTGCAGGCACCTTCAAAGTGACATTAAAATTAAAAGCACCGCAAATAGTTATACACATGAAGTCAAATCTAGCTACACTTGCACAAGTTCGGATGTGATTTATATGCTTGAATGTCCATTCTGTTAGAAACAATATATCGGTGAAACAGGACAATCAATGAACGGCAGATTAAACGGACATCGCGCGGACACCGCTAAAAAGCTTCCCAAAGCCGTCGCCGAGCATTTCAACCAACCAGGTCATAACTTTGATGAACTTAAGCTCTACATCTTACAGTCAAATTTCCGTTCTGAACGAGAAAGAAAATACAGAGAATCATACCTTATCCATAAGTTCAAGACATTGCAACCAATAGGCATAAAGGTTTCAAAGGGAGCTTTAGAACCTATTCGCTATGCTAAACTTCAAGCTATAGGCAACAACACGTAGTTTGATTTCTTGGCGCATCCCCCCCCCCCAATTTTTTTGCTCCCCTTTCCTTTCCTTTTTTTTTTTTGTCAGCCGTCGTGTCAGACGCCCTTGACACGCCGGCTAACGCGCGTGTGTTGACAGACCGGGGTTGGGCGGTGGGGGGGGGGGGATAAACAAACATTTGTTTGTTTATTCTTTTTTCACAGAAATCACATGAATGTCAACCAATGCTTACAACAGCAACAATAGTGACGTCGTATTTAGTAAGTGCAGTTGCAGAAAAGAAACAGCAGCTGCTCTCTACTAGTGACAGTATGAAAAACTAATATCGCCGCAAGCGGAAACCAGTCTGTTGAGATAGTTATCGTCAGTATATGTCCTGATGTTTCTTTAGCGGCTCGTGACATGGAAGACACACATAGAAACTGCATTAGGCAGAGCATACCGGATCTGTCGCCTATTTCGTAAGCTATGGTTTGACTTACCTAAAACCGCTCAATTCATTACTTGCAACACGATGCCTTTTTCTCGCATAAATTGTCGCTTATTCAGGGATGCATCAAATATATCAAATATGGCGAATTAGTTCTGCGTAATCTCGCAAAGTGGAGGAAGTATCATGAAAGGGCACAGTTGAGGGTCATCCACCTGAATCTAGCACGAAGTTAGAAAGAAAAACCGCAGGGGTTTCTTAGAAAGAACGCTTAGGAGGTGAGGAAAATATCGTCCAGCTCCACGATATACCGCCCTCGTTATATGCACGCCTCACACAGCCCGAGAAACGGCTATTCGTTTGACCGTACTATACGTGTACAACATGCTAGCCATACGAAGTTGCCTCGCATAGCCTTCAGTAAATAAACAATTTCAAATATATGTAGATATGTTAGTGTACAAAAAAAGGCTATTCGTCGTAATGCAAACGTTCCGCCCGACAATTACACGAAGCTGCTATTTCAAGGACTGAATGTAATACAACTTCGTGGCTTTTATAATACGGCCTCACTAGGCGCTACGAAGAGGACACTAGATTGTGAATAGTATTGTTTGCCTGCTTCAGCCGTTTTGAGTCTGTCTGTCTGTTATCAATCAATCCTTCCTATCCATCCGTCCGTCCGTCCGTCCGTCCGTCCGTCTTACGCCGACCCAGTGACTCAAGCTGTCTAGCTGCTCAGGCTACCAGGTATGTGCTCCTGGTCGTGATACCATCGTGGGCGTTCCATTGTCGTCATTCCAGCTTCGTGATATCTTACTCCCGTCACGCCGTCGTTGTAATGCCTTCAGCCCCGATCCAGTGGCCGACAATGTCTAATGGCTTGGGCCAATAGATATGGTGATATGGGTTCATTATGGTGATGCCGTCGATTGGTCGTTGCATCACCACCATTGAAGCTTTCTCATCCGACATTCGTAATACCGCCGCCGACACGCCATCGCCCATCACACCGTCACATTCATTTGCTGTCGCACCGCCATAGTGATGCCGTCGTGGTCGTTCAATCGTCGTCATTCGCACTTCGTGATTTGACTCTCGTTATGCTGTCGTCGTCATGCCACCTACTCAGATTCAGTGGTCCAAGTTTATTATTGAGGCCACTAGGTATGTTCGTGGTTGTGATGCCGTGGTGGTCGTTGCATCCTAGCATGATCGTCATTCCATCTTTGTCATCCAACTGTGGTCATGCCATCGTCGTCACGCTGTTGTTTTATCGCTGTCATGACTTCAATAGCGTCATCCCACTGTCATGCCGCCATCGTCATACCGCTTTCATCGTTCCATCGACGTCACTCTTCTTTCGTCATTGTACTGTAACCGTACTGTCGCCATTCAAATGTGATTATACCGCCGTTGTCACGCCTGCAGCTTTTTGCGCACAAGACGAGGACGAAGGAGAGGCTGAGACACACGCTGCATTCATGTCCTACCAACATGCCCAAATGGTCACCTTAGTGAATTGTCATGCCATCATTGTCAGACAGTCTCTATCATGCCTCCATTCTCAGACTGTCGTCGTAATGGCGTCGTAGTCGTGCCATCATTGTCGCGATAAAGCTTTCGTGATACAGTCATCCTCACGCCATAGTAATAATTCACTAGTTGTTATCCCATTGTCCTCATGCCGTTGGCATGTTATCGTCGTCATGTATCCATGGGGATGCGCACGCAAATACCTTAAGGAATAGCTGGAGAGATCATGCAGCTATCGTTCGCCGTCACACAAAGTGGTAAATCAGCTGTAAACAAGACTGTCAGGCCACAAGACCGTCTCTGCAATGTTATTTCCTCTATGTTTCCCAGAAGGCTTGTAGATGTCACATAGGGATGGAGTAGATTTTGAAGATTTACGTGGTATTTCTCAGCAATGTGTGATTTACAGATGACATTGTACTGCTTATAACTGCTGAAGGTGGCTTACAACAGATCATTTGAGGACATGAAAAAGCAATGCTTGAGGGCTGGTTTGAGGATTAGGGTTTAAGACTAAAGTTACGATCAGCAGCAAGGAGAGTGAATAAGGGTTAGTAATTGATAGTAAGCCTCCCAGTCAATAATGGGGACATTCAGGAGAGGTCAGACACTCTACGTAGAAAAATTTCCGTTTTCGTTCATGAGAAACACTTT
Source organism: Dermacentor andersoni (assembly GCF_023375885.2). NCBI lineage: Eukaryota > Metazoa > Arthropoda > Arachnida > Ixodida > Ixodidae > Dermacentor > Dermacentor andersoni. The sequence goes on from NC_092821.1 coordinate 73,267,714, forward strand.
TTATTTTATTTCTGAAGAAAAGGTAAGCACTGCTTTAAATATGCACCAACTTAAATATGGTCCTAAAATACATTCGACAAGTAATTATATTCTACGAATTTTATGTGGATATGGACTGTAACATTGCAATAAGAACCAGCGCCGGTTCGATAGAAGTTAAACTAGGCAATCAAGAGGTAGATGGCAATCCATGCCTTGCAACACATGCCACGGTGGGCTGCAACACATCTATTGCGCCTTGCAAGAATTGCTTACATTTATTTATTTTCGTCCTTCTTGCAGTGTCGCTTTGCCTCGGATGGAAAAGTGTCGGGCTGCTCCAGAGGCTGCAAATGTGTCCGCAAGACCACAGGCATTGGTGACAGCGGCAATGGCACGTGCCGGCGTGGCTAACCGCCAGGTGCCTATCAGCTGCTACATTTATTGCCACTCGCTAACGATAAATAAAAGCGAATGACTGAATGAATTTTTATGAAGAAGCGATGACTATGTGGCCTATGCTCGGGGGGTGGGGGGTTATGGGTAGGGTATGGAGAAGAGGGGCGGGGGGCACCCGACCGCTACCACTGGAGACGAGACGCTTTGAAGAACGTAAGCACCTCTGGAGGTGACTAAAAGCCTCATACCACTCTTAAAGGCCTAGATCCGGGCAGTCACGCCAGGGCGAAGTCTCGCAGGGACATAAGGACAGCCCCGGCCACCACAGGGGGCGGAAAGGTCCACTCCTCCAGAGCCCTTACAGTGCAACGATGGTGGTTATCGTGGCGGTTATGGGCATCTTGGAGTCCAGGACTGTCCCGGAGAATATGTCGTATAGTGGGCGGGTGTCCGCCTTGGCATGTGGAACACTTGACCCTCGATCCTTGTGATTTGCGCTGGGTCATTTCGTTCTTCAATTGATCGGCGCTTCACCAAAGGGACGCAAGCCTGCCACTTCTGGGGCACATCTCCAGTGAGAGCGAAGCTACTCCGGGCTTTGTGAGGCACTTTTTTGCACCTGTCGGGAGGACCTTTCGGTAACGGGTGTTCGTTTCGTGGGTCATCTCTCGCAGTCTTCTGCACCAAGCGGGAGATGCCTCAGCGAGCTCACGATCTGGAGCTCTCTGCAGAGGAGGAGCTAGCGGGGTTGGACTGCACCAGAAGAGTGGGAATGCATCAACTCGCTCAACCGCGCACGGGCAGCTTCGTTGCAGAGGTTGCCCACGTCGTCCGGTACCCAGTCCACCCAAACTCGAGTCACAGCTTTCTCAGCTAGCTAACTTCGCGCAGAATATTTTGACGAAGTATGCAGTAGCGCTTAGTCTAACCTCTTGGCTACCACTGTACACATTTGTGGATACTTTTTCTAAAGCAAAAAGTTACGATGCAATAAAATTGCGTGTCTTTCTCGGCCTGGACCATTGTTTACTCAGTTTCCAAATGAGGACACCATATCTCTGCCGAGTCGACCGCTAAAAGAAGTAATATGGCTGCGAGCGTTCTCGCAAATCGTCCTGTTCGCTACTAGCGCTCACATCTGTAGACACTTTATCTGAAGCCAAGCGCGCCTCAGCGAAACATTCCGAGACATTCAAATCACGCTCGTTTATCAGCTTGCATCATGGTTTACCCTGTTTCCAAATAATGGCATCATACATCGGTCGAGGCCACCGTTAAAAAAAAAGGAAAATGGCGGCGGGCAGCTCTCGAGATGTTTTCGCAACTTGTGTTCGCATTTGTGGACACGGCATTTTGGCTTCAACATGCTTATGTTACCAATTTTTCTTTTTTGAGCTCCTGAAATACCGTGAAATTAATTTTTAAAAAGAGCTACTAATTTGGCTTCTTACATATTTTTCTCCAGTGAAGAGGCTAAATGCAACAAAATTACTCCCAGGATGACAGGCAACACTTGCAGTAACACTGGGAAATGTTTCGCGTTGTATTTCCTCTAGACAAACAAGACTCGCTTTGCTGGACCTGAAGTCAATCTTTAATTGTTCTTTTCCCTTTGGGCTTACCATGTACGCGTCTGATTACTGCGCTGCTGGAAAATGACATTCATGATTCACTATCTATTGATTTCAGCAAACTCTACCAACATAGATTCTCTATTGTTTCTACTGTTTCTCTTTTTTGCACTTTCACAGTGTATTCAAGAACGACTGCCAGTACACCAAGTTTTAGTTTGTATAATTTGCGAATTCACCATCCTCATAATTTCTTTCTGCCTCACCGGCATAACTGACGGAGAATTGCGCACAGACCTATATGGCCTCAAATTTCAAATATGCCACACCTTGTGGTTAGATTTTGCTGAAATGAGTGCTGCCCTTTCGGAAATGCCTTCGGGGAATCCAGGGTCATTTGTATAAGAACAATCTATGTCTAGTGTCGCGTTATCAGTTTTACTAAAGGAAACGCTGAATCGAGGAGCTGGAGGCCTAGAAAATAAGGCCAACAACATGAAATAATTCGGTTTATCTTGCGGCTGCTGTAGGGACATTACATAGGTGCTTCGTGCGTATTCGTACGCAACAGTCGAATTATAAAGAAAGCTATAGACGGAAAAAAATATGCAGGTCCTACCTACATGTTGGAATCCGACAAACGAACCTTTCGTGAAGTGATTAAAGAGACGGATTATATGCAACCGATTTTATTCTACACAGCGTTTTGCACCATGTCGATTACTTGCCTATGAGTGAAGAGGACAAGACGCGGAGACCCCCCGCGTGACCCACGTGACCCACTCGCTCTAGTCAGCGCATCTACTGTAGCAGCCGGCTCCTGGTGATAGTGCAACTGTTAACTGCACTTTGCATGACGAAATACCGACCAAGCTGATGCGCGAAGGAATGAAGCCAAGGAAAGTGAACGTAGAAAAGCTTGCTTTATTAAAGGAATTGTGCTCTTGATGAAGTTTATTTGTTCCAATGACGGTATTTTGGCGTCGTTTTTTTTATCAGTGAGTGACTTTGTACTAAACAAGACCGGAAGCCTGGACACCTGTGTGGTAGGGCTGTCCTGCGTACGAACTATTCGGTAGAAGAGCAGCACTCAGCCAGGATTAACAAACTCCGGGAGTTGTCGCAAACAAATCTCCGCTTTGATTAGTAACAGGCGAGACGAACTTAAGCGATCCGACTTCATTAAATACGTAATATCCTAAGTAACGATGGCACAACCTCAATCAGAACCGCAAGAACAGTATTCTGGATCTTGGTGAATGGTGTCCTCGCATTGCTTTTCATTCTCCATTGCACTATATTATATGGCATAATTTCGGCTTTTATCATTTGTAAGGGAGAAGAGTTTACAAAATGGGTAAAACTCTGGGCGAATGAGTAACGTAGTGCGCATCGAATGGTATTAAAATTCACATCTGCGCGAGAATTCCTGCTGCTGATGTTTCTGCCCACCCCTCTGAATTTGAGCCTAAATCGTAACAGTGCCAGGAATGCGATGTTTATGCACAGCAACAATTTTATTTACGACGGAGCGCAAGATATTGTTGAGCTAAAAGTGACGGATACCTACAATAAATTTCCGTTGTTTTCTATTGCTTTTTTTGTTTTGTAAATGCAGAAGAGAAACGTTGTTCCCCTTTAATTGCTATATCACGAACATTGCTGCCTAACCTATAGGCACCTCGCCTGAAACGCACAGGGTGGCCTTTTTAATATATGGACATATTTTTATTTTTTAATTATAAAATATATTTCTCTCTTTCTCTCGCTGTGCCAGACATACGCAGAAACTACACAGCGTTTATTTCATTTATTTAAAATTTATTGCACTCATTCACGCACCACGAAATTGAAGAATAAGCATATTTTATGTAATAACTAGGCTGGTGCCGACATATTAGTTCAACGCATATTAGCGCAAGGAATGATGGTACGTCTATAGGTCAGCTGAAGAGATATCTGGGGCGCTATAACGTAAAGCCATTCCAAATGTTCTCATTTAAATTCTGCACTCAGTCCGCAGTGATTGGTCGACTATTTTTGCAGGCTACCTCCTCCCCCTTCTGCGCCTCGGTCGCGAGGTCACGAAAACCGCGAGACCTGTTTTCATTATGAACTGTGTACAATGACTATGCCCGACTAGACCGAAAAAATTAAAATTATTTCAGATACCATGCCTTCTCCGCCATTAGCCTTCCGCTATTCTTGAAAAGTTTTCGGGTTGCGCTTGTTGCGACTTTCTGCCCGGCTACGTCGCCAAACCGCAAAAACTCATCACGTCAAAATGGCGTGTACACATTAAGGATACATTAATGTGCCGAACACAACTATTTTTTTTTCGGCATAACCGAAGACTGCCTCGTTCCGAAAGAAATATGAGGTGCTTGCCCACCGATCGTTCTGGCACTAGCTACTCGGAGCTGCCGGGCAGAACAGAGTTATTTGCGCAGAATATTTTTTTTTTTTTTTTGCGTGGCAGAATAACGTTACCGAGCCCGTTTGGCCCGTGCACGACATCGCTCTGCCAACTCCTCTTCGCTGAAGATCCGTTTTAACGGTTTCTTTAACCTGCCGTAGCACACAGTCGCGATTTTCGACCAGCCACCGCAAGCAAAGCAAGGGGAAGCGGACGGATCCGAGACGCCGGCACCGTCCTCCTCACCCAGTTATCTACCGCCACTACACTAACTCGGCTCCACCGAGACCCTCTACATTTCTGCGTGCTCCTCGCCTCTTGCCTGCCAATTAGATATCGAAAAGCTGTCAGGGTAGGCAATGTTATTCGCTTTGAAAGAAAACAAAAGTGATCTCCCAAAACGAGGAGAGCGTTTAATTGGGTTCTTCAAACTACGCTGTGGGTCATCGCCCGGTACTTGCGTCGGTAGTTACATAAATTTGAATTCAACAGATTGAAAAAAAAAAAAGAGTGGAATAGTTTTACGTTATAGGACCCCTGGAATTGAACTAGACATGAATGTCTGTTCAATTACGTGAAATGGTCTCCCGCAGGGGGACAAAGACTTGGCCATTTTCATTTCTTACCATGACAGTAAAGTAACTGCACAGCTAAACCAACAACCGAATAACTGCTCAACTCACAACTGTGCCAGGATCGCCACTGAAAATGTCTCGGTTTCCGCCCTTTGTACTTTACCCGAACGTGTAATATTTAAGCCAATTGAACTACATTGAACATACGCTCTAGAACACTTATGACAGCGCGAGACTTTTGGAAAGCTGACACCTTAAATTTCTTTGTGGCAAATGAATCAAAGCCACGATAACGTAACTATTCCGATTATCTTCCTTCTCCCGCTCCCTGAGTGGTCAGGGTGGCGCTAGCCAACGTTATCGCCACGATCAACCGGTAGTGTGTGGTGAATGATAGGAAGGAAATAGGATCAAGCACGAAAAATCGCTACGTCATACTGGTACAAATGGCCCGAGTCAGGCGTGTAGATGCATGAGTTGAGCTGCAGCTGGCGGTCCTGAAACAACGTAGCGATGTCGGAAGGCAGGTCCAACGATCTGTTTTTTATCACGATAGGAAACTTCTTGCCTTAGATACTTTCATGTCTTCTGTCAGGGGTAAGCTAGCTCAATTTATATACGAACGTGCACACAAACCTAAACAATGTTCGATACACCGATACCGGAACTTGACCGGGCCCCTCGGAGAGCTGCTTCTTGAGGCGCCATTTTAATAATATTTGGTCGGATTGGATTAGTTTAGGTTAGGTTGGGCTAGGTTAAGTTGGAAACTTAAAGCAAGAGCAGCTTTTATTTGTTACTTCATACTCTCTTTATTGGCGAACAAAATTTGTGGATATTGTGGTATGTAAGTCGTATAAAATTTGTGTTGTTGAACAGAGCGACTATCATACCAGAAACCTAACTCGCCCTGACGAACATAGATACATGAAGTCCTATCATGCCTTCAACAAAGTGACACTTTTTGACCAAATTCTGTGTTCCATTGTTGTTTTTGCAGAGACAAAAACGAAAAAAAAAACAGTAAGCGATTCTGCAGGCGACAACCATGACTTCCAGGCGCGTGTATTTCGACACGATTAAGCAATAATTAGCCGCTTTTCTTTTTGATTGCGACTCGTATTAAAGACATTGTTGCTTCAATAAATGCAAACACGCACGTGTCCCGCGCAGTGGGTGCACGTTAACGATCTCCAGGTGGTCAAAATTAGTCCGGAGTTTCCCGCTACGGTGTGCTTCATAATCATGTCGTGGTTTTCGCACGTAAAACCCGAGAACATAATTTTTTTGGGACATTGGCTAAATGCGGCCCTCCAGAGCCTATTTGGGAAACGCCGATGATACGGGGGGTGTATTTTCTCCCTAGAAATTGATATGCGGTCTGCAATCGTGTCGTCACCATGTCGCTGGCCTATTAGTTGCGAGGCACGTCAAACTGGCCAAACTGATTGCGATAAAGATGCTGAGAATTCCAGCAGCTGCTACATTTGAACGCGGCAGAAGTACCTGATGCATTAGAAACAACAGTAGATGAGATTTGATTAAAGAGCAGCTACTATTTAAAACATAAGTTCGTCGTAATACGAGAGCATGAAAGCAATATTATCACCTTGTTACAAAAATACACACTATCCAGCTGTAGAAGACAAACGGGCGCTATACCAATGCAACATTATGCTGCTGAAGTCTCTAGGTACGTGACTGCTATTTTTAATGTTTGTTCACTTGCACACAGTTAGAAGTCAACTTAGTCATATTCGGCACGAAATTCCGACAAGCTCCTGTAACCCTTTAAATAGCAAAGAACACAGTGGTCGAAAACTAAAGGACCACTCGCCTTAGCATATGCTTCTTAAGAAATACGATATACTTAACGTTCATTTAAATGTACCCTTTAGAAGAAAGAACAAATCTTGAGGCTCTCCATCGAAGCGTGAGGTGGCGCAGATTTCATATATAAATTCTGAGGTTTTACGTGCCAGAGGCACGATCAGATTACCAGACACGCTTTAGTCGGGATTGACCTTGATCACGTGGGGTGACCTAACGTGCACCCGCATCCAAGTGCACGAGCGCATTTCACTTCGTCTCCATCGAAATGCGGCTGCCATGGTCGGGATCAATCCCGCGACCTGAAACTCAGTAGCGCAACGCCTGCCCCCGTCAGTCACGGCGTGCACGCAGATTTGTGTACGCGACTTATTTTTTTATTTTTGCCATTTCTGTGCAGTGGTGGCAAGGAATAGCCCGCAGGAGACCTCAGGGTAAATAAACATTCTGCTTATCTAAAGTACCTCCCCATTAATTCCGAGAGAAATGCATCGCTACGAGCGACCGCTTTGGTGAAGGCATGTCCGTGTTTTACGACACGTTCGACGTGGGGCTTTTCGGTGCAAATTGAGAAGGGTGATTTTTTTCCTTTCTTATAAATACTTGTAGCCAATAATTGTGCACGTAAGTCGAGTAGACTATGTACTTCTTTAATGAAATAACGAAGCATAACTGATCGCACAATAAGCACACATTTAGTTACTCAGTAATTATTATGACTCACTATAAGCTTCACTAAGAATACTTCTACCAGAATGACTTGCTTTCAGTGGATCTCCAGGCACGGGGCTACTTCGGGGAACTGTGTCGCAGAGTGACGGCTGTGTACCTCGGGAAAGCTATGTTGCGTGTTGTTTACAGCATGGATGGTCGATTGGATAGTGAATGACTCATAAAAACAGTTGTGAAGACCTGACTTTTTTTCAATCTTGATTGCAATGATAAAATCTCTATTAATTCAGTGGAATTCCGGAAGGATTGACTTTGCCTTTCGTCGATAAAAAAGGCAATACCTGCGTCATATGCTGAGAGGCGCATTCTTCCTGCACGTCATAAAAATATAAGTGCGCTTGCTCCTGCTACGTTCGTGCACAAAATTTCGCGGTAAGATAACACTGTGGAAGATTTTTCGGCACCGTCTAGGCCTGGCGTATGCCATATCGCTCCCCCCCCCACACACACACGAGCAGTGGAAGCCAATGTCGAAGGTGAAGCTTTGCCGAACAGTAAACGTCCGAAACGGCCACTTGACATTACAGCCACCATGTTTATCACATTGCTTACGACGAGCGGCTTACAGAGAAAGATAATTAGGCGTCTCTTTTTTTTCTTCAGAACAGAGTAACTAACTGTTCCAAGTGTTTTATTGAACGATCCGCAACATAAAGCACAATCCTGCAGCAAATGTTCAAGAACAGAGCTGCGGTAAACGCAAAATTCATTTTTTTTTATGGCGCGCTGGCAAAAACGCCCGTCCCCGTATGCACCCAAGTGGGGGTAATCGCTCTTCATATATATATGTGCATAAGCAGAAATACGAGTGAGTGATTTTGGCTGCAGTCCTAAGCGCTTCTCACACAATGAACACGAAAGCGCTAGAACGAACAAATCACCGCAAGCAACGGTCCAGTTTATGGTCCCGTATAAACTGGAGGAATGCTGACAGGCACCCATTGTCCGTAAAAGAAACACCGTAGCCTTGGACGCTGACATCATCGTGCCGTGTCAAGTAGAGCATTGGGCTTTCAAACAAATGCCAAACAATAATATTCTAGTTGTCTGACAACAGGCGGCGCGTCAACCTTGAACGTTCCTACGCAAGTCACGGTATAATGGCTTCGAAAACATGCAGAACAACGCCTGTGCAAGGTAGGTATTGTTACAAATAGCGATCGTTCGGAAAAACAGAATGACTCACTGAAACAGGGAGGAGCTGACGATACAAAATGGCATCAGCGTTTCCTTTCTAACACAGTTGTGCAAGCAACACAGTACCTTGTCCACATCACAGTCATGTTTTAAGCTTGTTGACAAAAATATAACACTCTTTTATTCTTAGCGCAAGTTTTGAAGTTGCCCTGAATTATTGGCCAGTTGATAACGCAAGAGCATTACGAACTATTGAGTGTACATAAAATCGTTGCGCAAATCGAAGCTGTAGCGACAATAAAGTATTTACTCGATTTTGCATAAACGTGATGTCTTGCGTAAAACCAATAGAGAAACCACTTCCGAATTGCACGGCACACGCACCTATTTGTTCTTCTGAAGTAGTCCCTGCATCAGTTTCATGCATAACAATGCGCTTATCGAAAGCGATGTACAAACAACTGGTGAAACTTGATCAACTGATTGAATTTTATTCATGTATTTTGCATTGTGGAAGACGCAGGGACAAAAGGCATTTTGACATTGCCATGGTTGAACAGAGTAAATGAGCTCCCGAAAAAAAAAAATGTTATCACAGCATAACAATGTCGTTCTAATTCCTACCCTGGCATTCACTTCACATTGATGTCACGGTGATTTAAAAGTACATGCGTATATTTTACAAACATACACGAAATTTACATAGATGTGCATACATTTGTGCATCTCAAGTGGTGTAATTGCCAGCAGTTGCCCAAACAGAAAAAATATGACAGTATAATGATATAGTATCATAAATACTTACATCACAAAAGATTGTGTTGAAGGGTTTTCGCTAAAAGTCCAACGAAAATGTCAACAAACAAGTATGAATGCGAAACATACGTATTCTCTAAATAATAACTATTTTCTTATTTTTGTTCGTTTAAATATTATTCGTGCTATCGAGTAATTGTAGCTTTACTGTTTACTAGAGTTTATCCTCACAAAACCGCGGCTGCTCAATAGCTGTCCTGCTTCTCAGCACGAGGTAGCAGGTTCGCTTCTCAAAGGCGGCGGATATGTTCGGACAGGGGCTTAATGCTGAAAAGCAGTCGTCTACTGAGAGTTAAATGAGGGTTAGCTGAATAATAAAATACGCTGGACATCCCAAATTCAAATATTTGCATGCGTTTTACAATAAAGTTCCGGCACATGAACCCGTACCGCTGAATAAGTGATGGTGTCAAGGCATGTAGAACGTGTTCCCGCAGCTTCATTTCATTTTCCCAGTAATTAGATATTCAAAACAAGAAGATAAAAAAAAGCGTCGGTCTCAGCTGTTGCTTGTAGCTCGCTACCTCTGGATGCACCGGCTTTTCCTTTCCAAAGTTAGTCCCGCTTTTATTTATTTTTTTTGCGGTGCCGAGTAAGCCTACGAAACTACCATCGCAATAGAGTCATAAGAGTCCCAGTGTCAAGTCTCAGCGCCTGTAAACCATGTGTTTCGTCAATGGGCAATACACTCGCCATATCAATCACGCACAGACTTCTATGGGTCTTGAAGCTATAGTTTCGCGGTTCTGACAGTGGCGCTAACAGTGCGAGCACATAGCCCCTAGGACAGACACAACAAGAAGAAACAGTTTACGAACTGGAGTCTACAGCGTGGGAAGCTTTGCAACGTTACTGCGCTTCTTCCGAACACTGCAGAAACGAAACCCTATAAAAAGCCTCCTTTGTGAACTGCTGAGTCACCGTAGCTGAATGTGTGTGCGGTAGTCTCTTTCCACGTGTGTGAAAATGCTACCCAGCTGACGCGGATTGCCGATTGGCGAAGTTGGGTAACGTGATATCTCGCCTAAAAGCAATCGCTCGTACGAAGCGTAGGCTTACTAGCACTGGTAGTTTGTCCCGTGTGGCCTTGTCCTCTGGTCAATATAATGCAAAGAAAAATTAAAAGTGGTGCTCTTGCTACCACTGTTTCCAAAAGCGTTGGGAAAAATTGTGAATGAGAATAACTTGATGAAATCATCTTTGTTAAAGCAGATGCAGACATGGCTCCAGGACATTTCTTGTTCCACAGATGCCGCGAGCACACGTAAATTAAAGAATACTTTCATTCAAATATTTTGGTTTAATATAGATTCGAAAAGTAACTTCAAGTCGTTTTCTGGCAGCCCATCCACCTGCCTACGTTTCTGTTCAGTGGGGCGCCATTTGGATGGCGTCGAGCTGGCAGTATTTTACAGTTACCGGCAAGCCGGTAAGCATTGTTTTTAGTAATACTATGTGCATTACATCTGCAAGCACTGATCAGAACGGAAGATAGCGTGTGCTTATATTCTTAATCTAATGTTTGGTGTTATTTATGATAACTCCGTATTCTCCATTACACAAACAATCAATCTTTTTGGCCATAGCTGGCCTCCTCTGCTTTTTGTACTTGAGTGATCGACGCCGAGCTGATGGAGCCGACTGTACTCGAGCGCTGTAGCCGTAGCACATTCCTCCTCCCTCTCCCTATCCTTATCTCTCCAGACTACCCAACGAAATAGATAGGCCGACATCACTGGCGTCTGGCTTCTGTGCGCGTGCTCCCTAGAGTTCTTTACTATTTTTCTAGCTGGGCAGGTGAAACGTTGCCGCGTATGTGACAGGCTCAGACAGACACGGATAGAGCAGGGACAGATGCGGCGAGCGTTGCTACCAACCGTAGTGACGCTCATGTTGTCCGTCCTTCCTATGTGTCTCATTGCGCGTATCGGTGTGCCCCCGTTTCGTTCGCCGCTTTTCTGCACATGCAAAGTGTACGCGTGTACAATGCGGATGTGTCTGTTGTTCTGCGGCCAGCATGTCAGAAGAGCTGGCTTCCGGCTTCATGCCCATCACAAAAAATGGAACATTCCCTTCGTTATGTGCTGCAAAAAATAAAGAAAAATGGAACAGATCTCGCGCACTGTAGGAATTCCGTGTTACAAGCAAGAGTTTGGTGGTATCTGGCTACCGAGCACTGTTTTAGATTACGCAGAGCGTTACCAGGGCGACCTACGTGTTTGTGTAAGACGAAAAGCTACGTGTCTCACGCGAGTGTGTGGGTGGCGACCGCAGTAAGACGACGGTGACGAAGAGAGTGTGTCGCCGAAGGCATGATTTCTAATGGGGCAATTCCACGGATGATTAAGACATGTCTATTTTTGGGTTCCACATAGGTGTATCAGCATGGTTGGAAGCCAACAAAAGAACGCTTTCCGCGTTCGCATGTACTTAGATTGGAGATCCACAGCTAAAGCTTCCTCTTAAGTCCCTTCTGCAGGCGCACTTTTGAAGCGCAATAAAGGGCACGCATCTAGGGCAACAGCAACGCTTTTACAGAGGGTGCCAGTTGAAGACAGCCGCAGAGATACCGTCTTTTTCTCTCCATTTTTGGCGAATACATATTCCGTGTAGTAACGAAAGGAAATGCAGGCGACGAAATAGGCTCTACGTGCATTGATTGGAATATGTCACACGGACAATGGCAATGCTTTATGCGGCGGCGATCTTTTCTTTTCTTTAACCTGACACGTTTTTCAGTTCGGTTAGCATAGAGGATTGCTCGTTTAAACCGCATGTAACGAGAGCGAGTAATACTATTACGGCTGATATGTTTGCAAGCGCATTACCCATTCGCCTTAACTTGTTATCGTTCTGTAGCGGAAACAAGGCGTTTAATCAATCATGCATGAGTCGCGTGCACAAATGGCACCATTGTCGCGCCACGCACTACGCAATCCAACCTAAATTTAACCTTTCGCTCTGGGTTCAGAGAGGCCTTACTCGGCAGTACGTTTGTCCATCTGAGCTGTAGCGGCTGCCTTTAACAGAGCTCAGTCAGCCATAGTAGTTATGTTCTTTCAAACTCAATCCTGTGCTCTGCATGAGTTACAAGGCTTACAAGTGGGCATTTCATTGGTGCAGAAATTTGACCGCGGCTTGGCTATGGTGGCCCAGCGTTAGACACACAGAGGTCAGAAATAACTCGAAGAAACTCAGATAGCGGGAAAGAGGGATGCCAATTCGCGCTCACCACCACTGACCATGGCGGGCCTACTACGAAAACGGAGCGGGCACGTTTGCAAGATCAGACCGTAGGACCTCCATTCGTTGCATCGTATGTTAGGCATGTACGATTTGCAATGCGTCAATAAATGTCCCTTGTTTATTTAATTATATAATTTCTTTAACCTAGCGTACATACGCCCTCAGCACGCACAAGACGTTTCACGTACCGGCTGTACCGGCTGCGTCGCCGGTACAGCCTACCCAATATACCTTCTTTTTTTGCGCAAAACTTCTGCAAAGTTTAATTTTCGGAGGGCTGCGATAAGCTGCTTGACTGGTCCCACAAGGCATTGTAAATGGCAGTAAGAAAACAGCTAGCTTATACTTACTTATGAAGGATGCAAAATTGCGGAAATACAAAGGTGTTGGGAGCTCAGTTTAGCGGAGGCAAGTAATACACGTTTTGATAAGTTGAGAATGGAGAGTCGACTGGCGTTATTCAAAATTAAAAGCAGGTTTGCCGAGTGGCTGTGGTAGCGCCCCCTTCAAGCGAGCAGGAGCAATGACCTCCACGTCGAGGCATTGTGAGGGGAGCAAAGGGTTATCACTCTCACGGCGCGGCAAACTGCATTCCCAAGGAGCGGGGACAACGAAGTGATGGACGTTCGCTACAAAGGTAAATGCAACAGCAGCGACAAAACGATGTGTCATGAGGCCCAACATGCATTCGGTCACATGGCGGTCCCACTGCGGTGTAATAATGTAGTAGTTCTCAATTAAAACCAAATAAAAACATGGGCTCCTTAAGAACATGACATTTCAATATCTCTGGCATGACAATAATATATACACAATAAAACAGTGTCACACGATGAAGTGTCACTTACACATGCATACAGACGTTTTCTGGGAAATAAAACACGCTAAGAGCTCTAACCTGCTACTTCGTACTGAGCAGTAGAGCGTGATGTTTAAGTGAACCAACTCGGTGGTTGTGAGTATAAGACGCGAATGAATACATTGTATAATTTTTATATGCGCAAGGTTTTCATATAAACCCAGTATGTAGCTCGTGGCACTCATTGGTATTCGAGCGACAAGTCTATTTAAGGCGACGGCGAAGAGCAGTCTACAAATAACCGACTGTTTTTAGTGTAAACATGGTAAAATGTGTGTTACGCTATGGGAGACACACTGTGTTTGTTTCAAAGCTGCGTTAAAAGCGGAAACGCTCAGATAAGCTTGTATCTTCAGCTCTTTCTTGCTGTAGTAAATGGGCTTCTTTGTGTGCGCGTGTGTGTGTGTTTCTTTTTTTGTTGTAGTTACATACAGATCGCTATTCAAAACAATCGCAACTTAGGTCGGGCGCTGTCTTACGTGTTGTTTGAACCATTGTGCCATGACACGGCGAAAGTGACGTTCAAGGCTGACGTGCCGTTGTTGCCGGGAAGCTATAGAACTGCTCTCTGGCGTCAGTTTAAACACTCAGAGCTGTACTCCGCACGACGTGATGATGTCGGCGTCCAAGGCCCTAACAATTGTTTTGCTGACGATGACTATCCTTTTCATGTAAGTAGCCATGAAGATCACTTATATATAGTTCAATACAGAACTGGGGTCAAATTCACAAAGCTTTCCTTTCGGAAGTTCTCGTTGCCATTGGCCAGTCACCCTCGTTAGTATGTTCATCGTCAGGATTGTCTGAAAATTTCTCACGAGAACAATTCTCGCGTAAGATCCCTTTGCGAATACCAACTATATAGCGTTGCGCGAGGTGGCCTACGTGATGGCTTGTTCCTTCGGTCGTGTTCGTATTTATTTCGTCAACGCGCATGAGCAGTACCCAGCACTATCATCAGGATGATTCTTTCGTGCATTTTCCACGGGTAGTTTTACGAGGAGGTGGAGGAGGAGGAAATAAAGAGAGAAGGCAGGGATGTTCACCAGAAATGGGTCTAGTTGGCTACCCTACACTGGGGGACGGGAAAGAGGGAATAGAAAGGTAAAATAGATAGATAGAGGGAGGGAAAGGGGAGGATAGCCGCGGTGAGCACGCACGCCGAGTGCCTGAGCGAGTCAAAGACGTTCACATAGACCAGAAGCGTTTAGTGCGACTATGGGAGCTCTCGAGAACTTTTTCCTGGTGCTTTAGGAAAACAAAATCGTTTGCAGAGTTTACACTTGACGATCACGTCGGGAATCTTAGGTATGGTAAGCGGACAAGGATGAAATCGCCTGAAAAAAAAAAAGTAAGGGCTGATTGAACTTAGCTAAACACTCGTTTTATGTTTCACTACAGATGTTGCATGAAACACGTCGCAAGTTCCCTTGGTCCAGCGAAGCCAAATGTCGCAGTCATTTTATATCTAGAGAGAGTGGGTAAGATGCTGTGGGTGTCGTAAGCCGAAACATTATATGTGTAGGTTAGTAATTACTAAATATTCCATCCCTTGCAAAGGCAACGCGCGTACGTTGCCAGGTATCTCGAGAGAACTAACTAAACATGGCCGCAAGACTCAATCTTAATTTTTAATTAAGAATTATGGGCTTTAACGTGCCAAAACCACTTTCTGACTTTCTGAGACACGCCGTAATGGAGGACTTCGAAAATTTGGACCACCTGGGGTTCTTTAACGTGCACCTAAATCTAAGTACACGGGCGCTTTCGCATTTCGCCCCCATCGAAATGCGGCCGCCGCGCCCGGGATTCGATCCCGCAATCTCGTGATCTGCAGCCCAACACCATAGCCACTGAGCAACCACGGCGGGTCGTCGCAAACGAAGTGCCGTCCTGCTACTTTGAAATCATAACTTCAAACTGTAGTTTTCTGTAAGCGACCGCGTGAATATATAGGGTAGATTGCCTCGAAAACATTGCGATTTTAGCAGAATATACGAGGTCTGTTAGAAAAGTATCCGACCTTCGGCCGAAGAAAAAGAAACTGGCATAACTGGAGCATTGGAAAGCTAATCACCCTCAAAGTAGTCTCCTTGGGACTCCACACATTTCTCCCAGCGGTGCTGCCATTGTTGGAAGCATTCCGAGAAGGCCTCTTTCGGAATGGAGTTTAGCTCCGCTGTCGTTGCAGCCATAATGTCCTCTCTTGTCTACAATCGCGCTCCTTTCAATGACCTCTTGATTTTGGGCAACAGCCAGAAGTCGCAGGGGGCCATATCAGGAGAGGAAGGAGCCTGTTGAACTACAGGAGCCTGTCTTTTTGCCAAAAAAGGTCTGAATCAAATGCGAGGAATATGCAGGAGCATTGCCGTGATGTATGCGCCAATTTCCTGTTCACCACAACTCGGGTGTCTTGCGCCGCACAACCTCACGTAGGCGACGGATGACATCCCTGTAGTACTCATTGGTGATTGTTTGACCCTGTGGTGCGTAATCGTGGTGTACCACACCGCGGGAGTCAAACAAAGCAGTCAGCATCACTTTGACGTTGCTGCGCACTTGGCGGGCCTTCTTTGGTCTTGGTGACGTGGAATGCTTCCACTGTGACGACTGCGATTTGGTTTCCGGGTCGTACCCGTACACCGAAGACTCGTCAACAGTGATTATGGTGTTCATGAAGTCGGGGTCACTGTTTGTGGAATCCAGCATGTCCTGTGAGACTTCAACACGAAGTTGCTTTTGCTCCACCGTGAGCAGCTTCGGCACGAATTTCACCGCAACTCTCTTCATGGTCAAATCTTCGATCAGAATGGAATGTGCAGAAAAAGTGTTCATGCCCATCTCTCCCGCAATTTTTCGGATAGTCATATGACGGTTCCGCATCACCACAGCGTTCACTTCGGCAATGAGCTGGTCATTTCGGCATGTTGATGGCCGACCGGAGCGTGGCTCGCTCTTCACCGATGTGCGGCCGTCTTTAAATCGGTTCTACCACTCCTTAATCTGTGTCCTTCTCATAGCATCGTCACCGAAAGCCGTCTGAATCTTACGAATGGTTTCCACTTGGCTGTCGCCCAGTTTCTGGCCAAATTTGATGCAGTAGCGCTGCTCCAGTCGCTCCGCCCTTTTCGTTGCAATAAAAAACCGACGAGAGCACTGCGCACTACCTCAATCAAACGCTGGGTCCCAGCGACTGACGCTATCTGCAAGCGAGAAAAAATTCGCGCATGCGCACGAATATTCAAGGTCGGCTGATGCGCGCGCTTGTCTCATATTCTTCAGGTGTTCGCAAAAAAAAAAAGTCGGATACTTTTCTAACAGAACCTCGTATAGAAAAGTTTTGACGCATTTGGGCATTTGTAAGCGTCGATAAGCATCTTTATTAGCCAGGTACCAGGTGATATCCTTGCAAGAGCACATTTACATACATAACAGAAGCTTCGCAATAGCAATTTTCAAACGACAGCCACAAATCATAGCGATGACTTAGCTATAAGCCCGTGCGCACCGGTAACGCCGACGAATACGCAAGGACCAGTGGTATTTGCTTACACAGCTTCGGTTTCGCGATGAGACGAATATGAGCTGCTGGTCATATCTCAGCATTTCCGCTTTGGCGCGTAGTGAATATTCAGAGACAGGGGAAGAGATCCGCTGTAAACGCCTGCAATATACAAGTTCAATAATGCGTTTATAGGGCAGATTTAGAGCTTGATATTCGCCAGTATTTAATATGTTCACTTTGCCATACCTATAAAGCATAGAGATATCTCACCA
Source organism: Dermacentor andersoni (assembly GCF_023375885.2). NCBI lineage: Eukaryota > Metazoa > Arthropoda > Arachnida > Ixodida > Ixodidae > Dermacentor > Dermacentor andersoni. The sequence continues at coordinate 73,285,051 of NC_092821.1, forward strand.
TAAGGTTTTATCGATCGGGTCGTAATTTCTCACACAAACTTTACCTGAATGGTTCATTGGTAGCAGTAAATAGCATATGAATAAGAACACCTTTATTCGAAATTTTTTGAAATATTGAACATGTTCTCGTCAGACTTTGTGAATGCACGCTGACTCGCCTATATACAACGGTGAGATGCCTTTATTAGAGCAAGAAGGTCGCTATTATTGTAATGCAATAAAAACGCACAGCTGGATACCACTTTTTCTGCTGGAAGACATGCTTCAGGAAGTAATTCTTGATATCCGAAGGATAACGCTGCGTTTCATGCTTTTGCCGATAATGGTACATGAACCAATTTACATGCACCATTTGGTAGCGGTACGCGCAGCGCTTGTTCGAAGTAATGACTGAAGGGCTGTCAGTCACGTAATAATGACTGTGGGACACTGTTTACATATGGGACAAGTGCTAATGATCAGATCTGCGTACTGTGGGCGTAATCTCAACACACATGTTCTTTATTTTTCAGAACTCAGACATCCTCCATGTCATCTTGCGGCGGCGCGGTAAGATATTCACTACTAGTTTTCTGTACATTGCCTTCCTGCCATTGCATGGCGCTGTCGCGGAGACGCCCTCGTTAGTTTCGTGACATACATATCGACAGAAAAGCATTGTGAACGTTCCTGTATCACTATGGCCGGTCAGCAGTTGACATGGCCAAGTGGAGAACCAACGCGCAAGAAGCCGAATCTTACCACCGTATTCAGAAACGCGCCTTAATTTGATGCTCGTGCTTTACTTGGACAAAGTAACGCCTGACGTGGACGCGCCAGCCAACGCAGTGAGCGTCTTGGGCATGTGCACTGCAGGCTTCATCTAGATGAAGTCAAGCATGGGCTTCAAGTGAAGACGCATTCTTCAATACACGGGTTAAATGTCTTCGTGGGACATCTCTAAGAAGCACAGGTGAGTTATAGGTGAAGAGGTAGGCAAAGAATAAAAAACTGCTTAATTACCTTGATTTCTTTTCGATTACGGTAGGTGCTTATATCGGAAGTTGAACGCAATCGTACGCGCCGTGGTGGCGTAGTGGCTTGGGCGTACCGCTGCTAAGCCCGAGAATGCGGGATCAAATCCCGGCTGCGGTGACCGCATTTCGATGGCGGCGAAATGCAAATACGCCCGTGTGCCGTGCGTTGGGAGCACGTTAAAGAACGCCAGGTGATCTAAATGAATCCGGAGTCCCCCAACAAAGCGTGCATCGTAATTTTGGCGTGTAATATCCGAAATTAACATATCTCTTTTGCTTTTCGTCCTTCTCGCAGTGTGTGCTGTACCAGAACGGATGGGAGACAAGCTGCCCCCGTACTTGCAAATGCGTTGTTCTCTACAAAGATGCCTTTGGAAGCGGTAGAGGGACATGCGAACGTGGTACCTAACTGGCAGCTGCAATAGGGTGCTGCGTTTTTTTGGTCGGCTGCCCCATTGAATAAAGAAACATGATTAAATAATAATATCCCATAATAAATCCCCACATCTGCCTATTGACTGTGTACTGTTGTGTTATCACTAGACAAAAAAATATTTTTTTTGTTGGACCTTTTAGCGGAGGATTCAAGGTGCTCGTAAATTGCATCAGTCTGTAACGCGTGCCGGTTGCGTGACACCAACAGCACTTCGTTGCTTAACAGCGAAGGTGATGCTGCGAATACACGCAGTTGAGAACGTTCGCCCCAACTGCCCGCTCAAGACGTCGACGATATTTATAATACATGGTGCAGATTCAAATTCGTCAAGAGGAAAATACTCCGTGCGTAGGAACGAATACAGGGCGCTTACATCTTCTCGCTAATACGTGTTATCAATATGTAAGACGCAAACAATAAAAAAAGCGATGGTCACGGTGGCAATAAAAATAAATCTAGCAATGCAAATTTTGTAGCTTTTGTATAAGAAAACACAACTTACCAAATGCTTTGATTGATATTAATGAAACGTGTCGACTTTCGCTAACTGCGACGCCGAAAGTCACTAACTAAAAAAAAAGCGGGAAATGTAACTTTTTCTAGTAGTTAGATTCGCAGGCAGGCAGACAGCCAATGGTAATGTGTTAGAAATAACTTTAAAAAATAGAACGAGAAGAACATATTCGCATAAATAAAGCTTGTGCAAACAATCAGATACAGATCTCTAAGGGCTTAGAGACACACGTTGCAGCTTACCTAGAGCTCTGAAATGGCCAAAGCGTACAAGTATCGACCGAAACAGGAGCTGTAAGCATACAGTGGGATTGTCAATCGAAACAGGTACAAACGAGTGGCGAGATAAGCCGTTTTCGTTGCGTACGTGTAATCAGACGAGACGAGATTACGCAGGAACTGTAGGCCTGAGCTGATTTGTTGCATCTTCAGCAGCAGTAGATCATGCAATGGCTGTGGTTTGTTTTATTTTCATAAAACGTGGGCGGCATTTGTAGGCATGGTGATAGGCTGAAATATCTCCGTTACAGCAAGGATATCAAAATTAAGATATTAAGAAAATTATACTCATAGATAAAGTAATCTTACTGACACATTGCAGTCAAGTTACAGGTTTGTTAAAGAAATTAGGTTTCAAATACGACTGATTTTCTTCCTGTTAGGATCCTTTATTGTTTTATTTTACTTTCAGCCTTACACGCATCCATGTAGAAGAAATGTCACATTACTCAGTTGATACCTGCGGAAATTATCCTTCGTTCAAAAACCACAACTAAATTGTGGTGCCAGCAGTGATTTCGTAACACAAATATTGCCAATAGTGCGCTGTATCAAGTCCACTCAATAATTTTGCAGCTATGCAGTAGAGCTTGGCCGTAAAGTTGCACAGCAAGGTCTACAAAGAAGGACTCAGGAAGGACAGGAGAAGAGATTTGATCAGTGGAGCAACTATGTGGCGCAGCGAGCACTTTTCAATGTCCCAAGGCGACGTCGCCGGTTGGAGGTCCGACTCCGCACCAGATGGAACCGGCGTCGTGGGCTGCTGGCCACCGGTGGCGATTTCACCGTGCTTATTGGTCCACCATTTCGACACCTTGGCCAATTTTCCGTGTCCTGCGTCGTGTCTCCTGGGGCCCGCGTACCTGTCGCTGACGCTATGGCCGCGCTGCTTCAGCGCACGTAGGAAAGCAGCTCCCACCATGAGAGGATCACTGTAGTCCAGAGGATATACGTTATATCCTCTCATACGTTCCGCCAAACGTTGGCAGATTGGGCGGAATATTGGATGAGCAGGCGTGGAAACGTGAGTGGCCTGTACGGTGCAACCACATGATGGCGCAGAGCCGGACCAGACAAACATGGAGCTATAACTGCAGTTACCCAGTGCATTCTACTTCGCTGATGGGGTAAACTTTCGACGTGGCGTAATGAGGAACACGATTATACACTTTCAGTTATCTTTCAGTTATCATTTCGCCATTAATGGCGCAGCCGACACTCTCTTACTTATATCCAACTTATAGTTAAGAAGTTCATAATGTCATATCACCCCTAAATACTGCGAGACCGGGATCAGATTTGATTCATCCTTCACCAAGATTTTCTGGTAGTCCTCGCTTTTTTCTACGGGGAACACTGTTCAATGCTCGACGGGAACGGAGGTGGAGTCACCCGCACTCCCACCTGATTTAGCGGAGTCCGCGTCGACAGCCGCATGGAAGCGGGACAGCCTTTCGAACGACAGCCAGGCTGCCCTGATAAACACGACCGAGAGCGATGACAGCTCCGACGACGACTACGTGACTGTCTTGAGTCAGAAAGCAAAGCAGCAGATGCTCAGAGCCTCTATGGATACTACTAACTTCGGCGAACTCCGCAGAGTTCGCCGAAGTACACCATCCTCTTCTTACCTGCGCTACCCTCCGACAACATGAGGCTACTCGACAGGCAAGTTGCATCGGTTGAACTCGAGACAATGTTGTCAAATGGCATTGAGGACGTCAGAGTCAACGCACGGAATAATTTTGTTGCGGTAGACGTCGCTCAAGTGTCGGCGTTCGATTCTCTGCGCGCTGTCACTGTCCTGGGAGGCGTGAACGCTCATACCCTCATCCCGCTAGGAAAACAGGCTACTGCAGGCATCATATGTGACATTGACGCAGCCATCTCAAGCGAGGATCTGCCACTTTTGATTAAGCCTGTCAACGACAAGACCCAAATACTCCAGGTGGCCCATCTCGGAAATTCCCGATGTGCAAAAATCGTCTTTCAAGGTGACTGCCTTCCGTGGCATGCCAATGTAGGCCATTTCCGACATGCTGCCTGGCCTTTTTTTTCCCAAGTCACTCCATTGTGGAAAATGACAGAAATTCGGTCACGTGAGCGCCGTTTGTGGAAAGTCTACGATATGTTCCCGTTGTGCAGCACAACATTCTGCGGACAGCTGCCAGGCTAAAACTTATAAGTGTCTAAACACTTATATAAAAGTATCAGGGGACCCACGACACCTCATGAAACGAATGTACAAAAGTTAGGCGGGAACTCTCTACACTGAAGAAAATGGTGAGAGACCGTTCGACTCATCGAGAAGCAGCTGCTGACGTCAAGCGACGTCGCTCTCATCACGGACGCTCCCCACACACACAGAATACACTTCCCGCAAAGCCTCCTGCTGTTGAATCCGCTCCACCACCGCGGCAGAACGTATCCAAACCGTGCCTTGATAATGGAGCAGCTGAAAAGAATGCCGTTTATGAAACATGGCTACTATTTCCAAGGATAAGCCCTGTGGATAAACTACAAGGAGTGACCCCACAATACTCCACACCTGACCCAGGTGAGCTGACAGAGCATTACCACCGAATTGTGACAATGCTCAAGTATTTGGTAAATGCGATTCGCACGCTTGTGGGCAACTCGAATACGCCAACAGCTTGACGCGTAGTGCCAATGTTGGATGCCATGAGCCCAGCGCTGGCGAATCTTACGTAAGTACAATTGCTCCTCGACTGCCTTCACGCCGTGATGAAGTGCGTAGTGCGACAATTTTCCAGTCGGACGCCAGAGGACCTAAATCCCAGATCTCATGCTTTCATCATTTTTACCAACCGATTTTCTGTAGTGGTAACATGTGAACCAAACGTCTCAAAAGCGTTAAGGCTCTCTGGGTAAAAAACCTTTTCGGCGTTGACGTGCCAGGAATCCAGCAAGGACATTGTTTACATCCGCACAGAAGTAACCTACATTCCCCATTCGGCGCAACCTCATGATGGAAACAAATACGTGCGTCTCCGTATTGGAAGGAATAAATTGCCTTTCACCCTTATCGGCGCCTACATTGCCCCATCTAGTCGGTTCGAAGGCGACCGGCTGCACGACCTCCTCACAGTGACTCCTGGACCCTGGATTATAACTGGTGAAATTAATGATCATCATTTGGATTGGGGAAGCTCTAGAATAGATTCCAAGAGCTAGAAACTTGCGGAATTTGCTTCCGACTACGAACTTAGCATTACGAACGATGGCAGTCCAACGTACTTATGTGGCTCGACTTATAGCAGTTGTTTGGATTTGACTTTGGTGTCACGGTATCTTGGTCAAATGCTTGATGATTCTCTGACATCGAGACTGATGGCAGTGACCATATTCCCACCTACTTAAGAATCACGGGGTTTGGCAGCTCCTCCTTTTCAACTTCCCGACAAGTGGTAAACGTATAAGACAAAGGTGGAAGAGGCATGCAAAGAACGATTTGCCTGCATCATTGAGAACGTCATTACAAATGTGCTGGAAGCGTCCAAGTACACCTTAACATACATAGCATAACGTGCGGATTTCGACATGGAACTTGAGCGACTTCAAACGATTCGTAGAAGGGTCGAGAGGCTATACAGGCGCACCAAGTCAATTCATGACCTTAGAGGCGCTCAACGTATACAAAAGAAAATCCAACGTCGTATGGACAGGCTGGAGGAACAACTGTGGAAGACGTTCTGGAGTTGCTTGATCCTCGCAACCCATTGCCTATGTAATGGAGGGCGGTGCGCGGTCTTGGCTAGTCTCTACAACAACGAAATATATTCTGCGCCCTAGTCCTCCATCAAGGCCGTTCGCAGGTTGATATAGCGGAATACTTGTTCGTGAAAATTGCGGGTAGTGTGACGACCATCCATGGCGAAATTCCGGGCGAGGTTCCTCCGACACGCTTTCCAGAGATGAGTTTGTTTTCCTCACTTGAGGAACCGGAGGCTGCTCTGGCTACATGCAGGCGCTCATCGTTGCCAGGACCCAACCGCATCACTTACGCTGCTTTATGCCACCTAGGAGAAGATGGCCGACGTCGACTTGTGCACTGCTACAACGAGTCATGGAATGATGGCGTCGTTCCTGAACGGTGCAAGTCCAGCCGCTTGATACCACTCCTGAAACCGACGCTTCACCTAGTATTGGGGGCGAGCTCTACCACTGGAAAAGCTGGCGCCACCATCGGCGTGACGTGGCATGAGGGATCACGTGGACACATCGGCTTCGTCGGCTGCTTCGGAAGCGCCGAAGCGAGCTGAAAATGAAAGTTTAAAGTCCCAGTTGCGCTGCGGTTCTCATTAAGTGGTGAGGCTTTACCGCCTTGGGTGTCTGCATGACAACATTTGAAAGTACTATAATAGGCAGGTGGCTGCATTTGGAGCCGTTCAGCATGGTAGGCTACTGCTCGGCGTCGCAGTGCCGGACGTACGCAACAGAGCTCGGTGTCAGCCTTATTCACACGTAGCCGCAGGACGAGGAGCTGCGTGAGCTTGGCTCGCGAAGCTTAGAACCGGCAAACAGCCATCGGCTACAACTCGGGCATGCAGCAAGCATAGACACGAGGAAGATGTCTGCTACGGCGCCGCCGGGGCTGCGCTGTTCGGTGAGGAGCAAAAAACACGCACTGAGACGCTCGACCACGCCCGCTGCTCGACTAATGTCATGACGGTTTAGTCTATGAACTCCTTGATGCTAGATGCTGGCAAGTTCACTGGAACAGAAAGGGAGCGGTAAGACGCACATTAAAGAAAGGCATGGCATATGGTCATGTTTGTGTTATTAATTAATGCACTGGATTACTAAAAAGAAGCAGAGCGAAATAGCACGCTGAGAAGACCGATAAACATACAGTGCGACGCAACTTGAGAAATAATATTGAAATGTCCAAGAATTTAGAAGAGAAAAAAAGATTGAATCGTCGCGATGGCACATCACAGTCGGCGTAGGCGTTGAAATCTCTGTAACGAAATTATTTTTGAACAGTTCTGATAGCGTCCACGCAACAATGGTTGTTAGTGTACTGTCAAATGCTCATATGCTGCGGCCTAAAGCTCACGACACAGTGCGAAAACGCGCTCACCACGAAAGCAAAACATTGTACGCGGACATGCATGTAGACGCGCAGTCGGTCGCTGCGAACCCGTGCGATCGCTGCATTGAGGCTTCATTCTGTTATGCTTCATTTGGCTATACAAACAACCCACTATAAGAACACATTTCGCATAGTTTATTCTCAGCATTTGCCTACCTTTCACGCAAGAAGCCGGTTCGGGAGACTCCATCGCGGCGACCGCGTGCAGTGGTGTTCACTGTGCGTATTCGGTAAAGAGATAGCGTCTGTAAACAATTCTGTGTTTTCAGTTTGCCCAAGATTATTATATCGACAGTCAAAAACTTCTCTCGTTTTGAGAGTACTTACACAAATGTCCAGGAGAGCTGCCGCGTGTTCTTATTGAGCGCCGTAAGCGAAACCTATGAGGAGCGCGCCGCGTAATTCCTCACACTACACAAGGGAGGCGCTTCCGACAGATGGCGGCTCCGTAAGTCCTCGCACCCAATACTACCGACTCATTGCGCTCTCCATCTGCGTTGGTAAGGTCATGGAAAGAATGATTTTCATACAACTCGAGTGGTATCTTGAGCGCCACGGCATTTACCCCGGGGACATGACTGGGTTTAGAAGAGGCCGCTCCTCTGTTGACAACATCATCGACCTCGTGACGTCTGTGCAATAAGAAAAACACCTCATACGTATATCGGCTGCCATTTTCCTCGATGTGAAAGGCGCCTATGATAATTTAATGCATGAAGTCATCCTTGATGCTCTAGAAAATAATGTAATTGGTGTAGGAATGCGTCAGTAGATTCGGAGCTATCAATTCAAACGATCCTTCTTTGTGCTAAGTGCGGATGACCGAACCACTGACCATTATTCTTGCCGTGGCGTCCGCCGGGCGGGGTTCTTAGCCACGCTTTGTTCAACCTTGAAATCATTGGACTGGCCGAGGTTCTGCCACATACAGTCAACTTTTACATATATACTGACGACATCTGCACATGGGCCTCGGCATTTACAGATCCACAGGTGCGTGCACAACTCCAAAAAGCAGTGACTCTTACATCGTCGTACCTGCGTGCTCAAGGCATCAGCCTTTCGACCGAGAAATGCACCTCAGTCTCTTTTAACCACAAGCACATGACCTGGTACCCAATTTCTATTGACCATCAAACAATTTCATAATTATCACCGATTGCTAGGCGTTATTATCGACAGAAATATTTCATGAAGGCCCCACATCTCCTGCCTGAAGAAGAGGCTTACCTCCACCACCCATATGCTAATGTTTCTTGTCGGTAAAACATGGAGCACATCCGTCGCCATACACGCTTCAACTATGCAGGACGCTCTTCTTAGGATACTAGCGATGTAGCGCACCAGTGTTGTCCAATGGTAACAAAACTCACGTCCGCGTGCTACAGAGCATTCAAGGCCAAGTCCTTCGAACATCTCTGGGGTTACCTCGATGTGCTTCAACCGTAGCAACAGTTACCACCGCGAGAGACCTCAAAATAACGACTTATACAGCTGTCGACGCACTCCGGGCGCTTGTTCGCCATATATCCAAAGTTCCTGACCACCAACTCGCTCGCTTGCCTCAGAAGAGACGCAAGGCAGCGTTTCCCAGATCAGTTGCATCTAACCAGCATTCTTTGTCATTTAGATACTCGCCCGCAACAAGAACGCCGTATACCCTCTGTAGTGTTTGAAAAAGCCTCCTACGTACCCTGTTGTTCCAGGAATTGCGAAGAAGGCTAGCACGACCCCCGCAGCTCTCAAGCAGATCACATTGACACTTTAGCATTGTTCGTGCGCTAACGGAATCCACGTTTCGCGGATGGTTCGGTGTCGGAAAGTTCGATAGGCGCCACTGTTAACTACATCAATCGGTCGTCATCAAGCTTGAGGCTTCACACGTCACGACATCTACAGGTTCCGAACCGGCCGCTCTTGACGCTGTTGTGGAATATATTGAAAAAGAACCGCCTAGCAAATGGGCGGATTCGAAAGCAACCCTCATAAGCTCGTGAGGTTTACGACGGGATAATTACAACCAGCTGCTGTCCCAAATCAACGAACTTTGTCATTGCGCTTCTGAACGAGGACATGATATCATCTTTCAGTGACTGCCGGGACATTTTGGCATCGTTGGTAATCACCTCGCCGATGGCGCTGCCCGATATGCCCAGGCTGGAGCACCGACACTCCTTGTACCTTTATCGAGAGTAGACGCTGCAAGAGACCTGCGCAATCTCGCGCGTACTATCATGCTGAATTATTGGCATACACTGCAGAACTCTAACCGTCGATTATACAGCCTCGACCCATCACCAAAACTGAAATTACTAGCAATCCTTTCGCAACGTGACGTAACACTGCTGTGTCGGCTGTGAGTAGCATTCACTAACTCATACAGCTATCGTATTGGAATGGCGGACTCACCAATGTGCGCTAAGTGCAAGTGTGAAGAGGCCATCAATCATCTTCTGTGCTACTGTTCTCGCTTCGATAATCAACGTCAGACTCTCTATTGTGCCTTGAATAGACTGGATGATAAGCCATTTACAGAAGCAAAGGTCTTGAGAGCCTGGCCTCACAAATCAGCCCAGAAAGAAATTCGAGCGCTTCTTCACTACTTGAAAACAACAGACTTGAGTGCCCGACTGTAGACATGCTGCACCTAGCAGCATGTCTACGTGCAATATAGACTAACGTCCTCTTCCTCTCTATCTCTCTTCATTTCCCTTTCCAATCCACGTCCCCACGTGTAGGGTAGCAAACTGGACTTAGTCTGGTTAACCTCCCCAGCTGCCATTCCTTTTTTTCTTCTCTCCCTCTCTTAATACAAATGCAGAGGAGGCTATACCAGGTGTTAGTGGAGGTCTTCAAGGAAAAAATAATCGCATCGTATTCCTGGCCACTATTCGCAAGAATTCGTTTACGCTATAGTAGGTAACAAGAACAGGCACACACGAATGATGTAACCGATGGCGCCTAGGGAAAACACTTATACAGAAACTCCACTAGAGTTGACTGAACTTGCTTACGCACACCCCCAATTTTTGTGAGTCCACCCGCAAATTTCAATTTGGCCCGCCCTAAAACTTCAAGTTAGCCCAACCTGAAATTTCAGTCGACGGACACCGAAATTTAAGTTGGTCCACCGACAATTTAAGTTTGCCTACCCACAAATATATGTTGGTCCATGCCCAAATTTCAAGTTGACGCACCCCTAAATTTCAGTTGGGTCCCCCATAAATTCCAAGTTGGCCCACCCCCAAATTTCAATTTGGCCCACCGACAAATTTCATTTGGCCCACCCACAATTTTCAAGCTGGCCCACCCAAAAATTACACTTGGGCCACTCCTAAATTTCACGTTGGCACACCCCCAAATTTAAGTTGGCCCGCCTCTACTATAGGCTTCCCCATGCATTTTCTATGGAGCCGTATGTATCACTATGGGTATGCAAAAATCTGATCACATGGGTATTTCCTCCAATCAATTTTATTTTTCATCATTTTTTTCAATTGATCGTATCAATTATAAAGCTACCAGTCACCTACATTTCCACTGTTGTAACGTTTAAACGTCTTAACTTCGCAAATTACACATTTTTGTGCAGATGCAAGGCATTACACTCTTTGCCTGACGAACAGATTTTGCTGGGGTGCTCGCCTAGGAATGCTTACGCATTAAAATGCTTATGGCACAAAACATTTTCCGAAGTGGGCCCTAAGCTTTTCCGCAAATGCCATAAATTGTATTTACGTCTGCATACCATTACGAGGTCCAGAATGCCAGGCAAACTTGCAGTGAGGCAGTCGGCTGGAGTCATAAAGAAAAGGAATGAGTTGTTGAATGATCTAAAGATGAATGCAAAATGTGGTAACCGTAATAGTGACGACATTTGTTATTTGTCGGTGTTTTATAAATAATCTCCTTGAAAGCTTCTTGAGAAAGGGCTAGGATAAAAATATCAAAAGCGACTTTTCACACCTTCTGAGTGGCTTAAGGGTGCTCTATTTTAGAAAAAAATGTGAAGATTATACTAAAAATTCTGCGGGTGTTTTCCTGAGGACAATAGTGCAGCTCTTCATTAAAATGATGGACACATAACGAATACGGAACATCTTTTTATAGCGGAGTTGTATATATCTACCTTCACATACATTTTTAACTGTCCGTGCCTCAAAACTCCCGCGCCCTCAATAAGGAGGAGGAGCAAACCAATAAGGCAAGTGCTGACAACTGGCGTAGCAAGAGGAAAGCTAAGGAGGCACTAATATGTATTTTCATAAAATAAATAATTGTGGGAACTCTGGCGCCAATGTCTACGGGAACTGCAATCGGGGCAGTCAGCCAGCATGGGAATTATGGGAAGTGTATGGATAAGCCTAACCTTCGTCCTTCCGTCTTTCAAACGCCTCTTCGACTTTGTGAATTTGTCATTTTCAACAAAGTACTGTGTAATAAAGAATTACATAAACAATAATAAAATCGTCTGCCTGCAGGATTCGAGCACATGACCTATAGCACAGAAGCCCGACATTGAAACCATCGCGCCACGGACGCTTTCTTTCCTTTATTGCCTGTTTACGACATGTCCCAAGCAAAAGAAACCGAACAATATTTACAAAACTATCATTGTCCGCCTTACAGAAACACAAGCCTATCGGGGGCCAACGAGTACATCATGTGCTTCATGTGTAAGAGAAGCTCTACACGAGGTGACGAGTCGGAAACGTTTGGAAGAGGCTTTCGTTCTTCAACAAAACGTGTCACACTCAATTTGAAGTATTCACACGTCGAACGGGTATCCAGATCGGCGTGCCAAACGGCCATCCTGCACCTGAAAATGCTATGGAGTGCAATCAACATTATTAGGTCGAATGGCGTCCCATCCTCACTTTCTACAGGGAGATGCCGAACACCTGAAGGATCCAAGGGCAATTTTTTTTAATGGTACGCCGGTCCGATAGAAATACGGCATCCCAGCAATCCAGGAAAACATGCTCTATCGTTTCTTATTTTCTATACATTATGCAATGCGTTCCCCATGGCACGAACATGCCATTTTCTGCCAGCCAAGGTTCGACGGCAAGCGTGCCTATATGCAGTTGGAAAAAGAATGTTTTCATTCCTGCAGGTACGATCGCCTTTTTTCGCCCTATTTAGCACATCCTTCCCTCGTCCTACAGGGTACATTGACCTATACAGAGGTACAGGAAGTACAACATCACACAAGTCTTTGTACATATTTTTTTTCGTGTTCCAGCAGCCAAATAATCAAGCGAAAGCCGAGCGGACGAAAAAATACAAGCTTGTACTACGTCTTTGAGGAAGCCATGAATGCTTCCTGACAAATTATTCGTGGATTCAACAATATAGGGCAACTGTTTGCCCAGACGAAGCTGGCACGCTGTGTGTATGAAAGTGTCTTTTACATCACGCAAGAACAAAAGGGGTTTACAATCTGGCGCAAAAAGAAGTTTCAGTCCCAAGCCCCCCTTCACACTCGCAAGAAGAGGTTTGTCCGACTTGTGCTTTCCCACGAGAAAACTGCAAAAACACGGTGATATTTCTGGATGTCAACTCTCGGGCAGTGAAGAACCTCTAGCACGTAGAAAATTTTACTGGCTAGAAACAAGTTACAGAAAGCTGCTCTGGAAAATATTGATTATTTTCAAGCACTCCACTTTCTAGTCTGATCGCGCAATTCGGTCACCTGTTCTTGCCAGTATGGTTCACTGTGCTTGTAGAAATGCGAGGGCGCCCCTGGATATTTCATCGGTGCGTTAACCAAATTGATGTTAGCGAAAACGTCTGTGGTCTCAGGCCATTCACCATTCCAAAACCGCAGGCATTTTCGCCAATTCACCGCCCTTCCACTTGACGAACAATATTTTTTTTAACCTTTTCCAGCACATGTACAATGCCCTCATAGTCTGTACAAAAAATAGCAATATCGTCTGCGTAGGCAAGAAGCCGAACTTCGGCCTCATGTAGTTTGAATCCACGCATACGTTCCCTCTGTATAACACATAAGGCAAAAAGGATCCATATATAAACAAAACTACAGCAATGACAAGGGGCACGCTTGGCACACCGATATCTGCACACCGATGCACTCACCGACCACTTTGTTTACAATTAATTGTGTTCAAGTCCCGATATGCCATGGCCACGCATTCTTTTATTACACTTCCTACGTTAACGTATTCTAAAACACAGAATTCTTTCGTAGGGCACTCTGTGGAAGGCCTTTCCTAGGTGGACTTGAAGCGTTGCCACCGTGGTTCCCATGGCGTCGCAGTACTCTGTTATACTGCGTGTTACGCGTATGTTTGTGAATATTGTCCGACTTCTGATGCCGCATATTCGATACGGCCCCACTAAGTCTCTTATTACAGTTTGCATGTCCTTCGCTAACATTCTCATTAAAACTTTATAGTCATATTTCGGTAAACAAATACGATAGTATGCTGGCAGTCTACGGAGCAACTTCGGGTTTCCTGACTTTGGAATAAGGATTGTATGTGACGTCGAAAACGATGGCGGCAACAGATTCAAGTCGAATGCCTCATTCTACAATTTGGATAGTATAGGCGAAAAAACATGTTTGAAATTTTTGTAAAATTCTGTGGTCAAGTCATCTAATCCTGGCGATTTCCCTGCGTTCATATTTTCTATTCATGACTTCTTTGACAGAGATTGGAAGTTCTAATAGGGATTCAGTTTTATCGCTAATTTTCGGCATCCTGGGAAGAAATTCACTCTTAAATCATTCAGTGTCTATTGCAGAACGCGAAACCAGTTCACAATAGCGTTCAAAGAAAGCATTCTTGATTTGATCGGCATCTTCAATGGCCTCATCCTGCAGTTTTATTTGAGCAATCTGATTGCGGTGGCCGCGCCACTTTTTTGCGCCAAGCGCTGTTTGTCGGCGTTTCACCCGCTACCATGCGTTCCATCCTTCCCCGCACGAGTGATCCGCAGCATCTGCTGATGTCGAACTGCTCCAGCTTGTATTTCACTTCACAAATATCGTCAGCGTACATGCCTGGTCTATCACTTCCTTTTTTTTATCAGTTTTTGCAAGTTTTGCTTGAGAAGTTCTTTTACAGCGTAGCTGTATATGGCTAGCCGATTCGTCCGTCCGTCCGTCTGTCTGTCGGCAGCCTGCACGCTGAAAACTACTCCGGCGCAACTTCATGCGCATGCGCGAAAAGAAAAATAGTGAAAGACAGGCGATTAGCCAACACCACTTAGGTAGAACTAGGCCTGTTTACTCCGATCCATGATGTCACGCTATCTGACCCGAAATTTCCATTGACAAGGCTGGCGCGACGAAAACGGCGACGCCAAAATCACTGTTGTACATTCGGGAGAATCCCCATTAGATTCTATGGCAGTAGGGCCAGGTAACATGACGTCATTGATCGCAGTGAAAGGCCTTGCGCTATCTAGGTGGTGTTGGATTAGGTGCGCAAATAGGACGTGGTCGCTCTCCGTCGCAGCCGATCGAGCGCGCAGCAGTTTTTCCCCGGCTCCCAAATGGGTAGGCCATGCGTCCTACGTACCCCTTAGGAGCAGGCAGCTTTCGATCAGCAACGCCGCGAGCAGAAACGGGAACGAGCTTGTCTACGCCGTCTTGATGCTGCAGCCCGGGCACAAGAACAGGCTCGTGCAGCCAAGGGCAAGCAGCAACTGCGTACCGAGGATCCGACAGCCTACCAAGCGTCGTTTAATGAATCGTGGGGATTAATCCAGTGATTAACACCGGCACCGCGCGTTTCAGCTTCGTTGGGTAACCATCTGCACGGAGTGATTGGGCGGTGATTTTTTTCTTTTTGTTTTATTGTGATTGAACGTTGCAAAGCTTTTAGTTTTATTTCTTGTTTTAACAACTCCCATTTCCCTCCACATTTTCTTTGGGTATCGCTCTCCATTATTTCTATGCTTCTTCTTACTTCTGCAGTAAGTATATCACCATTTAGCAGCTTAGAATGTATTTCCACTAGTGCCAGTCATTTTCATTTTCTTTGCGTCCATTAATGCAGAAACTGACTAAGCAGCGATCGCTAAATTAGATGCAGTCCACGTTGTACTCTTGAGAGGAATGAGCTCGGGTGCTAAATAGACTATATCCAAGCGGGCATGGCTGCTGCCCTGGAAATGAGTGGAATGTGGTGTCCGCCCACCACCAAGACAATCCGACACGCCCACCATGTTACTCTGCACCAATATCTCACTAACGATATCAGTACTTCCGTCTTTGAATGGCGTTTGCTTGATTTATCGTGTGTGGACAATATGCAATTAAGGTCGCCTAATAGTATGACTAGTTTTTTCCAAACACAGTGCTGCCTAAGTCCTTCAAAAAGTGTACGTCTATCTCCTGCACCAGTCTGGTCATACACGCAAACAGCGCGCCACTTTAACGATGCTAACGCAAGATCAGAGACCGCGATCTGCCGAGACCACACTGTTACCGTCTGCAATTTAACGTTGAGTGCTTACGGCACGAACAGCACGCAGCCAGCCGATGTGCCAACTGCATGATTAACCAACGCATGATGCCGAGCTAGAAACTGTGGCACCATGCTTTCGCGGTCTCCGCTTCACCATCAACATTTGTTTTGTGTACATCTATTAAATCTAGGTCACGTTTACTGACTAGTCGGTACAACTAATTCTTCCTGTTTTTGCAGCGAGTGCTCTAGGGTTTATAGTAGCGATGTGAAGCGTGTTATTTAGAATCATGGCTGAAAAAGAAAGGGAATCGAGGCCGTGAGCAAGGCGCTTACCTTATAAGAAACAGTGCGCGCAATTAGGTGGCGTCCACCACGGCGAAACGTCACGTTGGCGGTGGCAGCGGACGCGCCGCGCTCAGGTCGGCCCAGGTGTTCGGCCGCTGTCGATAAAGAGGCCTACGCGTCGTAGCTGTCTTCGTCGGTGGCTCACTGCCCACCGCTTTGCAACCACACTGGTAGCCGCGGCCCCACGCGCGTACATGGGTACTGTGTCGTCGGAACTTGTCGACACCGGTTCTGAGTTTGCGATGCCAACTGCCTCTGTAGTCTTGGGAGCGATCGAAGTGTTGCTGCCAGTATGAGAACTTTCACAAGTCTTCTTCTTACTCAAGGCCTTGTGGTCGCCATCCAGTAATGGGCTTAGCTTCGTTGTCGTCGTGACGTTGCTGCCTGTCCCTCTGGCTGTTTCTTCCGTGACGGCCTCATCCGTGATGTGCCCTGCCACGGCGTCATGCTTGGAAGGCATGGTTACGGCGACGTAAGTCGCAAATGAATAAGTGCACTGCACCTCATCATGGCCGAATCGTTGACACAGGTTGCAACGTGGAATTTCGCAGCCTTTGCGAATGTGGCCTGTACACTTGCACCGTAGACATAGCGGTACCCTGCCAGGCACAATAACCAAAGCCAGCTCGCCAGCAATCTTTAACTGATGCCGGATATCATCTGTTTTGACGGCGTACTTCACTTTTATCGCCGCTGTCCGAGTTGTTGACGCTTTCCCTGTGACGCCGTATGCTCGCCATTTCTCCCGCGTGACTTCAGCCACCCTCCCATAGGGCAAAATACCACGCGCACGTCTTCTTTGGTTAGGCCATGCAGCAGCCAGTGTATCTTGATGCGCAGGTCCTGGTTGTCTGCGTCGATGAAGAGACGTGGGCGGTATTTCACTTTCACATCCTTAGTAGCAGCGAGGCGGTCGCGCGTTGCATCGGCATCATTCAGCGTGACGGCCCCCACGTGGCTCATGTGGTACACTCCCAAAGCAACCACTTCGAGGAGCGCACCAACTTTAGTCAACGTGTCCCTGTAGTTTTCGATGCGGAAAGGCCTGGCCCTCGGGTCCCCGTGCATAAACACCGTATTGGCTATACGATGCGTCCTGTCGGAAAAGAAGGCAAAATCACCTGGTAAATCTTGATCATCGGGCAAAAAAATTCAGTGCCCTTCCACTCTGTGAAGAAGGATGACCAGCGAAGCTGTGTATGTGGGCCCCTTAATGGCGGACTGCACCTCCGCGGCGAGTCGGCCCGGCACTGCTATCTTCGGGATCGGCCCCCGTACTGGAAGTGCTTAACGCCTGCTTCACCTCCACCGCGGCTCGGGCCGGTATTGCACTATCTTCGGGATCGGCCCACGTATGGGGAGTGCTTAACTCCTGCTTCACCTCCGCAGGGGGTCGGCCCGGCGTTGCACTATCTTCGGGATCGGCCCACGTATGGGGAGTGCTTAACTCCCGCTTCACCTCCGCAGGGGGTCGGCCCGGCATTGCACTATCTCCGGAATCGGCCCACGTATGGGGAGTTTTTTGCTTACCACGCAAATGACACGGAAATTTCCTTGGACGGCAGAGGCATACAGCTTCGCTGTAAAAAGAACCTGCTTCCGCGGCCCAAGAGGGCCGCTATCACCGCTCCGATGGAGCAAGCCAGGCCGTGTCCGATACGGTCGAGAGCCGGAAGTGGAATTACGCCACGGACGCATTCAACGACAAGCGGCATAGGAAGCACTTATGAATTTCTTGTGGGCAACCTACGGAAGGCATTCGACACTGTCACACACGAAGCCGTACTCTCGACGCTGAGAGGAGCACGCCCCGGAATACGAATTGTTAACTTTGTAATTAAATCCTTCCTGAAGTATCGAACATGCAAGATCTGTAGTGGCAACACATATCCAAGGACATTCACGGAGAATGCAGGTCCTCAGGGCGCGATTTTATCGCCTACACTGTTTAATATAGTCACGCGAGGGCTGGCTGTGCTTCTCCGACGGCTTCACGGTGTCCAATTCACCATATATGCAGACGACGTGACGTTGTGAACGGAACAAGGCGACCGTCTCAGGACAACAGAAATAGCCGCTAAGACAATGCATAAAGCGCTCGACATATTGGCGGATTATTTGAAAGAAAGAGGCATGCAGCTGTCTTCGGAGAAAACAAAGTACACCCTTCCCGGCTGCACGGTGCAAAAAAAGGGAAAAGTCGAGCTGTACCTAGCTGGTAAAAAACTTGAAAAAGCGCCGCAACGCCACGTGAAGATACTTGGCATTACAATTCACGAGGATGGAGGAGCGGCTACCTAGCTCAAACAAATGGAGCCTACATTGAAGAAACTCCTGCACCTCGTGAAACGCATATCGCAGAAGCGTGGAGGAGCTGGCGCCAAGACAGCTCGCACTCTGACGTCGGCAGTGCTTACGTCGAGGGCTTGTTACGGTGCGGTATGCTTTGAACTTACCAAAGCACTATACAACAAGCTTGAAAGGATGCACTGAGAGTGTCTTCAATTGATCAGGGGTCTTCCCCACCACGCGCTAGTGCAAGAGCTGCATTGGTACGCGGATTCGTTCACTCAGGGACATTATCTTAGAACACAAGGAGGGACACGATCACCGTCGCCGTTACAGACGCTTTGGACAGCAGAGTTAGGCGGAGAATGTTCGTCGAACAAGGTGGAAGTACTACCTGCTGTCGCACCTTGGGACGACGTGCAGGTTCGGCTCACGAAACCTGTCACTCGCCGGCAAACGAAACAGTACCACGGCGTTTATAGAGCCAAACTCGCAGAACGGGCTGACTTGAAGGAAAATACCTTTTTCACAGATGCGGCCTGGGATCCTTCTACCTTTTTAGCGGCACTGGCAGTCGTTGAAGGTGAGAACCAAGATCTCCAGATCCACCAACACCAGCAAGAACCAACCATTAAGTCACTTGAACTGCAGGCCATCCTATTTGCCATAGAGAGGCTGACGGGAAAGGCGGAAATAAGTGCGGAAGACCACAGAAGCAAAGAATTCACAAGATTCACCGACTCTTTGGACGCCCTAAAGGCGCTCACGGGGACGCCTAGAGTCGGCACGTACGCACATGATACTAATGTCGCTTGCGCATCCCTTCATCGGGATTGCGGCATGGACGTGCAAGTGGACTGGGTTCTGGAGCACTCTTGCAGCATCGGGAACCGTGCGGCCCACAGTGCAGCGAGCGAGCTGTCATCTCGCCTGGGCGCAGTCCCTCTCATTCCTCTGCGCGCGCGTGGACCCGGAGGAGGAGCGCGAGCGACTCAAACTGCAAGCAAAACAGGAGCTGAAGGCGAAGGTACCACACAATGCCGTTTGCCCAAAGGGCTTCCTTGGGACGCGCGAGTCCTGGTACACAAAGCCAGGACGGGCGCAGCACTCACCGAAGATGTCGCGGCTAAGTGGCACGCGCACATCGCTTGAAGGAAGACGCCAGGTCATCAGAGACAACGGCTGGACAACGAGGAGGGCGAAGAAACGGAGCCGAGCATGACGCTGCCACCACTGACGTGCACTACGTGCGATATCGGTGCTCGTCCGACAGGCACCTATCGTGATACTGTCCCAAACTCGCGATAGTAAGAGAAACACACAAAGGATGCGGCATTACCTCACTGGAGGCATGGACCACGCCACCCCCTCTGTTCGACGCCCGGCGAACTATCAACTCTTTATGAAAGTTGGTGCGCGAGGCCGGCTTGGCCGCCAGGTTATGAACGTGAAGTTTGTTTTTGTTGTTTTCTCTTTTGCTTTTGTAATTCTTTGCTTGTTTAATGATCCCCGCCACTGACCCGCACCCGTGCATGGGCCACTGAGCCATCCTTTTCATTAAAGTTGCTTCCCTTTTCTTGCGGACAAGCCAGCGTCTTGAGACGCTTGGAGCGTTTCAATTTGGACACCTCAACAGGTTGAGCAGCTATTAGTAGCGAGCGTGCGTGATCGCAGAGTATTCTACAGACGCGGAAGAGAAAACCCCGAAAGTAAGTTAAATTTTACACTTAGTGGTGTATTTTGTCTTTTTTACAGCTACGCTGGTAGCCCACATTCACAGAGTGAAGTGGCTGCAATATTTTTTTGAACTAGCACACAATAAACGTGAAACGCTGCCATGAGAAAGTGTCAGCGGCACATCAGAATCAAAATTAGATTGCGGTGGCCGTGCTAAGACAAGACAAAAAAATTAGGGCAGAAACCCCACTCTGGGGAATCGCCATATATTGCGTAGCATTCTCTATAATCCTTACTATTTGAATTGAATTGAATTCTGGGGATTCACGTGTCGATAAGTACTATTTCATTATGAGGCACGCGGTATAGTAGGGGACTCCGTATTAATTTTGACCACCTGGAGATCGTTAAGGTGTCCCCAATGCACTGTAGTCATTTCTCATGAAGCATTAGAGTTGTCACCGGGTGGTTGCGGGCATACCATACCGTGGCGCATACACTGGCTGGGCCGAACGGTTTTCAACGCTTCGCCTTCGAGTGGAACTATTTCGGGGTGGGGGGCAGGGGAGCGGAGCCCGCGTGGCTCCCCGAAGACTGCCATATTTTAAGAGAAAAAACTACAAACAATACCGCGCTTACTATGACAACCTCTACAGCAAACTCGTTTTACCACCAATCAAGCGTTTGGTAAGGGAGAGAAATGGGACAAGGGGACAAAAACGTTAAAGAACATCAAGGTGTTAAAATCATTCCGGAGTCCGCCACTACGGAATACCTCATAATCCGAGTGCGGTTTTGGCACGTACAGCCCCATAATCCAATTCAAGTGTAATTCTTCTGCCGCAATGCGATGCGCCATGTGAGGCAATGACGACGCTAGGTTATAAAATATGGCGCACAACAACGCCTCAAGCAAACACCTCTCCCTGTGTCTTCTGTGTAATACGCAGATAAACAGCAGTGGTACACGCAAGGTAACGTTTAACATCAACTGACCACTTAACATCACGGCTAATTATCATCAATCAAAGCATCTAGCAGGGAAAGCTTCGCTTACACAGATTGCCACAGTGCGTGGTATCTGAATAATTTTTATTATTGTCTTATATTTTTTTCTTCCATTCGAAGATACGATGCGATATTCCTTCGCTATGCAACAATTACTTTATGGTAGACTAAATTTGCCTTTACTTCGCAGAGATATTCTTTAAACCAAATTATGTGTCAAAGCCTAGTGAAATACTCCCATACGGCACTCAGGTGATATAATTGTCACTGCAGAAAGGACGTGACAAGTGTAATAATTCATCAAGTACTCCTCCCCGAAAGACTGTCTGACCTCTACCGAAATTTGAAATTGCCTGAAGTATTGTCCAAGCTGCACTTTTCCAAAATATTTGCGGATCGGATTATTGTCTCAGTGCGATTCATTAGAAGTGGTGAAAAGCACACTGCCTTTGACATTTCAAGATTCATTATATTTCTCTTCTTTGTGTGTGTGACATAGGCACACACTCCTACAGCAAACATCATGGGTTCGACGCCCTGGTCTGCAAAGACCGTGTCTGTTCCTGACGTCACACAGGTGCTCAAAGGAGCACGCTTTCCATTAATGCATTGCACGCTGCAGGTAGCAAGCGTCCTAGCCGTGCTGGACAACGGTGCTGAATAGCTGTCCTGAACAAAGGAGGCGAGTGTAGCGTATTTCGCGGACGCCTCGTAGCATTGCACGGCAAGGCCTTGCCGTACTTTCAACAAATCCTATATTCCGTAAGCATATGGCCATGATTCAGTGGTGGGTCGTGTTAGCAATTGTGTTAACTTTAGCAGGGTGTGCTAGTTACGACGAACGGCTGAAATGGTGCGGCAAACGGCTCAGTAAGTATGCGGGCTGCTTTTGGCAAGCATTACGCTAGCTCTATTATGATGTAGGTATTGTTGTTTAAGGTCATAGAAAAATTGTGTGTTTTCATTGTTATATAGTAAAGGTCATCGCAGCCTCGAGAAAATCTTAACGCAACATTTAGGCGAGTCAACTTCACCGAATGTTGATCTTCTTATATGCGTGTAGTATTCGCTGTGATATGGATCTACAAGACTCGCCGTGGTGGTTGAGTGGTTATGACGTCATGCCTCTTTGTACGAGATGGCGGGTTCGAACACCGGCCGCAACGGTCTCATTCTACCTTGGTTGGAATGCAAAAAAAAAAAAAACGCTTGTGTTACGTAAGCTTTAGGAGCAGGCTAAGGAATCACAGATGGTCAAAATTAATCGGCAAGTCCAATGTAGAGCAACGGAACATTAAGCTCCATAATTTAATTCTTTAGAGTTGCATATAGCAATAAAGCTGCAGCGTTTCTGGTCTACAACGGAAATGCCTTGCCGATGACTTTTTATGGAAGTCTGTTTTTAGAGCGCAGCTCTTAGGCGCCCGTTTCCCCGTTGAGCGTCGGCGTGCCTCGTCCTCCCTGAGCGTAAGTGAGTGAACGAGCACAGCGAACGATGAAAGAGCGAAAGCGGAGCGCAGCCTCGCATGAAAGACGGCGAGAGCGAAGAGAGCGCGAGAAGGAAAGCAGAGGAAGCCCCCTTGAAGCAACACCAGATAACGCTCCCGTCCGCGCATCCGCGGCAACGTTGGCACCGGCCATGCGGGGTAATGAAAAATAAAGAACCGGAAAGCTCGCCTTCGCCCGTAGCGTTCGCCGCAAGCGTTTCCCGGTAAGGATTACGGTTGCATAAGTTGCAGTTGCCAGGAAGCGGCAACTGTGTGGCTGGTCTATATGTAGCGCCGCACGTCGCGGCTCTGCCACTCGGTGCGGCGATCGGTGCGGTGCCTCAATATATCGCTGAAATAAAAGCACGTCTAGAGCAGCGCTCAAATTTCGCA
The DNA here is from genome assembly GCF_023375885.2 of Dermacentor andersoni. Classification (NCBI taxonomy): domain Eukaryota; kingdom Metazoa; phylum Arthropoda; class Arachnida; order Ixodida; family Ixodidae; genus Dermacentor; species Dermacentor andersoni. The sequence continues at coordinate 73,308,054 of NC_092821.1, forward strand.
TTAGGGAGTATCGTAATAGTAGGTGAATTTTTTGTTATGCCTCTTCAACTTAGAACGAACTGTATAGTAGCAACGCGGACATTTCTGCACTGAATTGACTTTGTTCAGATCCGAGGGACTTCGCTCGTGCTATGCGGGCGGCAACGGACATAATGCTGTCGTGCAAGGACTACATCATGAAGCTAGACCTAAGCCCACTAATTCTCAAGGTGAGCACACCACTAATCTTTGGGAACTTCACCAAGTTTGCGGTTGCCTATGTGTCCGTTCGTATGTAACCTATTTTACTGCAGCTTGGGTCACTGGGTGGTCCACGGTGTAAATGGTAGAGGTCGAGCTGCTGTGCTGAGGGAACTGGGTTCGAAAACGAACACCTGACCAAGTTGGATCGCTGGGTGTGAGACACGGGTTGTGGGCCTCCCATCAATGGTCATACCTCTTGGACACCAACTAGGGTCATTGGCTGAGCCAATGGGCCACTTTGTGCAGCTTTTCAATGACAAAGAAGAAAAAAACCCTTTGAAATTTCTGCCGTGCAAGGCGCACTCGAACGCGCGTCATGTACGTTCCTAAAGGCGCCCGAACTGACATTGCGGATGGGCTGCTAGATGGCGCAGCGTGCCCACAGGAAAGCGTGAGATAAGAACCCAGCTGCAGTATACGCCTCTTACATGACGCGTTTCAACAGTGTTTTGATAAGGTATGTCGCTACATTACTTCGATGCTAAACGCACTAACGTGGGCAGTCATCCAGCGCTCGTTGCTGCCGGATCATTTACTAATAACCTTGTGCTTCCTGACGTCAGCGCCTGCAAGCAGACGACGGCGACCGAGGAGCAGTCGTTTGTCAAGCAGTCGGTACTCGCGAACGCTCACTGTCACACGGGCCAACCTTCGACCTGCAGGCATGGTATGAATGCATGCAGACCCTTTATTAGATAGCGCCTGGCATTTCAACGGTTTGGTTGGTTTTGTTAAATTACTTATATTTAAACATGAGGGAAGGTATTGCCTTCCAACGATCCAAACTACCGTCAGCACTTGGAGGGTGTAGGCTACGATGCAATCATGCCGAGCTGCTCTCCAACCTAAGCAGTTGATTTTAGATTTCAAGACATTGCTTTTTTTTGTTACATTATATTAGCAAATTCACATACCACACATGTCGCAGGAAGATATAAGCAACTTATAGAACAACTTACTTCACAATGTTAAAAAGAATTCCGTAGTTGTGCTTTAACGGTGCACGAACGTGGACGTTGTACTCGGCCAAGCTTTGCAGCCACAGGGCCGCTGTGCAAGGCTGCCGCCCGCCCACAAATATAGTGCTAGCAGAGCGGCGTGAAACGGTACCGTTGGTGTGCCTCCATATAACGCTCATCATATAAATTTCGCAAAGCTATATTTTTCTTCTTGTGGTGCTGCAACGTTATTTCCCGTTTACTATCTATGATGCACCTATATATGGTATATCTACGATGTGTATCTGCAGTATACCAAACAGAAACGAGACACTTCTACGTCATTTGGAATAGCTGGTGCAGTTTCAAAGTGGCAGAGATGACTACAAATCTGTCATGAGTTGACGACGGTTTTTCGCCTACGAAGGCTCTGTCCTCGCTAACAGCGATGCCTTGGAAATTGGGAGCACCAGTCCAGTACTTCGTCTTGCTTTAGTACGCGAATTCATTTTGCATTCACATCAGCCTAACATAATAACACAATCTTTGCGGTAAACTTCGACAGAGGAGATACACTGTAGTATTTCAGCAGGTGTGTGGTACATTCAAGGTAAAGGGACTGACAACCGGCCACAGCGTGTTGTGAGTGGTAATGAAAAGACCGTAACTTATACTGATAGAAATGAGCATGCTGTTCGCGATTTGAGTAGAAAATAAATTTTATATTGGCACGGAAAGTCGCAAAATACGGTAAGTGGCCTGAACTGGCGGTGAAACCCTGGTACTTCTGATGTAGTATATCAGATCACTGTACGTAAGTGGGCTGGTATTAGGTATCGCATACTTATTGTTTAAGTTGCAGTCCATTATATTATCAGGCGCTTGCGCTTTATTCTATGCGTACTACGAAGTTAAAAAAAATGTCGACGCTAACGAGCAGCGCTGCCTTCGTGGTAACCATGGTAGCGGCAGAGCCGTCTCATCCTTCAATGCATGACGCCGCACATGAGTGCTGTTGTATACGCGCGTGAGCTTGCGAGTGAGTACCCGGAGTTATGTGGTCCCTGTGAGGTACAAAATGCCAGCGACTAATTGCGCCGTGATTGGGTACAAGCAATGCAATAATAGCATTGTTGTCACATCATATCACTTAAGTTGGCTTGGTATAAAAAAAATTGCCAGGTTTAGCTTGGTTAAGCCAAGAATGCGTTGCATATTGCGCGCGTTGCATATTGCGCGTTCCGTGACGTCACGCGCCGGCGCAGCGCCCCTAGCGGGAGGAGCGGGAGTCAGGTGGTGGCTGCGGCCGCGCGCGACCGCGCGAGTTGGGGCCCAGCTTTTCCTCCGGCTGTCGTGACGTCACGTCACGTGGGTGCGCTAAAGGTCAATGGTGGCTGCCCGGCCGCGCCCAAGGGCTGAACTGAGTGATTGCAATATGCAACGCATAAAACTCTAGTGTAGGGGTATGAGCCACTATGATGGCTCATACCCCCAATGGTGGCTGCGCGGCCGCGCCCAAGGGCTGAACTGAGTGATTGCAATATGCTACGCATAAAAAAAGCACAGCGCATGCAGCCACCAAAAGCCACCAAAAGCCTTCGAGGCTAGTTTCTGTTACTTTGGCGGAGCCGTCGCTGGGCCGTAGATTTGGACACCACCTATTATTGTAAAAACAATTGAACACTTCAGAAAATCTGAACAGCAGAAACATCGGTTTGATAAACAAAATATTACTTTCTTAGCCCTAGGGCCGAACGTGTCATCTGCTTCCCAGCAATGGCGGCATATATCGCGCTCACATATTGTTCTTTCCAGTATGTTTCCAGTGCACGACTACATTCTCACAGCAGACCGAAAAATTATCCGATAAGGAACATGGTGCACGATGCTTACCACGTTGCCACTGTGTCATTGAAGACTGGTAAGCTTTCCGTTGCACTAAAAAAATCTGCTACTATAAGGTTGTCAGCCCCTTTAAGGAATGCACCTGAAGTGAATTGTGAAAAAAATGCATTCTCTTTAGCTCAATGCAGGGAAACACGGTAGCAGTTGACCGAACTACGGTGGTCCGAACCTAGAATTTGGTAAAATCAAGATATGTGTAACGGCGATATTGCCAAGCTGCGCATCGTTTGAACCCTAGGCACCACAGTTATGCTACCACCGTTGGACTGCTAAGCACGAGGTCGCGGGATCGAATCCCGGCCATGACGCCGCATTTCGATGGGTGCGAAATGTGAAAAAACCCCTGTACCTAGATTTCGGCGCCCGTTAGAGAATCCCCGATGTTCCAAATTATTATGTAGTCTCATACTACGGGGTGCCAAAACGTGGTTTTGGCAAGTAAAACCACATTATTCTTTAGTTATGCCATTACCACTTCGAATGATCTATTCACTCAGCGCTACGTGCTACTACGAAGAATCAAGTATGTGAGGATAAAAGAAGAACAGAACGTTTGTTTAATAGGCTCATCTGTGTCCACAGCCACTATAGAAGACGGATATGCGGAGCACATCAACACTGAAATAGTCGAGCCACCCGAAAACTATAGGTGAAAGAAATCTTCCAAACTAGCTTTCGCGCCTTAAGCACTGGTCGTATCATAACATATATTTCAGGATAGTGATGGTTCATCTGCTCAACCCGGAAAGTTATTTTCAGAACCACGGTGAAAGCAATTGTGGAGCGTGATTATCTTTACACCTTACGTTTCGTTTTTTTTTTAATTTCTGGAATTTGCGAGTCCAATATGCGCAGCTCCCTTGAATTTTGGGTTTTCCTTCTTTATGTTTACTCCGAAAATCTTTCACGCAGCCTATAGTAAACTGTGTTCCACAAATACCACCTGCTTAACAGCTCGCTTTTCGGTATTATTTATTTATTTATTTATTTATTTATTTATTTATTTGGGCAAAACAAATACAAGGTTCGCCCGCAAGGTAAGGCCAAACGAGTGCGTAAACCTCCTGACTAAGGCATTTACCTCGCTGGTGCACCAGAAGTGGCAGTTTACTAATAAAACCAAATACAACTAATAAGACAGAAAACATCAAGACTATTTACAGCAAAATTTTAAACACATAGGAAAGTATCAACTGTTTGCAAAATACCAGGTAACTAAACAAATACAGCACTGAAAAAAATAAGAACATTCTGTTACTAACAAAAGTTATAGAATCAGAATATAACATATATAACATCACTATTGACATCAAACAATTTAAAACTCCATTAACATTCGTTAAACATGTTTTGATTGGAAAATAGTAAGTCTTGTATTGCATGTTTAAATTTGTCGATTGTTCTACAATTTACAGCTTCGTCAACAATGTTAGGGTACGTATTACATAAACACAGTTTCATATTCAACAGCTTGCGTGCCCTATTTTGTCCTTGGTTTCTTTATAACTATTGAAGGGCGACGTAGGCTGCATCCTGTGTCTCTACTCTGGTAACAATTTGAAAATTGTTCAGTGTTTCTCGAGACCTCATTAAATAGCCGTATGCAGATCATTGTTTTGTAAGAGTCCCTAATATTAGGAATGTTGTAGTGCATCATTAATATAGAAGATCCTATGTATTGTTTTGAGAAGTTCAACAACCGAACAGCTCGCCGTTGCAGTACTGTCATTTTTCCTATATCAGTTTTATTACCATTTGCCCATACTAAGAGGCAGTAGCTAAGATTCCAGTGCACAAACGAAAAGTACAGTTGTCTGAGAAGCCTGGCAGGCACAACACATCGGATCCGCTGTAGCAAGCCAACAGATCGTGTAACCTTAGTGCGTACCTTATTTATGTGCTCTGTCCAGCTTAGGTTTTTATGAAATGTAACACCCAGAAACGAATGCCTTGAGACATGTTCAAGTTGCGACCACAATAAAATAGTTTTACGCCGTAATCTATTTGCTTATTCTTGGAAGAAAAAACTGTAAACTTCGTTTTTTTTTCGTTTAAGTCAAGTTTATTTAGATGTAGCAACTCGCTAAGTTCTTGTAACCAATGTGTTGCGGTAACTTCTAGTTCGTGAAGGTCTACTCCGGAAAAAAAAGACGTTAGTGTCATCAGCTACAGTATGATTTCATCTGTCAGTGGAACGTTTATTATGTCATTTATGTAAATAATAAATAATAACGGCCCTAAAATGAAACCTTGTGGTACCCCATATTTAATTACGCTCTTTTCAGAACTGTACCCTTCCAAGGAAGTATACTGAAATCGAGATTCAAGGTAGCTATGCATAAGTTCTAATGCTATGCCTTGAACGCCATATACTTGGAGTTTCTCTAGTAATATGTTATGTTTTATGCTATCAAATGCTTTGCGAAAGTCTAGGAATATACCAATGGTAAACATTTTTTTCTTCGATATTATTTATAATCGAATCTCTGACTCTTGATAACGCCATTTTGGTTTATTTATTTTTGTGAAAACCATATTGCTTATCCAAGATAACGCCTTTGTCTGAAAAAAAAAAAAAGACTATTTAGACGCTTATATATAATACGTTCAGCCGCTTTGAAAAATACCAGCAATACCGAAATTGGTCTATAGTTATTGTTAAGTATTGGTCTATAGTCATTGTGTGTCGCACTTAAAGATTACAGCGACACGAGCTATCTTCATTTTTAGGAAAGATTCCACTGGATAATATACTGTTACAAATGTGTCCCATCGGGCCACAGATTATCTGAGCAACTACATTAATAGGCTGGACTTGAATGTCATCCTCGCCAGCAGCTGATTTATTACTCAAGGAATTAAGAACATAAAGAATCTCACTTTCAGACGCAGGCATAAGAAACATAGTCTCGTTGACGCGATGATTTATATAACTTCGAGTATCAGATGTAGAAGTTGAAGCACCGGCATAACAAAATTATTAATAAATAAATTAGCTGCATCGTTACCACAGTACTTATCTCCATTTACAACAATTTCATGTGGCATACTCGGTGAAGACGACCCTATTAGCTCGCGGTATATGTTCCACGTTCTATGACCATCACTCATAGAGGCTTCAAATCAATGCGCGTAATATTATAATTTTACTTTCTTGAGATCTCTGCTCCCGTTGTTTCTAACTTGTTTAAACTCTTTAAGCATTTCAGGTTCGCGAGTTTTTAAGAAGTTATTGAACAATTTGTCTTTGTGTTGAATGTGCTTGTATAGTTCTTTATTTACCCATTCCTTTCAAGCTTTTTTTTATGTTTCGCCACAGGGATGCAAGGAAATGCTACATTGTATATTTGTTTCACTTTGGACACAAAAGCATCGTATGATGCTGTAGGATTTTCTTCAGCGTAAACATCAGACCAATTTGCACTGGCAAGTAAAGTTTCAAATACCCGTATAGTGTGAATATTTATGACCCGCTTGAAGGCATGTTTCCTATCTGCGCGCACACGAAATGGCAATGCGGCAAAAACGGCAGATGATGACTTATGCCCGAACTGAGCACTCCAGAACATGTCTCATCTTTTGTGATAGAAGTAAAACATAAATCAATCAATGTTTTTGAGTTCAAAGTTATCCGCGTAGGAAGTTCAATACGGTTTGCACAGCCATTTGCTAGCATATCTTGAATAGGTTGGATCCTGTGATAATTTTTTTAATGTAAGTCAACGTTGAAGTCACTAACAATTACCGAGTGTAATTTATTCGTGCTAGCAAGTTCAAGTACCGAATCCATATAATGAAAATGAAGCAGTTTCCTTGGAGCACCTTGAGGTGGGCGGTAGACAACAACAATCATAATATTTCGAGGAACTACTGCAACACATTAAAAATCATCAGTCACACATGTAAATGCAGCCAAGATTTCGCAACAATGACATCCACGAGTATAAAGAAATGCGCCACCACCTCGTTATCTTGAACGATAAATTGAGACGTGCTTGTAGCCCGAGAAATGTGTGACGTCATACTCGCTCGCATACCAAGTTTCCGAAAAAGCTAAGAAAGAAAAGCAGCAGTTCAGCTGATATCGGTATGCCTCAATATCAGCCTATTTGTTTCTTAAACATTGTGCATTCATATGAAACAGTTTAAGCCCCTTTTCATGGAAGGAGTTATTTTTCGTTACTAAGCTGTTGAAGGATGAAACACTATGATAAGGTTCCATGTTTGTGGTAGTTTGGTGTCTTTGATCCTCAGACGGTCTTGCTTAGGTCGCTTTCTATGGCGAGCCTTATCGCTCGAGCATTCGGCTGCTTGCGTACAAAGATATTTACTTGTAAACCCTATACGAATTGATAGTTTCATTGTTTTGCGTGTTTTTTGCAAGCCAAAGCAACCGATTATGCGTCGTTGCAGTCAAGTTATCAAAAAATTTGATGCCCTGCGTTTTGTGCCTGAGGTTTTTCTTTTCGAACCATGTAGCCTTCTGTGTTCTGCTGGCAAAACGAACAAGAACGATAGAGTCCTTGTTTTCTTTTGCGCGTAGACGGTGCATTCCGTAAATATCTTTTTTAGATAGTGGTGGCAGGTCAAGCTGTGTAGCAATCTTATTTATTTCAGTTAACAGATTCTCGCCATTTTGTTGAGACAAGCCATGAATTTCTATGTCGTGTCTTCGGCTGTAGTGCTCTAGAGGGTTTATTTCTTCCTTTAATTTTCGTCAGTAATTCGTCAGTAATTCTGAAAACATCTGCAATATTTTAACAAGGATACTCCCGAAGTGAGTGATACTCAACGTGGGTTCTTAAAGAAATGTAGAAAGTCGTAGAGGTTTGCTTCCGTGCTCTTTTTATTGTGCCAAAGTCAAGATCTTCTCCTGCATGCCCATGAGAGTTCAGAGATAATTCGCAGAGGCTGGTCAAGTCAGTGTTTTGTCGCTAGTGCAATGTAGCTCAACCTTTCTTTGAGTTAAGGTCCCTTAGTAACAGCAAAATAACATTTATCTGCAATGTCAATCATTTTCATTTTAGCTCCAAGGACCAGTAATTCCTCACATAATTTCAGAAAAATATCATTTCGAATTGCTTATACGGACACAACAGTTTACATTCTCACATGCACGTCACGCGGAACCCTGAAAAAAGATCTCTGATGCAAACTGCCAATGCCCATGCTATCAGAGATTTCTGTTAAATATTTTTCTCTGCAGTCCTGCTGTTAGCCCATGGCCAACAGGGGGGTTGCAGAGGAAAGAGCTTCTTGCTTTAAAGACTTTTTGAGAATACATTATACATGCGCATTTTAGCTCATTGCCACATCAAAGTGTCATTACCACAGACGCGCAATGTGCGCAATAAAAGTTCAAGTTATTTTAGGTTGTGTATAGTTTATTTATTTACTTAGTTGCCACATTTGCAGTCATGATGAGACCAAAGCAGGTGAGTACTGTATTAGACAGTTTCACACAAAGAAACAAACAGATTATGCCGCATGGTACAGTAAAAAAGAAAAAAAGGTACTTTAGGCACAGCAAAAATCTCCGATGACGATGTGACATACAATAGATGCTGTGACGTAGTTACTAGCATGAACAAGACAAACGAAAAAAAGGTTGAGACAGGACTAGCGCTCTGTCCTATCCCAACTTTATTCGTTGCCATACAATACTTTTGATTACTATAACAACACCACTCATTAAGAAATATATTATTACTAAATGTTATATAAAGATAGCGAATAAATGATCAGTGTGAAATTACAGAAATTGTGCATATAACAGTGTATATGTGACCACAGTTTGCAGCGTGAAATGCAGAAATTTTATGCGCAGGATGGATGGATGGAAAACTTTATTTGGTCCTGCAAGTAGTGATAATTAACCACTAAGCGGGCCGCTCCCACGTCGGGACCGGAAGGCCAAGCCTCACGGCCACGTCGTGAGCCTGCTGGACAGCCCAGAATTGTCTATCCAGGTCCGGGCTGCGAAGTGGAGCCTCCCACCTGGACGCATTCTTGATCGCCGAGTCTTCGATTCTTTCACAAGACCAGAGCATGTGTTCGAGCGTGGCTAAAGCACCACAATCTTGGCAATAAGGCTCTGTATACGTCTCCGGATAAAACATGTTCAGTCTCCGTGGGGAAGGATAAGTACCAGTCTGTAGTAAGCGTAATGTAAGTGCCTGAGCCCTGTTTAGTTTAGGATGCGGCAAACCGTAAACCCTGCGATTAAGAAGGTGATTTCGTGATTTCATTGTATATGGAAGAGGAGTCTCTGTTCTCGGGGAGTACCGGCACGCCGTAGCGCGGGGCAGAGCGGAGGGTAAGATCTCGCGCTGCCTCATGAGCGGACTTATTGAGATTCGGAGGGGCTCCCTCAATCATCCCAAAGTGAGCAGGGAACCAACATAAGTAGCGTTGAGAGATCTCACATGTCTGCATAATTTTAAAAGCAACCTTAGCCACCGAGCCCTTCTCAAAGGCCCTAACGGCCGACTTTGAATCGCTATGTACAAAAGGCCTGCGCCTGTCAACCAGGGCGAGCGCAATAGCCGCTTGCTTCGCGACCTCTGGCCTACCAGTCCGAACGGTAGCAGCGTTAACGACACTGACCTCATTGTCCACGACAACTATGGTAAACACCTTCCTCTCCTCGTTAAAAGAAGCATCGACGAAGCCAACCTTCTGATTCTCATCACGAATGAGTCTCAGCAGGCAAGCCCCCTTGGCCTTTCTTCTACCCACATTTCGCTCCGGACGCATGTTCCTGGGAACAGGCTTGACGTGATACCGATTACGGACCTTCAAGGGAATACCGACATGAAGCTGCGAAATCTTCTCCTGAGGAACACCTAACTCTCTCAGAATCTGCCGACACGCGCTAGTCGTAGAGAGACGCACCATCTGTGTCCTCTCCTGAGCCTCAGCTATCTCATCCAAGGTATTATGAATTCCCAGCTGGAGAAGTCAGTCGGTACTGGTGCACATTGGCACTCCCAGCACTTTCTTCGTAATATTCCTAATCTGTGTGTCAAGCTTCTCCTTCTCCGATGGTTTCCACTTGTGCATGGCCGCCACATAAGAAAAAGTGACACAATATAAATGCGTGCATAAGTATAATCAGACTATCCTCGTTGATCCCCGTCTGCCTGTTGGCCACCCTCTTCACTAGGCGTACCGCATTTTCTGTCTTGGCAATGATCTTCTGGATCTTCAGCGTATTGGCGCCGTTCGACTCAATCATCATCCCCAGAACCCTGATCTTATCTACCCTAGATATGAGGTCGCCATTTCTTGTACGAAGCTCAGCTGGTCCACGGGGATCCATCCCCTTGGCTTGGGTCCCCTTCTAGTGGGACTGTACAGTAACAGCTCCGACTTGGAGGGGGAGCACCTTAACCCTGTCGGGCCCAAATAATTCTCAATTACATCTATTGCCTCCTGCAGAACACTTTCGATATAGCTGTCACTACCACCGGGACACCATATGGTCACGTCATTTGCATACATGGTGTGCTTAATCCTCTCAATCTCCAGAGCTTCTTGGTCAATCCGACCATGGCCAGATTTAACAATGTGGGCGAGATGACGGCCCCCTGAGGAGTGCCCCTGTTTCCAAGATTTAACGTCTTCGACTCCAGCTCCGCAACCCTCAAGGTAGCCTCGCTGCCTGACAGGAAGAACCTGACATATATTCATGAAAGCACGCGCCGAGGCCAAGATCCGAAATGGACTTCAGAATATAAGAGTGCCGAAAGTTGTCAAAAGCCTTCTTCAGGTCCAGCCCTAGGATGGCCTTAACTCCCCTTCCATCTCCATCAATGACCTGATGCTTGATGAGCTTCATTGCGTGTTGAGTTGACAGCCTGGCCCGAAAACCAATCATAGTGTGGGGGTAGACCTGGTTCTCCTCAAGGTACCTTGCAAGCCGATTAAGCACCGCATGCTCGGCTACCTTGCCCACACACGAAGTGAGCGAAATAGGCCTTAAGTTATCAATGCTCGGGACTTTGCCAGCCTTGGGAATCAGCACCGTGAGAACTGTCTTCCACTGCACCGGAACCACCCCGTCTCTCCACATAGCGTTAACCTCCCCGGTAAGGTACTTGATTGACCTATCATCCAGATCCTTCAAAAGCTTGTACGAAATCCCGTCCGGTCCAGGAGCCGACTTGTTATTAAGGTTATGCAAAACCGTGCGTATCTCTTCCACAGAAAAGTCCTCATCTAGGGAAAAGTTCTCCAATCCCGTGTAGGCCTGCTCGGTCAGAAGAGCATCCGGGTCCGCAACAGGAAGGCATTTGTTGGCCAGCTTTTTAACCAGCTCTTCCTCCGAGGCAGACCCCACTGCTTCGTGTACAGCTCTAGCAAGGACGTGCCCCTGACTAACTCTCGTATTGGACTCGTTCAGCAAATGCTTAAGCAAGCCCCACGACCTCCCGTTGAGCACCTGCTCGTCCACCGAGTTGCATACCTAATCCCCCTGTTGCCAAGACAAAAGCTTACAGTGCTCCTCAATCAGCTTATTCAGCTGGGAAATCTTTTTACGCAGCCTGCGATTAAGCCGCTGCCCCTTCCACCTAGCCAGCATAGACCGCTTCGCTTCAATCAGATGGGCCAGCCTGTTATCAACACTATCCACCTCCAAATCCGTAGTGATCTCCTTCGTAGCCTCCTTTACATCCTCCCTTACCTGGGTGACCCAATCCTCCAAGGACGGCCGGTACAGGCCTTCGAATTCCTCCCCCCTTTCTCCTCTCTCCTCCCGGATCATCCGAAACTTATCCCAGTCTATAAACGTTAACGCCCTAGGGCGCCTACCCTCAACCTCAAAACGACTTGGTTAATATAATAATCACTACCTAGGTCTTCGGCAAGATTGCACCGACTAGGCTTGGCCGCGTTCTTTACAAAGCAGAGGTCAGGAGTAGTATTCCTACACGTCGACGTCCCTATACGTGTCGGAAAGGCAGGGGCAGTGACCAGCGTAAGGTCAAACTCCACAGCGTTCTGCCAAAGGTCTCTCCCTTTAACTGTGTCATGCTTGTAACCCCACACGTGATACGGAGCATTAAAATCCCCAGCCACGATCAGCGGATGGTCCCCGGCAAGCTTAGAAGCCTTCTGCAGAAGCAGCTTGAATCACTGCACTCTGTCCCTCGGGGCACTATACACGTTCAGAATAAACACGCTTTTCTTGTTCACCCGGTTAGGAATCACCTCAATCATGACATATTCCAGGGAACTGAAAGGTATCTTAAGATCATGGGCCACCTGCGTTCGTTTGCTATCCAACAGCATGCAGGTCCCCCGAGCTTTGGATCCGCCGAAGACGGTTCGGTAGCCCGTCAGAGAAACTTCTTCCCTCATTGTCTCCTGCAGTAGAATATTCTGCGGCCTACCCTTACACGCGCGAATATACTGCTGTAGAGGCGCCCGTTTACGAGCATACCCCCTACAGTTCCATTGCCACACACAAAAAGCCTCATTTTGTCGCGCCATGTTGAAGCAGTTGCTGCGAGCCATCTTGCTGAACCTGAGACTTCCCTGTCGAGGAACCAGCCGACTGAGATCCCGACCTAATAAGGGGAGAGAGACTCAGACTGGATTTGTTTTCGAACACCTCTATTCTACATTGCAGCTCCTTGAACCTCCCATCGATCGAGCCGAGCGACTCTGTGAGACGCGTATTCAGCTGCGCCAGACAATCGTTGACCTGCTTAACACAATCTACAACACTCGACAGCATCTCCTTCACCTCAGATCTCAGCTTCCTCGACGTGGGCTCCACCTCATGAGTCATCGCCTTCCTTTTTGAGGGGCGCGACCCACTAGGCTCACCAACATCAGCAAAATCTATGGGTCATCAGCAAGCTCTCTATGGGTTCAGGCATTGCCCTCTCGGCCGGTGCAGGTCCTGCCACACCCTTAAGGGCCGAGATTTATGCCCTAAGCAACCTCACCATTTCTCTCAACTCTGCGTTTTCCTGTTCTAGCCTCTTGAATCTCGCCTCATTTTTGCTATGCTCTGGCCTTACCAAACTAGGCACCTCCGTTCGAGCACTTGTGCGCTCCGCCCAGGTAGTACCACTGGCCGCTACACTGGGGCCCTTGCCTTGTAGACCCTGCAACACACCACTCTTGCGCACACCCTGTCCCGCAGTACCATTGGGGCCACGCAAAGTCTCAGTTTCCAACTGTCCGTCCAGTCCGAAGCGCACCTTAGACGCCTATCTGCTCCCAGACCGGACACCGGAGCGGCTGCGAGATGCTCTACCTGGTCTCCTTGATCTTGAACGTCGACGCCCGCAATCTTGTCCTTGCCCAGTCTCCAGCGTCTTCCCCAACGTCGGGAACTGGCTTTCGACGTACCTGAAGCCTCCCTTCTCTTCATTCTACGCCTTGATATCCGCCATAGCCCGCTCGAAACGACGGCGCCGGACCCCATATGGGGTACGGAACCGCTGCTGGCACTCCTTGCCAGCCGTGATATGCTCTCCCCCACACAGTTCACACTCGGGCGTGCACCGGTGGGCCTCACCGGGATTGGTTGAACCGCAGCCCCTGCAAACCACTTCTTCCGGCGAGGGGCAGACGTCAGCGCGATGCCCCAGCTTTCCACAAGCATAACAAACATCAATCTGCTTGCGGTAAAGCGTGCACCTAACCAGCGCGTTACCATAACGAACGTAGTTGGGCACCTTGTATCCATCGAAAGCGATCATGACCGTACCCGACGCCTTGATGCGTTTTGCCGCCAGGGCCAGGGGATTACGCGGGTTAACAATCTTGCGACTTAGCGCTTCGGGTCCCTCGCTGAGAGGAACATTTATGATTCCCTTGCACGTTTCATGCGGTGCCGCACGATTTGCCGCAGCTTCATGCATGTGCCCAGCAATGCGTAAATCCTTGATCCTCACGTACTTCGCAGCATATTCTTCTTCCGGCGTGCTAACCACCACAATATTCTGCTGATAATTGGGGCAGATCGTGTCCGCTTCTCGCTTTACCTCTTCTATGCAAGCAGCAGCCGTGATTGCATCAGCCACCGCGGTCGCACCAATTTTAGCAATATTCAGACCTCCCCTAATCCTGACGATAATCTTGATATCATTTTTCGGCAACGGAGGCATTTTACCGCGAAGAATGATACCCTTCTTGACGCTAGCAGGCGAGTTTGGACTCACTTTGCCGTTCTTGGGTCCCGGCCCGCCGTTAGGGCTAACAGCGTTGCTGCCGTGTGATGGCCTTGGCTTGGTCGTAGAATTTCTCTGGATGTTAATTTTCCGGCCAGATTCTTCCGAAACGTCTTCCGGAGCAATATCTTCGCCTTCCACAGCGTATTCCATCATGACAAAAGCGTCAGGCGGCCGGGGAGCAGGCGCGGCGCACGAGCACGGCGGGTTCGGCGATAAGGGTTAACACCTCCGGCGGCGTAGTCTAGACGAGAAAGGCCGTAAAAGCAAGTACAGTCCACTCACTGAAAAATGTCCTATATCCTGGTGTAGTATGTAACTTCGCGGATCCGTTTAGCACAGAATTAGGCACCAAAGAGAGAAAAATCCGGTCAAAACTACCCATAAAGCGGGAGCCGACGCGGACACGTCCTTGTAGTGGGGCAGGGGCATCCCCTTATGCGCAGGAAACACAAGTATTACAGACAAATGCGTGTGTTAACGGCGTCTTCCGTGTGTAATGTATCCTGTAGTTTAGTATAGAAAAATTCGTGTTTCTTTTGGCCGGGGGTGGGGGGGGGGAGAGCACGCTCGCGGCCTCTGCTCCAAAGAACTCGTAACCCTCTCTCATTGGAAAATAGCAGAAATTCGGGCTAGTTGCTACAGGTTCGTCGTGATGTTTCAGGCGCCAAGCAGAACACCATGGTAAGAGGACGGTAAGCGATTGCTGGAAATTATTGATTGCACTTTGTATTCCTTTCTGTGCCCTAAACCATGTGAACACGTGACGTGACCTCATGTTTTTGGTCGATTGATCGTATCTACGATAACTAACTATGATTTTGTGTGTCTTGTGTGACTTGTTTTGTGCGTTGTCTTCTACATTTTTGTGAGATGACTTTAATCTCCAATTAATTTTGTGTGATTTCTGTTGTAGACTCCTATAGTGCAGCTCCGCCATTTGACACTCTGACTTTTTCTTTTTTGCTATCTTCGTTTTGTCCAGGGCCGGTTTGTTATTTATTATTTATTTCGTCTATGTGAAAAGGACCAGCTGGGGCCTTGCAACCACGTCAACACCTCCTAAATATCATGGTTTTTTTAAATAAGGACGCGATTGTCCATTTTCTTTTTTGTGTGTTCTTTTTGGAGTCTAAGGACGTCACAAATAACCAGACTTATTTGGCCCTGCCTGTTTGCGGCTTCCAGCATCTGCCTCGGGTATTGCTGTAAACTGGACGAATTTCATATTTCACGCAGGAGCGCCGACGGCTGTGCATCGCAATTCGGATCTGCTACGCTCAAGCGAGCTACCACAACAGCGTAAGCTCACACAGTTATAATACCGAACCACGTATAGCGGCCTAGTGATATGCGCTATCGTGAATTTTTCAGACCATCAATCAACTTCGGAGATCGTTCTTGGACTGCATAGAGAAATCGTTCCATATATTGGAAGCCATGAGTCCGGTACGTACGCAGGCAGATAACAAAGATGAAAGTACTGGAGAAACAGCATACTCTCCGTCCAAGATTGTGGTGCTCACTTAGGTATGCATTAATCAAAAGACTATCGCAAATAACAGGAACACAAACGGAGGAAGCGACAGGACGAGCTGTCGCTTCCTCCGTCTGTGTCCCCGTTATTTGCGCTAGTCTTTTGATTAATGATGTCACACCAACTAGCCCAGCTTTCTGCCTTGATCGTTAGGTATGCAAGGTCTCAGAAGTTAAACTGGCACTAATTTTGATAAAAACGCGATCTGTCTACGCAAAATCTGCTTGCACAAATGGGTTATGCGCTTTGGCGGGCACAGTTTCTGTGAACAAGTCATCACGTGCATAGATAAAGAAACACTATATTAACTTTTTGTGATCACGATATTGATATATGTTAGACGTATACATTTGAAACAATAAGCAGTGTTTCTAAAGACAATTTAACTTTGTTTAATGGGGTCCTGAGCCACCCCTAGGGCTTGGTGAAATAAACACTGTCCGCAGATAACGCACGCTGCTGTGAACATCTCAGCCAAATTTTGCAGTCTTCCGCGGCAAGTGGAGCCCGCAAGCGGAGCGCGAAGTCACCTTTCTCTAAAGCGCTCTCTTTGCAACTGAAGCCTCTGCTCCTAAGTGTGTTCATGACGCTTTATTTCGTAATGTACAGATTCCCATACGCGGCTGCCATTGGCCAATAGCTGACATCTATCAAGTAGGGAGTTTGAATCAGTGCGCTTCTTCGTGCTGTTATTGTGTGCATTTATTGATGAAGTTTAATAAACAGGCTGAAGTAAGAGAAAATGTGCTTTCGAATTTCGGTAACAACTACGGGCTTCCTGTAGAAGCCGACTATCGTCTGTTCATGCTCAGCCGCTCCCCGTAGGAATTAAACTATGGCCGCCATGCTTACTGGTGTCGTAGCCGTAGGATTTCGGAGGTTTCGAGTAGTTCTGAACACTCGACCAACATCGAACCACGCAAAATGTAAGGTTAGACAACACGCACGCCTGCTTGTTGTCATGCCGGTGCCATGGTTAGCCGGTGCCATGCCGCTGCCATGGTTAGACGCTTTGGCAGACGAATATCGCTTCAAAAATTCGGAAGCTGCATCTGGCTACTGTCCGTAGGTAAAGCTGGTGCAGGTCAAAGCCGGTGCGCACCACGTGTGTAGTGCGGCCACACTGGCGCGTATGCGCCATATGAGCGCGAGCGGGCACTCAAGCCCCGTCATGCACAAAGGAAACGCTGCGCATGCGCACTGCAGTTGCATGGAGCTGCCGTCTGCCACGCAGCGCAGACACCGAGGCCGCCGCGGTGTGCTACGATGAGTCCGCTGGCTGAGCGCACTGCGGCCCGCTGAGAACAACCGCTTGTGGCACGTCGTAGGCTCCGAAATCGGAAATAATGGCGTCTACGTGAACATTCAAAATCAAATTTTCACGGGCCACCGCGGTGACATTTACAAGGCGGAGTGTTGTGGGCACGCCCTGCTCCCACCGTAGCCTTCGCAGTGCGCAGCAACGAAGAAGGAGCGGAAGCACCGCGAAGAAGTTGTTCCATTGCCAAGAAGTCCGCTCCTGCTGAACGCCCTGAAGTACTCTTTGCGGCAAAGTATTTCTGAAATAGCCTATTGTAACTTAAAGTGTATTTCTCCCCTTCGACAAAAAAAAAAATGGTTCAGGGCCACTCTAACTACCCCGGAATGCCTGTGTTTCGAGATATGTATAACCAGACTGTACACTGAGTCAGCTAATTTCGCATTAAAGGCCGTGAATATCGACGTAACCTCTAACCGTGAGGGAACGTCAACGGGAGGAGAAGGAATAAAGTCAGTCTTGTCTTGTTTTCGCCAGCCGAGAGCAAGAGCGCAGCTGTGATCAACTTTGCTCCGATTGCAAACCATGTTTTAGAAGCAGTAAGCTACGTCACAATGGGAGCTTGACCTTGTCTCGAGGTCCACGCCCCAGAATCCAAAATTAACTAAGTGTAAAATTTGATTATTAATATCTCGGAGCAGAAGCTATCCAAAAAAAAAAAAAAGGTGAAGTTTTCTTTCAATACAATGTCCCACATTTCAAATATAAACATATACCGTAACTGTGATATTACGTATAGTTAGGAAGGTCTTGTTAATTATGTCCTTCGTCACGCTAATTGTTTGCGTAAATTATGCCCATGAAAGCGCGTACACCACCTGTGCACGCAGATTTTGCGTACCTTGCAAGAGGTTTTTATTAAAATTACAGCTTGTTTAAGTTTGAAGACCTGTGTATATATATATATATATATATATATATATATATATATATATATATATATATATATATATATATATATATATATATATATATATATATATATATAGTCCTGTATGACCGCCAGGTTAAAGACATATATAATTGTTCATAACACATTACCGCATATTACTGTA
The DNA here is from genome assembly GCF_023375885.2 of Dermacentor andersoni. Classification (NCBI taxonomy): domain Eukaryota; kingdom Metazoa; phylum Arthropoda; class Arachnida; order Ixodida; family Ixodidae; genus Dermacentor; species Dermacentor andersoni. The sequence goes on from NC_092821.1 coordinate 73,326,239, forward strand.
ATAATGCGTAATATTCGAAGTGAATTACACACCTATTTTAGCGGACGTATTCAGGCGATTCTTGTTGCTCTGACGAAGACCGGATCCAGCCAAAACGTAGAAATAAACATCATAACACCTTTATTTCGACGTTTCGGCTGGGAATCTCTGATTATTAAAAAGAAAAACCCCGCCCCGGCCATAGAATGTAGTTCTTAAATTATGGGGTTTTACGTGCCAAAACCACTTTCTGATTATGAGGCACGCCGTAGGGGGGGACTCCAGAAATTTGGACCACCTGGGGTTCTTTAACGTGCACCTATATTTAAGTACACGGGTGTTTTCGCCCCCATCGAAATGCGGCCGCCGTGGCCGGGATTCGATCCCGCGACCTCGTGCTCAGCAGCCAACACCATAGCCACTGAGCAACCACGGCGGGTTATACTGAAGTTCATGATATATATATATATATATATATATATATATATATATATATACACACACACACGAGAAGGAAGGAAGCCGATGCATCCGTATATTTATTAGTCATATCAGAAGAAGCTAACAAACAAAGGCACCAAGGGGAAATTATTTGAACTTATTAATTGAAATAAAGCAAGGATAAATTAACGGAAAAGGAAGCGTATGATGAAAAAAGCAGGTGGGATACGAATCCTCCACTGCTTCGCATTACGCATGCAATGCTCTTACCAGTTTGTGTGTGTGCGTGTGCGCGCGCGCGCACGCTTTCGGGTGATTGTGCCGTATATTTATACTTACCGTACTAGTATAAATAATGCAGTGCTTGCACCCGGAATCTTTCCCTTCGCAGGTTTGAGTCCTGTGGAGGGATTCAAACCTTGATCTCCCAGCGTGGCAACCCGATACTGTAACCATTAGTCCATGATCTCACGTATACTTCTCAAGTGCCAATTGCAATTAGCTCTTTCAGGTGGCTGTCACGTGTTGATTATGATCATGATTTCCACACTATTGCACGTACACGGAACGGAGGATCGTCGACGAAGTGCGTTCGCATGTTAATGCGATGATTTCTATACCATGGCGCATGTCCACAACGGGGTATTGGACAAGAAGCACGGTCGCAGGTTGATTATGATGATGCTTTCCATACTGTGGCACATAGCTGGAGCAGGGGATCGCAAAAAGATGCAAGAACGAAAAGCGCAAATGTATTGCATTTGATTACCCAAAATCTTCGCTTAACACCGATTCCAACGTGTGCGTTGTATCTGCGTAATTTTTTTTACTATTTTATGAAGAGAAAGTGATTACCACAATTTCTTCTACGTAGGAACTGCTCGCCAGGCTGAGACTGAATGTGACCACCCTCGTGAAAGCCGGAACAGTGAGACAGAGATTGCTTTGTACTCGTTTAGAATATGCTTTCAAGCAGACATACTATAAATTAAGAAAGCTGAAGCGCATTACCCTGAAGCTGCATTTTCTCAGTGGCTGGGGTTGTCGATGTTGCCGTTTTATCGCAAACGCCTTTAATGTAGTCAAGGGTATGAAGGAGAACCGTCTGACCTGATGAAGTAATAGTATAGCAATGATAAATCTTGTAACTTTACAACACAATGATGATTTCGAAATTTGTGTGCCCTTACAGAAATCTTGTTTACAAAGCGCAAAATTAATAGTGGTCACCAGACATTCAATATTACTTACGCTGTTTAGAGGGAGACGATTTTTTAACGTGTAAGAATTTCTATGCCTACCCAGTGAGGAAACACATCCGTCCATCTGACTGTCTGTCCGTCCGTTTTAAGGCTATTAAGACGTTTTAAGATGTCCAAGACAACCGTATAAGACTATACTCTTAAAATGGTTGCACCCTTTGGTGTGTATGTTTGTCCAACAACAATAATCGCCGTCCGCCTTGCTTTCGTTTCCCTTCTTAAAAACTCGGCGCTCGCTACTTTCCTGTCGAGAATGTTGTGTCACACTGATAACGCGCAAGCCGTTCGTGACTGGGAAGTACCGAGCTTGCAGCGTTAAAGAAAGGAAATGCGGGAAAGACAGATGACGATTATCGTTGTGGGACAAGCCCCAAAAGGTGAAAATATTTTTAAGGGTGTATCGTTTTCAAGATAGGGCGCGCAGCAGCGAACGAATTCACCTTCGTGCTGCCTCTCGCTTCAACGCGAACTAAGCGGCGAGCACACAGCGGGAACACGAAGCTATCAACACTCGGCGCACTTTGTCCCCATCGCAGATCGCTTTCAAGATAGGTTCCGCGTGGCCGCGCCATACGCATCTGGAGCAGGGTTGATCCCGGTTTATAATGGTTCGGCGCGGATGGATAAGGCGCTATAAGAGCGATAACGGCTTGTAATGATCGGAAAGTCATCTACGCACCTGGCGCCGCCACCCACTGTAGTTTGCCTGCGTCATCAATTGACCTTGCGCCGCCCTCCGCAGCAGTTCGTGTCGCCGCAGCGCTGTCATTTATACTGGTCGGATGAAATTTCATGACGCTAACGATGACATGTCAATGTCAATGTCACGGAAGACTGTGACGTGGCGGATCGCAACACGCCGTGTTCGCTGGCCTTCCAAGCAGCGAAGGACACGCATGCTGTGGCCGACAGCGCCTCCACTTCGGCTCCTACAATCAGTCCTCCTGATCGCTGCAACGTTTTAGGCACAGATAAAACACCTGACCCTGCGATTACTACAGTCGATACACCCACGAAATATGCTGTGGCTTCATCCGCCTCAATGGCATCGCCGACAACAACGCATCCGTTACATCTGAATGAGCCCCCTGCTGCCAAAGTTGTCGGCGGCGATGAAATCAATCCCGCCGCCCTACCGCTACCGACGTCATCCTCATCAGAAAACCGCTTCAGCCTTGGAGTTGGTAGCAGCATTGGACTCTCGCCAAGCCTGGATGAACTCGACATAGAAATGGCGGCCCCACGAGGCGTCAGCCATTGGCTCGGACGGCGGCCTGGATCGCCGTGCCGTGTTACAGCTAGCGGTCCAAAAAACGTCGGCCTTCTTCGAGAGGGTCGAAGAAGTGACACGTGCACTGCTTAACCCCTGGAGTTGTTCCCGGGGCGCCGACTTGAACAACACGACCAGGTCAGTTCGGTGATACTTTTATTTAAATATGGCTGACACCCTCAAGATTATTTCATTAAACGCACAAGGGTTCCGAAGTCCTGTAAAGCAAGCCGAAATTCTCAGCGTGGCCCGCGCAAGAAATTGTGACATACTGTGTTCGCAAGAAACGAATTTTTTCTCCATTGGACATGTTCTTACTTTCAAACGCACTTTTAACCTCGACTGTTTTTTTTTTTCTTCGCGACATCACGCTCTAGTGGAGTTGGTATTATTATTTTCAACAGAGCTCTAAAGCGAGATCATCATGTATTTTATGATGGGACAGGGCGGATATTGGCATTTGATTGTGTACTATCTTCGTTTAGGTTACGGATGTTGTGCATATATGGACCCGCGCAGGCCATTAGGTCCAATGATTTTTCGCGACCTGGACGTGTATTTCCTAGAAGGTCGTCACGTGGTGCTGGTTGGGATTTCAACTGCGTCTTAGACACGCGAGCAGATGTGCAAGGCCCGGGCTGGGGTCGCCCTGACTGGAACGCACGGTAGTTATGTCGGCTCGTTCAGCACTTTTCGTTGCTGGATACATATCGACTTTTTCATGGTTCTTTATTTGCGTGGACATGGCGACGCGGCGCGTCGTCAAGCAGGTTAGGCCGTATATGTGCCAATCAATTTAGCTCAGTATATCACCCGATCTGATGTGCTAACTTTACCTTCATCCACAGTTTATATTTCAGATCACAGACCAGTTATGCTTGGAATTCGCTTTCCTGCTTCCTCGTCAGTAAAACCTTGGCGTCGAGACATCCCCGTTCTACATGACGCGCTCTCGCGCTCTTGTTTGTCAAGAGTCTTGCGCGCCTCTGTTTCTAGATCTGACCCAGAGCCATGGGACGCGCTCAAGGTGCAGTGGCGTCTGCATTGTTCAGTTGAAGGACGTGTACTCAGACGACGTATGTCAGAAGAACTGGCGGATACTGCAACGGAGCTCCGTATTGCCCTTCGAGTCGATCAACTGACTCCGCTGATGCGCGCATGGCAGCGTGAGCTACGGAGGCGTTTCCAACGCCTCATCGCAGCGTCGTCTTTGTCAGCTGCTGCTTGGCGATGCAGACGTGAACCGTGCGCACACACTGAAGTTCTGCGCTTTGCAAGAAACTCGCTTTTTAGACAGCCGAATGCATTCGGTTCTGCGACCCCAAGAGCACTTTCTGTTACGTTGCCTCCCACGCGTGATTATTCGCTCTTCGTTACGCATTTTGAAAACATGGCGCGTACGTCTATGTATTTAGTAAAGCAATGAAGGGGGCTAGTTGGTGAACGTTCATGGTTATATTGCGCTCAGTTTTACACAGACGATATTAAGGAAGGACAGGACGTGGACGGACGTAGCGCAAACTACCAACTCTTTAATACTGTTAAATAACGCGCTTATATACAAGTAGATATGGCGCGGGGGGGGGGGTATAAAAGATATGACAAGTTGACGAAATGTGATCATAGTTCGGGTCAGGCATACATCGTTCACTTGCACCCGTTCGCCCTGGCAAACTCGACCTCAGCTTTGATAATCGCGATGGACGGAGTGCTTACGCACATTTCTTTTTCTTTAGCTATCGCAAACGCCTCCCATATTTCTCGCTCCGTTTTTGTTTTTGAATGCTCTCCGCTACTAGAAAGCACCACAGTCATTGGCATATCACACATACAGATGGCGCCATGGAGGAAGGAAACTTAGTCACTGGAAAAAATTTCGGAGTACCGCATTCGTTTTCCCCTCGCCGCCGACGCGTTCATTGGCCCAACCGTACCACGTGACATTGGGGTGCCATATACCTTCCAAGCGCGAGCGGGCCGGCTGAGAGCGCAGGCAGCGCAGGTTCCCTACGTTTTTTGTCTTCCTATTGTCGCGCTCGCATTTGACTGCAAGGAAATCATGCCTGGCTGCTGCGCCTTCGGATGCAGCAACCGAACTGAGTCTGGAAAGACTTTTTACCCGATTCCGACCGGGAAAAATGACCTAGAGCGTCGTTCTGCGTGGTTACACAGAATCGGCCGGTAGAACTTCAAGCCTATAAGAAACACCCGCGTGTGCGAGGTATAAGTACACCTTGCTTGTGCTTTTTGGCACTGTTTTAGAAGATATTTAAGCGAAGTGCACGCGGTGTTAGCGATGCTACGAAAATAGGAGTTCATTGCAGGGGTCGTTCGCGTCTTGCACGCTTGACGCGGGTACACGTGTATGCGTTTGTTGCTCAACACACGCGGTTATTCCGTGCTCGTGGCACGCGAAGGCACACTTGTCGCGCGAGAATTCCGCGTCCTCACGTGCACCAGGTACTCGCATGATTTCTCCGCGCACGTGAGCGCGCTAACGCCTCGAGTCCCTCGACCCATATGGCATTTGTTTTTCGCAGATCGTGACGATTGCAGTCGATAAAAACATGGTCAATACGAGGCCCATGATACTTCCTTTTTTCCACTTATCCTTTGCTCATTTATACATACACATTTCGAGCTTGAAATCAATGGCCAGGTGATATTCACAACACATCCTTCAAATTTTGAGCTTGTAAGCCGAGCACATGCAATGAAATGAAGTCAGCACACAAATTATGTTTTATGTTGAAATGCTACGGTGCATACCCAAATAATGTTGTGCTTGATGCATAACAAGAAATACAAAACAACAGAACACCCAGTAGCTTTAGGTTCATTCGGTCACTATGCATGTTTCATAAACCGCTCTAAAAGCACAAGAATATTATACATCGCCTATGTAACTTAGAAAAAAAAGTGCTGCGTCACCAGCGGGCCTTGCTGCTTTTGTTTACACAGGCAGCAAATCTTGGCAGTCTAAGAAAACAGTCATAAATAAATTGAGAAGAGTAGCCGCTCATGAACGCACTAGACAGCCGCGTTCATAAATCGCAATGTAGCAAACTCTCGCTCATTATCAGTGTACAGAAGTACATATACGTTGCTGTGATCACGTAAATTGCTCACATTGCCCTTCCACAAGATTTAGTGCGCAAAATGGTCATCGAAGTTCGTTCTTACGCCTGCTGTGCACAGATCGTCTTACGATCACGGCCAAACACCGGCGCGCACACGGCAGTCGCAGTGTGTCGGGCGTACACGGCGGACGAAGTCGCCCGGCAGAATCGAGAACGCGCGGTATCCGTTTACAAACTAAATTAAGTGTATCTTATTTAGCTTGTGAAATTATAGAATGAACGTACGTGCCTGTGACACTGTCAGGTGTTAGTTTCGTCCTGCTTGGAAACATTTAATAAAAGCCGACGGCGGTCCACGATGTTCATGCCCAAAAGCTCAAGGTTGCCTCATTCCGGCTCGAAGTGACGAAGTGTTTCCTTCGTAGCTCGCTTCGCGGAAGGGGAAAAAAAAACCACGTGCATAAGCTCCCGATAGCAGCGCCAAGCTGCTGCCCACAATCGTAGCACCGTTCAGGCAATAAACACGATCGGCGTGCAAAACAACCACCGGCTGCGTTACTTCGCACAAAATAACATTTTCTTTTCGTTCTTAGCAACCATTATCTCCGGGCACATAGTATCTGTACTTCAGTAAACACTCCACCCGATGTGTCACCGAATATCAAGCTCTTCCAACACGGCGGCCTTCCCGCGACGCAGTCGGCTTGGAAGGTATGTGGTGGTGGCCGCTCAGTGTTGCCAGTCAAATCCCGACCTTTGCGGTACTTTGAAAATTTTCCCAGTGACTCTAAGGAAACTCAGGAGAAGCCCTGACGTTACTCTTTGTGAAGCTAAAGTGAAGCCGGATGTTGGCGTTGCTCATGGCGTTGCTCCGCCTATCGGGCCAGCTCTCCTCTCTTGTTTACTTTTCTCGCCAAACCACGCCGCGCTGCGCGCAACCGGGCTCCTCGGACGCGCGCGCTCCGCAGCAATACTAAACAAAATCATGTAATCGCGATGTCTCAATGCATTACCGTTGCCGAAGTCATGTTGAAAGAAGTTTATAATGAACTTCGCAAATTGGGCCGCGAGGTCGAATCGGCTGCTTTTACCGGCTTTTATGAAAATAAACATGCTTTATCAGGCCAGCCAAATGAGCTATTCTCATCAACCGTGAGTACCGGCCGCTGCCCAGTTCTTGCGCGATTAAAAAAAAAAAAAAACGTCACCTTTATCGCTGACTTCTACTTGCTTTTCTCTGCTTGGACTTCCTGGGGCGCTCAGACGACCTTGCGAGCTAGACGTCTGGCGATACGAAAACAATGTACGCATTCTCACTGCATTGCAAGAAAGCACTGGAGACACGTACGTACGACACACCGACCCACTTGCGATCCATTTGGAGTTTATGAGCACAAACACATTCTCGCTTGAGGAATCGTCGTGCTTTATTGAACAAAGTTCGGGTGGCCGCGCATCACCACGACAGCGCGCCGGCGGGGAGACAAAATGTCATTTCTGACTTCGCGTTTAAATCTGACCGCGGCCTGAGGTGCCTTCTTACCACGTACGGTAAGTGAAGCATCACGTAACCAAAGTTTTGCGATAGCCGGCGCAAGGTGCAGAACAGTACGCGCGTAGAACCGGCCGACGTGCAACCACGAAACAGCCGTTTGATGTTTTCGCAGGCGTACGTTCTGTGGAGCCTTGCCGACTCTTGCAGCGCATCCGCTAACCTTCACTTCCCTGCGCTTCTCGCACGCACAGATAAGATACGGCTGCGGTAGGGAGCATTCGTTCCTTAAGTCAAAGCAGCCGCTTATTTCCCATCTTCCAGGATGAAGCGTCGGCTGGCAGGCGCACGGTGCCGAGAGCAGCGAAATGCACCTATTCGGCGTAACGCTCTATCAGCACGTGTATTCAGGTACACCTGTGCAGGTGTGCATGAACGAACGCGCTCTGCTTAAAAGACTCCGTGCTGTCGCGAGTACTGCGAGGAACAAGCAACAGTTGAGCAACATATGTTTTGATATGTACAAAAGCAAGTTGTTATTGAACACAAACTATGAATTCATAACGTACGTTCTAAGTGCCGCAAATGCACCATATGCGCTGTCAAAAGCAGGAATCACTGACCTGCAAGGCGTTCATTGTACAGACTCTGAAACGCATCGGTTTCGGCCTGCGATGGCACGTTAGCATGATTCCGCCAGAAGAGCAATATTTCCCGCCGATATTCCTTCGTCCGTTGCCATTGCCATGGCACGGTACATTGCGTACAGCGCTGCGTGCGCGTTCATTTCACGAGCTTTAGTTCCTCGTGTCCCACCTGGCCACAGTAACATCTGGGAGAGCACGGTGCAGATAATGCAGTGCAACGAAACACGGAGACCAACGCAAACCTGCCCGCACGGCGCCTTTGCCACGGTACGAAACCTACGGAGCAACACATGTGAGCGCACGGAACCAAAACAAAGCCGCCATCGTTGCCCGAAAGCCGTGGCCCACGGAGGAAGGAAACTAAGGAGAGGCCCTACCCCCTCCGCGCGCTAGGAGAAAAGTGTGGCGGAAATGACGTAGTAGGTTCTCATTTTTTTTGCTGCTTTTTTATTTTATTTTTTTTGTATGGCCACGCCTTTTGGGCCACAATGGCGGCGTTGTTATGGTTTTGAGCGCTCACACGTGTTGCTCTGGTAGGTTTCGGGCCGTGGCAAAGGCGCTGAGTGGGCGGGTTTGCGTTAGTCACCGTGTCTTGTTGCGCTGTGTTACCTGCACCGTGCTCTGCCAGATGTTGCGCGAGCGCGCGCGCTCCGCGCAAGATGTAAACAAGAGAGGAGGGTGGCCCAAAAGGCGGAGCATCGCCATGAGCAACGCCAAATTCCGGCTTCACTTTTGCTTCACAAAGAGTGACGTCAGGGCCTCTCCTTAGTTTCCTTCCTCCGTGCCGTGGCCGCTACGGCAAAGAAATTAAAAAAATGAGCAAAAAAGAGGAGAGCCTACTACGTCATTTCCTCCACACTTTTCTCCTAGCGCGCGGAGAGGGTAGGGCCTCTCCTCAGTTTCCTTCCTCCATGGATGGCGCTAAGCCCCATGAACCGCCGATGAACCGCCATGTTATGAACGTATGGGCTTCTATGGAAGCTTCGCTACCAGGTACATTTACCTTATTGACGTAACCGCCAACGTAATCTTCAGCGCTAATTGAAAAGCTCAATGAAAAACACTCCTCGTTTATGGGACGTCGCTTTTTCTTTTTTTTTTTTTGCTTTCAAAGCCGACTGCAATGCCTACATCGAGCAGATTTTCCTATCGAATTGGCTCACAAGAAGCAAGGAGCATGCTCAATTGGATAGAGCTTCAGTGGGGCCTAGCTAGCTCAGTGAAAGTAGATAACCGGATGAGGAGGGTGGCGCCGGCGTCTGCGATTGGTCCGCTTTCCCAGAACTAGCCTGGAAAGTGGCTGGTCGAAAATCTCGCGGCGGGCAACGGAACGTTAAAATTGCCGCCAGCACGGATTCTCGGCAAAGAATAGTTGGCACAGTGGTGTATACTGCCGAAAGGGCTCGATAGCGTTATACTGCTACGGAAAAAAATGTTTATTATACGAAAATAAAACCATGCTTCTTGGCATCTCCGAGCAGCTAGTGCCAGAGCAATCGGCGGGCAGCGATCTTTTATTCCTTTCGGAACAGGGCAGTCTCCTGCTGTCGAGAAAAATAATGCAGTTTTGTTGGACCTAATAATGCGTCTTTACTGCGTACACGTCATTTTGACGTGATAACCTTTCGCGGTTTCGTGATGTCGCGTGACGGACAGGGAAAGTGGGCGCAGCCCGAAAATGTTTGATCAATGGCAGAATACTATGGCGAAAAGGGCGTCGAATCAGAGACATTTTGCCTTCATTCGCTCTAAACATGCATAATCTGTGTTCACACGTCACATCAGGTGGGGTGTTTTCGCGGTTTTCGTGACGTCGCATGAGAAATCGACAGGCGAAGTGCGGGTGAACCGAAAATTTTTTGACGAATCATGGTGAGCTGATTGCGGAATTGAAATAGAAAAATTTGGAATAGATTTAAGTCATAGCGCTCAAGGTTACAAGTTGGAATTCTTGTCGCTTATAAAGAGATAATAGACGCCACATTGCCAATTTTACATATCCTTCATGTGCTTTTATACTCGTACGTTCAATATTATACATGTAATGTAACAATTTGTTTATGTGTAGCTGTGTTTTTCTACTGGTCTAAGTACTAACATGATAGTGAGCTTAAGTTTATTTTTTACTTTAACAATGAAGCCATGGAAAATAAGTAAAAGTTAACATCATCATCACCTAATTGTATGTCCACTGCAAGACGAAGGCCTGTCCCTGCGATTTCCAATTACCCCAGTCCTGCGCCAACCGATAACAACTAGTGCCCGCGAATTTCCTAATTTCATTACCCCACCTAGTCTGCTCATTACCCCACCTAGCCGTGCTCGAATGCGCTTCCCTTCCCTTGGCACCCATTCTGTAACCCTAATAGTTCACCAGTTATCTAACCTGCGCATTACATGGCCTGCCCAACTCCATGTTTATCTCTTAATGTCCATAAGAATGTTGGCTATCCTCGTTTGCTCTCTAATTCATACCACTCTCTTCCTGTCTCCCAACGTTGCGCCTAACATTCTTCGTTCCATCGCTCTTTGCGCGGTCCTTAACTTGTTCTCAAGCTTCTTTATCAGTTTTCAAGTTTCTACCCCACATGTTACCACCGGTATAATGCACTGATTGTACACCTTTCTTTTCAATGATAATGGTAAGCTTTCAGTCAGGATATAATAATGTCTGCCGTATGCGCTCAAACCCATTTTTATTCTTCTGTAAATTTCCAGGATCCCCTATGAGTAATTGACCTAGGTAAGCATATCCTTGACAGACTTTAGAGGCTTACTGACGATCCTAAACTCTTGTTCCTTTGCCAGGCTATTGAGAATTATATTTGTATTCTTCATATTGATCTCAACCCCACTCATACGCTTTCCTTGTTAAGCTCCTCAATTATTTGTTGCAACTCGCCCCCAGTGTTGCTGAACAAGGAAATGTCATCTGCGAAGCGAAGAGTGCTGAGATTTTCGCCATTGATCCTCCCTCCTAAGCCTTCTCAGTTTAATAGCTTGAATACGTCTTCCAAGCACGCAATGAATAGCATTGTGGAGATTGTGCCTTCTTGCCTCACCCCTTTCTTTATAGGAAACTTTTTACTTTTCTTGTGGAGAATTAAGGTAGCTGTGGAATCTCTCTAAATATTTTCCAAGGTATTTACGTAAGCCTTCTGTTCTCATCGATAACTTATTGTCTCTATGGCTGCCGGTATCTGTACTGAATGAAATGCTTTTTCGTATCCTATGAAAGCCATATAGAGAGGCTGATAGCACTCTGCAGATTTCTCCATTGCCTGATTGATGACATGGATGTGATCCATTGTAGAGTATTTCTCTCGTTCTAAGGGACCAAGACTATCTAGTACGTGTTGTACATATGTTTCGGCGCAGTTAAAATCACAAAGAAATTGAAACTGTCCCACATGACAACATCAACGGCGGCTGAGCTTGCTGCCCTGAATATCTCCTGCAAGAAATACCTCAGAAATGGGTCATATTTTGCAACTCAAAGGCAACACTTCAGAGTCTGCATTTTGCCCTGTATCATAGGACTCATGAACGGCTGACGTATTAAGTAAGAGATTACCATCAAGCTATTGCTAAAGGGCATGAAATTATATTCCAGTGGCCACCTTGACCTAACGACATTGCTGGTAATGACCTCGCCGACGAAGCCACCCGGTCTGCCCATCTGGAAGTTCCAATCCCCTTATCCAGAGCCATTCTGCAAGAAAGCCTTATATCGTGGCTAAGGTTATGACACACAAATACTGATCTTCTCCCAACCTCCCGAAGTGTCATCTTCATAGTCTGGATCCATCCTTAAAGCTACAAGTGCCACCAAAAGCTTCCCGCTCTGAGGGGACAGTATTGTGCTGCCTCTGGCTCGGGGTGGCATTTACGAAGGCCTACTCGTTCCGCATAGGAATAGAAGAGTCGCCCATGTGCGACTCTTGTGGAACCACAGAAACGATTGAACGCATCCTATGTGTCTTTATTCAATACGACGTCGAGCACGAAGCTCTCCGGACAGCATTGAATCAGCTGGACTCTAGACCATTTTCGGTAATGAAGATCCTTGGACTACGGCCGTACACGTCGATGGCACAGGAACCCACGAAAGCGCTGTTTAATTACCTGAAGTCGACAGGTCTTGGCAACCTTGTGTAGACTTGGTCCGAACCTTCAAATGTGCGCGAAACTGCTCTCTCTATCTCCCCCCTCTTTCTCCTCATCCCCATACCCCTTCCCCCAGTGCGTGGTAGCAAACCGGACGTGCGTCTGGTTAACCTCCCTGCCTTTCCTGTCTTCTGTTTCTCTCTCTCCCCTCTGCGCAGTTAGCTGTGGTTCCAATAACTTATCGCAATCTTATGAGGAGGCTCGAAAGCCTGTACAATTTGCCTCAAGGAATGAGAGCTATTATTTGAAGACACTGTAGTAGATATTAACGCACTGTAGTAAAAATATATAACAACGCCCTAATAATTTGTTGCTTTCTAAAGAACACTCAGCAATCAGTTGCTTTAGAGCATATATTTTACCAGCTTTTAACAGAAGAAATTCTGCGTTCAAGGTACGATCGGTTAATAAGAAATCTGAGGCGGCCACCAGTTTAAATATTCGTTTTCAATATAGCTCTATTAATACGCTGGTGCTCAACTTACTGTTACTGCCCGAGTTCATACAGAAGACAGCTAAGCCTTGTAGCAAACTAATAGGCAAAACGCTGATGTACCTCTGAGACCGTCTGCGAAATTCACGATAACCACCGCTGCTCTCAGCAATTTCCACTAACTTCAACAGCTTTGACAACTCAAAGGCTTCAACTTCAAAATCAAAAATGAAACGTCCCGAAATCGCATACAAATGTAGATTCGAGTATGCCGCGCATTACTATTTATTCTGTGATTTTACCACATACACTTATCATCGACACTGACAATGCTTCCACCGAAAACAAAAATCTGTGCATTCATAGGAAGCGAGAGACAATGAAGCCAGAGAAAGTATAGGGGAAGTTAATGGTTATGTATGATGGAAATGTAAACCTTGTAGGGTGAAGGAAAATGAAAATGAACGAAAAGGCGCCTTTCCAATGGCGGGCATAAAACCGGCGCCTTCCGCATTACGGGTGCAGCTCTTTACAAATTATGGTGCCGCCGCGCTCACCTTCCCAGCCCACTTTTCCTTGTGTTTGTGTAGAAAGTTATCCCTGGGAGTGTTAGCCAGCGACGCCCCTTTATAGACTTCAAATAAATATAAGAATTGCATTCTTCTATGCTCCCTCTATCTTGGATCTTTGGTTACTTCGTATGGGTGCGACTAAAGAATAATCGAGCCTCTAAGTTTTCTGTATTCTTGGAGCTCGTTATGTGCATTTATGGTTGGGCTCTGGGGAACGATCTTCCAAAAGAGCTGTCACCACTTATCGTGGCTATTTGACGAATGACAAATGCATTATCTATATTACATTGTAGAGGCACATTGACAACCAGCATGTAACCAGCTGGTTTAGTGTTATTCAGTTTCGATGCCATGGTTGCGCTGACTACCCTTAATCGCTTCTTTCATTCTCTTTTTTTTTTCAGACATGCGCATTCAACTATATTCCTCGTGAAGAAAAGTATGCATTAGCAATCCTTGCGTATTTTTCCGATTTTATTTCAGGGTAAAAAAGAATCCAACAGTCAATAAAAAAGCAGCGTGTGTTTTGGAGATGCAGAACCGTTGCGTTATTTCCTCGATTCGTCGTTTTATTACTGTTGTTTTGAATCAGCCTTGCAAAACCTTTCGACAAGATTTTTGTCACAGGGCGTAGCAACAGCCCTTCCACAGACATGCATTTAAATTATTAATTAATTCACATTTTCATGAATAATAAATTTACAACTTTTTGTGCTCTCATCATCATCATCATCATCTGCCTGGTTGCGCCCGCTGCAGGGCAAAGGTCTCTCCCATACTTCTTCAACGACCCCGGTCATGTACTAATTGTGGCCATGTTGTCCCTGCAAACTTCTTAATCTCATCCGCCCACCTAACTTGCCCCCTGCTACGCTTCCCTTCCCTTGGAATCCAGTCCGTAACCCTTAATGACCATCGGTTATCTTCCCTCCTCATTACATGTCCTGCCCATGCCCATTTCTTTTTCTTGGTTTCAACTAAGATGTCATTAACTCGCGTTTGTTCCCTCACCCAATCTACTCTTTTCTTATCCCTTAACGTTACACCCATCATTCTTCTTTCCATAGCTCGTTGCGTCATCCTCAATTTAAGTAGAACCCTTTTCGTAAGCCTCCAGGTTTCTGCCCCGTGAGTACTGGTAAGACACAGCTATTATACACTTTTCTCTTGAGGGATAATGGCAACCTGCTGTTCATGATCTGAGAATGCCTGCCAAACGCACCCCAGCCCATTCTTATTATTCTGATTATTTTCGTCTCATGATCCGGATCCGCGGTCACTACATGCCCTAGTAGATGTATTCCCTTACAACTTCCAGTGCCTCGCTACCTATTGTAAATTGCTGTTCTCTTCCGAGACTGTTAAACATTACTTTAGTTTTCTGCAGATTAATTTTTAGACCAACTCTTCTGCTTTGACTCTCCAGGTCAGTGAGCATGCATTGCTATTGGTCCCCTGAGTTACTATGTGTGTGTAGTGATTATAAGGGTGAAGGGAAGAGAGAAGTGCAGTGCCGTAACTGTCTCTCAAAGGAGGACACCTCAACAGCACTGCACAGGGTAGGGGAAGTGGGAAGGAAAAGATAAGAGAGAATGAAAGAGAGCGGAGAAAAAAAAAAGAAAAAAAAAGGCAAGAGGGTTGAAAAAGAAGAAGCAATGCGGGGCTTATAGCCGCGCTCTCAGTTGAGTTTCGACAAAAAAGTCGAGAAGGGCAGCGAACGCTCTCTTGGCGATGGAGGCGTGGGCTGCGGGAAAGAGTAGTTCTGTCTCCGTGTTGCAGGGTAGACCCACACGACGATAGGATGTACAGAGCGCGGTGCGCTCAGCGTCGAACGATGGGCATCGCAGCAGGAGATGTGCGAGAGTCTCATCCTCGCCGCATTCCGCACATGCGGGGCTGCCAGTTCCGCGCAGTCTGTGCGCTCGGGCGGCGGTGTTGTAGCAGCCGAGGCGTAGACGGAGAAGAAAGGAGCGGTCCCAGCGGGAGAGGCCGGCGCGGGGGAGGAGGCGAGGGGGTGTCCCCGCCGCAACACGTGGGTCAGGGTGATGCGCGCGGAGGGTGCGCGTGATAGTCGTCCTGGCCACGTCGAAGCGGGAGACAGAGGTGGCGAGGGGGAAGCGAGCTGCGAGAGCTTCCTTCGCGAGGGCGTCAGCTGCTTCATTTTCGGGCAGGCCAATGTGCGCGGGGACCCACTGCAAAAGCAAGTCGCAGCCCTGATTAACGACATGGCGCAGTTTCGATCCCACGCGCTGCACAAGTGGGAGACCGGCATAGTCTTTCCGCAGCATGTACAGAGCCGCGCGCGAGTCCGTGAGGATCGCAGCAGACGAAGCACCGCGCTCGTAAAGAAGGTCAGCCGCGAGGTCAATGGCCGCGAGTTCGGCGACTGTTGATGAGGCAGGGAAACGGAGGCGGCACTGACGCGACGCAGGGATGTCCGGTGCCGTGCACGCGGCAGCAGCGGAACCATCACTGGAGACAGAGCCGTCAGTGAAGACCAGGAGGCGATCACGTAGGTGTTCGTGAAGCAATGCAGCCGTCTCCTGTTGCATGGCACACAGAGCTGTTCGGCGCTTGCTCGTGACGCCCGGGACGCTGGTGTTAACGTCAAGGAGCGGGGAGGCGTGCGGCGATGGCGGCAAGGGAAGGAGTTGCGGCAGAGACGCGATGCGGGCGCTGAAGTCGGTGGCATGCTGACCCATGCCCGAGCCCTCGAGGGTGTGGAGGCGGCACACGAGAGACTGGCCCTGTGGCGACCGTTGCAGGCGCTCGATGTGGTGAAGCGCCTGTTTCCTCGCACGAAGTGAGGGCGGCCAGTTTCCCGCTTCGGCGAGAGTTGCCCCCACTTGCGAGAAGCGGGGAAGCGCGTACATCTGGCGAACTGCAGTGCGGTGTTCGACGTCAACGGCCCTCCAGTTGGCTGCACTGGCGTTGGTGAGCGGGAGTGCGTAGAGAGCTCGCGAAGTAGCGATCGAGTTATAAACTCGGAGCGCAAGATGCGGTGTGCAGCCGCGGCCACGGGCGAGCAGGGAGCGTGCGGCGCCTGCAACTTTCCTGGCGTCCCTGCAGAGCTGTGTGGTTGCCGCATTAAAGTTCAGGCGGCAGTCGATGTGAAGGCCCAGGTAGCGAACTTTTCTCTGCCACGGGAGGGGGCTTCCGCGCAGCGAGAGCGTCGGCACTTCGGAGCGAGCACGGCTAGCACGGGGGTGGATCATTAGCGCCTCGGTTTTAGACGCCGAGAGCTGAAGCCCCACGCTGGTGAGGTATTCGTCCACGGCGTTGATAGCAGACTGCAGTGATTGCCGCACTTGGTAGCCGTAGTCCGTGGGCCCGGAAGCGAAAAGAGCGATGTCGTCGGCGTAAATCGCCACGCGGACTTCGAAGGCTGTCAGCTTCGGGATGAAATCGGGGAGCCTTGCAAGCGCCAAGTTGAATAGAAAGGGGCTAAGAACACTGCCCTGAGGAACACCAGCGGTCACGCTGCGGGGGGTGCTGAGCGCGTTGCCAACACGCACTCTGAGTGTTCGGTCGCTAAGAAAGGCCGACACATAGTCCAGTAGGCGGCCGGTGATGCGCAGCTCGCGAAGCGCTTGGATGATGGTGCCGTGCGGGAGGCCGTCAAACGCGCGTTCGACATCGAGCAGCACCAGGTATGCGGCTTCGTGGCGGCTTGCAGCGTGCTCGAGAGTGGCGACAACGTCCGCGATGGAATCAGCTGTCGAGCGGAGTCGGCGGAAGCCACTCTGTTCCGGGGCAAGAGCGTCGAGGGCGGAGGCGATCCATTCGAGTCGGTTCAAAGCCATCGACTCCATCGTTTTGCCGGGTACCGAGGTCAGCGATACTGGGCGATAGGAGCTGATGTTCGAGGCTGGTTTGCCGCGCTTCAGAATGGGAACGACGATCGCCTCTTTCCAGTTGGCGGGGATGATGCCGCTGCGCCAGACGGAGTTGAAAACCTCGAGAAGTGAGGGAAGTTGAGCTGCGTCGATGTTCCTGAGCACTTGATGAGTAACGCCGTCGGAACCGGGAGCGGAGCGGCGTTTGTGCTTGTTCAAGACGATGCGCAACTCGCTGATCGTGAACTCAGCAGAACACAACACTTCTACATGCTCCATAATTGCGCTCGTTGGGAAGTAGCGCATAGGAGCGAGGCGTTCAACCATGTTGTGCGGCGGAAGCTCGACGGCGGCTGCGACAGGGCACACAGACGGCGGGGCGAACGTATCCGCGAACAGTTCAGCCAACTGCTCGGCACTCAAGCCCTGAGCCACTGCGATGGAGAGTGCAGGGCGGTGGGGGATCTTGGGACTGAGCAGGGCGGCGAGGATGCGCCAGGGGCGGGCTTTATCGCGAGTGTCCTCCAAGGAGAGGCAGAGACTTTGCCAGCTCTGATTGCGGCGCTGCCTGGCATGACGACGGCACGCGGCGTCAAGGCGGTTGTAAAGAGTCCAGTGCTCCACCTTGTCGCTTTTGATGGCGCGGCGTTCGGCGCGTCGACGTACCGCGCGTAAGTTCAAAAGTTTCATGTCGGGCGCCGGCGTTCCAGCGGGCACCGTACATGACTTGGTCGCGGCGGCAACGCAGCTTGAGATGTGCGAAAGGAAGTCAGTGTTGACAGGAGGAGGCGTGGCACACAGCGTCCTGAAGAGAGACCAGTCCGTGATGCGGTAGGTGCGGGTCCGGTCGCGGCAGGGGCCGAGAGGGTCAAGCGAGATCGGATAATGATCCGATCCTTGCGTGTCAGGGCTGCGTACCCACTCGTAATGGCACCGTTCGCTCACCAGCGATAAGTCTATCACACTCCCGCGCACATTCCGGCGCACGAAAGTGGGACTGCCGGAGTTGATGATCAGCAGACCAGAGGAGTTGATAGAGTTCAGCAGGTTCCTGCCGTTAGGCTCACAGCGGCTGCTGCCCCATGCCGTGTGGTGAGAGTTAAAGTCGCCGCACACAACACAGTCACCGTCGATGCGCGCGGTGAGGCTCTCCACGAAAGAGGTATCCCATCGCTGCACGGGCTGGACGTACACGCTGGCGACACAAGTGTCGACCCCCCCAACGCGCACAGTCACAGCCACGCACTCCACGGAGGTGGGAACGATGTCGGACACAGAGACGGCGGCTTGACCAAGGCGCGCACGCACATAAACAGACGCTCGAGAGCGGCCGGGTGGGTGGAGTGGATCGCGGCACGGAACGTCGGCACAAGACTGAAGTTCGCACGTGACGGCACTGTGGTAGGCGACGAAGCCCGGAAGGTTGCACTCCCCTTCGCGTACGTGTGTCTCCTGCAACGCGAGCACATCGTACTCGTGCAGGAGAAGAAGCTGGCAAAGCTCCGGGTGCCGGCGGCGCATCGAGCGGACATTCCACTGCAGTATGCGCGGCCGACGTTTCGCTGCTCGGCTAGCCATGACGAGGCAGGGACTGCTGTGCGGCCAGGGCCGCGGTGCACATCTGTCGCACCGTGTCGTCCATGTGCGGGGTGGTGTCCAGGAGCGCCCGCAGAGCAGCGGCGAGCGCCGCGATCAGGGCGTCCCTCGGGTCGCCAACAGGGGCAACTGCGGGAGGCGGCGTGGTTTCCGGCGCGGCGGGATTGACGCTGCGGCCACGTAAAGCATCGCTGAACGACACGCCAGCTTGTACCGTCGCTGAAGGGCGGGGCACGTTCTGCTGATGCTGACGATGCTCAGGTTGCGCGACGCGAGCTTTGGCCAGCTCGAGCGCCTTCTTCCGAGTCATGGGCTGCTCGGAGGAGGCTAGCAGGATGGCTGCTTTCCTTTCGAGCTGCCAGTGTGGGCAGCGCGGCTCGGTTGCTGCATGGCGGCCTTTGCAGTTTACGCACGCGGGGTGCTGCGCGGCGCAGTCGCTTGTCGCGTGACCACCTCCGCAGCGGAGGCAACGGGCGTCGTAGGAGCAAGTGGCGCCGGCATGGCCGTACACACCGCAGCGGTCGCACTGGAGTGGGCGTGGCAGACGAGGTCGAACGAGCCGTCGTTGCTTGAAGAGAAGTACGTCCGTGGGAACGACGTTGCCGGCAAAGGTGACGCTCACGTTTGCGCCGTTGCGGGAACAGGAGAGAACGGGAACGGGAGCCTCTATGTTGTCCCTCAGTGTGTCGTTGTCAAAGGAGCTGTCAACGCCGAAAAGGACGCCGACGCAAGAGTGCTTGCCAAGAGCTTTCGCCTTCACTGGTATGTCCGCGATGGCCCGTACATCCAGCAAGCGGGACAGGTCCGCACCGGGCACAGAGTCTGCCGCAACCACGTTACGGCGAAAGTTGACTCGCACGCGTTTGACGCCATCAATGCGGCAAAGTTGGGCGGCGATAAGGTCACTAGACAGCTTCAAAAAGTTGTTTTTGCGGCCGATGGGACGGAAGAGTACAGTGTCGGCGGCATTGTCAGGGGAGGCATGTGCGTTTTGCGACGCATCCGTGATGAGCTCGGCAAACTGGCGGAAGCGTCGCTTCCTTTTTCGGCCGGGCTTAGTGGGGGCTGAACGCTCAGAGAGCACTGCGGCGGCGTTTTCGTCTGCGGCAGCTGGCGTCTGTGACAGTTGGGGTGCAACGACGGGGAGTGGTGCATTAGAGACGACGGCTGTTACACGGGTGGCAGGGTCGGATGGAAGTTGGAGCTCGGAGACGGTGCAGGGGGGAACGCTCGGCGGCTGCTTGCGTGGCCCGGCAGGTTCGTCATCCTCGCTCTCGCGGGCGCGTTTCCGTGAACTGGTCAAGTCCATTTCTTCGTCTTCCGAGAGGGGAAGCGGCACCTCAGCGTGGGTTTCCTGCACGCAAGGGTCGTTCTCGGATGGCGCCGAAGTTGCCGCTGGGGCTGCCGGTGCGGTCGTAGGCACGGGGGGAACTGCAGGGATCTTCAACGAGGGGGCCCGTACACGTAGCCACTCGCCCAGCATGCGAGTGGCGCGACGCTCGAGGTCCTCCCTTGCCCGGAGCTCATCGAGGGTCGCGGGGCCGAGTGTCAACCGGCTCAAGCTGGCATGGCGTCGATGGCGGACGCGTGGCGGCGGCTCGCCGGGTGGCCGAAACTCCATATTGTGCTGCCGAGGCCTCTTCTCGCGTGCGGGAAGAAAGCCGAAAGCAGCGAAAAGCGCGGCAACGTGCTCCTAAGCGGGCGCAAACATGTGCGACGCCGAAACACGTGGTGGCAATCGAGGCGAAGTCGTCAGAGCGAGGAGCAACGTGACCTTCTCCGATCGCAGCTCAGACGCGACTCCCTGAGTTACTAAGCAAGGCAATATCATCAGCGAATCGCAAGTTACTAAGGTATTCTCCATTAACTTTTATGCCCAATTCTTCCCAATCCAGGTCTCTGAATACCTCCTGTAAACACGCTGTGAATAGCATTGGAGAGATCGTATCTCTCTGCCTGACCCCTTTCTTTATTGGGATTTTGTTGCTTTCTTTATGGAGGACTACGGTGGCTGTGGAGCCGCTATAGATATATTTCAGTATTTTTACATACGGCTCGCCTACACCCTGATTCCGTAATGCCTCCATGACTGCTGAGGTTTCGACAGAATCAAACGCTTTCTCGTAATCAATGAAAGCTATATATAGGGGTTGGTTATATTCCGCACATTTCTCTATCTCTTGATTGATAGTGTGGATATGGTCTATGGTTGAGTAGCCTTTACGGAATCCTGCCTGGTCCTTTGCTTGACAGAAGTATAAGGTGTTCCTGATTCTATTTGCGGTTATCTTAGTAAATAGTTTGTAGGCAACTGACAGTAAGTTGATCGGTCTATAAGTTTTCAAGTCTTTGGCGTCCCCTTTCTTATGGATTAGGATTATGTTAGCGTTCTTCCAAGATTCCGGTACGCTCGAGGTCATGAGGCATTGCGTATACAGGGTGACCAGTTTCTCTAGAACAATCTGCCCACCATCCTTCAACAAATCTGCCGTTACCTGATCCTCCCCAGCAGCCTTCCCCCTTTGCATAGCTCCCAAGGCTTTCTTTACTTCTTCCTTGTGCTCTCAGTCAGCGCTTATCTTGAACCCATTTTCCAGTTTTCCGCTTGGTAAAAATGGTACAAATAATACGCTAATATACGTAATTAATATATTATATGGCACATACCACGCATTGTTACATCCTTTAGTAATGGTTATCTTGCTTTCTTTTATTAAATGAAACGTTTATTCGTTAGTTCAATGAATTAACTGAGTGTTGGTGGAAAAGGATAGAGAGCATGCTTATGCTTGCGCAGAAGCCAGTATAGGTCAACCCACAGGACGCAAAAAGTAACCCGGTGCGCAATGTGCACAGAATAGGACTATTTGATTTCTGAGCCGAACTAGGTCGCCGCAGAAGCTGTGGACATTGAGTGTCATAGCAGGAGTGAAAGTAAACACAAATAGGGTGGCAGGTAAATGACATTAATATATCCATCACCCGTAGGAGAGAACACGGACCAGTATGCGAGTAAATATTCAGCAGCGCTGAAACACGACCAAGTGCCATCATCGGCTAGAGCACCTAAACCTTCAGACGCTATGAAATCTCACGCGGCACAGCATGGCCGACGAAGGCGCCCGTTCGAGTTAAAGCTACTCGCTTTAAAACGGCAGAAAGCGCAAACATATTATTCCGTTTTATTAAAGGAATGATGCGTTTAAGGGAATGTTTGTTGCTGTGACGATTCTTACGTAGTGTTATATTTTTTGCGTAATTCAGTACAGAACAGAATCCGCAAGCGGCACATCAGCAGGGGTCGTACAAATGGCTATAGGTACGCGTTGACGCATTACAGCGTCAGTGTTTGAGTCACTTCAGGCGATGACGGAGATCAAAGTGTAAGTATCGCTTCTCGGCCTATCGACTAAGAACAATGTGGAACTGGCCATGCAGCTGGCTTGCCCGGCCTTTGCTACCTGTGCATCTTTGTAGAAGGGCGAGTCCCCGCAAGTCCTCAAGCCTGCACCAGGACCAGGACCTGGCCCTGGACCTACCTGGACCCACCTGTACCTAAGCTGCACTGCCTCCGGGATCGGCCCTCCCGGATCTGGCCCTGAATTCAAGTTGCGCCGTCTCCGGGATCGGCCTACTCGGAGGATCCCTTAGCTCTTCTGTCCTGAGGCCCACGCCGCCGGGCCGCTGAAGGGCCACCCTTGGTGTTTTTACCAGGCCACCGATGATCCTGGCATCTCCAGAGAGCTAGCTCATCGCGGCCTTCTACAAGCTTCCAAGCCTGCCGAGAAGCCAGCAGCTTCTGCTGAACCCCGGCTCAGAGGCAGCCGGGGTTCAGCAAGTCTCAGAGGCAGCGCGAAAAGGCCATTTAGCCTGCCTCCTAACAGTATGGCCTCACAACTGCCTCCACCACCCAAGGAACATTGCTTTCTTTCCACGGTACCAGATTCAACCACATCCATAGACGAAATCGTCGACAATACCGAAGTAGTAGCAGGAACCGACGGTGTAATGTTCCTCCAACACCTGGGAGGCTTCAAGTTTCTGGTGTGCGTAAAGACACCAGAACAAGCGACACAACTCCTCATCCAAGGAAGTTTCAAGATCTCAGACAACGAAATACCTATCGAAGCGCTAGGAACGCCGTGTGTTCCAGTGAACATCTTCCGCCTGCCTCCGTACATTCCACATGAAGCGGTTACTACGGCCTTACAACCGTTTGGTAAAGTCCGTGAAACCATGTTCGCGACAATGCACTCAAGGCAAGGCATCGTCAGTGGTACCCAAATTGTGAAACTTGAGATGCCCAAGCCGGCTGCAAACTTTCTGACCATCCAAGGGCACAGAGCGATGCTGGAATACTACGGCATGCATCGCGTATGCGGCAAATGCAACGAAGAAGGCCACGTCGCCTCAAACTGCACAACGCCGCACTGTGACGGCTGCAACTATTATGGCCACAGTAGCACGGACTGCCTAGGAAAATGCCGCAGATGTGGACGGGAGTATTTCACAAAGGACGGCTTTCTACCCAGATTGTATGCGGCAACAATGAGAACAAGTGAGCGAAAGGAAGCACCAACTGCAATCTCCACACCTCAGGTGCAAGCGAAGACAAGACAGATGACTGTCCTTAAAAAAGCTGCATCACCAACAGGAAACCGGAACCTGAAAATAACGCTATTAAATCACTTAGCAACAATGGGAACCAGCTCACCACCAGCGGATTCCGGCGTCGGCACAAGCCGAACAGCAACAGAAACCGACAACTCGAGCCCAAACACAGTTTCAGCCGAGGAACCTGAAGAAATACCAAAAATTTCACCAAATGATGAAGAATAATCCTTGAGGACGCACACCAAGTCGTCCAAGTAAGTATCAAGCTACGATCCCCCAGCAAGGACATCACAGAAGACACAACACGGCAATTTAACGCGCAACAAAGAAGTAGCGACGCACCCTCTGCAACGACATCGACAACAGATTCAGACAACCGGCCACTATGACCGATGCTAAGCATCATGACAGAACTTGTAGCCAAAACAACCACCACCCCAAGAGAACACCAAAGAATCTACAAACATAGGAAGCAAAGAATTCAATCAAGCTAGAACCATGACCAAACATTCCTTCAAGCCTCACCAGAAGGGAAGATCATCAAGTAAAGAAGCTGCCACAGACAGCGCAGACAGTCTACAACAACTCTGCATCCAAGAATCAGCGACATCAAACCTCCCGGAACATCGACGTGAACGCTCGAGGTACGAAAGGAGACCCAAGCCTGAATCGGCAAGCAGGGACCGCGACACGGCTAAAGCAAACCTCGAGTAGAGTCGCCGAGCAACCTACACTATACTCGTCTGCGGGCGAAGTAAGCGATCGGGACATGCTCTAAACTCCTTAGAAACTGTTTTCCACATACACATAGTGTAACACTTGCATACCTGTTGAGATTATCCGATCACCTCACATGCTAGTTCTGGTTGTATAGTTATACACTTCCTGCCATAATGGGGAAAGATGGACAGAACGGTACATGAGTAAACGCACAAACCGAACAGAACACATGTTTCGTCAAACACATTTTATTTCAGCTCTGCTGTACCATCAACACTGCTTTATACCACTACAGCAAGGCTAACAAAATCTTTAAACGTCACCGAAAAGAAACACTAAATTCACCCCAACACTAGCTTACCTTCCACAACGCCCTCTTGGCATACATCAACTTGTCTCACAACCAAAATGCACGCATTTTATGCACATACACAACTGCGTCGCTGTGACGATGTAAACACCTTAACCTTATCCTTATCTTAATAGCCTTATCCTTTTCCTAATGAATATTACCATAATAAGGTCCCGAAAACACTTATCAGGGCCACACACCACATGTTCCATACGCCACACTTCCAATTATAACATCTGGCGACATAACCGACAAACGCAAACCAACCGACCGACCGACCGAGCGAGCGAGCAAGCAAGCAAGCAAGCGAGCAAGCAAGCAAGCAAGCAAGCAAGCAAGCAAGCAAGCAAGCAAGCAAGCAAGCAAGCAAACGAGTGTCAATTAAATAGGAGGAGGTCGTTGCCTCTTTATTTCCGAACTCTATTCCTCTTTTCTTTACTGCTTTCTGGAAACCGCGAGATGTCCGGAATTAATATAATTTCCTTTAACGTACGAGGTTTTACAGATGCCGATAAGCAAAGATAAATAATACTGTTTTCCAAAGCCAAGGAGGTATATTATGCATACAGGAAACAAACTTTAGAAACACATGGGATGTAATGGAATTCCGAAATAGATTAGGCTTAGATGCCTTCTTTTCTTTAACGGACGGTCGTTCCTATGACATGGGAATAATTTTCCTGTCGCCAAAATACAGAGAAAGTGCACATTACACATGCGATACAAAAGGGCGAATCATGGTAGTCGATATCTTAGCGGGAAAAGAGTAAGAATTATTAATGTATACGCACCAGTGACGAGAGGCCTCACAAACAATTTCTTTAAGACACTGAGAACGTACACATTGGAACCACGACAACACACCATTCTTGGAGATTTTAATTGCGTTGTAGACACACACCGGGATCTCCAAGGACCAGGACAAGGTGCATCTAACTACCATGCAAAGGAACTGAGGGAGATATTCAGACAAAACCAATTGTCAGGCACATGGATCCTCAAACACACAGACAGATTCGAACCCAAAAGAACATCACGACACACAGCGATCAGGTTAGACAGGATATATACAAAACTCACACACTAATGCAACTATAAATCCATACATTACCAACAAAGCTATCGCACACCAGTGATCACAAACCAGTCTCTGCCACAATTAAAGGCAACGTAGGACAACTAAACAACCATAACATGTGGAAGATGAATGCTGCATTATTACACAACACACAAAGTCAAGAAGAAATAAAAAAAGAAATACAGCACACACTACAGGAAGAAGACCAACAGCACAATAAGAACTGGGACAGCTTAGAATAAAGATTGAAAGAGATACTAAAAAACGCTGGTCGTAATAGATGCAAAAGAATAACTGAAACACTCTCAGAAATATTAAGAAGAATTAGGATCATACAAAGAGGAGGAGAATTGACTTTCACAACACAAGAACACTTAGACATGATCAAGATCAAGTATGACCAAACAATACGAGAAGCTTAACAAGCGACCCATTTAAAGGTGCTGAGTTCAGGAAATTCGGTAATGCTGGCAAGATACTCGTCGAAGTCGTCATCGTTAGCGGTGGAGTGTGGCGACGGGAGACGAGACAAGGCAGTCGGCATCGGTATGCCACCTACAGCTCTTGTAGCCGACTGAAAAGGTTAATTCGCAGGGCGTAACGCCCAACGTGCCAGCCGTCCAGAAGGATCCCGCAGTCCAAGCCAGCAAAGGGAATGATGATCCCTCAATATCTTGAAATGGCGACCGTACAGATATGGCCGAAACTTCTTGATGCCGAAGACTACTGCCAGGCATTGCAATTCGGTTACAGTGTAATTTCGCTACGCTCTCGTCAGTGTCCGACTTGCGTACGCAACGACGCGCTGGCGCCCATGATGAAGTTGAACGAGGACGGCGCCAACGCCCACACCGCTAGCGTCAGTGTGTAACTCAGTCATCGCCTCGGGATCGAAATGGCGCAAGACAGGCCGAGAAGTTAGTAGATACTTCAGCTGACGGAACGCGTCCTCGCACCCCGTTGTCCATACGTAGGGATTGTCTTTGTGAAGGAAGCACGTGAGTGGGTGAGCAAGTTGGGCGGAGTGCTTAATAAACCCGCGGAAGTACGAACACAGGCCAAGGAATCTACGGAGATCTTTCGCTGTCTTCAATTGGCTAAAATCGCGCATTGCAGCAGTCTTTTCAGGGTCAGGTCGAATACCATCTTTGTCGACGAGAAAACCGAGTACGAGAGTCTGGCGCTCTACGAAGTGACACTTATTTGAGTATAAAACCAGTCAAGCGTTTTGTATGCGGTCCAGTACGACGCCAAGGCACTGATTGTGCTCCGCAAGTGTTTTGCCAAAATTTGATTACATTGTCGAGATAGCACATGCACATTCCCGATTTGAATCCGCGCAGCACTGTGTCCATAAATCTTTCAAAAGTTGCTGGCGCATTGCGTAAACCGAAAGGCCTGGCATTAAACTCGAAGAGACCGTCTACCATTACAAAGGCAGTTTTCTCTTTATCCTTCGGGTGCATCGGTATTTGGCAATATCCCGATCGTAAGTCAACGGAGGAGAAGTAGGAGGATGCATGAAGGCAATCGATAGCATCGTCGATGCGTGGTAGAGGGTATACGTCCTTCTTTGTGGCTGCGTTAAATCTTCGATACAGAATCTCCAAGAATTGTCCTTTTTCTTAACTAATATCCTTGGAGCTGCTCAGGGACGGCAAGACTCCTGGACATCGCCTTTCCGCAGTATTTCTTGAACTTGCTCAGCGATTACGTTTCGTTCGGCGGGAGAGACGTAGTACTGCTTCGGCCGAATAGGTGTCGCTTGGCCCGTGTTTATGCGGTGTTGCGTTCGCGAGTCAGGAAGCGAATTTGGACCCTCATGTTGCGCGAAATTGAATAATGGCGCATAGCGGACGAGCACCTTTTGCAATTCTTTCCGTTCTGAAGAGGATAGCGACTTGTTCGTCATGCGGTAGAATTCCATAGAGTAGTCGCAAATTGGCGCCCTCGCGTCAGGAGAAGCGTCAACGGCGTCAATACTGACGGTCGCTTCTGAGTCAAAGGTGGCCAATTTGAGTCCTGTCGGCACTAAAACTTGCTCAGAGACGCGTTCACCGTCCACACGTGAGTACGACCATCTATACATTCGATAGCGGATCGAGGAACCAGGCCACCTTTCTTCAACATAGTATGGGAGTACGGCTCAATTAAACCATGACAGCGATGCGGAGGGTAATGCGTGCAGGTCACCAGAACAAATGCCGCAGTCTGATAAGGTAAAAGGACATCGTGAGAGACAGAAAATACTTTCTGCTTGTCCACGAGAGATACCGCTGGTGTGGGTGCTATCACGTGACTTCGAAGAGAAATTTCACCAGCCCCACAATCTAACATTGCACCACATTCACCAAGGAAGTCAATCCCAAGGATGATGTAAACCCTCACCACAGACACACACTTTGTTTTTGCGCATGGCGACTGGCGGAGGATTACTTGACCGTCCCGCAATCTCACCTCCATCGCTCGCACCAGCTAGTTTCGCAGCTGGGACGGCGGTGAAAGTGAGCGACGTCGAGGTGATGGCGAGCGACGATAGCCGGTCGGAGGAGGAGTAAAGCTGCGATCGGAAGCCGGAGATTCACGCCGGGATGCACGTTCACGCGGTTGTTGTCGAAGAGGCGCAGCAGTCTGCCACGGCGCGCTGTCTGGGCCTTCAGATTAATAATCGGGTATGTCCGAAACTTGCTGCTGCCGTCGGCGACAATACCTGGCAAAATGTCCACGGATACCGCAGCTAAAGCAAATAGGTGGCTCGCGGTACACAGGACAGTCATAAAACGGGGCCTCGGGCTGGCTGTACCGGGGAGCAAGGCGTGGGGGTGGCGCGGTCTGACGACGTTCGAAGGTACGCGAAGGATGCCGGTAGTCCGCCGTATCGTCGCGGACACGTTCATCGTGCAAAGGCCAAATTTCGCTGTTAGCAGTTGGCAAATCACCGGCTATTCAGTATAGTGTACGTCAAGCGTGCATTGGGTGTACTCCCGTCCTGCGTCACTTCCTCCACCTCGTGCTTGAAAGTGCGCCAATTCTTCTCTAGCAAGTTGACGTACTAGCAAGGCGATGTCGTTGGAGAAGGAGGCGTCCACGCTTGCGACTGTGGTCCCGTTGTCAAGTCTACCAAACTTCGGTAATACACGACGCGTCTTCAGTACCTCAAAAGCAGGGTAGTGGTGTCTTAGATCAGACGGAGTACGCAAGTCCTCCTTTGATATAAGGAAATTGTAGACATCTGCACTGGTACCCTTCAGAAGATGTCCAACCGTATCCGACATGCCCGTGTTGACAATTCTGCACAGTTTCGATACTTCTTCGATGTAGGTTGTGCATGTTTCTCCGGGCAACTGTGCTCTACGCGAAAGCGTATGCTCAGCCTTCTTTCATTTTGAAAGTGAGTCTCCGAAGCAGCTCTTGATTTTCGCAACGAACCTCTCCCATGTTGTCATCGCGCTTTCATTATTATCTAACCAGAGAAGTGCGGTTCTGGTGAGACAGAAAACGACGTTAGCAAGTCGCGCCGTTGCGTTCCACCCATTGTGACCACTTACGCTTTGATAATACTTTAGCCAGTCGTCGACATTTTCATCAACCTTGCCGGAAAAGGTGCGTGGTTCTGTCTGAGGGATCCAGAAGACGACTTGTCTTGGGCGCTCACTGTCATCTTGCATGCTTGTGTCATGGCTGCCGCCAGCTGCTTGACGTTCGTTCATGTCCTTGTCTTCAGGCGGTAGTCCGAGCAAGCGCCGGCTTCGTCGGAGGGTGTGTAGAAGAAGGTTGTCCAGAGCGATTACCCAGCACCGTTCCGACTAAAATTATCAGAATATGAATGCATAGATGTCTTATATGCACACAACACTTCATCAAGAATACCTAAACAAACGCGAATAACTGAAATCAAAACGAAAGACGGAATAATCAAATCGGACGACAAAGTTTGAGTAACCATAACAGAACACTTCACAAGAATATGTCAAACTGAACGCAACAAATCCAGCAATTACAATTAAATCACAAACATCTTCTGTAACGCTTTAGGAAAACCCATCATAGGCAGAGAATAACTGTGCGCACCAGTCACGAAACAGGAACTAAAACAGTACTAAAATCCATAAAACACATAACAGCTCCAGGACCAGACGGTATAATGACAGGATTCTATCACACTTTCTTTGAAGAAATAGCAGACACCCTACTGGACATTATAAATAATTTTATTAACAAACAAAAACCTGCATCTTTTAACACAGGCCCCGTAGCCCTCATTCCTAAAGAAGACGCAGATCTCACAGAACCCGGAGCATGCAGACATATTACACTTTTAAATACAGGCTACAACATAGTCGCAACACTTTTCTCCGAACGATTAACCAATATACTTCCAGAAATAATATCACTGTACTAGGCATCATCAGTCCCAGGCAGATCATTTTACGCTACACTAACACTAACACGACATGTTTTTGAATACATGCAACACAAGCAGCTTCAAGGTGACTTCAACTTGATGGTTGTGTTGTGATAGCCTTTGATGCTACAATTTTTTATTCTTTGGAGTTGTTGTGGTGTTTTCGAATTACTGTCTTCTGTTAATGTCTTTGATCTGTATGCTCAGTGAACTGTGCAACTGTGTGAACTTTGCATGAAACCTTACAGTGCGATATCGTGGACAGACCATGACTGTAGTGTTGCGAACTGTGTCGCGCACTGAGCGGCAGTTTTTCTTCAAAAAAACTTGTTAAAAAATGGCCAGGCTTAGCTTGGTTAAGCCAAGAATGCGTTGCATATTGCGCGGTCCGTGACGTCACGCGCCGGCGCAGCGCCCCAAAGCGGGAGGAGCGGGAGTCAGGTGGTGGCTGCGGCCGCGCGCGACCGCGCGAGTTGGGGCCCAGCTTTTCCTCCGGCTGTCGTGACGTCACGTCACGTGGTTGCGCTAAAGGTCAATGGTGGCTGCCCGGCCGCGCCCAAGGGCTGAACTGAGTGATTGCAATATGCAACGCATAAAACTCTAGTGTAGGGGTATGCGCCACTATGATGGCTCATACCCCCAATGGTGGCTGCCCGGCCGCGGCCAAGGGCTGAACTGAGTGATTGCAATATGCAACGCATAAAAAGGGGGCTTATGTGATGTGTGGTGCGCGACATGGTGCGGTGATCGGGACGGAGAGGAGCAGAGGACAAGGAGTGCGCGCGCCGAGGCAAATTCCGTGCTGGAAGAAGAAAAACGACAACGCCGAAGAGCGTCCGGCACGTGAACGCGCCGCGCAAAGAAAGCAACTAAAAGAAGAAAAGCCAACCAATCGGGAGAGACCACGGGGCGTCAGGCAGCCAATCAGAGAATGCCTAATCGGCCAGAGAGAAGAAAAAGCGTGGTGCGCTGGCAGAAGGGGGGAGACGCAGGGGAGACGCCGGGAGAATTCCAGGAAGCGACGCCAGGAGGAGGTCAACCACCGGACCGGGACTTGAAGACGGGCCATCGGGTCCCGGACCCGAGCCACCAGGACTTCACCCGACCGGGGCCTCCTGCCAGCCCATTCCTGTGCGTCGCCCGTCTACCCGAGCGTGCCGCCAGCTGCTCAAGGCCGGTGAGCTTCTGCGCCCGTGGGCAGGACGAGACCAGTCGGGCTACGGGCCCGAGTTCTACGCCAGCTGCCCGGCCAGAACGGTGCCCCGTCTGTCATGCCGCCTGCTGCCCGAGGCTGGCGTTCGAGCTTCTGTGCCCGTGGGCAGGACGAGAGCAGTCGGGCTACGGGCCCGAGCTCTACACCCAGGTGCCCGGCCAGAACGCCGCCGCCGTCTGCTCGTGCCACCAAGCCGCCTGCTTTACCTCTCCAAGCCAGAGCTGGCGCGCTCCGGTCGCCGGTCAACCAACTTACACCACGACCTTTGGTGAGACCGGCGCAACTCCTTTCGTCAGCTTGTCGCCGCGTCGCCGCGTCGAGACTGTTGTGTGTCCCTGCCGTCGTGACAAGTTGACTTCATACTAGCCCCAAGTGTGTTTCTTACTGCCGTGATGTCTATTTGAGTGTTTCTTTTGTTTTCTAGTTTCTTCTATTTATTTTAAGCCTTTTTAGTTCCATTAAAAGTTTTCTTGTGTGTTCGAAACCAACGGCTTTGTCCTCAATTGGGTTCTCGGAGGCTCCGCCTAAGAGAACCGTTAAAATCTTTGAGTACACGAACCTTTGTCCCCATATTTGGGCATCATAACGTTACAATAGATCAGTCCAAAGCCTTTGATTGAGTAGAACATGAATACCTTATTAAGATACTAGATGCGGTAGGATTACCGAAGGTTTCACAGATTACATAAAGATACAGATAGTAAAAGCAAAATAATAAATGGTAATCTCACAAAAGAAATACCATAACAGGGGGAGTTAGGCAATGGTGTGCCCTATCCCCACCACTTTTCGTCCTGTCCCTAGATACTGTTTTAAAACATGTAGCAGCGTCCAAGAAAATTAGAGGCTTTCCCCTGACAGGACAAGAAACTGTTAAAGTAACAGCATACGCAGATGATAGTGCTTTATTCATAAGGGATATCACCAGTCTATGTGCATTCGACAATATCTTCCCTGAATACGGACAATTATCTGGCGCAAGTGTGAATGCAACAAAAAGCAAAGCCGGTTCACCAACATTCGGTTCACCATCAGAGCCACTGCCAACGCACATACTAGACACAACAAAAGTATTAGGAATTACCTTTAACTCAAGTGGGATAGCACCGAAAACATGGACAGAAGTCATAAATAAATCACAGAAAACTATACTGGAAGCAGAAAAGTACAACCTCTCACTTAAGGGGCGCACACAAGTAATTAAAACAAAGGCATGCGCCTACGCATTCTATGCAGCGAAAGTGGCGACAATGTCAAAGAAAATATCCGAAAAACTACCCAAAGTGATGTCTCTGTTCCTATGGAACAAGAAGCCCCCTGCACTACAAAACCACATGCTCCATCTGCCCGAACGAGGGGGAATTTGTCTACCCAACATCCCAGTAATCTCTCGTATGTTCGGCACCAAAACACAGACACTAGCAAATAATAGAACTAACTGCAGAAGAAAAGGGAACAATGAAAAAAGAAGAATCGTCACACATGATCAGAAATAAAATGCCAGCAGAAGTAAGAGAATTCGAATTGCGTCGAAAATTGGGGTGTACTACCAACAAGAGGAAGATTATCGGCTTGGGGAATAGTCCCAGACGGGAAATGCCCGAACTGTAAACCTACAGAAATGCTCCAGCATGCGATCTTTGAACGTCATGCAGAGGAGGCTACGTGGCAATTTGCAAAAAAGCTACTACACCATTGACATAAATCGCAAATCTAAATCACAAACAAGATTACAACACTTATTGAAAATTCTTGTAATGACGTTTATAATGAGTGAGTGAGTGAGTGAAGAAACTTTATTGCAGGTCCGGCGAGGGCGCGAACTCGTCGCGCACCCGGCTAGTCCCACGTCGGGACCGGCAGGTCTAGTCCACCGGCCCGGCCGCGGGCACGCCGGACAGCCAGGATTTGCTTTTCTAGAGCGGGGCTACGCAGAAGCGAGTCCCACTCCTCCTTGATGAACTTGGGGTATGTCGACCCGCATGTGCGCTAGAGTGGAGGTCTGCCCGCAGGAGGGGCAGGCGTCGTCGCGATAAACGTCCGGGTAAGCCTCGTGGAGAACGGACAGACACGGATACGTGCTGGTCTGCAGAAGCCTAAGCGAAGCGGCTTGCACCCTATTCAACTTGGGGTGAGGGGATGCTGAACAGCTTACGCTAACAGCTCAGCGAAACGGGCAAACTTTTGGCTGGAAAATTGGGGACCATTGTCAGTGCACCACACGTCTGTTGGGATGCCGCATCGTGAGAACATCGCTCCGAGCCTCTCCGTCCCGGAATTGGTTGACAGGTCACGCAGCTGGTCGACTTCTTGACTTCCTTACCGGTGGCATGTACTACACAGGTAGTACATGCCGCCGTATTGAAAGATGTCAACTCCAACACGCTACCAAGCCTGTGGAGTGCTTGATCGAAGCATTAATGGCTCAGCTGGCTGGCTGTATGCATGCCTTCTACAAATATCACACTTTTGTATTAGCGCTTCAATATCCAAGTTGATGTTTGGACAAAAGACCAACTGTCGTGCTCGTCCTTTGCAATTTCCTATACATAGGTGCCCTGCGTGAATTCTATGCAAAATTTCAGCCCGCATTCGTGTGGGAATTACAACCTTTGTCCCCTTGATAAGTATTACATTCATGACTGAAATCTCGGAGGACGCAGACGCGAAGGGTCCTTCCACAGCCTGTCCGTCCTTTACCTTTTGTAACACTATCTTCAGGTACGGGTCGCATGCGGACTCACGTGCGAGGCGAAGGGCAGTTGTTTCGCTGACGAGTGACGACACCACGGAGACGGCGTGGACTTCAACGTCGGGGGTGTCCGTGGCCGTGCCGTCTCCAGGAGCGGGTGCCCTTGACAGCATGTCAGCCAGCTCCATCTGTTTGCCGGGAATGAACATGATTGCGTAATCGTACTTCAAAATCCTGAGAAAGAAACGCTGCACTCGTGGTGGCATATCAGATATCGCCTTTTTTGCAATGTCAATCAGAGGCTGGTAATAGCTTTCAAGTGTCACCGGGCGGCCGTACACGAAGTGATGGAACCGTTCACAGCCAAAAACAAGCGCCGGAGGATATTTTTTCAATTTGAGAATAGCGCTTTTCCGTCTCCGTTAAAGATTTCGACGCATAGGCTACCGGTCTGCATCCGTTATCACGTCTTTGCAACAAAGCTGAACCAACGCCGTGTTGCGAGGCATCTGACGTCACATTTACGTCCAGGTTCGGGTCAAAATTCGCTAGCAGTGGTGCTGCGCTCAGAGTTTTGCAAATATCCCGCCATTCTGTTTCGTGGTTTCGCGTCCATTCAAACCGTACGTCATGCCTGAGAAGCGACCTTAACAGCAGTCTGCTGCGCCAAGTCTGGTAAATATTTGCTGAAATAGTTCATTGTCCCAAGCATCCTTTGTATTGCCTGCTTGTTTTCTGGTTTTGGCATCGCATGGATGCTGACAATTAATTCTGGATTAGGTTTGATACCGTCGCTGGAAATTGTGTCAGCCAAGAATGCAATCTCTTGTGCACCAAACGTGCACTCTCCAGCGTTAACAGTAAGTCCCGCGATCTCAGCTGCTCTGAGAGCCCTTCGTAGGCGCTGGTCGTGCTGCACTCTGGTCGCGCTCCAAACCAACACGTCGTCCACATAGACGCGCACACCTGGAAGGCCCTCAAATATCTCATTTAGGGCTTTCTAGAACACTTCGCTGGCTGAGGAAATACCGAAAGGAAGCCGCAAAAAACAATGCCGGCCAAAGGGCGTCGAGAACGTGAATATTTTCGATTAATCCTCATCCAGCGGAATTTGATGGAATCCGGCATTGGCGTCTAAACGTGAGAAAAATTTCGCACTTGTTAGTTTCGCCTCTATGTCCTCTCGACGAGGCATCTGATAGTGTTCACGTTTCAAGCTGTGGTTAATTTTTCTGGGGTCAAGACATATCCTTAGGTTGCAGTCTCTTTTGCGCACGATGACTAATGGGCTTACCCAGTCTGTTGGGATGCTCATCTTCCGTACATGTCTCCCTTCCGTCCTTCTTTGCTGGCGCTAAATATGCTTTAAGTTTACCAACACGCCCAACAAATGGCAATCCCCGCTCCTTCCATCCGGTCCAATTCTGCACGTAGCGGCTGCTGAAGAGACAGGGGCACTGTTCGCGCTGGCTGGACGATGGGGGTAGCATCTTCGCGAAGCACAATTTTGTATTCCCGATGAAGGTGTCCAGTTCTGTGAAATAGGTGGGAGAACTGCCGGGCTGTTTCTTCGGAGGTGGTTGCGGCTACAGTGTCAACGTTCCGCTGAAATAAACCAAACCGTTCGCTGGCCTCCAACCCCAGAATGGCCCGATGGTCTTTTTTCACCACGAACAGAACTGCGCACTTTCCTGCCGGTTACCAATGACGAGGGGCGCCGAGAACGTTCCACAGTGCTTGATAATTCCGCCGTTGTACGAGCGCGGCGCGCGCCGTTTGACTGAAGCGTACCGCCATTTGCGATAAACTGATAGAGGCACGAGGTTCGCTTGGGATCCGCTGTCAACCTTGAATGTGACGTTCCTTCCAGCTATCGTGGCTTTTACAAACCAGTCGCGTCCGGTCGGAACACTATTTACGGCTACATCCAAGACGCCGAAGTCATCGTTTCCTCGCTGCACTTCGGCAATATTAGCTCTCCCTCTGCAACAGGCGGCAAAATGATTTGGCCTGCTGCACAAACGACAACTCTTGCCGTATGCCGGGCAACGCCTTGGCGGATGCATTCGGCCGCAACGGGTGCACCTTGCTGGCTGACGTGCCACCCTTCTGTTCGCAGTTACTGAATTGACTTCAGGTGCTTCCTTTGTGCTAGACCATATCTCGTTTTGGCGAACTGAGGTTTCGGCTGCTTTGCATAAGGCGATAGCACCTTCCAGTGATAACTGCTTTTCTCTGAGCATTTTTTTTCCCGCAGCTTCGAGGAGTTTGTTTCGAAAACGATTTGGTCCCGAACCATGTCATCGGTTAGGGTACCGAAATTATAGACCCTGGCCTGTTCCTTGACTTCTCGTAGAAACTGTTCGAACGGTTCGGCCTCCCGCTGCACATGCGTGCGAAACACGTACCGTTCGTGAACTTCGCTTTCCTGCTCGCTAAAATACTCCTGGAATTTGGCGAAGACCACTTTGTAGTAATGTTTGCTTTCCGTTTCAAAGAACGAAATGTTGTAGTATATCTGTATCGCATCTTCGCCTGTTACGCTTAGAAGGAGTGCAGTTTTTGTCGCTTCCGACCTTGGTTTGTCAGGTGACGTTGCATCCAAGAAGAGTCCGAACCTTTGTTGGAACGGTTTCCAGCTTTTCCCCGTGTCTCCCGATGTGTTCAATGATTCCGGAGGCTTGACGCTTTCCATGACTGCTGAAGGGGGATATAGGACGTCCGTCGGCAGCTGACCACCATTAGTGGAATTCGTTAGGAGCAGGCTTCACCACTTCTGACCCCATGTATCGTCCCGAGGTTTCCGCGGTGAAGCATCGACACAGCCAGGGAACCCCAGTTTTTATTGAGCGTCGGTATTTATAGCGCACTCAGTCCGTAAGAGGGGGAGTGCGCTATCGTACATCTGTCTGACAGCGGCATGATGACGGCTTGCGCCCACTGCTGGTGCGCATGCGTGCGATGCAATACAGATCGGAACGTCATCAGCGCACCTGGCGCCGCCACCTGCATTAGTTTGCCTGCGTCATCAATTCACTTTGCGCCGCCCTCCGCAGCATTTCGTGTCGCCGCAGTGCTGTCATTTACGCTGGTCGGATGAAATTTCATAACGCTGACTGACACCGGGCTGCATGGAGATGAGCAAGTGGCACAATGCTTACGCATACTTAGCAACTCTCAGACGAGTTTCTGCATGAATTCCTTTTTTTTTTCGCTTTGTGAACGAGGTTCTCGCACGGACACCGGAAGGTCCCATTTGTCGTTGCGTTGGCCTGTGACAAGATTTATAGCTGCTGTGCTAAAGCTTTGAATGGGGCGACAGCTGGCCTTGTGTTACAAGCACGAAGACCCGCCGCGGTGGCTTAGCGGCTATGGTGTTGCGCTGCTAAGCACGAGGTCGCGAGAGCATGTCGATGGGGGAGAAATGCAAAAACGCCCGTGTTCCGTGCATTGGGGGCACGTTAAAGATCCACTGTTGGTCAAAATTAATCTGGAGTCCCCCACTAAGGCGTGCCTAATAATCAAGTCGCAGGAACGTAAAACCCTAGGATTCAAATAAGCATGAAGTGCCCTTCGCCAAAGCTGTCCACGATCACGACACAATGTCGGTGCCTACGAATTACGTAAAAGGTTCTTCCAATAATTTTATTTTACAGCGCCACCTGAAGAAGAATAGATCCCACCTTTTGTATTAATTAACGCCGCAATAACGTAAAGTTTAGTAACCTATTTTTTCCTGGGTGTGCTCACAAATTTACAGGGAGGCCCAGCTACCGTTAGCCAAGCTGCTAACGAAACGCGTACAATTTATATTTGTATCGGTTTTAGTTTGCATAGCGAGAAAATATTCATTACAATAGTCCTTATTTTTTATGTGAAGCATTTTTTTGCTTAGTCCAAGTCAAGGTCGATCGTGAGGCCGTCCAAGGTCGCAGAGTATGTCGCCGATGCGCACG
Source organism: Dermacentor andersoni (assembly GCF_023375885.2). Taxonomy (NCBI): domain Eukaryota; kingdom Metazoa; phylum Arthropoda; class Arachnida; order Ixodida; family Ixodidae; genus Dermacentor; species Dermacentor andersoni. Next base: position 73,364,044 of record NC_092821.1, read on the forward strand.
TACTCCAACGCTCCAGCTCGCTCACCGCTACTCGCTTGGCACGTCCTTGCTGCACTCGCCGGTATCCGAGTGTGCGTAGCTCGATTGCTGTAGGTGCACTGTGCTGTGCCTAGGGCCTCTACTCGCAGATACAACAACGGGCCGACGAAAGTACCAATCGAAAGAGCAGCGTAAGAGTGCAATTGCTCTGCTGAGACTACAGAGATGTCTACGAAAGCGGCGAGGGCGGCGATGCAGGAGGCGAAGCGAAGAGCCGACGAAATAACTGGTCTCCGCCGACGAATCTTGGTCTCGCAAGGCAGCGAGAGCAGGAAGCGACGCGTGGCCAAAGAGCGACGCACGAAGCAGACGGCCGCCACACATACCGCCGAGACCACGCGGCTCCGATTGGAGGTCCCGCACTTATGGGTCGCGGACGTGTCCTTTCAAAAAGGCACTTCGTCAAGGACGAATTTTGGTGCGGTGCGCAGCGTCTGCGATCGCCACCGGTTTCGATCATCTACGGCGTCAGGCCGTCGTCGCCTACGCATGTGGCGGTCATTAAGAGAGCATTTCCCCGGGAGTGTGTGAGTTCGCGTGAGTGCGCATTGGCTTAGGTAATTATCGAGGATGGTTTCTGCCGTAATTCTTTAAGGGCGTGAGCTCCGATGGGGAAGCACTAATCGCATACTGAAACATTCGGTCGTTTTAAGCCCGATACGTCGTGCAGGAGGAGGAGGAATACACTTTATCTGTGCACAGCAAATTTGAGATCTAGGCCTCTCTACCTAGATGACGGCCTCGAGCCCTTGGGCCCTGGTGTAAGAGTTGTCGGACGATCCCACCGCTGTCAACCAGATGTAGGAGTCGTCGGACGATCTCGCCGCTGCCACCATTTGAAGGAGTTGAAGGTCGTAGAGAGGAACTCGGTGAACAGGATTTATTTACATTATTTACAGCTTAGACAAGACATACATCGACAGTCTAGCGTGACTCCCATATGGAGCCCGCAAGACTAACATACAGCAAACAGCTTACGAGCACACAGCTCACGAGTACATTTCTAGCACGACAACGAGCACGACGACGAGCACTCAGCTCACTAGTACATCTCGAGTACGACAACGAGCACGCACTAGCAGCCGACAATCGCTGCTTATAAGCAATTGGTCCCCCCTTGATTCCAAGCGGCGCACGGAAACGTTCATCCAGTCATCGTTCGACGTCACCGATGATGACCCGCCCTTTTGGAGGTGGAGGAGGGCTCACATACACGTGCCGCACCCACACACACTGGTGTAAAGGTCCGGAGCCGAAGTCAGAGGGGCTTCGTAGAACCATAGTCCTTCCATTTTTTGGAAGGACTCTGGTAGAACTCTGCTCCGTCCCGGGTGGCGCGGCCGGGTACCACATTGTCTGGTGTCTCGAAAAGCTCATGGGGACGTTCCGCCAATTACCTCCCCTCGAGAACTCCCCTGAGCTGACCCCGCGCCACGTGGCTGCCGGTTATCCGCAGTTCTCTGAAGTGCGCCCCGTCCGGTTGGATTGGCACACGTGCAGCGGGCTGAAAAAGCTGGCACGTTGCCACCCCGTCCGGCCATTCCTAACACTGGGGGCATCTTCGGGCTGCTGGATTGCCTTGAGCTGGTCTTCCGGTGCACAGCTGAGCAACGTGGTCTCCCACTGCTATCTGGTTTTGTTTATTTTATTCTGTGTGGGTGTCCCAGGACAAGCCCAAACCATATGTTGTAGACCCACCCTTTCTTGACAGAATCTACATCTATCCGTGTAAAGGCCCGGGTAGTAGCGGTGGTAGGCCACCGGGTTCAGATATGTACCTGTTCGTAAGAGGCGCCATGCCGTCGCTTGCCGTCTACTCAGCGAGGAGTTTGCCGGGGGGAAATGGGCCCTTCCCAATTTATAGTGTTTGGTGATCTCGTTAAAGCTGGTCATCCGGTCTCTCTCCGTTCCCAGTATTTGTTGCGTGCCACCTGCTCGGCCTGTCAGTTCTCGAGCCAGGTTGTGCGCTATTTCGTTCCCGGGAAGGGAGGAGTGTACGGGTGCCCATATAATGTGAATATCGCGATCTTCACGAAAGTTGTTTAAAATTCTCAGCTCTTCCGGCGAGATTCTTCCTTTGGCATACTTCTTGACGGCTGTCTTTCAGTCGCTTACTACGATGTTAGCTTCTGTGGAGGCTTTTGCCAGTGCTAAGGCAGCCGCCACGTCCGCCTTCCCTGTTTTTACCGTCCCACTAACTCGGCAGTCACCCTCTAGACTCGTAGCATCTATCGACATACTCTGTCTATTTGCGTACTCCGCCGCGTCCACATAGACCACGTCCCTGGCACTACGGAATATTTTGTGGAGAGCTCTCGTTCTTGCGTTTCTTCGATCTTGGTGCAACTCCGGGTGCATGTTTCTGGGGATTGGGAGTATTGATAGATGTTCCCTTATTTTCCTTCGGATGTCTCTCAGCACTCCGAGCTGTGCTTCGTATGTTATTCCGATGTCATCTAACATGTGTCTAGCTCTCCGTCAAACTCTGTGTAAGCCTTTCATACTGCGCTACTCTCTGGGCCTCAATAAGTTCGCCTAGTGTGTTGTGCACGCCGAGCGCCAAGAATTTCTCGTTTGACGTATTTGCCGGAAGTCCCATGGCTTGCTTATACGCCCTTCTAGTAATGCATTCTATCTTGGCTTTCTCCGCAGCGTATAGCTTGAGGTAAGGGACCACACATACAATACGACTGATTACGATTGTTTCTAATATTCGGATGAGATTGTGCTCTTTCATGCCATAGTGCCTGTTAGATATCCGCTTTATTAGTCTGATTGTTTGTAGAACACTATTGTCAAGTAGTCTAATGGTTTCTTCGTTGTGGCCGTTTTCGGATATGCGGTGTCCCAGCATTCTCAGGCTCTCCACTATCGGTATCGTGGTGCCTTCTACCGTGACCGCAATGCCCGGCCTTTCCCTAATGCTTTTTCGACCCCGGCATGTGGGTCTATAGAGCAGAAGTTCTGATTTTTGCGAGGAGCATCTCAGTCCCTTGTCTCTGATGTAGTCTTCGACCATGTTTACTGCTGTTTGAAGGATCTCTTCCACATGCCCATCGCTTCCACTTGCCACCCAAAGGGTGATGTCGTCCGCGTATAGGCTGTGACCGAGTCATATATTTTCGAGGCTCGCAAGAAGACCGATAATTGCCACGTTGAATAGAAAGGGAGATAGGACTGAACCCTGCGGGCTACCCCTGTTACCTAGTTTGAGCGCCTCCGATTTATATTCTCCAATTGAAATCTTTGCGGTACGATCCATCAAGAAGTCTTTGATGTACGCGTATGGTTTACGTCCTACATCCAGCTTTTGAAGATTTTGTAGTATTGCCTTGTGAGTGACGGTGTCCAAGGCCTTAGTTAGATCGAGACCTAATATTGCCTTGGTGTCTAGAGTTTTCTCAGCCGCGTCTATGATCTGATGTTTTAGTTTGAGCATAATATCCTGCGTCGATAACTTGGGTCGAAATCCAACCATTGTATGTGGGTAAAGTCCTCCATCATCCATGTATCTCGTGAGGCGTGTGAGAACCACATGTTCCATGAGTTTACCGCGGCAGGATGTTAGCGATATGGGCCTTATGTTCGTCAGTTGTGATTTCTTTCCAGGCTTCGGTATAAAAATGATTTGGGCTGATTTCCAATGACTTAGAATGCCACCTTGCTCCCAGCAGTTATTCATGTAGTCCGTGAGAGCTCGGATGGATACATCTTCGAGGTTCCTGAGTGTTTTTTTGCTTATCCCATCAAGTCCTGGTGCAGATTTAGGGTCGAGCTTGGTAAGTTCATATACGACTTACGCTTAATCCGCGCACCAATCCGCAAGCCTTCCGCACGTGTAGGTCAAGTGCAAAACTGGCCATGTCGCATACAGACGTACAAATTTCGGTTTACTCTGCTCGTGCAGACCCAGTGTAAAGCGACATTTCTGCAATTGCGTGGGACACGTGAGTTTTAAGCAGAGTCCGCACGCGTGGGGAGGGCGTGAGAATAGCGTGCGGAGTGAGCGTAAATCGGCCCTTAGGATCGGAAGGCACTAACTCCGCTGACTGCCTGCTTCGGCAGCCGCCTCTTGATTGCGTAGGACTGCTATTTTCTTGCCGAACACGCAGTTGGCGAACGTATCCAGCTTTTCTGGACACGAGGGTTTAGTTAGCGTGAGTGCCACCACGTGGCGTACTGGCCTTAAACATTTCAAACTTCCCGCGGTGACGCGGTGATGACGTCAACGAAACAAAAATAAAATAATTAAAAGCTATCTCTGCGCATTGAACTTCGCAGCAGTGCTTGTCCCGCTGGCGTTATCAGCGTTCTTGATTGAGCGTTGCCGCTCGTCGGCTGGAAATGACTTATCATCCTAAGAGCGCTTAGTCGCGACGAGCGATGATTGATTCTGGGCTTTTGATGCAGTTCTTTTTCTTCTTTTTCTTTTTTTTCTTTTTGATGCTGCGGAGTAAAGAAGCTAGGGTGATCATCAGAAGCACACCGTGGCTGCATTTCTTCAGTCGGCACACATTCTTAACGTCCGAACATCGCGCAGCGTCTACGAGAGACGCCGTCATGGACGGCTTTTGATTTTGACCAATCGATTTTGTTAAGGTACCCCCAATTATTTCCCTAGCGGCTTTGCTATCTGCACTCATGGGCTACCGCAGCAGCTGAAAATTGAGATGTGCTTAAGCAGTGAGATATATACATGGATCTATTGGTTTTCCACCTTGAGGCAAAAGGCACGATACAAGCATTGTGCAAACTGTGTGTCTTTGTCCATTAGCATGCTATGGCTGAAGCTGCTCGCAATATTGCCTCGCGTTTACTGGCCACCGGTCCAGGTACGTCTTTGTGTATGACTTATATAGTACTTGCAGTTAGTTCCCAAAGTAGTCTCCTGTCCCGGTTATCCAAGTGCGTAGAGGGAGACCGCTATTTAATATTATGGCCCAGCAATATAAGCAGGATTTGTCTGTTCTCCATATTGTCTACCATGTTGCCGTCCCGCCTTGATAATATAGCCACAATGTAGACTAGCAGGTATTGAACGTCATAAAGGCTGCCGACATACTCAAAGACCTCGCACACAACTCCTGACACTTCCTTGTATTCAAGAGTTGTGCGATGGCCAAGGACATCATAAAGGAATGTTAAATAATAAATTATGGGGTTTTCTCCATAATCTCAACTTCTGTGGTTCTTTAAGTGCGCTCAAACCTAAGTGCACTGGTGTTTTCGCATTTCACATCCATCTAAATACGGCTGGGATTGTATCCCGCGACCTCGTGCTTAGCAGCCGAACAGCATAGGCACCAAGCAACTACGGCGGGTAAGGAATGTTTGGCAGTTCGAGGAAGGTGACATTCGGTACGTGAAACAATTTGTTCCCATCCTCATTGCGAGAGAATCGCTACCAGATGTCGAAGGACACCTTAGAGTGCGCTGTATTTAATGTGATGGAGTCCGCATCCGTTATTTCAGACCCGCATCACCCTGTAACGACTGACGACCAGGCATCTCGCTTACACGTGCAGTCGCCTGACAGCTTCCGGGCGCTGGCGTCGGCCACAGGGCTTACTTGACCTGTCTTGAACACTTGCGGAAATTCTTGCTTTATTTCGCACCATCGGGAGTCAGCTGAACTGCTTCAACGGCTAAATTATTTGTCCTTAAATTTGGCCACCCTGTCAATGTTATGGTTTCTTGTTTTTAGGTCATCTTTTATATTTAAGCTAGTGCTGTCCTGAGATTTCCAGAGGTTTCATTCTTCCCATAATGCCCCCATTTTTGTCGGGCTCTGATCATATGTTGTGGGACCTTTAAAAGCCGTTGAAACCGTAGCACGGCCCCCTGATCACGCTGCCCAAAAAGTAATTTTATTTTCCTGAGGTCTTCTGCAAGCTCCTGCCTTCTTGCCATTCATCAACTTCCTGATTTCCCTTTCACTTGTATCCCATTTTGACGACTACAATCCCACGGAAGTTGACAATGATGTAATGGCAATGGGATTGAAGCCGTTTAAATCAGTTCTACCGTGGACACGACAGCCGCTTTTGCTCACTGCGATTGAAAATATTGCATTAATGAGCGCCATTCTTAAGCATACAAATTCATCATCATCCTCCTCATCATCATCAGCCTATTTTATGTTCCCTGCAGGACGAAGGCCTCTCACTTCAATTACTCCTGTCCTGCGCCAACGAATTCCAGCTAGCGCCTGTGAATTTCTTAATTTTATCATCCCACCTAGTTTTCTGCCGTCCTGGACTGCGCTTCCATTCCCTGGGCACCCATTTTGTAACCCTAATGGTCCACCGATTATCTAACCTACGCCTACATGACCTGCCCAGCTCCAGTTCTTTCTCTTATTGTCAATTAGGATATCGTCTATCCCTGTTTGCTCTCTGATCCACACCACCCTCTTCCTCTCTGTTAACGTCATGCCTAACATTGTTCGTTCCATCGCTCTTTTCGTGGTCCTCAACTTATTTACGAGCTTTTTTTTTTTTGTCAGTCTCAAAGTTTCTGCTCCATATGTCAGCACCAATAGAATGCATTATTTGTACAACTTTCTTTTTATTGATAATGGTAAGCTTTCACTGAGGATCTGGCAATGTGTGCCAAATGCGATCCAACCCCCTTTTTATTATGTAAATTTCCCTCTCATGATCAGGGTCCCCTGTGGGTAAATGACCTAGGTAAGCGTACTCCTTCCCATGCTCTATAGGCTCACTGACGATCCAGAACTCTTGTTTGCTTGCCCGGCTATTGATCATTATCTTTGTCCTTCTGCATATTAATGTTCAACCCCACTCTTATAGACTCTCTGTTAAGGTCCTCAATCATTTGTTATAACTCGTCCCCAGCGTTGCTGAACAGGAAAATGTCATCTGCAAATTGATTGTTGGTGAGATATTCGCCGTTGATCCTTGCTCCTAAGCCTTCCCAGTTTAATAGTTTGAACGCTTCTTCCAAGTATGCAGTGAATAGCATGGAGAGATTGTGTCTCCTTCTCTGACAGCTTTCTTTATAGGTATCTTCCTGCTTTTCTTGTGGAGAATTAGGGCAGCTGAGGAATCTCTGTAGATACCTTCCAAGATATTTACCTAAGTGTTCTGTAATCCTTGATTACGTAATGCCTCTCTGACTGCTGGTATCTCGACTCGCGTCTCGACGCAGGCGTTAAGAACTCTCCATGCGTAGTCTGATGCCGAATATAGTGCAATGCCGGCCCGACCTGCGGCGGAGGTGCAGTTCACCATTAAGGAGCCCACGTACACAGCTTCTCTGTCATCCTTCTTCATAGAGTTGAAGGGAACTGAATTTTCTTTTTTTTTTTATTTCGCTTTCAGAAAGAGATAGTAGTAGAAAGGCAATGTCATTCGTTCTTGTCTCGTAGATTTAAATATAGGTTTAAATAAACTCTATATCTCATTCATCCCTTAAAGTAGGAGCAAGCGGGGAAGTGCTCGCTAGCTCGCTCGCTCCCACACACACACGCACACGCACGCACGCACATTCCAACACACTCACACAAGCGGACACACACAGAGATACGACACATGTTCGCCCGCATTCGTATTTACTCGCACCCACGCATGCACACACACACACAAGAATGTACGCATGCACGCAAAGGAGCTGCACGCACACGCAGACACGCGTATGCTCGCACACGCATACACGCACTCGTGCGCACGTATATTCAAATACTGAGACACAAACACGTGCGCACACGAAAATGCAAGTACACACGCACGCACGCTTAAGGCGTGCACATCCACATCCATCCTCTCCTTCCTTGTTGCCTCACAAAAACATGCGCGTGCAAACAGACTGAATGACACTCGCTCTGCAATTACCGTTCAAATTCCAGCTGTAATAAATCGCTTTACGGTTTAAATTTGGCGCTTCAAGTCAATTTGCCGTCTGCTGAGAGGATGCAAAACCATTTGCTCCTGTCGTGTGACATAACCACCCATCCCTGACCAAAACACTGCTTTAACGCACCACCAATGTTCCGACTAAGTGGCATAAATGCATATGTTGTTACAAAGGACTACCCTCTCGGCGCAGACTGTTGAAACTTGTTGACACTCGGCTATTATACAGAAATAAAGCTGTTTAAACTTTTGCCCATTCAGTTACGCATGTGCATTGCCGTGAAGTGTTTGGGCACTAAGATGTATAAATGACTCCCTCTAAACTGGTGGCGCCCGAGACTGCTCTGCGCCACTCGAGCCCACCGCAGATGGTTGGTGTCCCTGCGCTTGCCTGGAACTCCTGCACTCGCTCTCGCTGTGGAGAAGGACACGTTCCGGCATGATTAGTGGGGTTGGATATCCCTACGTCTTGCTGCCCGACTCTCTTCACGCCATTTGTGGATCGTACCTGTCAAACGCACTGAGGCAGCAGCCGAACAAGCGTGAAAATTCCTGCAACAATTTGCATACTTGTCGGCTTAATGACTACTGATGAACACCGGTTTCAGTTTGATAAATTATGTTACCGCAAACTACAGGGACCACTGAGCGTCTGTGAAAGATACTTCTAACTTGCCTGTGGCTTCGCATTGCAACAGAGGCAGCTGGACACAAGAATATACCGGATGCTCAATTTTGCATAAGTGCAGGGACCAAACCCCCCGTGATCAAAGAGAGGACATTTTCATTATAAAGATAAAGGCGCATTCGTAAGCCAGGAAACGCTAACCTAGCATGAAATACAATGTTAATACATTGATAAATCGTTATAGACCTTTTCCTAGAACAGTTTTCTCTAGAGGAACTAGATGCAGCTTTCGGCGGCGCGCCGCACGTTACCTAAGCGAAAGTGCTCGAATACAAAACTATTACCGATTCTGCTATGCTACTGTAAGATCAGCTGTCGAAAATGCAACTGGGTGTTCGCTAACGCACTCTGCTCCATTCATGGTGCAAAATGTAAAGGGGTGGACGGATAATGCGGGCAGTAGTTGGACACAAAACTCGTGACTGATATACTAAGGAATCGAACGGATCTTTGTGGACAAGTTCGCAGACCGCTGCTACACAAGAACTGCCTGTGTTGCAAGCTTTTGGCGATGAACGGCTTTCTTAAGAAAATCTCCCTAGCTCTCTCTCTCGCTCTCTCTTTCTGTATATATATATATATATATATATATATATATATATATATATATATATATATATATATGTGTGTGTGTGTGTGTGTGTGTGTGTGTGTGTGTGTGTGTGTGTGTGTGTGTGTGTGCGTCTGTGTGTGTGTGTGTGTGTGTGTTCGCAGACCGCTTCTACACAAGAATTGCCTGTGCTGCATGCCATTGGCGATAAACGCTGTTCTTCAAAAAATCTCTCTCTCTCTCTCTCTCTCTCTCTCTCTCTCTCTCTCTATATATATATATATATATATATATATATATATATATATATATATATATATATATATATATATATATATATATATATATATATATATATATAACCAATCTGTCAGCATGTGACACACTAACTTACGCCCGCTCTCTCGACAAGTTTTCCAGTATGCGTGAGTTTGAGCACTCTTGAATCAATGCTCTCAAGCGTGGGTGACGGCGACTACAGCGACAGCACACAAATTTCGAAGCTGAACGTTTCGTGATGGTCTACACAGTAAGCGAGCGACTAGCGATAATAAGTCTTGGCTACCAGCTAATAAATAAGTACCGAAGGTACACGTTCCAAACCTTCTGCGCAGCATGAAAGAATCTGAGAACACTTGCGGGCGATTAGGCAGAAAATAATGCTGTAGTGACTGCACCGAGGAAAGTTACTCAGTCGGAAACATGAGAAGCCATTGTTTGAAATCTTTTGCCGCATAAACAACGAAGTGCAGAACACACTGATACTGATTGAATTCATAATCTGAAAGTTTGAAGAGCCTGGAATACATTTCTAGCGCCAGTTTCAGTATACATGCGCCGTACACGTTCTCGTGCTGGTTGTCCAATGCATAATGAGTTCTGAAAGAAAGTAATGTCCTCTGAAGCTGGTGGCCATAACTTTGTGTCGTCTACCCAGGCAGCGTCTACGCTATTCACCGAAACACAGATTTTCTCAGCCGGACCGGCGTCATGCACATGTATTGTAAACATGGAGGAAACGGAAGCAGCTGAGGGAAGGAATGGAGCCAGCACCACGTGATCAAACATGGCGCGCCCACGGGATCGCCGTGAAAAGCTTATTGACAGTGGTGTAACGTGTATTTTTATTTGCCTTTTCGATGCTGTGGGGTTTGTTTTTTGCTGTTACCTACGTTCTTGTTTACCTATTTTTTTGTTTGCGTTTTGTTTCTTAAGTGCACATGTTCAGGATGAACCCCAATAAAATTTTATGTTGTGACACAGAGTTCACACCGTGCACTTCTTTCTTTCGTCCCTTGTGCAAGCGCTGTTTGTAACCATGAATCCAATCCAACTAGCCCAATTAGCTGTACTAATTACTTTAATTAGCCGCTGCGTTCGAGGGATACCCCATTTATTACTACCGCAGCACATGCTTGGGTGAAACTCGGGCGGGCGCGGGGTTCTAGGTTGCCAGCATAGCAGTCAAGTTCTGCAACAAACCTAGTGAATTAGAAATGTTTCAAATAAAAGGCATGTGCAGCATAACCTTATATAAATAATTGAGTTCGAAAATTTGTTGACATTAAAGAAGGTGAGAGGACACGTCCCAATAATTTGAACATATAACTTGTGTTTTTCTGGCGGTCGTGCTGGATGACGTGAAAGTGTGCAACCAGGGGACCTGTTTTGTAAAACTATCACAATATGAGAGCACCGTATTGACGTAACCGACAACGTAATCTTCAGCGCCGTTTGAAAAGCGCAATGCAAACCACTCCTCGTTTATGGGAGGTCACTTTTTTTTTGCTTTCAACGCGAACTGCAATGCCTACGTTGAGCAGATTTTCCTATCGAATTGGCTGACAAGAAGCGAGGAGAACGCTCAGTTGCATTGGGTTTCAGTAAGGCCTAGCCAGCGCAGTGAAAGTAGAGAACCGGATGAAGAGGGTGGTGCCGGTGTCTGCGATTGGTCCGCTTCCACTTACTTAGCTTGCGGTGAATGGTCGGAAATCTCGCGGCGTGTAACGTAACGTTAAAAATACCACCAGAACTGATTCTCAGCGAAGAAGACTTGGCAAAGTGGTCTATAGGTGCCGAAATGGCTCGATAACGTTACAATGCTACGGAAAAAAGTATTTATTATACGAAAATAAATACATGCTCCTCGGCACAGCTCCGAGCAGCTAGTGCTAGCTCAATCGGTGGGCGGCGATCTTCTATTCCTTTTGCAACGGGGCAGTCTCCTGCTGTCGAGAAAAACAATGCAGTTGTGTTGGACATAATAATGCGTCTTTAACGCATACACGTCAGTTTGACGCGACGAGTTTTCGCGGTTTTGTGATGTCGTGTGACGTTTGCTCAATGGTAAAGTACTATGGCGAAAAAGGCGTCGAATCAGCAATAATTATTTTTCTTTCATTCGCTCTAATAATCTGTGTGCAATAGGTCACATCAGATGGGGTGTTTTCGCGGTTTTCGTGACGTCGCGCGAGAGACAGGCGAAGTGCGGGTGAACCGAAAATTTTTTGACGAGTCATGGAGGGCTGATTGCAGAATTGGCATAAAAATTTTAGAATAGCTTAAAGTCATAGCGCTCAAGGTTACAGGTTGGAATTCTTGCCACGTGTAAAAAGATAACAGACGCCACGTTGCCAAGTTTACATATCCTTTATTTACTTTATACGGTCAATATTATACATGTAACTATTCGATAAGTGTAGCTCTGTGTTTCTACTGGTCTAAGTACTAACATGATAGTGAGATGAAGTTTATTTTTTTACTAAAACAATAGAGCCTTGGATGCAAAAAAATTATCATCATCATCATCAGCCTATATTATGTCCGCTGCAAGACGAGGGCCTCTCCCTGCGATTGTCAATCACCCCAGTCCTGCGCTAACCGACACCAACTAGTGCCTGCGAATTCCCTAATTTCATTACCCCACCTAGTCTTCTGCCGTCCTCGACTACGCTTCCCTTTTCTTGGCACGACATTCTGTAACACTGATGGTCCACCAGTTATCTAACCTACGCATTACATGGCCTGCGCAACTCCATGTTCATGTCTTAATGTCACTAAGAATGTTGGCTATCCCCGTTTGTTCTCTGATTCATACCGCTCTCTTCCTGTCTCTGAATGTTGCGCCTAACATTCTTCGTTCATCGCTCTTTGCGCGGCCCTTAACTTGTTCTCAAGCTACTTTATCAGTTTCCAAGTACCTACCCCATATGTTAGCACCGGTAAAATGCACTGATTGTACACCTTTCTTTTCAATGATAATGGTAACCTTTCAGTCAGGATGTGATAATGTCTGCCGTATGCTCTCCAACCAATTTTTATTCTTCTGTAAATTGCCTTCTCATAAACAGGGTCCCCTGTGTGTAAATGACTTAGGTAAGCGCACTCCTTCACAGATTGTAGAAGCTTACTGGCGATCATGAACTCTTGTTCGCTTGCCAGGCTATGGAGGATTATCTTTGTCTTCTGCATATTGATCTCAACCCTACTGATACACTTTCTCTGTTAAGCTCCTCAATAATTTATTGCAAATCGTCCCCCCTGCTGCTGAACAGGAAAATTTCATCTGCGAACCGAAGACTGCTGAAATTTTCGCCGCTGATCCGCACTCCTAAGCCTTCTCAGTTTAATAGCTTGAATACGTCTAGCACGCAGTGAATAGCATTGCAGAGATTGCGTCTCCTTTGTAGGAATCTTTCTACTTTTCTTGTGGAGAATTAAGGTAGCTGTGGAATCTCTCCAGATATTTTCCAAGATACTTACGTAAGCCTCCTGTCCTCCTCAATTACGTAATGCCGCTATGATTGCTGGTATCTCTACTGAATCAAATGCCTTTTCGTAATTTACAAAAGCCACATAGAGAGGCTGATAGTACTCTGCAGATTTCTCGATTACCTGATTGATGACATGGATGTGATCCCTTGTAAAGTACCGCTTCCTGAAGCCAGCCTCCTCTCTTCGTTAACTGAAGTCCACTATTTCCCTTACTCAATTGGAAATTACCTTGGTGAATATATCATACAACACTTTAAGTAAGCCTATGGGCCTAAAATTTTTGAATTCTTTAACTTCTCCCTTTTTGTTGGCTAGCATATCTCGGCATGCTTCCACTCTTCTGGAAATCTTGAAGTCATGAGACATTGCATATAAAGAGCCGCAAGCTTTTCAAGCACGATACATCCTCCATCTTTGATTAAATGGACATTTATTCCATCTTCTCCTGCCGCTTTTCCCCGTTTCATGTCTTCCAAGGCCCTTCTAACTTCATCGCTAGTTATATAAGGAGCCTCTGTAACCTGTTCATTACTACTTCGAATGGAGGCATCGTGGCTACTGTGGGTACTGTACGGGTCAGTATAGGATTCTTCCGCTGCTTTTACTGGAATTTCGAAATTGCTGATGCTATTACCCTGCCTAACTTTCAGTGCATACATCTGGGTTTCTCTTGTGCCGAGTTTTTCCTCACTGATTTCATGCTGCGTTCATTTTTTATTGCATCCGCAGGCTTTCTCACGTTATAGTTGCGAATATCCATAACATTCTCCTTATTGATCAGTTTTCACAGTTCTGCGAATTCTATGTGATCTCTTTAGTTGGAGACTTTATTCCTTGTCGTTCTTTTATTAGGCCTTTCGTTACTTGGGAGAGCTTACTTACTGGTTGTCTTGGTGTCTTGACTCCCACTTCAGTTGCTGCTACTGAAGCTAACCTAGTTACGGCTTCATTCATTGCCTCTATGTCATCTTCATCTCTCTGTTATAAGGCTGCATGTATGTTTACAAGTACCAGCCTGAATTGGTCTGCTTTTGCCCTTACTGCGTCTAGGTTGGCCTGTTTATTCTTCACCAATTTTACTCTTTCTCTTTTCATATTGAGGTGAATCCTAGGCCACACTAACCTATAATCACTGCACCTTACCCTATATAACACTTCTGCATCCTGCACTACGCTGGGATAGGCAGAAAGTATGAAATGTACTTGTTTCTTGTTTCACCATTAGGGCTTTTCCAGGTCCACTTTCTGTTGTTACGCTTCCTGAAGAAGGTTTCACTATTCGCAGCTTATTCCTTTCTGCAAATTCTACTAACATCTCTCCTCTAGTGTATGTAAAATAGACGCCGTAGTTTCCAATTGCTTGTTCCAGCAGCCTGCTTTATCTGCACTTTTGCGTTGAAGTCACCCATGACTGCGGAACCCAAAACAAACACCGACAGCTTCCAGCTTCCTTGAAGGGGCATGATGAATACATTTTTGGTTGCGTGTTTGGAGCGACGAGCGGTCAAGTTTAACAAGAGAAGATCATTAGCCGTATATATGGCTGTCTTGCAACTAAACAGTAAAAAAATATATTGAGTGGAACTACCGTAACCCATTATAAGAGACCAAGAGTACCTCGTACGCGTTTTACATATGCGTCTGCGCAGTTAAAACCACAATGAAATTCACACTGTCCCACATGGCAACATCAACGGCGGCAGAGCTTGCTGCCCTGCGTACTGCTATCAAACATCTCCTGCAAGAGATACCTCAGAAATGGGTCATTTTTTGCAACTTTAAGGCAGCACTTAGAAGTCTGCATTTTCCCCTATATAATAGGACTCATGAGCAGCTGACATATGAAATAAGAGATTACCATCAAGCTGTTGCTAAAGGGCACGAAATTATATTCCAATGGCCACCTGGACCTACCGGCATTGCTGGTAATGACCTCGCCGACGAAGCCGCCCGGTTTTGCCCATCTGGAAGCTCAAGCAGTTCCAATGCCCTTATCCAGAACCATTCTGCAGGAAAGCTTCATATCCTGGCTAAAGCTATGACACAAAATTACTGGTCTTCTCCCAACCTCCCGAAGTGTCATCTTCATAGTCTGAATCCCTCCTTAAAAGGCCCCTCACCAGGCCCTGTAGCAAATTTTGGTTACACGCTGGAAGTTGTTACGTGTCATCTAGAGAGTGTTCTGCCGCAAAAGCTTTCATATCGGCTTATTAGCAGCCGAGACAGAAATATTTCAGTGGTGCGAACCCATGATTTCAGCAGGCGGGCTCCACTGCCAAGCAAGACGCTCTCTTCACTCGCCCCGTCTAGCCACCGCAAGCGAAATTCCTTCTCTCCGTTCGGCGTTCTCCCATGCCGAACCTCGAGGATCGCGTGACGCATACGTCACAGGCCCGACATACATTTTTTTTCGGCGCTACGCACTTCCGCAGATGGCGCAACGTGGGAGCTGTTGTTTCGTTCGAGCAGCGCACGATTTTGCGCCCTGTGCACAAGGAAACACGGCTAGCGGTATAATTCAGTGCTACACGAATACTGAGGCGGAACAAGTGGATCGCATAGCATGATCACGCGCTGGAACACGATAGAAAATGGCATGGTTTTGGTACCTGCGAGCGTGACCACATGACCGTGGGAACACGAAGACGAAGCGGAAGTACATCTGCGGCAGTACGTGCGAACTAAAACAAAAACACGCAGACATTCCGTTTGTGTGTTTTATTATTTCTCTAAACTTCAATTCGTCAATTCAAGCAACAGACCGCACAGATAACAGACGCTGTCTTGAATAGTTCTGGAAGTCACGTGCCACCACAAGCGACGTCACACTGCGGACACCAGTACGTAGGCGCAGGCGCACGAGTGCATCATGTTCCTGCTTGGAGCGCGGCGGCCGCGAGGAGGAGGAAAAACGGCGTTCGGTTTGAACTTTCATATCTTTCCGCGGCGTGTAGCGATGTGATACTTTGCAGACACGATCGTTATCGCGCAATGTATGCTCTGCGCTTGTCAGCTCAAAAAGGCCAGACCTGGTGGGGACCCCTTAAAGCTACAAGTGCTATCAAAAGTTTCCCGATTTGAGGCGACAGTATTGTGCCGCCTCTGGCT
Source organism: Dermacentor andersoni (assembly GCF_023375885.2). NCBI lineage: Eukaryota > Metazoa > Arthropoda > Arachnida > Ixodida > Ixodidae > Dermacentor > Dermacentor andersoni. Next base: position 73,380,077 of record NC_092821.1, read on the forward strand.
CGGGGTGGCATTTACGACCTACCCGTTCCGCATAGGAACGGGGTACGCGCCCATGTGCGACTCTTGTGGAACAACAGAAACGATTGAACGCATCCTATGTGTCTTTACCCAATACGACGTTGAGCATGAAGCTCTCCGGGCAGCACTGAACCAGCTGGACTCTAGGCCATTTTCGGTAATGAAGATTCTTTTACCATGGCCGTACGCGTCGATGGCACAGAAAGCCACGAAAGCGCTGTTGAAATACCTCAAGTCGACAGGTCTTGGCAACCGTGTGTAGAATCGGTGCGAACCTTCAAATGAGCGCGAAACTGCTCTATTTCCTCTCTCCCGCTTTTCATCCCCATAACCCTTCCCTCAGTGCACGGTAGTGAACCGGACGTGCGTTTGGTTAACCTCCCTGCCTTTCTTGTCTTCTATTTCTCTCTCTCTTCTGAGCAGTTGGCTGTGGTTTCAAAAATTTATCGTAAATATATCAGGAGGCTCGAAAGCCTGTGCGATTTGCCTCAAGGAATGAGAGCTAGTATTTGAACACACTGTAGTAGATATTAACGCACTATAGTAAAAATATATAGTAACGCCCGAATAAGTTGTTACTTTCTAAAGAACACTTAGCAATTCCTTAGCAATTCCTTAGCAATTCCTTAGCACTTAGCAAGTCCCGTCTTTGAATCGCGCTACCATACTCCCCTTGAAGATGCATTACCAACAAGCCCACATTGCAACCCTTAGCAATTAGTTGCTTTAGGGCATATATTTTGCCAGCTTTTAACCGAAGAAATTCTGCGTTCAAGGTATGACCAGTTAATAAGAATTGTGAGGCTATCACCAGTTTAAATATTCGTTTTCAATACCGCTCCATTAATACGCTGGTGCTCAACTTACTGTTGCTACCGGAGTTGATACAGAAGACATCTAGGCCTTGTGACAAACTAATAGGTAAAACACTGATGTACTTCTGAAATCGTTTGCGAAATTTATGGTAACCACCGCTGCTTTCAGCGATCTCCACTAACTTGACTTCACAACTAAAAGAGGAATGTTCCGAAATCGCATACAAATGTTGATTCGAGTATCACGCGCATTACTATTTATTCTGTGATTTTACCACATTCACTTATCATCGACTCCGATAATACGTGTCCCGAAAAAAAAAAAAAAAAAAAAAAACTTATGCGTGCATTAATGCGAAGCGAGAGACATTGAAGGCAGAAAAAGTATAGGGGAAGGTAATGGTTATGTATGATGGAAATGTACGCATAATAGGGTGAAGGAAAACTTAAATGAACGAAAAGACACCTTTCCAATGGCGGGCATACAACCGGCGCCTTCCGCATTATGGGTGTAGCTCTTTACAAATTAAGGTGCCGCCACGCTCACTTTTCCAGCCCACTTTTCCTTGTGTGTAGAATGTTATCCCTGGGCGTTTAGCCAGCGACGCCCCTTTATATTTATAGACATCAAATAAATGTAAGAATTGCATTCTTGTATGCTCCCTCTATCTTGGTCCTTTTGTTACTTCGTATGGGTGTGAATAAAGAATAATCGAGTTTCTAGGATTTCTATATCCCTGCACCTGGTTATGCGCATTTATGGTTGGGCTCCGGCGAACGATCTTCCAAAAGAACGTTCACCACTTATCGTGGCTATTTGACAAATGGCAAATGCAGTATCTATTTTACATTATAGAGGCACATTGACAACCATCATGTAACCAGCTGGTTTTGTGTTACTCATCTTTGATGACATGGTTGCGCTGACTGCACTTCATCGCTTATTTCATCCTATTTATTTTTTTCAGACATGCATATTCAACTATATTCCTCGTGAAGAAAAGTACGCATTAGCAATCCTTGCGTATTTTACGGATTTTATTTCAGGATAAAAAGAATCCAACGGCCAATAAAAAGCAGCGTGTGTTTTGGAGATGCATAACCGTTGCGTTATTTCCTTGGTTCATCTTTTTATTCTTGTTGTTTTGAATCCGCATTGCATCACCTTATGACATGATTTTTATTACTGGGCGAAGTAACAGCCCTTCGACTGATATGTATTCATTAATTCATTCACATTTTCATCAATAATGAATTGACGAGTGTTTATGCTTGCTCTCAATAACCGTTTATTTTGAACGCATTTTCCAATTTTCCGCTTCATAAAGATTGTACAATTAATACGTTAATTTGCGTAATTATTATATTATGTGGCGTGAACCACGCACTGTTACATTCTTTAGTCATGGTCATCTTGCTTTCCTTTAATGAATGGTACATTTATTCGTTAATTCAATGAATTATATGTGAGTGTTGGTGGAAAAGGAAAGAAAACATGCTCACGATTGCAAATAGGGCAGTACAGGTCAGTCCACAGCAGGCAGAAAGTAAGTAACGAGACGTCCAATGTGCCTTGTATAGGGCTATTTGATTTCTGAGCCAGACTAGGTCGCCGCAGAAGCTGCGGACACTGAGTGTCACAGCAACAGTGAAAGTAGGCAGAAGTAGGCTGGCCGGTAAATGGCAATAAAATCTCCATCACCCGTGGGAGAGAGCATGGACCAGTATGCGAGTAAGTATTTAGCGGCGCAGAAACGCGACCTAGTGCAACCACCGGCTGGAGCACCTAAACCTTCAGACACTATGAAATCTCACGCGGGACAGCACGGCCGACCAACGTGTCCGTTCGAGTACGAAAACCTGAGAAATAAACCGTGAAGCTACTCGCTTTAAAACGGCAGAAAGCGCAAAAATATTATTCCGTTTTATTAAAGGAGCGATGCACTTCAGGGCAGGTTTTTTCCTGTGACGATTTTTACGTAGCGTTATTTTTTTTTTTTTTCGTAATTCAGTAGAGAACAGATTCCGTAACCGGCAATCAGCAGGGGTAGTACAGATGGCTATAGGTATGCGCTGATGCGTTACAGCGTCAGTTATTGAGTCGCATCAGGCAATGGCGGAGGTCAAAGTATAAGTATCGCTCCTCGGCCTATCGGCTAGGATCAAAGTGCGGCTAGCTATGCAGCTGGCTTGCCCGGCCTTTGCTACCTTTTCATCTTTGTAGAAGCACGAGTCCCCGCAAGTCCTCAAGCCTGCACCTCAACCTGGTCCTGCACCTACCTGGACCCACCTGGACCTAAGCTGCACTGTCTCCGAGATCGGCCTTCCCGGATCTGGCCCTGGACCCAGATTATCTCACCACCTCACATGCTAGTTCTGGTTGTATAGTTATACACTTCCTGCCATAATGGGGAAAGATCGTCAGAAAATGGTACATCAGTAAACGCACAAACCGAGCGGAACACATGATTCGTCAAACGCATTTTATTTGAGCTCCACTGTACCATCAAGACTGCTTTATATCACTACAGCAAAGCCAACAAAATGTTTAAACGTCACCGAAAAGAAACTCTAAATTTACCCCAGCACTAGCTTACCTTCCACAACGCCCTCTTGGCATACATCAACTTGTCTCACATCCAAAATGCACGCATTTTATGCGCACATGCAACTGCGCCGCCGTGACGATCTAAACACAATAGCCTTATCCTTTTCTTAATGAAGATTACTATAATAAGGTTCCGAAAACACTTACTAGTGCCACACATCGTATGCTCCATACGCCATACTCCCCATTATAACATCTGGCGACCATAACAGACAAACGCAAACCACTCAAGTACAACGAGTGTCAATTAAATAGGAGAAGGTCGTTGCTTCTTTATTTCCGAACCCTATTCCTCTTTTCTTTACTGCTTTCTCGAAACCACGCGATGTCTAGAATTAATATAATGTCCTTTAACGTACGAGGCTTTAGAGATGCCGATAAGCAAAGATAAATAATCCTGTTTTCCAAAGCCAAGGAGGTATATTATGCATACAGGAAACAAACTTTAGAAACACATAGGATGTAATGGAATTCCGAAATAGATTAGGCTTAGATGTCTTCTTTTCTTTAACGGATGATCGTTCCTGTGGCACGGGAATAATTTTCCTGTCCCCAATATACAGAGAAAGTGCACATTAAACATGCGATACAGAAGGGCGCATCATGGTAGTCGATATCTTAGTGGGAAAAGAGTAAGAATTATTAATGTATACGCACCTATGACGAGAGGCCTCACAAACAATTTCTTTAAGACACTGAGAACGTACACATTGGAACCACGCCAACACGTCATTCATGGAGATTTTAATTGCGTAGTAGACAGACACCGGGATATCCGAGCACCAGGACAAGGTGCATATAACTACCATGCAAAGGAACTGAGAGAGATACTCAGACAAAACCAATTGTCAGACACATGGATCCTCAAACACACAGACAGATCCGAACCTACAAGAACATCAGGACATACAGCGAGCAGGTTAGACAGCATTTGCATAGCTCACACACTAAAACAAGAACTACAATATAGTCAGATCCATACATTACCAACAGAACTATCACACATTAGTGATCACAAACCAGTCTCAGCCACAATTAATGGCAACGCAGGACGTCTAAACAAGCACAATAGGTGGAAGATGAATGCTACAATATTGCATGACACACAAAGTCAAGAAGAAATAAAAAAAGAAATACAGCGCACACTGCAGGAACAAGACAACCAACACATTAAGAACTTGGACACCCTTAAAGAAGAGTTGAAAGAGATACTAAACAACGCTGGTCGTAATAGATGCAAAATAATAACGGAAACACTCTCAGAAATATTAAGAATTAGGATCATACAAAGAGGAGGAGAATTGACGTTCACAACACAAGAACACTTAGACATGACGAAGATCAAATATGACCAAACAATACGCGAAGCCTCACAAGCGACTCGTATTGCCCAGCTAAAATTGTCAGAAGATGAATGCGTAGATGTCTTATATGCGCACAACACTTCATCAAGAATGCCTCAACCAACGCGAATAACTGAAATCAAAACGAAAAAAAAAAAAGAGGTGAGGCGTGCAGACAGGACACAAGAGTGGAGAAGTGGACAACACGAACGCCGACTATCAACTGAAGGGAGCACTGAGGCGAAAAAAGAAACAAGACACAAAACTCATCTGCGCAAGCTCAGAAATGGTATCACCACGTGTCAGTCGGGTACATGTACCGGTCTACGTGAGAGATAACTGTTAAGGCGCTTAATCTCTTCCTTATGTAACGTAATCGATCGTTGTAACGTAATCCGTTCGCGTTGTCCACTTCTCTACTCTTGTGTCCTGTCTGCACGCCTCACCTCTTTTTTTGCATAATGAATCCTTACCAACTAGCTCGGCTTTCTGTCGTTCAAAACGAAAGACGGAATAATCACTTCGGACGACCAAGAAATTAGAGTAATCATTACAGAACACTTCACACGAATATGTCAAACTCACCGCAATAAGCCCAGCAATTACAACGAAATCATAAACCCCTTCTGGAGCACTTTAAGAAAACACAACATAGACAGAGAAGAACTGTACGCACCAATCACAAAAGAAGAACTAATAACAGTACTAAAATCCATGAAACGCACAGCAGCTCCAAGACCAGACGATATATGACATGTTCCTATCACACATTCTTTGAAGAAATAACAGGCACCCTACTCGACATGATGAATAACTTTATTAATAACAAACAAAAACCTGCATCTTTTAACACAGGCAACGTGACCTTTATATTTACGGAAGACGCAGATCCCACAGAACCCGGAGCATTAAGACCTATTACACTTTTAAATACAGACTACAAGATACTCACGACACTTGTCTCCAAATGATTAAACAATATACTTCCAGAAATAATATCACCGTACCAAGCATCATCAGCCACAGGCAGATCCACTTTCGCAACACTAACACTAACACGACACGTTTTTGAAAACATGCAACACAAGCAACTCCAAGGATATTACGTTACAATAGGTCAGTCCAAAGCCGATCGAGTAGGACATGGAGACTTTATTAAGATACTAGATGCGGTTGGATTACCAAAATATTTCACAGATTACAGAAAGATACTATATACAGGTATTAAAAGCAATATAATAATAAATGGCAGTCTCAAAAAAGAAATTCCAATAACAAGGGGAGTTAAGCAAGGGTGCGCCCTATCGCCACCACTATTCATACTGTCCCTAGATCCTCTTTTTCAAAATGTAGCAGAGCCCAAGAAAATTTGAGGCTTTCCCCTGACCCAGGACAAGAAACCTTTAAAATAAAAGCATACGCAGATGATATTGCTTTATTCATAAGGAATATCAGCATTCTATATGCATTCGACCAAATCTTCTTATGAATACGGATAAATATCTGGCGCAAAACTGAATGCAACAAAAGGCAAAGCCGGTTCACCAACATTCGGTTCACTAACAGCCACTACCAACGCACATACAATTAGACAGAATAAAAGTATTAGGAATCACCTTTATCTCAAGTGGGATAGCACCGAAAACATGGGCAGAAGCCATAAATAAATAACAGAAAACACTATTGGAAGCAGAAAAGTACGACTTCTCACTTAAGGGACGCATATAAGTAATTAAGCCAGAAGCATGTGCCTATGCATTCTATACAGCGAAAGTGGCGATAATGTCGAAGAAAATATCAAGAAAGCTATCCAAAATGATGTCTCTGTTCTTATGGAACAAGGAGCCCCCTCCACTACAAAACCACATGCTACATCTACTCGAAGAACGAGGGGGCCTTAGTCTACCCAGCATCCCAGTAATCTCTCGTATCTTCGGCACCAAAATAACAGTAATTATTGGCACCAAAACAACAGTAATTAACAGTAAACAACAGTAACACTAGAAAATAATAGCACATATCCCGGCAGGAATCTGATGAAGTAGTGGTTAAGTGCACTAAAAGACATATTTATCCCAGAGAAACACGATGGAACAAGAGCAGAATCACCCCTGCCATTCTACAAAACACACTGACGAAAGATACATTGGACTTAGACTTCATGAAGACGCCAATACCAAGGATCAGCGAGGAATTGGCCTATCACGAATTAACTGCAGAATAAAAGGAAACAACCGGAAAAGATAAATGGTCAGACATGACCAGAATTAAAGTACCAGCAGAAGTAAGAGAATTTGAATGGCGCCGAAAATGGTGTGTACTACCAACAAGAGAAACATTTGCGGCTTGGGGCATAATCCCAGACGGAAAATGCCCGAACTGTAAACATGCAGAAACGCTCCAGCATGCGATCTTTGAATGTCACGCAGCCCAGGCTATACGGCAATCTGAAGAAAAAATGCTACACACTGACATAAATAGCAAATCTAAATCACAAACAAGATTACAACACTTATTGAAAATTGTTGTAATGGTGTTTGTATGGAACAGACGAAGCCTCACCGAAGTATCCCGCAGGCCAGTGAGAGCCACCTTTCAGACTGTAAGAAAGGAGCGACTTTTAATGTGGAAGCATTTAAGTACACAAACACAAAAAGAAAGGTTTTTGAAGTGGCGCAGCCGTTTTATTTTTGAATGAAACGGCACCCTCGAATTTCAAATTGTGCTCTTTTGCAAAAAAAAAAAGAATGGAAATAGTGTACTTCTCGCGATGAAACTCATGTAAAAAAGAAAGGGTACATATGTGTGTATTTGTAAATATTCTATAAAGATCATGATATAACAGACCATTTAATTTTGTACGTTAGTACATATTGGCTGGTGTTTGTTGTACGTCGATAAACTTTCCTTTGTGTAAGTATTGCCATATCTGCTCCTTCTGCACCTGGGACCTCCCTTGGTCCCAAGTGCGTTCATCCGACCATCTACGAGTCCTGGACCTGGAGCTGATCCTTGGCCTGGAGGAGCTTGGACCCCTGGCGCACTATCACCAGGACCTGCCCACTTCCCCCGGACCCGTGCTGCACAACCACCAGGATTGGCCAAATGCTAGGCAGCCTGTCTTGCCTGCTGTCTCGGATCCTGTTTTCCGGGACATACTACCGGGTGGGGGCTTCCTGGCGCCCCCTGCAGAGCTGCTGATGAGCCTGGCACTGCCGAGGTTCCCAGGGCTGCCTACCGCATCCATCGAGGACCATCCAGCCTACTGTGGACCAAGCCCCTTCTGCTGAATCCCACCTCTACTGGAGTGCAGAGGCGCCCAGCGCTAGCTGAACGCCATCAGTCAACCAGCAGAAGTTACTTGTTTTGGAGGCAACCAGCGACTTCGCTGCAATGATACGCGAGATGCACACAACCCGTGGGACCCCTTTGAGGGAGAACTGTTTCTTGTTCAACGCCTGATGGTGACGTGTCTGTAGATGGCCTTATTAATGCCGTAGTATTAACTGTAACTACCGGAGGTGATGGTGTTGTTGGCACTAAGTTTTTACTATGTATGCGTACGGCTGCACAGGCAATTAACCTCATGTTGCAGAGGGCTTTCGAGTCAATCACGTTCAAGCCTCAGTGGGAGTAGTGGGACCGCCTACAACTTTCGTTAACGTCTACAGGCTCCCGCTTTACATCCCTGATGATGTACTGCTTTTTGCTCTGCAACCATATGGCAAAGTGAAAGGCGGGTCACACTCGAGTGTGCTTAGTAGTCATAATAAGTTGAGTGGTGTTCGAGAGGCCCGAAAGGAAATGAGTAGGCCAGTACCTAATTTCATGACCATTCAGGGCCGCCGGGTCATGTTTGAACACCGTGGTATAAATGAGTTCGTGCAGGGTGCGGAGATCATGGGCATATGGCGACTGCTTGTACAGTTCCTTATTACAAGCGTTGTGGCATCTCTGGACATAAGATAGAGACCTGCGAAAAAGATTGCAAGTGGTGTGGTGGACGCCATGCTACGAAGTCTTGCTTTCGGAAAAAGTCGTACGCCGCAGTGGCCCGGAGAAGTCCGTCCATTAACCTAGTAGGTTCGAACCATTAGCCCATGAAGGCTCCCCCCTTGCACAAACTAGAGCCCATAAAGTCTTCTCTCGAGGTGTTAAAGCCACGTGTTACACGTATGCCATCTACGCTCAGTTATTGGGACGGGGCAGAGAAAATTAAAAACGAGGAAATAAACAGCGCTTCCACTAGCTGCTTGTCAGCTAGTGACAATGTCGATGAGCTCGGTGATTCGGCTTCAACAGACGCTGAAGCCACCCCAACTACAGAAGCTGAAGGAGGCTCATCACCAGAGGCGACGACGTCGACGTCACAGTCACAGTCCGAGTCACCTGATGATGAGCAAAGTGAACAAGAACTACGACTAAACTGCAAGACGAAGAGCACTCCACAACACATTGATAACCGGCCAATAACGGCCAGTGGATACTATGCGATCCCCCAAGTTGTACAGGCCACAGAGGAAAAAACAACAGAGAAAGCAAACATGAGTGGCAAGCCAAATGTCGGAGGGTTGCCCGATGAGCGACAGAAAAAGAACAAGGAGGGGCGCCGCTCAAGATCAAATAGGAGGGGAAATGATGGCAAACACAGCCTTGAAACAGAGAAACCAGTAAAAAAAGAACTTGATCATACACACACGCCACGTCGCAACAAACCCGACACAAGCAGTGATAGTGACGAGTTTCGGAGAATGAAAATAATAAAAAAAAAAGCCTTGGACTGGTTCGCCTAAACACGCTGAAGAATCGTCATCTAGTGATGACGAAATGCGAGGATAATCCCAAGGCGGGACTATATATAGCACGAGAGGATGTCATAGCAATCTCTACTCATTCCTCTCCTTTTTAATAGTTTTGTTTATTCCATAAGTTCGATACGAATAGAAAGTCTGCATTGAGTTTCCTCTAATGTCAGAGGTCTATGGAGTACCGAGAAACACAAAGAGCTCTTGCGTTTTGTCTGGGACAATGACATAGGCATTCTGTTATTACAGGAAACCGATATGCGCATGCCACAAGATGTGATGGCTTTTCGGGAAGCTAATGGACTAAAAAGTTTCTTTTTCCTCACTGACATTAAGTCTTGTGGTACAGGCGTAGTCTTTGTGACGAACCGTTATCGACACGGAGCATTTTGTACCCGTGACACTAAAGGCAGAAAAACATGCCTAGATATTTTTCTCGGAGGCCCAAAAATTAGATTAGTCAATATATACGCGCCGGTGACAAGAAGATTAACCAATGATTTTTTTACTTCCTTCTGGGACTACATACCTGTTAATTCCCCGTGTGTGGTGGTGGGTGACATTAATTGTGCCCTCGATCCAATTAGAGATATCCGTGGGTCCGGACAGGGGAAATAAAATTATCATGCACGAGAGCTCCGAAGGCTGTTGGCTTACCACTACATGTCAGATGCTTGGGTGGTGGCACATGGCAACACCTTTCGGAGCACGCGTTCATGTGGCCAAACAGAAAGCAGTGTAGACAGAGCCTACCTGTCCTCACGCTTAATTACAGAACTAACAAAAATCGTCATAATAAACGGTCCAGAAGGTTCCAAAACATGATAAAAAAGAATGTGAATATCAAGAAGCAGCTCGAAAAATGTCTGGACGAAAATGGAAAAGACGCAAGTTGGGATATTTTGAAAGAAATGTGGGAAGAATTTCTCATCGAAGCGGGTAAAAAAATGAAAGTAAGAATTACGAATACACCGAATGACATATCACGTAGAATCAGCATTCTAGAAAGAGGCGGAAACTTAACCTTCTGCATGGCAGAATATTTGGAATCCTTACGTGCCAAATGTGCCAAATGTTTGAAAGAATTGCGAGGTGCTACAAACCAACAAACTGAACCCGAGAAATGTGAACAAGCTAGTGTGGAACAATCAACATTCGACCTCAGTCGAAATACCAGGCACAAACGCAAAATTGATGAAATCCGTATCCACGGCAACATAACGACAGATCAGGAATTAATGAAAGTAAACTTTGTGGAACACATGCGGAAAATTTTGCAGGATGATAGCCCTATTGGAATATCGGAAAATCCCAGTTGGTTCCCAGACCTACAACAAGTATCTGATGAAGATAAAGGACAACTCTGTGCCCCAGTGACAACAGAAGAGGTATTAAAACGATTCGAAGTAACACAAAAGAAACCGTTCCAGGGCCAGATGGCATTTTAACCGGATTTTATTACACCCTTTGGCATAACTGGCCCAAAAATAGTTCAAAGATTAAATACGCTGGTTACTGACAAAAAGAAACCCGCTTCTTTCGCTCAAGGAAGAATTGTTCTACTGTAAAAATCTAATAGTGACCCACTGGATGTTAATGTCTGGCGACCTATTCCCTTATTAAACAATGATTATAAGATTGCGATAGCTTTGTTAAGCCAAAGGATTCGCACAGCTTTACCTCACTTAATATCAGAATTTCAAATGGCAGCAACTCCTGGCAGATCCATATTTGCATTGCTAACATTAACCCGAGATATATTTGCCTATTCTAAACAGACGCAAATATGGGAGCCTTTATTTCGATAGACCAACAAAAGGCTTTCGACAGTGTAAAGCCCCATTATATATACCACACAATGAATCAGTTTGGTTTCCCACAAGATTTATTTGGGATAATAAGGACATTATATAGCGACACAGTAAGTGAAATTTGGCCAATAACTCTGTGACAAACAGTTTTCAGGTAACAAAAAGAGTTCACCAAGGGTATGCGCTTTCACCAGGTCTTTTTGTATTAATATTGGATCCCTTACTAAGAAGGATAGATATGGATAAATGAATGAGAGGATTTCCGCTACCAGGACAAACAGAAGTAAATATACATGCCTTTTCCTATGACATATCAATATTTTTGACGGACGGGGGAAGTTATAGATTTTTCCTTCATATTTTCAATGAACATGCGGTCTCATCCGGAGAAAGCATAAATGAAAAGAAAAGTAAAGCGCTTCGATTTGGAAATTTCAATGAGGATGCTCTCCCAGGAATAGAGTTCCTGCAAGCTGTCAAAGTTTTGGGCTTTTGGTTTGAGCCAGGCGAGGTTTCCCTCGAAAGCTGGGTAGAACCGGTTAAAAAAGCTGCCAAATTATTAGATTAGCAAGTACCTACTGAACCAAGCCTAGTAGAAAAGGCAAAGTTGGTGAAAACGAAGATATGCGCCCCGGCCTTTTACGTGGCGAGAGTCGCCAAAATGCCTCGCCTAGTTGCAAAAAAAAAAAAAAAAACTGAATTCCTTGATTGGGATCTATCTTTTGGGGGAAAAGCCACCACCGGTAACTCAGAAAATCATTCGACTTCCAGTGTCTAGAAGGGGGATTAGCCACACTAAGTGTGGCCCCACTAGCCAGAGTTTTACTCGCCTACTCGCCTACCCCCATATTTCAAGTTGCCCCACCCTCAAGTTTTCGTTCCACTGCTCGCGCGTTCGTCGTCGTCTTCTTCAGCTGGCTGGCTCTATCTTGAAAGCGATCGTCTTACGCGAAGTAAGGACGGACGGACAGTTTTCTCGTTGGGTAACCATAGAAATGCTTACGCATTGAAAAGGAACAAAAAACATCAACAAAAAACCGATGACGTCATCGTCGCCGCGTCAAGGTCGTAACAGAAAGGAAAATAAACAGAGGAAAATAAAAAGAAAGCTGTGTTGTGACAAGAAATCCCGGTGTAAAGACGTTTCGGCTCACTTGATACGATAAATCAGCAAAATAAATGCACAATTCGTCAACACATGTAATCGTTATGATAGTGTAATAGTAGATGATTGGCAGCGATGGGTAGACGTGCATAAGCTAGCTAAATACGTAAGCAAAAGCGCAGTAGCAGCCTAGCTAAGGGGTGCTTACTCATTAGTAGACACTTTTCTGAATTTCTTGAGCATTCTTCATTTATTCTAAACTCTTGAGATTTACGTCTTCACAGCATTCAGAAATACTTCGCATCAATTTAGATGATCATCATAATTTCTACCATCAGTTTTAAATGTGAAGATCATTTCTTTGCCCAGTCGGAGCCAAGTAAGGGCAAGGTCACGCGCGAGGAAGCGCCCGCATTGTGTCCGAAAATGTGGACCGATCCCGGTGATAGTGGACCACAAAAATCCGTTGGGCATAATGCAAACAAGCAGTGCATATAGTGTACGTTAATGATTTGCACTACCCTGTTTTATTTATGCTTGGACGTGTACCACATATGTAATGCCTTTCTGGTTTTTAGGGTACTCGAATAAATTAAGGCGACCCATTTGGCCAGTTTTCCGCATAGTGCAAATACCGCACATAGTGCAAATTAAGGCAGCCCGATTGGCCCGTATTGGACATAGTGCGAACAAATTCCGCATATAGTACAAATTACGGCAACTCTATTGGCCAATATCGGACATAGTAAAACGAATACCGCATATAGTGCAAATTAAATCAACCCGATTGGCCAGTATCAGACATAGTGCAAATTCCGCATATAGTGCAAATTAAGGCAATCCGGTTTACCAGCATAGCACAAAGTGCAAACACCGCACATAGTGCAAATTACGGCAACGCGTTTGGCCAGTATCGGACATAGTGCAAACACCACATATAGTTCAAATTAAAGTGACTCGATTAATTGGCAAGTATTGATGATAGTGAAAACAAACACTGAGTATAGTGCAAATTTAAGGCGGCCCGATTGGCCGGTACAGGACATAGGGCCAACAAACACCGCATATTGTGCAAATTAAGACATACCGCGGCGGCCTGTGCTGAGCGCAGAGGTGAGCTCCAACATCAAGTCGTCACTGTTATGCTGTCGACGTCATTCCATTGTGTAATTTTCTTATCTTCGTGACATTGTGAGCATTCTCGTTGCTGTCATGTCACCGTCATCTTTCGTCGTTTTCTCTCAGCTGCTTTCGTTGTATTGTCTCATTCGTCAGCATTCATTCTTTTGTAATGCCCATGTCGACATTGCCGTCGTGGTCCTTTTATCAGCGTCATTATGTCGTAGCCACTGCACAGTCGGCAACCCATTGTCGCCATGATTCCACCTTTTTCATGCCTTTGTCGTCATGCCATCGCACACACACCGACGTTATCAAACATTCAAAACATTTGACGTCACCTTGCCACCGGTGCCACTCCGCCATCACAATCACGCTGTCGTCGTAATGCCTTCGTGGTCATCTGAGGTAGTCACACCATTGTCATCGCCACTTTGCACTTACTTGCATAACCATCTCTATGGATGTACATTCTTTTTCTTTTTTCGTTTGCATCATGGAAGGGGCTGGCGCGCACGCCGAGCCCCACTACCAAAAATTACATGCCCCATCTGCCCCGGTTTGGGGTAGTGGCGCGCTTCAGCCAACCGCAGTGCAAGGGCAAAGCCTCGGCACGGGGCCCTGACCTGAATGATCATTCACACAGGTAAGTATGCAAAGCTAGGCGTCGGCATACCAGGCTATTTCGAAAAGTGCACTATGTGGCGCATGTAGTGAAGAGTACTCTACATAAAATGGGAAGCGCTGCTAAGCAACGAGAGCTGTAAAAACTATTTATTACAACACAGAAGTCGTCTGCCCGTTAACGTATAAATTTATTGGTCACAATTTTCGAAATGTAATGGCCATATTAAAAACAATACGGCAGATCAGGATGACTGTCGATGGTAATTCGAATAGTATTCGAGCAATGTAGTGACAGACCGTATTCCTGAAGCGACGTTTATTTACCACGTGTAGCGGTAAATCTGAGACTTACGTTGCTTCGGCTGCATGCCACATATCCCGATATCGTGCCACTTTTCTATGACACTCACTCGCGAAATTCACCCTTAAGCATGGCGGCATGACGACGACCATATACCGCTTACGCAGTGACGATAGCACGATGAAGAAGAAATTATTTGGATGGGACGCGAAACGTGGTATAACGACGATGGCATAGGGACAATAAGATGCCGATTCTTAAATTAAAATATGTTGCAACGACCTGACGACGACGACTGTATGACGGCAACCATATGAAGCTGGAATGACCACGATGGTCCAACCGCGGCAGCATGACGACGACAGCATTACAACAGATGCATGACAGCATCTGCCTGACAACGACGTAAAGACGACGATGGCATGAGAACGGCGGCATAATCATAATTAATGGCGACATCATGATTGAGATACAATGACGAACAAGGAATGAGGTCAATGGATCGAAAAAGGTGGTAGGAAGACAATGAGATGATGGCAATGGGATGACTTTACTGAAGTAATGACGATGGAGAAACGACAGCGTTACGACGATGACATGATGACAACGGTAACACGACGACTGTGGTGACGATGGCTCACGACGGCATGAAAAGAGGCGCGGATGACAATGTTACAATTACAAGGATTCAATCAACGCGATGGCATCGCGACGGCATCGCGACGACGGTAAGACAATTAACGAATCCACGATGACCACTTTGTGATGATACAATGAGGACAATCGCGTCCTCATTGTACTCAAACATACTGCTGGAATTAGCAAAATGATGGCCTCCGAGTTACTTGCACTAGTGATTTGTGTCAGCTTGCTCCGGCTTCTCTTTCTGTGCATAGCGCTCATGACTCGGGCACGTTCCTCTTTAAATCTGCTTTGCCACCTAAGATCCTGGAAACTGTCGAGAAATGCACTTTTGAGGATGCGCAGAAACGACAGCTCGTGCGCACGCTTGAGCCGTTCGCATCCATGTTCCCGAAAAGCTCGGCTGCACTTCTGTACTGCGTAACCGCATCGATACAGGAAACACAACCTTGCAGCTGAAACCCAAGGCCACTGAGGGTGCCCAAGCGGGCACTGCTAGATGTTGCCCGGCAGGACATGATTGAAACCAGTGTGGTGAGAACGTCGCAGAGCCCTTGGACTTCTCCTATCGTTCTAGCGCCTAAAAGATATGGTATAGCTCGCTTATGCGTAGACTATTGACACTTAAACGATGACCCTGTTCGGGATGCTTATCCTTTTCCCTCAGTTCAGTCGATTCTATCAAGTCAGGCTAGTGCAAGGGTGTTCACTACACTCGATTGCTCTCGGGGATTTCTGCAAATTGAAATGGAACCCACTTAAATACCCAAAACAGCATTCACTTGCTATAAAGAACTCTTCGAATGTGTCCGCTTGCCATTTGGCTTCAAGAAGTCACCTAGTTCTTTCCAACGCCTAATGGATACTGTTCTCGATGAAGTGTGGTACAAATTCTCAATGGCATATGGAAATTCTCAATGGCATATGGAAATTCTCAATGGCATATGGATGATGTCATCTTTTCGCGCAATTTTGAGGAACACTTAGAACACCTTGCCATTGTTCTCCAGAAAATGCAACGAGCGGGGCTGACCGTGAATCCCGTCCCCCCCCCCCCCCCAAAAAAAAAAAGTTCAATTAGTGTGCTCAAGAGTAGACTTGCTCGGTATTATTGTGGACGACAGTGAGGTTCGTCTTAATGACGCGAAGCTTCGCACCATTGCGGAAAACCCTTGCCCGCACGCAGTCAAGAGGTTGCAGCGTTTTCAGGGAATGATTGCATTCTACCGCTCTTTCATACCACGCTACGCAGAGCTCAAGGTTTCACTTAAAGGCGTAAAGTAGAGTTGGGGTGAATATCAGCACAACGCATTTAGAACACTGACCAGCGCGATAGCTGAGACCACAGCTGTAAAACTACCCGAATAAATCAAGCCGTTTGTGCTACCAACAGAGTCAAGCGATCATGGTCTAGACGCTGTTTTACTACACGAAATCACCTTCATTAGCTTTGCATCACGCCGCTTGTCAAATCAAGGTAGCTAGGTGACTAGGTCAGCACCGCGTTTGAAAGGGGATGCCAATATATAGTAATCATTAGCATCGTATCCTGCCACTAGCAATGTGAGATGCGCGCCACGTAGCGTCTGTACGTGTGCCCTTTGCATAGCAGTTCCATATTATTTCACCAGATGAAATGCCATGTAGATGTTGCATAGGTAGCGGTTCAAGGTAGATAGAGAAGCCTTGAGGAAGAAAGAGATTATGGAGATTTAAAAATACTGATGCAATGAAGAACATGATGACATACCTCAATGACTGATTCTCACCATCCCGTTGGAAAGAGAATGCCATTAAATCATCATAATCAATATTCGCATCGTATAGTTACAGTGGCTAGAATGGGGAAGTGTGACGAGCGGCACGTAGCGCCCACGGGGCTCATTGAAGCCGCCGGCAGGGAGCCGCGAGGGGGCGTGCTTTGACGTTTACATGTCAACGCGATTCCGATAAAAGATTAGAAGTAGGGAAAACGACAAAAAACGGAGACGTACAGAAGCAAAGTTCACAATAGTGGATCAGGAAATTTGGTTGTGGGAGTTCATCGTGTTTTTTTTTTTCTTTTTTTTTAACCTAGGTAAGACGTTAGGCAGTATAATAGCAAGAGCTTGGTGGCGCTACCCACCGCCCCGTTCCAAAGCGGACGCTCGTAACATCCATCCATCCATACGTCGCCCGGTGCGAATCGCACCGCCTCTGTTGCTTCACTGACGCCACGCGCCCTGACATGTGGGAAGTAGCGCTCGTTTCTTTTTCTGCAGCAGGAAGTCTCTACGTGTACTCATGGCGCGAAAACAGAGTCATTGTTTAGTTCCTGGATGCACGACTGGCTACAAGTCATTCAAAAAGAAACTGTCGTTGTTTGGCGTTCCGAAGGACGAGGCTATGTTTTCGCAGTGGCGGAGAGCGATTCCACGTGCTGACAAGCAGCTCGAGGGGAACTCCGCTGTGTGCGAGTTGCACTTCGACGGAAGGTATATCTCCCGGCACTTCGAGCACACCGTGAACGGTGAAATTGTCTGCATTGATAGGGGTAGGCCTCTGTTGCTCCTGGGAGCTGTGCCTACGCAGTTTCCTAATCTCCCGCATCACCTGTCCAAGAAACTACCAGCAAGCAGGGAATGCGCAGCAAGGAGTGCAGCCGCAGCTCCACCCAGCAAGAAAAGTGCGAAGGGCGACTGTTCGCCTGTGGGTATTGAGATCAAAGACCCCTCGTGCTCAGTTTTATTTGAAGACTTGGCCCTACCGTCAGCTGCACGGGGAAAGCACACGCTGAGTGTTTTGCCCCTGAATGTGGCTTACAGCGTGTGTCAGATTGTGTAAAATAAGCGCGTCTTGTGTGGGGATAAGTTAGTTCTGTTTTCACAGGGAGTGGGCTGTGTGACGCACGACGTTTTCGTCAAAGGAGTGCAGCAGCAGGATGTAGCATGTGACGACCCTGCATTGCTTCTCAGAAGAGTTGATTCCATGAGCATTTGTGCGGCTGCTGGCACTATACGCGAGTTTTCACTTGTGGTTGGCAACAAGGAGCTTGTGCTTTCAGACACAGTAATATCAAGCCCGAAATGCCAGGGCGTCTCCACGGACGGCAAGTCATGCATTCCGTGCAAACATTTACGGAATGCTCTTTTAAATCAAAGGTCAAGAAAACGGCGTAGCTTGACCGGAGCAACAGCGATTTCAAAGCGTAGTTGAGCGCACGCACAAGCCACTCGTCGGCTGAAAGTCAAGCTGTCACTTTACAATTAAACTATTGAGAAGCTGAAAACACACAGGGCAGAATTTGAAGTAGGCATCCTCACAGCCCGGTTACAAGCCCTCCTACGAAAGCAAAGACTTGCTGGTATGCAATGCTTTCAAGCCGCTCGCCACCCCAAACCAGCGAAAGGTGTGCAGTACAATCCAGATTGGTTGCTGGATTCCGCAGTAATGCGAATGAAAAGCCTGAGGCCCTACGAGCATGTCCGGCAGGAAGGCATACTCATCCTCCCAAGCAGAAAGAAGCTGTTTGAAGGCGCACACGCAGAAATACAAGGGTGCGTTTGGCTTCAACCCTGCTACCATCACAGCAACTGCAAGAAAAACAAAATCCATGGAGGAATTCAAATGCCACGGCGGCTTGATTGCAGACGAAGTGAAGCTGTCAGATTTCGTGAAGGTTGGCGCAGGAGGGAAAGTGGAAGGCCTGGTGGACATGGGCAAATTCCCACTGGAAAGCGACAAACATCTTTCGTGCGATCATGGTTTCGTGATCATTTTTGAGCCTCTCACTGGTTCCTGGCACCAGATACTCGGAGTTTTCGCTTCTAGAGGAAATGTGAAGGCTGCGATTTTGCCCAAGATCTTAATACAAACCGCGTTGCTTGCAGAAAAGGCTGGGCTGAAGGTGGATTATATCATGGCAGGCGGAGCTCCATGAAACTGTTCAATGTGGCGCCTTTTTGGGATTTCCGGCTCCTCGGCATCCATAAAGCCATCTGCGCCACATCCTGTCGACACTGGAAGACGCCTCTTCTTCATTTCGAATTTTCCGCACCTGATAAAATGTGTTTGAAATGGCCTTCTTAAAGCAAGGTACAAAAAACCTATCGTTCCTTTTATATTGAGCACATTAGAGCAGCACACAAAGGGGACAAGTGTCCACTTCCCATTAAAGTGATGCCGAAGATAACTCACGTGAGCCCTAACAACTTTGAAAAGATGAAAGTAAACCTGGTATTTTACATTTTCAGTCCAAAGGTGCTTCGTGGCCTGTTTATCTACTAGAAGCAAATAAAGGAGCACTGGGGTCACCCCTCACAAACTCAAGCCTTTATTCTGCTGATGTGGAAGCTAATAAAAGCAATGACAGCACGGATTCCATCTGAAGGGTTGAAACCTCACTCTACACATGAAATGCATATCAAGGATGTAATAGATTACCTAAACCGATGGGAGGCTCACGCGGAAACTTCACCAGCCGGATTTCTTTCAGCAAGCACTGCCGAGGGGCTAAGGGTCACGCTTGATCTAATGAAGTACCTTCATGAGAAGCTTGGCTTTAAGTACCTCCTGCCGTGCCGGTTGAGCCAAGAAGGCCTCGAGAAATTGTTTGGTATCATTAGACAATTTTCTGGTAGCAACGACCATCCCACTTCTGCCCAATTCTCGCTCACCGTGAACTGCCTTAGTTTTTACGATTTGGTAAAAGTTCCCAGCCTGGCAACTGTGAAGGCGCGATCTGACATTTCTCCTCAGTAGTGAGTATGCAAGTGATAAACTGGACTCGTTGCTGGATAGTGTGAAGGTTGATGGAGCTTCTCACATGATAAAGAAGTCCACAATGCTGCTCAAGCATGAGTACTCTGAAAAGATGAGCGATTCGCGGATAATCTTCTACGTGGCAGGGTATGTTGCACGCAAAACAATCCTGAAGACTTTGTGCAAGGAATGCTTCGACAAACCCCTTGTTTCCACCGAAGGAGCCAACGAACAGCTCGCGATGTTCACCAAGTTCTGCGTCAATCGGGGCCTCATATACTCTTCTGAGAACTTCTTCTCATATGTAGACACCCTTGAAACTACTTTTTCGATGTGGTTCAGTTGCACCGAGCTGCACCGTGACAGCTAGGAAGAGCTTGTCTCCTGCCTGAAAAAAAAAAAAAGAACGACGTCATGCTAGGCTGTGCACAGCATGGCCCCAGCCTCATTAACCAGGTTAAAAATTATTTTTGGTCACCTGTTTGCACTTCTACACGAAGGTACTTAACAAAGAGAGAGCGTCTGCCTGTGGAAGGAAGAAGCACCTGAAACTCAGGCGCGTCACTTAGCAAAGGCTGGCAACGTTCTCTTTGGACTGCTTGTGAAATATTTAAACAAAATGTTTTTTGTTCTCGTGGAAAAAAAAACACCAGCTTAGGTGCGTCGCGTAGCAAAACATCACCGATGACTGAGAGTGGCTTGTCTTAAACGGATTCTAAGCACTCTTTAAAAAAATTAATTCTTTACGTAAGCAGTGTGTTGAAAATAAAATGTTTGCTTCCGAGTTACCACTGGGAATTTTCTTGCTTTGCGTTCGATAACTGGATAAAGCAAGCTGCATTCTCCCATCGACGCGCTCTTTATCGGATTGTTACCTTGGAGCCTTTTAAATCGTAAGGGGCTATGCCACTCTATAGCAATTTGCAGCCATGAACGAGCGAGAATATATATATATATATATATATATATATTCCACGCAGCGCCTCTGCGCTGCGGCTGCTAGCCGCTGTCGCGGCCGACGAGGATAGTGGATGCTATGAGCGTCGCCTTTGGAACAGGGTGGTGGATTACACCACCAAGCGCTTGTTACTATATTGTCTACTGTCCTAGCTATGTTAAAAAAAGGAAAGAAAAAAAAAACGATGAATTTCCACAACCAAACTTTCTAAACCCCTATTGTAAAGTTTGTTTTTGCATGCCTCCGTTGTTTGTTGTTTCCCTACTTCCACCAATCTTCCAATCACCCCTTACTAATCTCTACTGCGGTCATGTTTACCTTCCCCATGCTCTCGCTGAACCCAAGGTCTGCAAGGAGGCCAGAGGTGCCTAAATCGACCGCTGGGAAGATATCTTCACATTCTAATAAAACGTGTTTCCCTAGCTTTACCGCAGCGAGCGCATGCGTCTTCTTCCTTTTATATCTCGCTTTATAAGTGCGTGTTCTATGGCATCCCGGTCTCGCTTCGAAAAGTAATGACCTTCCTTTTGAGTAATCACAAGTTGTTTCTTTCCTGATTTCGTTTTTTTCCTCTTAAGTAGTTACTCATGCTCAAGTTTTTTTTTTTCCATTGCCGCTACCCACGAGATTATTTCAGCCTCTCCGACTTTCCGCTTGACGTTCTTTGTTGCTGTGTTGCTCACCGTACAGGCCACACACTTGCTGGTAAGCTTCCTAGTTCTTTTCCTCCACAGTGAATCAATGTTCTTCCTGTGCAAATACCTCAACACTCTACCAGCCCATTTACTTCCATATTCCTCAGTCGTTCTTCATAGTCAATTTTACTGTGAGCTTCCCTCACTTCAAAACTTGTCCACCCCATGTCACCCTGCACAGCTTCATTTGTAGTCTTCCCGTGAGCGCCCAATGCGAGGCGTCCCACTGACCTTTAGTTGCCATCGAGTCCCGATTGTACCTCTCATTTCAAGCAAACAACCGCATCTCCAAATGTCAGTGCTGGAACCATTAGACCTTTCCACATACCCCGTAGTACTGCTTACCTATTGTATCCCCATAGCACTCTGTGTTTCATTATGGCTGCATTTCTCTTCCCCTTTGCTGTTATTGTTCTTTCTGTGTTTCCATATATCTATTGCCTTCGTTTATCCATATACCAAGATATTTTACATTCTTTGGCCCGAGGTATTTCCTGGCCCTGTACTGCCACTGTCCACTGTTTTCATTTAATATGATAACACCTGATTTTCTAACGCTAAATTTCAAACCTAATACGTGTAAGCGCGCCGCAGCGTCCCCTGGCAGTTTCCTCCCAGAGCGCCACGCGCGAGCTGGTGCGTTCATAACACTTCCAAATTGTAGCCCTGCAGTGTAGTGCCGTTTGACAGGCGATATCACATGCCTGCCGCGTAGCGTCGATACGTACAAACTTTGCATTCCAGTTCCGTTGTATTCCACCAGGTCTCCTGACATGCGGCAGTTGCATACAGCAGTTCGATGCCGCATGTAGCTGAACCTGATTAACTCAAGCAGGCTAGGTGGCTATTCGTCACCACACAGTTTCGAAGGGGATGCCAGTAAACAACCATTACCATCAGCAGCACAGCAGCAACGTACCGTGCCACGGATCAAGAGATGTGACATGCGCACCACATAGTCTGGATACGTGTGTTTACTTTTCGGTACACGTTATGGCGCCTCCTCGCGAGGTACGAACTGCTGCTGAAGAAGGGAATCGTAGAGATACCAGCGCGCGGCTGCAGCCAGGCAACATCGGCTGAACAGACCGATGTACAGAGAGCAGGACAAGCCGCAGCACAAGCCGCATATTGCCGTCGACGCCGGGCGCACAGTTCAGATCGTTCTCGTGACAACGACGCGAAGAGACCTCGCCGCGAAGACCCTGTAGCTCGTGGTACCAAAGATGCAGTTCCTATGGAGCCGCTTCTCCAGCTTACGCTGTGACTGTAGCGCGTGCTGTGCAAGTCTGTGGCCTTCTTTTCGTGCCTGTGCTTTATCTCTCTACTATTCTTTCTGTCTTTCATTTTCCTCTTACCCTTCTCCCAGTGCAGGGTAGCAAAGCCGAATTTCTTCCCGTTAGCCTACTTGCCTTTACCACCCCGTTTCTCTCTCTCTCTCTCTCTGTGTGTGTGTGTGTGCGTGTGCGTGTGCGTGTGCGTGTGTGTGTGTGTGTGTGTGTGTGTGTGTGTGTGTGTGTGTGTGTGTGTGTGTGTGTGTGTGTGTGTGTGTGTGTGTGTGTGTGTGTGTGTGTGTGTAAAAAGAATGTGAATATACCTCAATTTACCGTTCGGCTCCTGTCAATATATATAGTAACATTGCAAATTACCTATTGACCATTTTTGTCTACGCTGTGGCAGCAGTGCATTCATGACCCCAGAACACTTCCGGTCATGCATTTCTGACAGTCAAGTTAGCGAAGAAAACGGAAGTATATTGCGCATAGTTTACTGTAGGCACATATTCTTGATGTGTTCAGATATAAAGAAAGTGCGGCATGTGTCGATCTCATGTATGGGCTTTCTTTTGTTGCATTGAACAATAAAATTCACTTGTAGAACACTCCAACTTCACAGCAAAACTAATGCCAGCTGGAGGGTTCTGTAAATTTATAGGCTATTGTAACGTGTGTTGCTCCAGAGGGCTTAATCGTTAGTCTTAATCAGGCTTAATCGGAAGCCTGTTAGCGTGAACATAGTAAAAATATCTCAATCTACTGGAAACAAAGTAATCATCAAGTAGGCGATCAATTGCCCACCGACAAAGCCAAGGGTACATTGAGCTAGCCGCTGAAATGAGTATCGATGTGTAACACTGTGAGCAATGTTACACGTGGGAGCCGGACGGACGCCGTCTACAGCTGCGCCTACTATTTACGCGTTCGAGGCGATGGTGTTTGCACTTGCGACGCCCTCGAAAGGACCGTATGCTAATAAAAATAGCAAGGGTAAGCTCGGCAATCTCTGTGGCAACAATGTACGCCTATTGGGACAGCTGCGCCAAGGAGCGTTGCCACAACGTATTTGAGCGGTGTCCTTGCGCGACCTGAATTTCTACTGATCTGTGCAACTTAGAAGAAGTGCTGGCTCTGCCGTAATCGAGAGTAGATGTAAGCATGAAATGGCTACCGCAAAGCAGATTGATTGGCGATCATACTAGCCACAATTTCAAAATGGACGCAGTCCACGTTCGCAACAGCACACCACACCACACCGCACCAGGCCGTACTGTGCACTGGTCCATATGAACGCAATAGTTTTCTGTCAGAAACAGAACCTCATTGCAAGTCTCGTCTCGGCAAAGCCATCCGCGGAAGGAAATGTTTCTTTGAGGAATGCCGATAAACAAGCATTAAACCTTTGAAAAATGTATAGGTTGTGACTATGTTATAGTGCAATTTTAAATACATAATACAGCACCGCAAGTACAGCTCATATTCATTAAATTAAGCTGCACCGACGTCAGCACCTTCCCAGGAGCATCCCCGGTTTTGCATCACCATCCGGACGGGCTACGCTCACGCCAGCTATTTACGGCACAGTATATTTCGAGTGATAAGACAATAACAGTTGCCTAGATTTATGTCCTTTCATACTGTATATATTTTCAGAGTATAACGACACATCGATCAACATTTATATATTGCATAGGGAACACGTTGCACATTGAAACACGTTGAAACATGGGCTTAAACATGGCACAGAAACGCAGCGTGAGCAGGTCTAGCCCTACCCAGATGAATCAAGGCTGATAAGCAGCAGAGCTATAATACCACCACTCCGCCATGTTCACCCAGTGCCCATTCCACCATGGATAAAGGAAAGCGTAGGAGAGACCAGAGGTGTGGGAGAGTGTGTGGCGGAAGTCACGTGCTATTTTTCGCAAATAAGCACTGTGACTGGTGTCCCAGAGATTCTCGCTGCCATAGCAACCGCGCTCATGAAGCTCTCGCTGCTGCTATCGGCCTCCGAAAAGTGAGATAAGGTGTTCCCATCCGGGTCTTTCCCGGAGCACAATCTGTTTGCGAGACAAGCTGAGCTTGGGCTTTGGTGCGTAAGCTTGGAAGTTGTGTTTTGGGTCTGTGACTGTCAGCTAGAAACAGAGGCACTAATGTAATCATATCGCAGGTCTTCGTCGTATATTTCAACGTGTCACAGGAAAAGCACAGGGGCGTATCTGCTTCACAAACTTCACAAAAACTCTTCACAAAAACAACAATATCAGGGAACGCGTGAAAGTCATGCATCCCCGCATCCTCCCAACCTTAAATCATTAACTACTCCGAAGAAACATCGACGCACTGTCCGTAGCATGCGCGCCGACAATGTCTCTTGGGTACGCCACTGACGTCAGCTGGTCACAGCAGCAACTCTGCAGACTCGATGACACTATTCCGGGCCAGGATTATGGAAACGACGACGTAGTAGCGGGCACGAGCAAGCGTTGCTCGCCCCGACGTGCCCTGCCGGCGTGAGCCGCAGTAGCCATCGGTGATTACCAGCTCTTTTCCCACCCGCCGAGAATTGTGAGCCGAACAAAGGCGGCTGCTGAAGTTATTGCACCAAACTGGCCACAGGCATCTCCATTGGCCAGGGTGGCTCGATCGTAGCACGGAGCACGAGCAGAGAAGGTGTGCAGGTGACAGCAAACCAGGGAAGACTGCGCTCACGCTGCGTGCTCAACGCACTCCAAAAACGCAAGGGAGCGGAATTCTGCATGTGCATCACCCACGCAGTGCGATGTTCAATTCGGCTAGCAAAAGATCAGGCGACTGCTCTGATGCTAAGTTCATGTGAACAAAGCTCGCTTTCGTGAGTCGGACGAGTAACTTCAATTCGTGTGAGGCTAACTAGAGTGAGGAAAGCAAAGTGAGACACCTCAACGCCACAGTCCACCAGGTTGCGTCCCTCCACTTGCGACAGGCAGCGTCGTAGAGCCTTAGGCCTCATGATTCGCTACCCTGACAAGAACCCGCATCCAAAAATAACAACCAAAATGGGCGTAAAGCAGGCAGCTGCAAGATGTCAGCTCTCTGAGGTGGCCCAACCCCGTTCGGTGCACACAGCATCCGAGTTGACGGCGCCCACCGTCCCAGTCTAAAAACCCTGAAAAATAAAATTAAGTAGCGCCAACTACACGCCTTCGCCTCTGCCTCCTCTCAATGCTGAACTCAATATGCTCCTCGACGCCGAGAATATGCATTATGTGTTCATTGGTTCGGCTCCTAATATCTGCGCGGATTTGATGGCCAGTGGTAAAAGAAAGTCTTAGGGCGTTCGCAACAAATATAGTTGTCTGCCGATGTTCGAACAAAATTAGGTCGTCATTCTCTACTCCGGCAGCGGCAGAGGCTTCTTGACACAGGTGCTCAGATGTGCCCTCCCATCAATCATACATACGATGACTTGAAGCTTTGGCGTCGCTTTACTCAGCAGAATTTGCGTTGGGAGCACCTCCTAACGGCGCCACGATAACCACTTGCGACAGTGTTGCTCGGCTTGAAACATTAATCATCGCGAAGACATGGGCACCACTGATGTTTCAGTTGGTCAGCGTGCCGCCGCCGTCTTACCGTTGACCCTACTTGTAATTGCTATCTCAATGATGGTCTGCACCAGCCACGAGGATGAACGGCTGCGGTGGTGCGGTAAAAGACTCAGTAAGTACGCAGTTCATATTTTGCACAGCACACGGACGTCGATCGGTCGGAAGTGCGAGACACTGCATTTGTTAGAGCTCGTTCAAGTAATTTGTACCTCAAGGAAACGGTAGAAAAGAAGGCACTTGTGGTCAGGACAAGCTCACCACTCGCAGTTCAAACCTAAGCGAAACTCCTTATTTCCTTGCTTGCTTTTTCCGTATGTGCGACATACTGCATGAGTGAATATTGCTTTCCGTTTGTAGGCTTCCAGGGAAGACAGAAAGCTATTTAAGAGCAGAGTGGTTAGCCGGCGTATATTGATCTACACGCTCCTCTGAAGGGAACGCGACTGATCGGAAGAAACGACCTAAAGAAGGTGGGCAGAATAATAGAAATAAAGATAGAGAAAAGGGTAATTATGATAGTATCGGCAACACAGCAAGTGTCCTGGGCGATGAAGGCAAGTTATTTTGGTAGCTGTTCAAGATTATTAGAACAAAAACATGATGTATTATTATATGAAATTGGTGGCTCGCAGTGTGGGAACAAGCATTTCGGATGAATATAGAAAAATAAGAAGTTCTGTGCGTTGACCTGTTTGGTGGACAAGGCCAGGGACCCAGCATCCTCTTCAAAGTCAAAATGCCTTGGTCTGACTTTTTCATGTTTATCCGATATATATGTGGCTCACCTCTGTAGGTTCGGCACTCAAGCAAGATTTGCTGAGATACTTCATGGCGCCGCAGTTGTCCTAACATAGACTTGTAGTCGGGCCATTGCGAAAGAGAAGACTGCTTGTGTACGCAACGTTTAGTGGAAGCCTGTGACAGCGGGTCTCTAGATGGCGTAGTAGACATAATGGTAGTCTTGACTAGGGTTGACACAAGCCTTGCAGTTGCTTGAAGGCGAGACCAGCTTTTGTTCCGTTCATTGACCACATAGCACCGAGGTTTAGGCCTCACATTTAGTAAAAAAGAACACTTATCATAATCTAAGGCGAGCTGAGCTACCTCATCCGCTTCTTCCTTACCTGTGATACTGCAGTGCCCTGGAAGAAACAGCCAAGTGCTGTGCAGCGTAAGATGTCAAGTGGTGTAGGTGTGCTATGTCATGGGAAGAATGTGACTGCCTGATATTGTGTTTTTCGGGCAAAGGCTTTGGTATGCTGCTTTTCAGCACGTGAAAATTGTTAACCGTTGTCGATGTTTGTCATATTATGTATTTAAATACCTGTCTCGTCGCATATAGTTTGGTTGATGTTGGTGACGTTACCCTCTCAAGACGTCATGAAAACAGCTGGCCACTATGGGAGGATCGAAAAGACCCCCGAAAGAGCCATGCTGTGTAGAAGAGCCGTCACTAAATATGTGCGTCCTAGTAGGGTACTTCACGCTCACGTAGATCAGTGCTGTTTGTTCAATAGCTGTCTAATGCGTGCAGTTCTTGAAATATATTCCAGGGATGTAGTTCCCAACGTGGAGATGAGATAGCATCCACGGAGGAAACTAGCATCATCATCTGTGACCCTTGTATGGGGATAGTCAGTCGAATTTCGCTAACAAAGTGTTCGAATCCTGAATTCCTTTGCGTTCTGATATGACAATATATGATTCTTGATTTGAACCACGTGTCTTGCGTGTATGCGCGCTTTTTTTCGGTAATAGTAACCGGTCCATATTTGAACGGTGGGCTTCAGCTATATCGTTAATTAACATTGTAAGGCGACCCCAATGGCAAGACCGAAGTAGGCGCGCAGGCCATTTTTACGTGCCGCTTCAAAGCTTTTCTTGTTAGACTAGCGATGTGGGCGAGTTGGTTTAGGTCCATTGTGTAAATTTCTGCAGCGCGAAGCACTGACGTGCGGAAAGAAAGGTAAAAATAAGACGAATGAAGAAGCATTGCAAGAGGACAAGCGCGAGCGCTGAAGCGCTCGCATTGCACACAGCTTTCATAGCATTCGCACAACTCTCGTGTTTGTCCTATTGCAATCCTTCTTCCTTTTTTTTTTACTTTTCTTGCCGCACTTCAGTCCTTCGCTCTGCAGAAACTTACGCCCTTTCTTGTTAGTTGTGGACAGTCACTGCGGGACGGGAACGTGAGCGTTATGAAGCATGACCATTTTCAACTTGTTACGGTAGCAGCTATAGTGTCGCAGGTGCCATGGCGTTCATCGTCACCGAATTTTCGTCACAAAACTAGCCGCAACAGAGGTAAACTCTATTTGCGCCAATCCGAGATTTTATCTAGGCTCCGTGACATGTCAGTCGTAGTGCCATCGTCACTATACGTAGTCGTCGTCGTTTTTATCTCTATTATCATCGGACCAGCTATCGCTGCTTTGGCGACACTAAAGATGAAGCCCAAGTATGGGGCCAACTGCGACTTCCCTATTCGACTACATGGGAAGGGCAGAAGTGATCGCATAGGAGCAACCTCCGAACCAAGTTGAATTTGAGCATTTGAGCATTTCAGCTAGAAAGCTAAGCGCTACCGACTCTGAGAAACAGAGTTTTGATTTCAAGACAAAGATTATTACAAAACCGGCGAAAATTGACAACGCTGTTTGATAAGCTGTGTAGAAGAGCGACATTTATGCTCCGTAACTCGCACGAAAATCGGCTTATCAGAGCTCTCCCAATTGCACCTGTTACCGCATCTGAAATGAAGGAATGGTATTAATATGAATATAGTAATATTGACAGCATACGCGAAATCGCTGCACAGGTTAGGGCAGTTTTTCGGTACTTCTCTTCATTAATTCTTCTTATATATTTCGGACTTGCTTATAAAAATAAAAATTTGGCCTGTAGTTTCCGGATTTATGACATTGTTTCTTTTTCATTTCGTAATTACAAAGCTGTAAACTTCACACTGCAGTTTCTTTAGCAGCTTATCAGTAATTGTCTTCATAAATTATTGATATATATTTCAGAATTACATACAAAAATTCAGATTTGTCCACATTAAATGTTCTAATTCATGCAGTTTTCCCTGACATTTCTTTCTTATTTTGTACTCGCAAAGTTGCGAACTGCACACTTCAGTTCATTTCTTCTTTTCGACATTCGGGAACGTAGGCAAAAAACAAAGTCATAGCTTAAATAATTATTATGCTCCACACAGCCCACGAATTTCAATAATTTTTATATGCAATAAACAACATCAAATGTGGCGCGTTGACCACCTAGAAAAACGATTTCTCCATTCCCGCGCATTTTAGGAAGTTCCTGCGTAGTGGTTTACTATTGTCATCCGCGTTTCTTTATTCGGTCACTACTATGTAGCGATCCCTTCCTTCAGAATGTTATTGGGGTCGAAGATTGCACAATTTATATACCTCCTGAAGAACTCGCTTTTCACTGCACACGTCTAATGGAAAACGGCGAGTAAATATTTAGGCAGAAGTCAAGCTTCAAATCTTTATTTGAACATGTGTTTGAACTGCTCTCTGTTTCGTCCTTTAGTTCTTCTGCCATAAAGTGAGCAAGTGCTTTCCATGTTTATTCAGCGGCCCACCCTGATACGCCCCCCCCCCCCCCCCCCTTCCACGTCTATTTTCTCTCGCGCCACGACCTCCCGACGGACAAGACTCCGATATACGGGCGTTTTCTCGATAGTGCCTAACAATATCCGAAAGCCAGGTTCTGCAGCAAATTTGGCCACAAGCTCTCGTCACATATTCAAACATATTCGAATTAGTGTCAATGAAAATTTGAGTCGGTGCGCATAACCGGCGAGTAGCTGTCCCCATGCACAAACTACAGATTATTTTATACCACGTCGGCTCTCTTCCCTTCTAGGTACTCGGCAAAGGTGGTCGTATGCTATTATCGTAGGAAATACTGCAGGGCGCCGACACGTGGACTCCGTGCGCATGTGCCGACATACAGATAACCATAAAAGACGGGCACACGAGGTGTCCACGCGACGACGACATAAAATGTCTACATTTTCGTCGATAACCGTGATTTCTTCATTATAGCAACACTCAATTATAAAAATAAAAATAGTAGAACATAGCCTGAAGCTCGATATCATAGCGCGAAATGTATATCAGGGTTCACCTCGGACCCATGTACACGTACATGCAACGACAACGAGTAGGCTTTGAATAACTTCCTAGAACTACGAAGCGTAGAGTACAGGAAGGCTTGGAGCATAAACTACGAAGGGACAGTGGTAACGCCTCGTAGTCAACACCGACATGCATGCTCGCTGGGTCGTCGATGCAGAGGGCGCTGTTTTCTGAGCGCTAAAGCACAAAGCACAGTGGAATAAGAGACAGAACTGGTGCTATTCCTTTTCTTCCTACTTTACTCATTGTTTCTTTGCGATGTATGTATAATCCGTACAGCTACAGCTCATTTCTTGATCACCACCGGACTTGACGCTGTAGCACTGACAGTGACGCGTCTAATTTTTTTTATTTACATCGTAAACATTTGTTATATTTCAAAATGGTGACGAAACAGATTGTACTCGGTTTCATACATAGCGGGCAATGATACAAAGGCTAAAGAGACTTTTCTCACTGCTGGCATCCGCGACCAAAAATCTAGTGCGTTACGTATGAAACATAGATATAGGTAACACGCGTCATGTAATTTGCTGTAAAATTAACTCTCATAATCTTATGTCACAAAATATGACCTAATAATGACGTGAAAGTGTCGCAGAGCTAAACCCATTTAAAGTCAAAGGAGCGGAGTGGCATGTCCCGGCGACCAGCGGCCACAGCCCATAATTTGCTCACGTGACCCATACACAGTACGCCACATACTGGAAGCACAGAGGTAGAGAAATAATGCGTGATTTGACATAGACTTGCGCCTACAAGTTGTAGTTGTAACACATGAAGTAATTATTCTAGAGAGAGCGTCGCAGGTAAACAACAACAACAAAAAAAGCAACCGCCCTAGGAAACGCGTGCTGTCAGACTTCTATGACCGCTCAACTTGCGTAGTTTCCAGCGTTGCCAGCTGTTCATGTTTTTCGTTCTTGCGCTATGTACAACACGAAAACAGGAAACAATGAAAATGACGTACTAATCGTTTGTCCATGTTTCCTTTTTACGTGTTGTTCATACATAAGGGGGAAAAATATACAAACTTTGTTTAGTATCGTTCTTCAAAATGAGCAGAGCCCATGCCCTGGAAGATAGCGAACCGTTCTTACTAGCTTCAACTGATGAGTTTTAATGTTAGAAAACACTACAAGGCTAAGCAGTACACTATAACTATACACTATAATGCTATGCACACACACTACGCAACTATAAAACTACGCACTATATAACTATGCTATAATGTGTGCCCAAAGTGTGGTATACGCGAACGTTTTTCTTTTCAAGCAGTCCCCGTCGCAGAGAAACTGCAGTAATCCGAAATCGAATCGGTGACCTTGCGTTCAGTATCAGAACGGAATAGTGGTTGTTGCAAATGGGTCGCAAGCCCCAAGGGTAGCGTTGGCCTGGCGGCCTGGGGCACAGCTGGAAGCATTCGAAGGTCCTGGCAAAGGATGAGTCGACTGTTAACAGAACAACTTGTTTAGTATAGCATCGCAAAAGAGCGGCCGGTCAGGTCGACCGAAGTGGAGAAACGGGAGACCACGTTACTCGACTGAATAAATCGAAGCTTCTCTCTTGGCGTCCGGGGGCAGCTGCTTTTATACTCTCGGAGTCGAGGGCAAGAAGGAACGGCTCGGAAGAGGCGCACGTGACGGCGGCGCACGGACACGTTGTGACAAGTATCCGCCGGGCCGGCGCCGGTCAGACCTCCTCGCTTCACAGTTGGGGAGCTCCTCTCCCCGGCTGCCGCGCTTTGACAAGCGTGGGCACCAACACACACACACACACACACACACACACACACACACACACACACACAAACACACACACACACACACACACACACACACACACACACACACACACACACACACACACACACACACACACACACACACACGAAGACACGCGGCATTGAAACATGCCTGGACGCGCTTAGCAGGAGGCGTTGGGACAGCGCTGAACTGGCCAAAATGTCCGCCGCGGTGAACGAAGCCCCGGCGTCCGTTGCATCCGCGCCGGCTATACCGCACGTCGGAGGCGAAACGTAACATGGCTAAGCCAACGCGACGGGCTGACTGTTTCTAGTTGTGCACACATTCGTGGAGTCTTTCGGCGATCAGCTAATGCCGGCCTTCTTGCTACCGCGACACTGAACTGCATGGTTCAAACGAGGCAGGATGCGCGAGAAATGTATGTAAGGTTTATACAGTTGACGACGAAGCACGCCGTCGAATAGAGCAGTTATTTTTTCTTTGATATCTTAGTTCGCATGACTAAAGATGACCGACTCCAACGACAACGCCACGCGTGAAGTATATGGATGGTTTCGCAAGGAGTGGCGAAATGAAATGCTCGACGTCGCAGCTAAGGCGCAGGTATGACCGCAGGTAATGACATGACTCTTTAAGCGCAACACTTCCGCGCAGGCTACGCTGCCATTCTATTGAGAAAGGAGAAAACGGCGTCTGAAGAGGCAGCTTAGCGATGGCTGCACGTTGGAAGCGTCGCACAGGTGAGCCGACGTTTGCAATGCTGCGTGAAGCAAGAATGAAGGTGCTAAGCGCTTTCCATTGCTTTTTTTTGCCGTCCATAATCAGTAGTGGGTGCTATCTACCCACTTGTTTGACGTTACGGCTTGCGGTGCACAGGCTTACGCTATCGGTTTGCTGTCAGCCATAGAGTTTCTTGCTAAAATTACCAGAGGGAACTCTGGCGTTATGATGGTCTAACAGGCACGAGGGTAGTGTGTAGTAAATGGATTTGTCTTCGTGCCATTGGCTTCAGACGCTTTTTTTTATGGCTTTAGTTAAAACGCTATATCTGCTTTTATTACACGAGATTTCCTGGCAGTCATATTTTTCCAAACGCAAGAAGGCAATGAGGCTATGTTATGCGCTTAATCATTGCACATTTGGCGTTCAATTTTTTTGTTGAAGATGATCATTTTGCAAAATCAAGTAGTCGCTCGAAGTCAGCTAGGAGGAGAAGACAAGGCAAATCCACGTACTGCCGAGCATCGCTGGAGCGTCGTGCTCGCAGCTCGAAACTTGTAGACACGCACGCCAGATTCCCCTCTTGTAGTTCTTGTACGAAACATTATGCGGTCGACCAAGGCCTCCGAGATCGCGCTGCGCGCGCAATCTCAGAGGCCACGGTGGTAACGAAAGACGAGGGCGAAAATAATGAAGCAGTAACGGAAGAGCAAAGTAATTAGTCGTTGCGTGCTCTCTTCTTCCCGCACAGATCCGAGGGACTTCGCTCGTGGAATGCGTGCGGCGACTGATTTATTGCTGGCGTGCAAGGATGAAATCGTTTCGTTGAACCTCAGTCCACTAGTCCTCAGGGTGAGTGTCTCGCGGGCGTCTTGAAAGCGCGCGCAAAAAAGTGAAAGAGACGTCGGAATTAGCCTTCACTAAGATTTTCGGAATGGTAGCAGTACAACAGCGGAAAGTTAAGCGATCAATCACGGCAGCCTTGAAGGGCTTCCGCGCTCGGCTTATCGATTGTTCCTTCGACTCGCAACCTATTAGTCTGCCGAAGAAGGTATTGCTACATGGTGCCTGCCTATAGTATGAGTGTAAGTCCTCTTGCATTCATAAGCACAGTACTTACTCCATATGTCCCGCGAAAAAAAGAAAATTCGGCGCATAATTAAGGATATCTTCTTGCGTACACGTGATATGCGGGATTTTCCGCCGTTGCCGTGGTCGTGCCCGCTAACGGTTAACATTTAATAAATGGCTGGTGCCCGAGTGGCAGCGCGTGATGAAACCAATCTAATAGTAGTTTTTGGGAACACTGGTCTTGTATTGTTTCCTCTCTAGGACTTATTGACTCATGCACTTTTCTGATCACGTAGCGTAGTCAATATTTCAGTGCAGTTATCATTTCCGTACAGCTAGCTTATTCTGCAAACCACTGCCATTTCTTTTCTCGTGTAGTCTTTTCTCTATCGGACCATTTGATTCATGGCTTTACGTACGCGCACTATTGCCCGAATACTTCACACACCTCCCCACCACCTTTAATTTCTCCAATGGCTGTAGCACGCCACATGATGGCGCTGTTGCATTCGTTCGTAAACCCTATATTGATTAAGTTGTGGTGTTATGTACTGAATCATCTCCTAAGAGCAAGCCACAACTGAACTGCATGCCGCAAGAAATACATAATTATTTCCCACCATTTGCAGTCCGTACTCATGCATGCGAGCTGCCATGAGCGAAGAATGACAAAACTGTTATTCACTTGTTTCGTGACAGAGTCGGCTCTACTCACCTCCTCTTTTCACCTCCTCTCTACCCTCATATGTACCTCCCATCTGGACGCTAGTACAGATGTAAGTGCTGCATACTCTGCAATGCTTTCGTGGGGGGCTCACGAATGATTGAAGCAGTTCAGAAGGTGTCGTGGTGACGCCCAGGGAGCTCCAGTAGGTATTGTGGTGATGCGATGGAAACGTCCAAACGAGTTTTTCACGTCGCCTTTCCTTTCTGCCGCGTTCCTGATGAATATACAAATCGTGGACAACAACCCGATGCGGTGTGCCAGAGAGCAGCAGCCGCAGCAGTGGATGAAATCGAATGAAGAGGCAAATAAAGTTTTGTTTTAGTAAAGAAAAAACACTTTGTATAAGCCCATTCACTGGTACTTTCATTCAGTGCCTGGTAGCATCCAGTGTCCCAAGTCGGCAGTAAACAGCCAGAAACTGGCAAACCGCAAAGCGCGTGGAAGAGTCAAAGAACGAAAAAGAAAAGAGAAAGCAGCGCGGACGACGCGGAAACAAAGCGGCAGCACCTTCCCTTCCCCGTATCCATCTTGCATCCCGCACCGCAGAGCAGCGGGCAGGCGTCCTTCGCGACGGGCTATCGCCGAAGACGTCAAAGGAGCCCCAGACTAGGAGCCCTTTCCCAATTTCCCCTTCCCTATCAATAAACATGTTTTCATCATCATCATCATCATCATCATCATCACCAAGTGGCGGCACCGCTTAGAGGTTAAAGGGCAGCGTATTTAGGTACTTCTTGTTTCTGAAGTCATGCCCTTTACGCGATTACACAACACCAATAACAAGTACTGAGGGATCCTTTCAAAGCTGCAAAGCCGAGAAGCGGCTATTAAAGATCATTGTTAGTTACAGTTTCAAGAATTATTTAGACCTCTTAGCGCGCACCCGAGCCACCGTAAACAAGAGTTATTTGAATCCGACCCCAACCAGAACGCAGCAAACACCTGCTGTTAATAGAACCTGCAGCTTCATGCTGAACATCTGATGAACACCCTTACCTACGGAGCCACTATGCTGTTAATGCCATATATTCCCGCGTCGCTGTCGGTGCCGAAGCACGCTATCCGAAGGCGCCAAACTCTAGAGTGTGCGCAGGATACTTTTAGTCAATAATTTCCTGTGCCAGTTGGGTTGGGAATCCGACTTAACGAAATGAAATTGAAAAGGGTCCCGATACGTGGGTATCTCACCTCCTTCCTCCTACAAATGACCTCTCTCGCTGCTTAAGCTACAGGCCAGCGCTCTTTGATAATAAAACCTATTCATGCATCCATTGCCTTATTTTTCACAATTGACAATCTCCTATCTCTTTCTATTGATTTTAACCTACCTAATTCCAACTTTTATAATACTTTTTTTAGGGTTATTTATTAAATTTTTATGAGCCACCCAGTTCTTGGCTAATCACCCACAGTGAGGGAAATGTCACTATCTCACAAGGAGAATCATCATCCTCTTCTTGAAGACATGAAAAATGAGCCTAGATCTGCTCTTTGAGGACCGCCACTAGTTCTTAAGGACATTACAGATATTCAACTATTGCTTCTGTGCTCAGTGATTCACGAAAATACATTGTGCGCGTGTTGTAAACCGTACCCGGCCAGCTGCACCAAGTGCACAACAGTTTTATTCCACGATAATTGGCAGGCTCACGCGGCGTCGCACTAAGAGCCCACAAAATTCGCAGTCTACAGCTCTCAGGTGAGTTTTAACAAACTTACATCGCTAGCTTGCCAGCGCCTCTCTGCGCGCAACACAAAGCATGTTCTTCTATTATTATCTAGGTAGTGTGGCAGACATGGCGGCTCTTTATTGTTGTATGAACTACGCAGTGTTCCATTGCAGCGTAAGCTATTATGGCTCATTCCAATTGCCGTTTCGGTTGGCGACGTTGTCCGCCGCCGTCGCCGCCGGCGTCCGTCGCAGCTATTTCCTACCCACTACAGGGGGTTTGCCAAGAAATGGGTTGATCGTCTTGCGGAAGAAAAAGAAAGATTAAGGAGGTGTACGAATGATACTATAATGAATAACATGTACGGCATAAAGGGGACGTCAATAAATAACAACCATCATCATCATCACCATTATTAGCATCGTATCGCCCACTTGTCACGCGATGTGAGATGCGCGCCGCGTAGTGTCGATAGGTGCACACTTTGCATTGCTGTTGCATATTATTACGCCAGGTGGAATGCCATGTAACAATTGCATGGGTGGCGGCACAAGGTATAGTTTGTGTTTCTTATCAAGCATGTGGCTCCTACTCACTATAAGGGATTGGTCAAGGAATGAATGGTGAAGAAATGAATGGTCTTCAGGATGAAAAAGAAGAGGAAGGTGATGTATACGAAAATAATAGAATGAAAAACATGTATGGCATACCTGATTACATCAAGTAGGCTAGGTGACCATCTGTCACCGTCACACTTCAAAGGGGATGCCAAAAAAATTCGCAGTTCCGCCCGAAAGGCGGAGCACCGATTGCGATAGCAAATTAGTTGATAGCTGTACGAAGTAAGGATAGTAGTTTTATCGGCCGTGTGACTTGTAAATGTTCGCTTACTAACTAAATTAACAATGATAGAATGTGTAAGCGTGACTCAACGAAGACGCAGAAAGAAACAGACACACAGAGACAGCGCTGTCTTTGTGTGTCTGCTTCCTTCTACGTCCTTGTTCAGTCGCGCGCCCACATTCTGTCATGGACTCAAACGAACTCGCCCGTCAACGTGTTCTAACTAAATTAACCAACACGGTGTCACGCGCGCACTGGTAAACATGAAAACATCTCGTTCAATGAGCGCGGAAACTCACTGTGAAAATTCTGGAGTGAGGAATCGCGGCAGCAGCAAGCGAATTGACCTTCATGCATGTCTCGCTTCAGCGCGAACGATATGTCGAAGGCACGGCGCATACGAATCTACCGGCACTACGCACACTTTGCAAACATCCCAGATCGCTTTGAAGATGAGACCTGCACGGGCGCGCACTTTAGCGACGTAGCAGACCGCTTTCAAGACATACGAGCGCCGGCAACGCGTCCCTACGGCGTCGGCAAAAGCGTCTCCTAGGTATTCTTGATTGTGGCGCAAAATAGATTTCGTGAAAAGGGACAGAAAAAAAGAAGACAGTGATGCTGTCTTCTTCAAAACATTCAGATGACAAAGTCTCGATGCAAAGATGAACCCACCATGTGATGTAGGAGATTATGTAGCACGCCAGCCAAGGAGCCTGCCACAGCTTATAACAGCTGCGCTACTAAGAAGACAGCTTCACTGTCTTCTTTTTCTGTGCCTTTTCACGAAATGTATTTCGCGCCACAATCAAGTATACCTAGGATGTCTAGGCACCAACTTGCCCAAGAAGAAGTCCTTTTTGGCCAAAGCGTCTACTATGGTGTCCGCGATTCGTGCGGCCAATGCCATAGTAGACGCCGCGGTTGTCTCCGCTCTGTACGGAGCGGCGGGCGAGGAGGACATCGAGGCACCGTAGCAACCGCTGGAGAAGAACACCCCTCCTCCCTCGCTTGACCCCCCTATTTCGCGCGCCACAGAAGACGGCACACACACACGGGCCGCGTTCCTAGCTTGCGCACGCGAGATTGAACAGCGTTCGCCGGCTCACCCTCACGCGCTGTCACTCATACGGAACCTCACGGCGACGGGAGAAATGCGCCTGGAGTGTCCATATAATTGCTATCGCAATAAAATAATATTTCAGTACTCCTCTGCACGCAGTGTTCGAAAGAAAACCTCATTACGAATGTATTTCCGCTGTTTTTAGTGTCACACAGATATGCGTGCTGTGAACCACTACCTTGGCGACCAAGACAGTTAAGGCTGAAGCTGTTTTTCCAAGTATTCAACAATAAAGCTGGAATTAATAAAGGAACATACATAAAACAAACATTTCACGCTTCCTAAGCAGATCCCCATGTCCTAAATATAGAAATATACCGGTCCTGGATGCGCCTGTTCGCTGACGCTTTTTTTCCGAAGACCATCGCGGAATGGAACGATCTGCCTGAAGAGAAAGTTTGGTCTGAAAATGATTACTTGTTTACATCCATCATTTTTCCCCCTGCTGAAAGGGCTACAGCCAATGTGGGGTAATTCTTCAATAACAGAAATGAAATCCTGCAAACAAATCGATGTATGGTTTCAAGTATATACGAACGGGTGAATGTCTTATTTTCCCTTTATTCGGTTTCAAGTATAGCGCCCTTTGTAAA
The DNA here is from genome assembly GCF_023375885.2 of Dermacentor andersoni. Classification (NCBI taxonomy): domain Eukaryota; kingdom Metazoa; phylum Arthropoda; class Arachnida; order Ixodida; family Ixodidae; genus Dermacentor; species Dermacentor andersoni. The sequence continues at coordinate 73,419,213 of NC_092821.1, forward strand.
TACACTAGGGTGTAGATGGTGTCCAAATGCACACCCCAGAGACGGCTCTCTCTCGGTAACCGAAGCTAATCTCGAAGGAAATACGTTTGATAACTGCATGCGTCAGAAGCTAATTTAGGGTCGAAAACACGCGGCACACGGCGTGATTTTTTTGCAGCAGCGTTTACTTAAATCGGATATATATATGCCTGTGTGTGTGTATGTGTCATGCAGGAACATCGGCGGATTTGTGTCATGCTCCGGATGTGCTACGCTTTCACCACCTACAGCGGCGGTGTATGTAGGCAGCACTGCTTTAGTTAAATCTTGGCTTTGACCGCATATCTTGACACTGTACGATGCATTTCAGGCTGGAACCGAATTTCAAAGGGCCTTCTTGTTTTGTTTGGAGAGATTGTTGCACACTGCGCAGATCATCAATCCGGTACGTACTCGAGGGCACACTAGCTATTATCGCGCACTTTGCGCTTAGCCGAACTTTGCGCCGATAACTTGCCAGAGTACTCATTTAAGAACCATCTGTGTACGAGCTTTTTTTCTGGTATAAAATATTTTAATAGGTATACAAAAGTAAATGAAGATGCATTTAAAAAAGGTTCTCACAGTTTTTATTGCGTAATATTTTTGCTTTAAGCAAAGGTCCCGTACCCTCTAAGCCAGAGAAGAAAAGAAACATTCTGAGGCCTCAGAGCGCCCTAAATAATATAATGTAATAGCTCTTCGACAACCAGCTTTGGTTTCGTTTCTACAGTGCTGTGACGTCATGATGCCTTATGTGGAGTGGGGTTCTCCTCCGTGCTCTTGGGACAAAGGAACGACAACACAGCAGTGCAAAACAATCACAAGGGCATTTATTGCACCTTTCATAGATCAATGCCTGCTAGCCGAGTTGCTATCCCCAAAACATGCCGATGGGCGCGCGACAAATCTAGGAAGTCGGACTCACCGCGACCGGATAGCGAGCAAATATGTTCGCCCCATGTTGGATCCCAACGCCTGGTCGTTCGCGCGTACGGTCACGCGAACGGTGGCGCGTTCGAAGGCGGCCACGCGAGACGGTCTCGCAGAAGCATGGATCGGCGCACCCGCGGCACGGCACGTCCGCACTGCTTGCTGTCCCGAACCAAAGAGGAAGCGCCTTGTCTTTCGGCGCCCAAGTAACCCCGCCTGTCAGCGGCGTTAGCAGCGCAACACTCGCGCCATCTCTCGTACTGCGCCTCAACCACTCCGACCGCCGCGGGCGCCAGGCCACGCGAGCCGTGCGGGAAAACAACATATAAGGGGACGCGTGAGAGTCGCGCATCCCCACAATGGTTACGTGGAAACAGGACACAGCGACGTTTTGACACTCGCGCCGGCTCGCTCGGTGAACTGCTACGCTGCTAAATTGGCCCTCACGAGTACCCGCACACGGGGCAACCGAGCGAGCCGTAGAGACTGTAAAAACGTTACAGTGTCCTGCTCCCACGTTACCGTACACTGTCATGACTTCTCAACGCAGTATCATACTAGGAAGCGAAACCCAAACTGGCGGTAAAGCTATCATAATAAATCATTTGCTGTTCTCTGAGTCTTGTCACTGTTATTTTTTTCTGGGGACTAGAAACTGAGGAATTTCACTCAATGCTAAAGAAATGAATACTTCGAAAAATGATGTTAGTACTCCTTAATGTGTTACGCAGTTGCCAAGAGGGCGGGTAGTCCAGTCTAAAAACTCTGGGCTGTTGGTTTCGCCTCATTGGTGAGCACTGACGTTGAAGCCGTGCTTCCGTCATTGTAACAAAATTATTGTAGTGTTTTCGCGGGGGGAAAACCGCAGCCGAAGGAAGAGACGTAAGCAGAACCAAACATGGTTTATTCCATGACGGCTCGTAGTGGAATGCCGGCCCGGTGGCCACATGACTGGGCTAATATAGCAAGCTGTGGTGATAGTCGCGCCGCCGCTATAGCTCCAGCGGCAATGATAACACAACACTCCTCCGTCTTTGTTTTAGAGGGTGCACTTGTAGCCTTGTACAGTAGTTAAAGAACGGGCTTAGTATCGCTCGGGTGGACGGCGTTGTCTTGAAGGGTAGCGCCTTTGCGGAGCTGATGTCTCTGATGGAAGAGCGGGAGCTGGAGGGACGGACTCCCCGGGTACCGGCTCTTCTGACGTTCGCTGGTCACCAGTCTGGCCTTGAGGGAAGACCAGGAACCCCTTTGAGAAGTCGGAGTCGGATGCCCTTGGTGTCACCATAGGGCCGGCGCCAGCCAGCAGCTGGTCGAGATGTCAACGCCAGATGAACTTGCCTCGGTGTGTGGTTACCATGACTTTGTACGAGACTGGTCCAGTCTTCTTCAGAACGGTCCCACGAACCCACTTCGTTGAGTCTCTGTGATTGCGAACTAGAACACTGTCATTAACACAAAACAGTCTCTGTTGGACCTGCGCTGCTGCATTTGGGTGAATTGACTGTGCATCACCTTCCCATCCACTGTAGGCTTCATTGCATCCAGCCTGGTGCGCAATCTTCTACCCATCAACAGGTCAGCTGGAGCTTCTCCAGTCGTAGGGTGAGGTGCATTTCGGTACGCCAATAAGAAGTTGTGAAGTGTTTCTTCGAGAGACTTACCGGGAGATGACTTGCGTAGAGCAGACTTCAACGTTTGCACGAAACGCTCCGCCAGACCATTTGTGCTTGGGTGATAAGGGGCGCTCACGACATGTCTGGCCCTGACGTTCCGCATAAGCGCCTTGAACTCTTCGGACACCAGTTGTGGTCCATTGTAGGACACCACCGTCTCCGGCACTTCGAATCTGCAGAAAAGTTCACGCAAGCAGGCAACAGTACGCTCGGACGTTGTGCTTCGCATAACCAACACTTCCGGCCACTTTGAGTATCTACAACCACTAAAAACATAGTTCCTCGGAAAGGTCCCGCGAAGTCCAAGTGAATTCGCCTCCACGGTGCGGTCGGTCATGACCAGGGATGCAGAGGTGCCTTAAATGGATCATTCCGTTGTTCCTGGCAGGCTTGGCAACTTCGTACCTTTGTCTCTAAGTCTGCATCAACTGACGGCCACCACACGTAGCTGCGAGCCAGCTCCTTGCTCCGAACAATGCCAGGATGACCTAGGTGCAGTTCGTCGAGCATGGATTCTCTAAGAGGGGACGGAATAACAACCCTCAGGCCATACATGAGGCACCCTTGATGCAGGCTGATCTGCAAACATCTGTCGAAAAATGGTTTTAAGCTCGCATCTCGCAAATGCAATGGCCAGCCTATGCTTGCAAGCTGGAGCACTTTACTGAGCACCGGATCACGTGCTGTAGCGAGCGCAATATGTTTAGCGGACACCGGCATAGAGTCCAGACGCAAAGCATAAAACGATTCCTCGCCTTCGGAAGTGCCGTCTTCAGGACCCTGGAGCGGGAACCTTGACAAAAAATGTGCTTCTGCATTGTCACTGGACTTTTTGTACACGAGCCAGTACTTGTAAGCCGACAACGTGTTAGCCCATCGCTGTAAGCGTGCCGCTGCAATTGGTGGAATGCCTGTTTTTTGCCCCGAAATTGTTTGCAATGGCTTGTGATCCGTAATCAACGTGAAACATCTGCCATAGATCTAGAAATGAAACTTTTTTACGGCAAAGATAATGGCCAGCGCTTCTTTTTCTAGCTGACTGTACTTCTTTTCGGCCTCAGTTAATGTGCGCCACGCATAAAACACAGGCCGAGAGCTTCCATCTTTAGTTACATGAGAAAGTACTGCGCCCACGCCGTATTGGGAAGCGTCACATGCTACTTGCAAAGGTTTATCTGGGTCGTAATGCGCCAGGATCGAGGATGACGCCAACGCTTTCTTGATTTCCTCGATCGCCCTTTGACACGATTCATCTCAGAGCCATGGCTGATCGCGACGCAGCAGTTTGTAAAGTGGACTCGCCAGAGTAGACGATCGAGGAACAACCTTCCCGTAGTAATTTACAATGCCCAGAAACGATTGTAGTTGCTGCTTGCCTGTGGGTGCGGACGCTTTCATCAGCGCTTCTATCTTGTCTGGCGTTGTGCCGACACCTGCTGCCCTGATAACATGACCCAGATACTGTAGTTCCGTTTGGAAAAATGAACACTTTTCTTTCTTTACTCGAATGCCGCGCTCAGTCAACCGCTTCAGAACCGCTTCGAGATTTGCAAAATGCTCGTCTGACGTCTTGCCGGTGATGAGAAACGCCATCCAAATAGCAGCTGACGCCTTTCAGGTCTTTCAACATTTTGCCCATAATTCTTTGGAAAATAGAAGGTGCCGAAGAAACCCCGAACGGCAGCCTGTTTACGGAAAAAAGTCCTTTATGAGTATTTAGTGTCAAATACTTTCTTGACGACTGACATTACTACCTGCTCATAGGCTCGATTTAGGTCAATTTTAGAAAATTCTTGGCCCCCTACGAGCGCTGTGAACAACTCGTCGATTCTCGGGAGTGGATAGCGATCAGTTTCAAGACAAGGGTTTAGGGTGGTCTTAGAATCGCCGCATAGTCTTATGCCACCGTCCTTCTTTACTACTGGAACAACCGGCGTGGCGTAGTCACTTGTCCCGACTCGCGAAATGACTCCCATGTCTTCCAACTTTTTAAGCTCAGCCTCGACTGCTGGTTGCAAAGCAAAGGGAACACTTCTTGCCTTCATAAATTTTGGCACGCTACCTTCTTTCAGGTACAATGTCGCTCTTTCTTCTGTAATTGTCCCCAGTTCGTCCTGAAACAGTCTGGTACCTGTCTAGAAGAGCGCGCAGTCTGGAACAGGCAGAATCGTCCCACCTGGGAATAGCGTTGAACTTGAAAATACGGCTCCAGCCGAGTCGGATGGCTTGCAACCATTGTTGACCTAGCATTTACAATCAAACGGACAGCCCTTTTCTGTAATCTAGAAAGCCTCAGAATGTTGGAAATTGTGGTGGTTCCCCAGACAAGGTAGCAATAGCACAGTTTTTGAAGGAAAAGTGAATTATACAACCACAGTTTTACATTCTCAGGCAAAAGAAAACGTGCGCGATAATATACCAAACATGCGAGAAAGGCTGGAACAAACAGAAGCAGACTGCAAATCCCAGGACATGTTTTCATTAATGAGTGCACTAAGACATTTCACAGCAGCAACCACCTCAGTTTTTGATGTACTAAGAAAAAGCGCTAAATCAAAGTTGACTTTCTTGTTTTTAGCTCTAAATAAAACCGTTTTTGTTTTAGACGTACTTATATTTAGCGAGTTGTTCAAACTCTAGGTATGCAGTTTCTCGAGCACATTACTTGCTCGGGTTTGAATTTCCAATAAATCTGATAAACCTTAATGGCGAACTGCACCTCCGCCGCGGGTCGACCCAGCATTGCACTACCTTCGGGATCGGCTCGCGTATGGGGAGTGCTTAATACCCGCTTCACTTCCTCCGCGGGTCGGCCCGGTATTGCACTATATATATATCTTCAGGATTTCTTTTTCTATAAGCGGCATCGATAGTGGGGAAAGTAGCCCTTAACAGCTGCGCTGTAAAAACGAAACAAACCGTGAGATAGTCGAAGCATATCTTATGTATAAAGATTCCGCCTCATAAGTCAAACGTTCATCGCCTTGCATCAAAAAGAAGCAGAATTTTTTTGAGTGGCATAATTTCCCGATGGACCTTGCATATCAGGCACGCATCACGTGGCTCTGTGTATCTCTATAGTATTGTCAGTGCAATAAAACATTCGGCTGTGATTCAGCGCTTGTGTTGTATGAATCCTTATCTGTCGTCCGTTTGCCACTGTCCGTTTACGAAGACGTTAAGCTATCGAATCGCCTAGCTTGCTCTTCTGATCAAGCGTGTTACCATGTTACTGCTTGTGTTTCACGGAGAGGTGGAACCAGTCAACTTGCCATAACGCAGCTTTTATACCGTCATCCCCACCACTTATCTACATCAGTGCATTTGTGTAGTAAATAAACTTTTCTTATCTCATTTTAGATCTTTAACACTCCTAATGCATTTTCTTCATTTCACCTTTAAGGTACTGATGGAAGAAATACGGCTGAATGTGACCAACCTGCTACATTCTGCGAATGTGAGAAACGGCATTCTTTACCTACTGTGGCTTTCTGGGCGAATTCACTGCGCGCAAGGAAAGCCCGTTGAATTGCATCCGCGAATTCCAGCTAACTATAGATTAAGCATGAGAAATTGTGTACCAGGGATACCTTGCCTGACAACATTTGCAGTAACTCTCCCTTGCCCCCGCCCACCCCGAAAAAAATTTCTGGCTATGCCACCGATGTCCTACGGTTTTTCTACTTGAAATGAAACACGCCATGACCGATACACAGCATCATGCATCGCTTCCAATTCTAGCTCGGCTTAGTTGCATATATTGGCTTTCTAACTTCATGGGCATCTTTTTTTCTCGTTTCAGACCTGCGCTTTGAAGCACATACCGCGTGAAGAAAAATACGCTCTGGCAATTTTGGCATATTTTGCAGATTTCGTTTCTGGATAAAATGAGAGGCCCGTTGCAAATAAACAAATAATGCCTCCTTTCCTCATTTATATCGCGAAACTTCTTCAAATACAAATGTCAACAATCCACCTGTGTCGCCCTATATTTTACTTTATTTCTGCTGTCACGCATTCCTATAGTAAGACAATATTTCGGTACGCCGAGCATATTTCACATGCATCCGCAGTTGGCTAAACAGCGTTCCTCTGCTTTGTAGCAGTTTTTACTGCGAAAGCGTTGCATGCGCCGTGATGTGGAAAATGCGGCTAGCGTTCGGCGTTAAGAGGAAGCTTTAGCTCTGGCCCGACTCCACTGCCGCCTATTCAAATACACGTAAAGCACAGAAACGGATAACCAATGGACCGATTTTAGTGAAATTTGTTGCAATTGTGAGCGAAAGCTAAATTCTAGTGACTGTTGGAAGTGGAATTTCGATTCAGGGCCTGAATTTCTTAAAAAAAGAATTTTGTCAAATTCGTAAACTTGCGAAAAGAGAAGCACGAAGTTTACAGTTTCGTAGCTCTGCACCTAGAAAACATCGCAGTTCCGTCAATTGCATTCATTAGAGCATGTAACGCGGACAAAATTGATACAATATATCTTATGTGAATGTGTCACCTTCTTTACAAGGGTTTTGAAAAAGTTGTGCGCACAAATTAGTGGTCGGTTTCAATTGAATTTATAACATATCAATTTTGTCCGCTTTAGATGTACTATTAGGTGCAATTAGCATAAGTGTGAGATCGTCTCTCGTTGCTGAGCTACAGAGTTGTAAACTTCACAGTTTTGTTTTTTTAAGATTTGTGATTTTTGCCAATATTTATTTTAAAAATGCATAACCTAAGTAAGAAATTCGTGACTAACAGTCACTATATTTTAACTTCTTGTTTTTAAATGCAACAAACATAATGAAATTTGGTGAAGTGGTAGCCGAGAAAACGATTTCATCTTTCCCATGTATTTAGATAGTAGGCCTCGAACTAAAGCTTCCTCTTAAGATCCGATAGTACCAAAAGGGCCAAATCCACGTGACCAAATTATGACGTCATGTTCCTGGCGCTGGACCTCCTGCGGCTCGCAATGCGAAATCTCACGCTGAACAGCCACGGCGTCGGAGGGACGCCGTGGCCTACATAAGAAAACAAATGAGTTTGCCAAATACGAAAATTGAGTTCCCACGTTCAAAACCGACCTGTCCCATTCCCAAAATTAACTTGGCCCATCAATAAAATTTAGGTGGCCTAGACTCAAAACATTGACTTCGCCCAATTCGAAAATTGAGTTGACCGACGTTCAAAGCCAACTTGGCCCACTCCCAAATTTGACTTGGCCCAAAATTTGGGTGCCCACCCCCAAAGTTGACTTTTCCGTATTCGAAAATTAAATTGACTTGGACCACTCTCAAAATTAACTTGGCCCGCTTCCAAAATTGACTTGACCCACCCCCGAAGCTGGCTTTGCCCAATTCGAAAACTTGGTTGACCCAACTTCAAAACCGACCTGGCCCACTTCCCAACTTGACTTTGCCCAATTCGAGCACATGACGAAGTGAAAAGCCTCGCGCGGAAGAATCATACTGCTTTCGCATTCAATGTACGTAAGAAGACCTAAGTACCTTTGTTACTTTTTCCCGGGGTACCGACTGGCGGCAGGGGTAGTGGAGTGGTTTGGACACATTCTAAATCTTCCAAAGTCACTCTTCCAAAATTCCAGGCTGTTTCCACCGACCCGGAAACAGTCTGGGAGCTGTGTTCAAGCGACCGTGCAAGGCCACGTGGCACAACTCAAAAGAAACCAGGTTTGGCAATTTTTTGCATCCATGTTTTCATTTCAAGCAGATATAGCAACACGTTTAATCAAGGACGACCGTTAGGCCTATAACGACGGCCGTGCTCCGAGGCCTTGCGTGCAGGGCAGTGGACATTGTGCAGCCGGCAATACGAGTGCGAAGCGGACGCTTCCTACTAGACGCAGCTCAATGCCAGAAAAAACGAACGCACGCCTGCGCAAGGCAGAAGTTCCGAGGCAGCTGAGAGTAGCACAGCCCCCAGTTATGTCCACGACAGGCCGCCACAAGCAGAAGGCCATCTTCGATGCCAGCGTCGAACGCAACCAATTGAGAAGCCCTTTGCCAAACTCCAAGGCTGGCTCCGAGCTCAACAAAGAACCCTGAAGACGCAAGCACACAAAGGGTGGCACAATGAGCCACGTCTTCCTCTACACTGCTTGATATTGCACTGCGGCACCTTTTAACTCTACTCGAAAAGGTTCAGAACCTGAAAGTTAGTCTCTAGGCAGACGACGTCACCATGTCGGGACCCAAGTTTCTCGAGCAGAAATCGAAGAAACTATACAAAGAGGTCTAAGCACTGTTCAAAAGTATCTTAAGAGAATATATTTGTGTTGCTGATCGAGAAAATCCGAATAGGTCCTTACTCAAGACCAAGGCGCCACAGCAGAAAAATCTCGCAACCACATATCCCTCAAGGTAGATCACAAACGAGTATCCCGCAGGCGTTCCATCCACATTATTGGCTTCACAATGCTAGAAGAGGGAAGGGCAAATGAACAGGTTGGCAAAGTAATTAGACAGACCCACCAGATCATTTGAATAATGACGAGGATCACGCGATGCAGACGTGAACCCAAGGAATATGAAATCAAGGAAATAATAGAAGCTTTTGTTATTTCTCTATCCATGCACGCCTTCCCGTACTACAAAAAATCTTCCAAGCAATAAAATACAATTGAACGCGCAATTCAAAAAGCCACTAGTATTGCACTTGCAGTGCCTCAATATGTGTCCGATAAGAGCCCCAAGGAGACAGGCCGTTGAATACATTAGAGGATAAGATAGACATTAATGGCCAGACACGAATACATAGACTTCGACCAAATTCCCAAGGAAGAGTCACCCACAGGCTTCAGGGCCACGATACCGACAACTTACCTCCCATTATACCAGCACCCAATGCCCGGAATGGCCTTCCACGCCTCCACACCAAGCGAATCCCTAATCATATGCCCCAACAATCCCATCATGCCTGTCAGGATCACAAAAGCGTGCTCTTGCAGCACTTGTCTCTTTCCAAAGTCGCAACCATTTATTAAACCGATGCAAGTTTTTCAACGAGTACGCTACTTGTTCAGTCACGCAGCGTCATACCAACCACGCCAGGGCCTTCATCCAGACTCCAGACAGAAGAAACAGAGATCGTCACTATAGCAGAAGCGTTTACGCTAGTTGCCCATCCAACTACCAACATCATAAGTCTATTCGAGACCAAGTATGCATGCACAGCGTTCTAAGCCAATGCACTGCCCTGCCATATCCTCCATGAACTATAAACATATTTGCACAAAGATCCCAACATTAGTGCCTCAGTCGAATGGCTACCTGTCCACCAGGGGAATTGGAGGGAAGAATAGAACTCGCGAGCTCTTCCGAGGAGAAGTCAATCCGGGACCTTCTACCCACTGGCCAGCGGGCATTTTAGCATGAGGACTATACGGAAGTTCGACCGCGAAGTGCGACTCACTCATCTAGAAACCTTCAAGAAGGGACAACGTTGTTACCTTCCCCATCCTACGTCTTTAACAGAGCAGACGGCACGCTTATCCGGAGAGCGCAAACATCCTCTCTTCCCAAGGCTCCCATTACACGTACGCCTTCCTGGAAAGTCCCGCTGGTCTCACTGCCAGGGCTATTCTAATACTCAGCATCAGCTGTGGGCTTTCTCCCACATTCAGCACACACTACAGCCGATCCTTTTCCTGGAGCGAATGGATTACTCCCCCTCAAATTTTACGACGAACATGCTGGTGCCCTTCTGGTACAGCACATAAGAAAGACTTTTGATCTAGAATAGTTCGCAACTATCTAGACTCCGGACCTGGAGCACAATTCATGTTTACGTCTCTCTCTCTCTCTCTCTCTCTCTCTCTCTCTCTCTCTCTCTCTCTCTCAGGCACACGAACAATACCGGCGTTATGAGAAACGCTTCCTGGAGGTACTACTGAAACAGCTGCGATGCCGTCTCGTACTCCGAATCATCAGGCATCACTGAAAACATCGCGATCACGAAACGCCGACGAGGGGGAAGACGGCGAATGGCAGTCGCCAAGGCAAAAGAGAGTAGAACGCAGCAGGTCTCGCCGGGACGTTTCACTCGTACTGTCGCTCATCGCGATAATGTAGGCGAGTCGGCCATCCTTAGCCACTCAGTCCATACTGGTTTGGATTTGCAGCCTAAACTGTACAAACCGAAAGTTCAGCACAGAGAGCAGTACGGCATGACCTGTATCAGCAAGAGATAAATACAGCGGATACTGGACGATTGCCTCGGTAAGAGGGGATTCACCGGATTCTCTATTCAGAAATGTACACACTCTATCGGAGTGAGCCTCAGAAACCTCACAGCAGTGCCTCAGCTCATGATGATGCAAGATATTTAAGCTGATCCATTCATCCGCATACACCAACGTCTAGAAGTGTACGGTGAGGGGCTAGTTGGTATTTGTTCTCATAAATACACCAACGTATTGCGTGACTGCGTTCAAGGAAACTGAAGTTGTTTTGAAATCGAAATATTTGTGGTGTTTTGGGAAGCTCGTGTAGTATTATTCAACTCCTGAAATTATTTTCATTATAGTCCATGTCGCTGCGCGGCAATCGTCGATCAAATTTCAGTCGAAGCTCCGCCCCTCTCGAGCGGACGACGCAGCAGAGGAGGAGAGGGCGAAAGGAGAACCACCGGAAATGACATCAACATGGTAGTCACGTGAGCCTTCCGCCCAGCTCGTCGGCTTTGAAACAGCCCGTTTCGCATATCATACGGGCTTTCTGCAGTGATCTTCTGCGGGGAAGAAGAGTGTGTTCAATAAGCGTGCGTAATCCTCAGTAAGCAAACCCTGTTCCTGTGATATCAACGTTGTGTTTAACCGCGTTTTGCAGTCTTTCGCATTGACATAACCGGTGGTCGCGGCAGTCTGGTTGTATAGTTTAACGAAACTAATTTGAATAGTTGTTTCGTCGCTGTGCTAAAAAATAAAGAATTTAATAATTATTAGAACAATGTCTTGTTGAAAGCATATCATCGACAGTCACGTATTACCACCAAAGCTTATTGCACGTGTGTATAAAATGAGCACGACTGCTGCTTAACTTGGTCACAAATGCAGCCCGTGGCGGCGGTCGGGAAAAGACCACATTCACGTAGCAGTTTTGATTTGCAGTTGATCGCGGTAACGTCCCAGAAGTTCCAGAAACAAAGTTGTTCGAGCTGTGTCCGAGCTGCAAAAATAAAAAAATAAAAGGAATAAAGAGAAGCAAATACCTTGAATTGCAACAGGCCATGAAATATACCTACTGGGGACGCTACAGCGGGGTCATTCCTTGCTCGAACGTCTGTATATACAGAAAGGCCGTCTCGCGTCACCGCGCTAGGCGCACGGTACTGCAGAATGATATTGAACATGGCGACCACTGTAGCAGACGACGAGGTTGTCGGCACACTGCCCGGAGCGGCAGGCAAGAAGGGCATCAAGCCACCCAACATGTACTTTGTCCCCTTGCCGTGCGGAATTCAGTATGTTGGACAAACTGGGCAGTGTGCGAGTGCGATGTTAAGTAAGCATCAAAGACAGATAGAGAATCAAGATCGATGCGGGTGCATTTAACGCAGCACTGCAGTTCGTGCGTGTTCGTCCCTACGTTCAAAGACAGAACCCTAATTTGCAGGCACAAACACAAGGATCAAAGCCTAATTCTTGAGGCCTTCCACATTAGGAACAAGGAAAATTGCGCTATCCAGGCGCCTGTCACGTTGAGTTGCGAAGAGGTAGAATTGTCCCGAACCAATCCTAAATCAAAATGCTTGCGGCAACGTGAACGCGCAATAACCATCATATGCGCGCTCATATTTATTCTTGCGTTGTCATTGTCGAATTCCGCCTGTGTGAAAAGAAACAGAGGGGAAAGAGAAGACTGCAGGAATGTTTTCATACGCCATGTCGCTTGAGCCCAGGGTTGGAATCTTCAAACGTGTAAGTCTACGCTTATGCGTATTAGTTTGTCCTCTTTTCCTTGTTCTTTCACGTAGAATTCAGTTCACAGTCAGCAATATGTTTGCTCACTTCATCTCTTGCCATTGCCTTCTTGTCGCACTGCAGTTAGCAATGAATCAACACCAACTATCCCGACTTTCAGTTCTGTAGGTTATAAATTGTAGCTGGCTGGAGTTCAGCTGTTCTTAACATCTGCGCAAATTCAACAATAGCATTCGCACCGTAATTTTATATCAGGAGACTAAAAACAGCCCACGGCGTTTGCAATTAATATACTTGTCCTCCAATGTTTAAACAAAATTTGGCCTCCCGTCAGTGCTCTGCTCGCGGCGGAGGTCTCTTGACACAGGCGCTCAAATCCCTGTTCCCATCATTCACGTGCATAGTGCGTCGAAGCACCTGTAGGCGTCTGCTTAGCAGGACTTGCGTTGGGACCGCCCGATCACTGCGCCTTAGCGACGGTGACCTGTTGTGACAGTGTTGACCACCTTGCAGTATGGGCTCCCCTGATGTTTCCGTCCGTGGGCGTGCCGCCATCACCTCACCGTTGAGCATATTTGTCATTCTGATCTCATTAATGGTCCGCGCCAGCCACGAGCAAGAACGGCTGAGGTGGTGCGGTAAACGACTCAGTAAGTATACATATATATGCAATACAAAGAGTAAGTATACAGCCCAAGTACACAAGCGCGCCGAGCTCGATGTATTACAAGCGCGAGACACTGTATCTGCTGCAGCTTGTTTAATATGTTTGTAGTTCGACGACACGGTACGAAAGAAAGCACTTGTGGTCAAGACAAGCTCACCACTCGAAGCTCAAAACTAAGCAACGCTCCTTTTTTATTCCAGAATAGTGTTTGCCTGAGCTCGCCGGTTGCACATAGCATAATTGGTTTCCAACGTACTGACGCGGACAGAAAGAGACGACAACACACGCTGGACTGAATGTTTATTATTCATTTCCCACACTTTTATAACACAAGACAATCAACGCTCCTTTATTGTTTTTGTTTTCTGGTGTCATGCCAATTGTCCGTCTCTTAGCGTGAAATATCGTCTTTGTGCAAGTAGCCCTTTTCTTTTTCTGTTAGTAGTATCAATGGTTTCCTGCATGATTGCCCGATTCTGTCAGTGGTCATGGCTTCTAAAATTTCGTGCGTCAGCTTGTCCTGGCTTTTTCCTAGAACCTTGATGTCGTGAAATTGAACGGTGCAATGGTGCTGGCGATGATGAAAAGCGAGCTGCTCAGCGGAGATTCTTTCCAGGGACGGTGCATGCTCGCTTGTCCTGTCATTGATACACCTGCCTGTTCCTCCTGTATATCGTCCGCCACATGATAAAGGTATATCACGTATCACACCCTGTCTTGCAGGTAATGTGCTTCTCCTTGTGGCGTATTGTGCATTGCTTACTTCTCTGGCCATTGAATCGTGCATACATCGAACACGCCTTGCTTGGTGCTCAGCATACAACCGTTCTGCTTTTCTTTCCAGCTATCGTCTTTAGCTTGTGGGTCAGGCCACGTACATAAGGCACAACGGCGACCTTATTCCTTTTTTGTGGAATGTTTTATTCTTGTTGAACCTTGCTGTTCAGGGGTCTCGTCTTCTTCAGCAACCCTTCAGCGACCCTTGTAAGCTGGCCTCTGGCATAGCCAGCGTTGTTGAGCCTGGCTACCTGGTGCATGAAGCTCTCTTCCATTACGTGATGACACGACTTCTTTAGGGATACCTGTAGCACCGTGGTCACGGTGGCTCATTTTGCATTCTTGGGATGGTCGAAAATGCATGGCAGGAACACATTGCAAGAGTGCGTTTCGTACTTCCATCATCCGCATTGCTTTTTGAAGGTAATGGCCAAATGAAGAAGCCTAATTCATTTTCTTTCTATAATTTCAAAGGTGAAGTTTAAATCTGGACATGCTACATGGAAAGTCGCAAAGACATCTCCCCTACATTTGCTTAGTTCTGGCTCATATGCTGTATTGTACAACACGAGAAAATCATCCACGTAACAAAATATTGCTAGAACGTGGTTGTCTTTTAAGTCATTCTCAATTATTCTGCATAGTGCTGGGAGGGAAAGGTCACACAAGTACGGTGCGACTCGTGAGCCGATGCACACTCCGCTTCTCTGAATGTAGCATTGTTCCCCAACATAAATGACAGTTGCATTAAGATAGCAGGATAGAAGCTCGAGGAAGGTGTCCAAGGAAACGTCAGCCTTATTCTAGAATAGTACAACGCCTTTACCCTCGTAGCACCGCCAAGATATGAGGGTGAATCAGAAAGTCTTTGCCCCTACTTTTTATTAGCCAAAATAAAGTACATACAGGTAATTACAAATAAAATATACGTATTATTCTACGTACCTTACACTATTTTTCCACGTAGTCCCCACACCGGTTCAGGAATTTGTCCCATCGCAGCATTAAATTTGAGATGCCCCTGTAATGGAATTCGTCCGGCTGACTGTGGAACCACCATTATGCTGCTGTCTTGGCTTCATCGTTGCACGTGAATCGCTGCCTTGCCAGGAACTTCTTCAGCGGAGCAACAACGTGGAAATCACTAGGGGCAAGGTCCGGACTCTCCAAGTGAAATGACCGGAGCTTGTGGCCGGTTCTTATTGCCACATGTGACCTCGCACTGTCGTCGAGGATAACCGCGTTGTGTACATAAGGATCTCTCGGCGTTCTCGCCTGATGGCAGCGAGAAGACGTGAGAGTATGGAACAATAACTGTTGGCATTGATGGTTGCACCTTGTGGCACGAAATCCAGCAGGAGCGGTCCTAAGCGATCCCAGAAGACCGTTAACATAATTTCCCAACAGATGGTACTGAACGGCATTTTATTTTGTTACAGGTGAACCCTATGCTTCCCCACCATGCTCTGCTGCTTTGATTCCGGCGCGAAATGCAGCATCCACCTTTCATCGTCAGTAACAATACGGTCCATGAAACTTTACCTTCCTCGGCATACCGTTGCAGATGATCCAGTGAAGCAATCATTCGCTTGCCTTTCATCATGTCATCAACTGCCTAGGATCCCGCGGACATGAACCCTAAGGACCCCTGAACGACGTCGTCAACACTCTCACACGAAATTCCAAGCTCCCGGAAAATATCCTTGAGAGGCACATGCCGATCCACTTTCATCATTGTATCCACGCGGGAAATGTCGTCAGTCAGCGACGCACGCGGCCTCCCCGAACGCTCATAGTCATGCAAGTCTTCACGGCCTTTTGCGAACTCACAACACCGCCACCTCACAATTCGCAAAGCGAGACACCTTTCCCCATACTTGAGCTGCATTTCCCTGTGGATTTCGGTCGGCGTTCGCCCCCTTGCTCCATAGAAAACGAATCACACTACGTTGCTCGTACGCCGTGGACGTGTGAAGCACACCCTCCATGTTCGACAATTGACAGCAGCGCTGTGCCGCGGAGCTACCGCCAGGTAAGGCCGGGCTGGTTCAATAAAGGTCCACCGCTGGGATATGTTGACTTTGCATTTACAGCCGTAATTTATTGACTATAAAAATAGGGGCAAAGACTTTCTGATTTGTCCTCATACCTGAATGGGGGCCGGAGTAATACATATGTCTGGAATGTCGACAGGAAAATCTTCCAAGACCCCCGAATCACGAGAATGAAGGTAGTGTATAAAAGCTTCCGAGTTTTCGATTCTGTATGAGTCGTGGACGTGGAAGCACGACAACTGCATTGCGAGATACGTTGAAACTTGTGCCTGCCACGTGTTCCTTTCCGACACGATGACCCTGAAAGGAATGTTTTCTTTGTGGGTCTTCGCTGTAAAAACTGCAGAAAGGGTAGTACCATTCGAGTCCTTGACTTGTGTGCATAGGTGGCCCACGTTCACGTGAATTAGGATATGCATTACATTCTTTCTTGCCTCAAGTATTCGTCGATCTTCAACAGGACGAAGTTTTTCTTCAATGCCTTAAAGATTTTTCTTCAAGGCTTCAAAGAAAAAACAAGAAAGAAGCATTGGCTGTCTTATGCTGTAAAAGTGTGGGAAATCAATAATGAATATTCAGTTTCTAGTCCAGCCTGTATCATTGCCCCTTTCTTTTCGTGTCAGTACGTTCTGCTGGAAACTAGTTGTTTTTATTTATTATTTACATGCTTTCTTTAACCGCATGTGTGACATGCTGTATGAATGGTAGTTAATTTCCATTTATAAGCTACCAGAGAAGACAGAAAGCTGTTTATTTAAAAGCAGACTGGTTATAGCCCGCGCATATTCACCTACATGCTATGCTACTCTGCAGGAAACGGGCGGAGGGAAAAAAATCACCGAGAAGAAGGTGGGCTAAAAAATGAAAAAAGAATAGAGAAAATGTTAAAGTATTTTGTTATCGGCAGCAGAGTAAGTCTCCCAGGAGATATAGACCGATAATGGAGGTAATTCTTGATGGTAACTACAACAAAAATAACATTTTTGGAATCAATATATAAAAACAATAAGTTATGGGTTTCGAGCTACGTCGATAAGCAAGGTCAGGGACCCAGCGTTTGTGCCCAAATCAAGAAGCTTTGGTTAAACTTTTCCGTGTTCATCTGATATCTTTGCCGCTCGTCCCTGTAGGTATGGCTCTCAAGCAAGATGTGTTGAGAGACTCCACGGCGCCGCAGTTGTCCCAACGTAGACCTGTAGTCAGGCCATTGAGAAAAATAAGGCTGTTCTTATGAGCAACGTTTAGCCGACGCCGGCGATAGAGGGTTTTTAGATGCTGCAGTAGATATTGTGGTAGCTTTGGAGTTCAGAACCAATGTTCCACAAAACTTGTATTTGTTTGAAGGCGAGACCAGCTTCTGTTCCGTTCAGTGAGCACACAGCACCGCGGCTTAAGCCTCACATTTAGTAAAAAAGAACACTTATATAAATCTAAAGTGAACTGAGCTACCTCAGCCACTTTTTTCTTACCTATAATACGAGTACCAATGTGATCGTCGCCCTCACGAGCTACCTCATCTGTTGTTTCCTTACCTACAATACGAGTATCACAGTGTCCCGGAAGCCACATCCAAGTGCTACCACATGTTCACCATATGATGTCAAGTCGTGTAGGGGTGTTCTGTCATAGTCAAGAATGTGACTGCTTGATGTTGAGTTTTTTTGTTCAAAGGTTTTGCTACGCTGATTTTGAGTGTACGAGAATTGTCACTTGTTGTTGACGTTGCAGTAGTACGCGTATGTATTTCAAGGCCTGTTTCAATCACGTACAGCTCGGCCGATGATGCTGACGTTACCCTCTCTAAACGCCGCGAAGACAAAAGACAGGGAGGTTGATCATGCGGATCGCCAGCCTTCTAGAAACACAGGCTGTGGCGGTAGGCGAATGGAAGTCACCCGCCATGGTGACTTTGGCTTTGCGCTGCGAAGCCCGAGGGCGCGGGATCAATTACCGGCCGCGGCGGCCGCATTTCGGTGGAGTCGAAATGCAAAAACGCTCGTGCACCGTGCCTTGGACGCACGTTAAAGAACCGCAGGTGGTGACAGTTAGTCCGTAGTCCCCCACTACGGTGTGCCTCATAGTCATATCGTGGTTTTGGCACACAAAACCCCATAATCTTTTTTCTTCTTTCTCGCTTGATGACGGGTGATACCATGCAGGCGATATTTTTGTCTCTAAGCAAGCTAATCAATAAGGCAGCTATACGAGGTCATTGAAGCCCATGAAGCATTACTTGAAGTCCGGCGGCAGTCGAATTGCTTGATTCACTAGCGACGCAAGTTGGCCCGGTTCAAGCTGCTTTGACTCCGAGGTCACGCTCGAGTAAGGCCGCCTTAACGCGGAGCGGTACAATAAACGCTCGAGGTGGTAGCGAAGGCACAGGGATAGTCGTAGCTGTAGGTACCCATTCGCAAGCGGCACTTGACCACGCAGGCTAGTCTGGTATTTCGTTGAGAAAGGAGAAAGCAGCAAGCACTGGACGAGGCAATTGAGAATGGCCACCCGTTTGGGACCGTCCCGCAAGCGAACCACGTTCCCATTACTGACTTGAGGTGAAGCGCAAAAGAGCGGCGCAGGACGACAGAGTAGATGAAGACACAGGGCTACTTTCTTTCTTTCTTTTGTCTCTTATTTGAGACAATTTGGTACAAATTGGCTCAGGAGTCACGGCAAAAAGCCCGGAAAGAGCTTGACTAGGCTGTGCCACCCTGACAACGCAGGGAGCAAATCCAATTTACAGATGATTACACATCATATATTCCGACCCAGATACAATACATCAAGGCAAATACAGTGAAATACGTAGTTCTTTTTACGGAGTGAAAATCACTGATAATCAAACCTAATACACAATGCACACACATAATGAAGTAAATCCACAAAATACACAATGAAATGCAATATAATACACAACACTAATACCGAGAAGTCCTCCTGAGCGCTGTTTTGCGCTTTACCTCGAGTCATGCATTGCGAACTCGCCCACCAGTCTGTTCTGTTCCAACTCCATTACTAAGCACGCGGCACACAAACAGACTGCGCTTTTGGCCCGTGAAACTCCGGAATTCGGTAAGCATGCGATGAAACGAGAAAGAACACGCTAAGCACTATCTTTCGCTTTTACAGCCTTCACCGAATGTTTTTTACGCATGTCGGCCCACAGGTTTGTCTTTGTGGTTTGAAGTGTATAGGCCGGCGCTATCTCTGTGCCGTTTGGCAAAGACTAAGGGTGAATGTAATGAACTTGAGGCAAGCGCAAAGTCATTCTTCTTGCGCGGCCTCGGCTTCCCGCTCAGATCCGAGAGACTTCGCTCGTGCCATGCGGGCAGCGACTGATTTGATGCTGGCGTGCAAGAATCAAATTATGTTGGTGAACATCAGTCCACTAGTCATCAAGGTAAGTATTTCGAGCGCTCAGTGGCGTACCAACTAGTTCTCGAGTTATATATACATACATACATATATATATATATATATATATATATATATATATATATATATATATATATATATATATATACAGTCTTTCTTTTCTTTATACGCTTTCCTTATTCACGGTCAACTCAAGCGAAAAAAGCAGGCGCGAATCCAGTTTCTTTCGGGAGGGAGGGGGCGGTCGACTTTGAGATGGTGATTGATGATGATGATTGCACACGGATGTTTACGATCAACAACAACAACAATAATAATAATAATAATAATAATAATAATAATAATAATAAATTCATTAGCCAGTACCAGTGAGCCTTCGTATTTGGCACGTAGTTTCTGATCACGCGTCGGGGTTTCGCACTTTACCCATGCCACGTCTCCCGACTTCGTCCGTCGGCGCTGGACAATGACGCCGGTGCGGGAAGCTCTTTTGCGGGCCGCGGCTATAGGATGTTGCTCAGAAGCATCTCTCGTGCCATGTAGCGGCCAGCATTTACGGGGTGTCCATGTTTAGCAAAGCCCCTGTATAATAGAGGGACTTTAATGTTAAGACATACATTTGTATGGCTTCATCCCAACAGCATTCTGAAACAAGGTGTCGACGGCGTACGCGGAGTGTTTGTAGATGCTGGTCCCATGCCTCGTCCTGTTTACTGTTTTTAAAGCGAAGCTTTCTTTGCCTCTTCCTTCGACTTTCCCACTGCTGCTGCTGCTGCTGCTGTGGGCTGCTGTCGCGCACACCTCCTCCGGGGGTGGTTCAGAGAATGTATATACATGACAAGCGCGAGTAAGAGAGGAAAGGTGACGGGAGAAATTCGTTTTCAACCCGCCGCGTCGAATGTGCACAATGCCCTTTGGAGCTCCCTGGCCGTTGCCATATTAGCCGCTTGACAGCTGTAATTATCCCTGACTCCCCTCAGAAGCATTGCAGAAACTGCAGCGCTTCCCTTTCTACTAACGTGCGAGGCCGCAGGGGACGCAGATAGAACTGTAGAGAGGAGAAGAGAAGAACGAGAGGGAGGAGAAGAGACAGTTCCCATATAGGAGAGGGGGGCAGGTAACGTGAGAAGGCAACGAAACCCCACTATTATACGACAGCGGCTGCGGAGAAACAGGATAACCTTAAGTTCAAGGTACGGTAGAGTACGTTGCTGCTATTTCTGAAAAATAAACGCCATGCAAATATGTCAAGCGGGAAACTTACGCAGGGCGTCTAGAAGCAAAGCCGCAATAATTAAAGCGCAGCGCAGAGTCCCGGAGACACTACGGAAGCGGTCGACCGTCAAATCAACACTTCTGTGCCCGCCGCGTTAGCTTTATGGCTATGGCATTGCTAGAAGTCGTGCATTTGATCCCAATCGCGGCAGCCGCATTTCGACGGGGTCTAAATAGAAAATGCACGTGATCTTTGTTTTTGGGACACGTTAACGAATCTCACAGTGTCAAAATTAATCCGGAGTCCGTCACTACGGCTTGCCTCATAATCTGAGTGTGGTTTTGGTACGTACAGCCCGATAATCCAATTCTAGTTTAATACTTCTGCCACAATGCGATGTGCCATGTGAGGAAATGGCCATGCTCAACCCTCTGAGAGGTTATAATATATGGCGCACAACAACGCCTCAAACAAACATCTCTCCCTGTGTCTTCTGTGTGCTACGCAGACAAACAGCAGTGCTACACGCAAGGTAACGTTTAACATCAACTCACCACTCTCGTGTAAGCCTAAACGTTGAAGAAATTAAGCTTTAGCCGTCAACATCACCGTTAATTATCGTCAATCAAAGCATCCAGCACGGAAAGCTTCGCTTACATCGATTCCCACAGTGCGTGGGATCTGCCTAATCTGTACAACACGGAGACAACCGAGCTTGGATGGTCTGGCTTCAACTTTGACCTTTCAAGTAGACCATTGGCTTCGGGATGGTAGGCTGGTGCAAAGTGCTCAATTTATACAGCCAGTGTGTCGAACCAAATCGGAAATAAACACAAACCGGAGCTGAAACGCTATTTTCATCGTTTTGCGCCGTCTTGGAACCCGAACCGGTACTTTCGCTGCTTTAAGTGGCACACAGACGTAAACCCTGCCAAGGAATCACTGTCTGTTTTAAAGTGTACTGCCCTCTGCAGATACTCTAGAACATTAGTTAAACCGCATCTCTGGCATCGTTAATGCAGGAACATCGGCGACTATGCATCATCGTCCGGATGTGCTACGCTTTCACCACCTACAGCGACAGTGTAAGTTGGGAGCCCTGCTTTAGTTTTCACTTGCCTCGAAGCACACCTTCTGACACTATACGATGCTTTTCAGACTGCAACTGAATTTCAAAGGGCCTTGATGCTGTGTATAGAGAGAATGTTGCACATTGCGCACGTCATAAATCCGGTACGTACGCGAGGATGCCCTAAATATCATTGCGGGCTTTGAGTTTGGCCCAACTTTATGTGGCGAGTTTGTCAAATTACTCTTTCATGAACCATCAATACATTAATTTTGTTCAGGTGAAAATTATTGCCACAGATAGAGAAAGATAAATGAGCATATATTTAAAGTATCGCGGACCAGCCAAGAAGCCGGATAGTGTAGCCTGACGACCCTGCTCCGTGGTCGTATTCGTCACATTGACGAGCGTCGTCATAGTCGCGGTGCTCACACGTAGCTACCGCGACAATATCATGATGCTCCGATTCTCAGACGTGGAAAAGGTCCATATTACGCTGCAAAGCACCGATAACGTCATCTTCCTAATGACGTGCAAAAAAATCTCACTGAGTGTACGGTGATATTTGTAACGCGGAGCTAGAAAGTGCACTGAAAGTGCTCTGTGGGAGTAATGCAAAAAAAAAAAAAAGAAATGCCAATTCACCCATGCAGCACACTTCCCGAATTTGTATCGGCTTATAGGTTTAAGCAAGAAAAAAAAACATGGAGTTCTTAACATATCAGTGCCGATAATCTCGTTACCTCGTCATACTGCAGAAAAAATGAAAACGATAAGTTGGGCTTACGAGGTACACGATGGTATTATATTAATAAGCAGAGTTATTTTAAACCTCTTAATGCCATGCATTTTTTTTTCTTTTCTCCACTAAGGCACTGATGGAAGAAATACGGCTGAATGTGACCAGCGTGTTGAATGCTATGAATGTGAGCAATGGAATTCTCTACCTACGAAGGCTTGATGGATGGAATTATTGTGTACAAAAAGAGCGCTTCGAACTGAAAGCACGTACTTCACCTATCAATTAAGGCTGAAGCCTTGCTCTCGGCTGGATGTCCTTAATTACTTGCTTGGTCAAAGCATAGTGCCCATAACTTGCTTATTCAGTTACCTTACATGAGACCTTATGTGTTTTATGCTGAGATATATAAAGACAGTGTGATGTCCCGCCGAGGCAGTATGCTCCATGGCATGTTGATCTGCGCTATTGAAGCCGCACAGAGGACGGAAAAGAATGGCGAGAGATAATGATGTGCATAGAGAGAATGAACGAGCATTTGTTTGAAGCACGTAAATCAGCGTGTTCTTGAAGGGGCCCTTTAGATACATTGGAAATTTCGGTCATACGTCAGAAGTCGTATATGGCCCTGCTATACTGCAAGCATTTTTAAAGAGTGCTTATCAATAGCGGAGGTAGAAGCGGATGGAAGTGTTGCGAAAAAAATTGGTTAGAAAACGATGATACCCTCCCCGCAGCAGTGATTCTCTCTCTCTCTCTCTCATTGCCTCCGCCAAAGCGCAGAAACGACATTCCTCCACTCCATATCGGAACCGAATGTCCAGCGAACGTCTGCGTCATAAGCCCAGTTTCTAGGAGGCAATTGCGTCTAACGCACGTAATTGCTGCTGGAAAGAGGATAGATCCTCCTAAAAATTGATAGATCCTCCTATTTTCTGCCATGTTGCGGCATACATCAGTGCAATACTTTAGAGATCCACAATCGTCAACTCGTGATCTACGCAGCGTGCTTGTCTCTTCGCAGTGCACATGCCTGCTGCGATACTGTTCAACGTCTTTAAAGTCTTTTGAGTCCTCGACCACTGCAATACCAACAGCACATAAGTGCTCTCATTGCACTTATTCAAGTCATATGCCATCACGCCATGCGCCCAAAGCAGCACCGTAGCAAAAGGTTTGTTCTGACATGCAAGCCACTGAAGTGGCCAGCGTCAGCCGCTCTCGAGCACGGGCAGAGTATTGGTAAAACACATGGTGCAGTATTTTATACAGCTGGCAATGATTGTAGTTCGGGCTTTTCATATATGAGCTCCCCTGTGATCACATGGGACTGTTGAATATGTATAGGTTATGGGCCACGCGACTTTTATTTTGAAGCATGGCGTCAACCATGGCCCACCGCACTGAATACACCTCAGTCCGATTGTGAGCGCATTTAGTCATTATAGAGGTTGAATACGAAACTTATAATCCGTCATGGTAGCTCGGTGTTGATAACGTGCTGTCGCAGGCCACGGATGCGGGCTTGATTTCAAGCCACGGCGGTCGCATTCCCATGGGGCATCCGAGGCCGCTGAACTCCTGGACTGATGAAAAAATCTCGTGTACCGTTGCTATAGTGTGCGCATTAAGTAACCAACGCGGTCCGCAACAATTCGAATCAAGGCAGACGAAGTAATGTGTGCAAGCCCAGTCGTGAGCGTGTGCTTGTGTGCTTGTGTGCAAGCATGAGAGCACATATCCGTTATTTCATCTTGCCGCTGAGTGCGGCAGTTGGCCAGCGTAGAGGTGGACTGTGAGAACGGAATGTGTATTTGCATTATGTACAGGAATAGAACAAAGCAAAATAATAGTAAAATACTCAATAACAGTAAAATACTCACCGTTACGGCAGGCAGCAAATAGGGCGCTGCGGCCCACGGCAAGAACGTCTCTCTTTTCCCGGTGACTCTCTGGCTTATAAGCCCTTGATATATTCCGTCAAAGTCATGCCTGTGCAGGTGTCATCATTTTCGTCCAATCAGCGAGCCAGTACAAGTGTCGTCATGTTCATCCAATCGTAGAGCCCGTGCCAGTGGCGTCATGTTCGGCCAATGAGGACACTCCATGGGCTCTATTCTCCGATGGCTATCTCCGTCCAGCCTTGCCAACTCGCCTTGAAGGCGCTCAGCTTGAGGGGGCGAGTCGTCTTGAACGACATTCCAGTGCTGCAAGCAGCATTTGCCGGGACTAGGGTCAACTACCTCAAACCGTGGATGCTTCCAGTTGCACTTTCTGAAAGCGTCACGAAGCGAGGAGACAAAAGCTCCACGCGCAGCACACGAGGGCAGGATGGCCAATCTGACAGGTCCGATAGCATGGTCGACGCGCACCTGCGCACCATAAACGGAACGGGACGGCGAGTGGCTGCGTTCGGAGACACTGAGCGATGCCACTTAATGGTCCGTCTCTAACACCGTGTACACCTGCTTGCGATCCAGTGCGGTAAACGTATTGGAATGGGCGGTTCTGCGAGCAGCTTTTCAGTCCACTTGAAGTAGCCCCAAACCTGCGCATGGCTCCCAAAGACAAAGCATAACCACTGCTACGCATGTTTAGAAGCGGTAGATTTCATATCGGAAGGCGCGTCACAACGCATTTACCCATTTCATACTACTAAAACATGTGTTAAGGTGTGTAGGAAGGCTGGTTAACTTAATCAGATGCTTTATCAACAACGTTCCAACAAGCTTCAAGGATGCCCTTGCGCCATTAAAACCCATCAATTATTAACATTCCATATTATTTTTGGTCGGGTTGCTGCCTCATTTATAAACTTCCATCTTCTTCCCCGCCTATTACTATTGCGTCTTTTAATGTGTTCGCATTCTTAGGGTACTTCAAGGACTTTCCAGTGATTACGTTTGTATTTACGTATGTTTCTATCTAACCGTTTTCCTGCCTATTTGGGTCGCCGGGTAGCCCGTGCTGAGAGAATCGGGTTCGAAACCAACCATCGGACCAACTTGGATGACTGAACGTGGGGCAATGCGTACATACGTGCAGCTCTTCAACGAACCTCTTTCACGCCGATATGGGTCACTGTATGGACGCAGGACTGCGTAGGTACCGCTGCTCGAAGAAACTCTTCGACGCCGACTTGGAGCACCGCCACTCGGTCTGCTCTGGTTTTCGTTGAACATCTTTAATGTCAACTTGGGTCACTGGGTATTCGCCAGCAGGTCTGTGCAGCTCGTCAATGAACGTCTTCGACGCCAACTTGCGTAACTAGGAATGTGCCGCTAAGAATGTCCCGCACAACAATGACAAAAAGAATCCCTTAAATTTGTCCGATGTTGAGCGGAACCAAACCAACGTCACAAGCGTCCCTCAAGGGCAGCAACCCGACGCATTAGCAGGTTGCACCACAAACGCACTGGGTATATGTGCCCTATTTCAAAGAACGCCTTTCCCGCCGGCGTTTGAGCAAGATGCGCCATGAATGCACGGGTATGTGCCGCTCTTCAATGAACCTCTCGCCAACTTGGGTCATTGAATATGTGCCTGCCACTGAGTGCGCGGCAAGCTAGGGAACACTTGTCAGCGGCCGCAAGCACCGGCGTTCCGTGCTTCTAGTCTCGGAGGCCACGGGTGCACTTCTCGACAGTGCCACTAGATGGCGCAGCGTATCCATAAAGAAGCGCGACAGATCAACCCGGTTTCCGCATTACGCATTTCTCATGCGTTCGCAAGCACCGGCGCGCTTTGCATTTCGGAGGCCACGCGCAGGTATCGCGGCGGCGGCGCCAGATGGCACCGAATGTTCTTAGGGAAGCGCCAAAGAGAAAACCCGCCGCAGTACGTACATGCCTCATACATAACTAATTTCGACGGTGGCAATAAGTTGTCTCGCTATGCTGATTCAACAATAAATATATTACCGTCGACAGTCATCGCGAGATGGGTTATGCCGCAATTTTTTTATTTCATGTTGCATGTTGCAGCGTCATAAGTTGCTGTCAGCCCAATATATCGCATCAGGCATTCCTCGATCTGTGCGAGAGACGAAGCGGAAATTCATCTTCACTTAACAATAAAGTTTAGCATTTAGAAAATGTCCAATAGAAATCTACTTGCGCACGAGTACCTTCATGCTCTAGTTCACAATCCGTCCTTTTCATTTTCCTGTGCTGCCCTCTGCCGCACGCCACTGGAAACGTTTTGGAACGGTGCCGCGGGCTCTCGCCTGTTCATTTCTGTACCAGCGCCCATGTTGATAGTGCCGCAGTTACACGTTTCGTGGACCTAGATTTATTATTAATGGCTTCTACGGGGCAGCATGTCGTTCCTGAATGCCATGTAGCACTCGTTGACTATACTCAGTAAGTAGACCTGAGCGCGCTGTTGAGCGATCAGTGCACCCGTTAAAGGCACACTGGGTTCCGTCTGCCGACGCGGCTGCCTTGGAATTTCTTCTCGCTGATTTCTGGCA
This sequence comes from Dermacentor andersoni, assembly GCF_023375885.2. Taxonomy (NCBI): domain Eukaryota; kingdom Metazoa; phylum Arthropoda; class Arachnida; order Ixodida; family Ixodidae; genus Dermacentor; species Dermacentor andersoni. The sequence continues at coordinate 73,446,136 of NC_092821.1, forward strand.
CTTGTAACTGGCCTTTTATATTCTTTTTATACGTTCTTCAGACAATTCGCATGTTCAAGAAGCCTTCGAGCGCAGCCATCAGGGTCAGATTTTTGAAAGCGGTTCATTTGTTTGCATCGACATCTAGAGCCACAGATTGTTGCTTGCTTCAAACACGGTGGAAACTACGCATTCTTACGAAATAATGACAAAATGCAGCACCTCATGCTCAATGAGCAGCGTTCTTCCACCCAGGCACGAGTCAATATGAGCGACCCCCCTGGGCCTTAATAATTGGTGACTACATATATATATATATATATATATATATATATATATATATATATATATATATATATATATATATATATATATATATATATATATATATATATATATATATATATATATATATATATATATATATATATTACATGCTGTCGCGAAGCACTTTGAGCAGGAAGCGTTCGCGACTAGAACGTTGGAGCAGCGAGAGGTAGTGTAGCCGATCGAGCACTGTTGTTGTTGTTGTTGTTGTAGCCTGCGATGCGTGTGGCTCCTACCCACGATGGGGGATTGGCCAAGAAATGGGTGGATTATTCGAAATTATTATGGAGCATAAATTTCCTAATAGCTATTGAAATAGCATTGAATAGCGCTTAATTACCTGTTAAATAAAATCAGGAAGGTCATGTTGAATGAGTAATAATTAATTTAAAAGTAAAACCAAGAAGAAAGGAATTTAGCAGGGCATTCGTTTAGATTCCGTAAGAAATGTTCGGACAGCGAAGCATGCATCCCTGTGGCTGAATCCCAAAGTGGACGCTCCGAACGAAAGAATTGAAGGTTCTGCCAAGTCCAGGCCAATTAAACAAGGTTTTTTCTCTCTCGTCGTCGTTGTCTCTCTCCTAGCCACAGCTGCTCCTTATTTTACAGTACAGTTATCTCCCCCGCGGAAAAAGAAGCCGTCCCGGCAACCTACGGGTAGGACAACACAGGCGGATCATAGCAGGGCTTGAGACGCTGGGCATGCACAATTTCGCGTCCTCGACGGCGATGATCCAAAGGTAGCTCGAGGGGTCCCACAATATAGTTGACTGGAGATGTTCGGTTGATCACGCGGTATGAGTGAGTGAGTGAAGAAACATTTATTGCAGGTCCGGCGAGGACGCGAACTCGTCGCGCACCTGGCTAGTCCCACGTCGGGACCGGCAGGTCTAGCCCACCGGCCCGGTCGCGGGCACGCCGGGCAGCCAGGATTTGCTTTTCTAGAGCGGGGCTACGCAGAAGCGAGTCCCACTCCTCCTTGATGAACTTGGGGTATGTCGACCCGCACTCCCACAGCATGTGCGCTAGAGTGGAGGTCTGCCCGCAGGAGGGGCAGGCGTCGTCGCGATGCACGTCCGGGTAAGCCTCGTGAAGAACGGACAGACACGGATACGTACTGGTCTGCAGAAGCCTAAGCGAAACGGCTTGCGCCCTATTCAGCTTGGGGTGAGGGGGTGGAAAGACCCTTCTAGACATGTAGAAGAATTTAAGAATCTCGTTGTGAGTAGCGGGAGCGTCCCTGTGGCCGTAGGGAGGAGGGGAGTCGGTGCTTCTTGCAGAGGAAGCGCGGTCGGTGAGTTCACGCGCAGCCTCGTGAGCAGACTCATTGAGGTTCGGGGGAGCACCCTCGACCGACCCTAGGTGAGCTGGAAACCAGTGGATTGAATGATGCGTGAGAGCATATCGACTCGAGCTGCTAAGAAGACGAGCAGCTTGCTTGGCGATGCAACCCTTCTGAAAAGCCCTAACTGCCGTTTTGGAATCGCTATATATCTCGGACCCACGACCGTCTAGCAGGGCGAGGGCGATGGCGGCTTGCTCGGCGACTCCGGGGTCTGAAGTGCGAATGGAGGCGCAATTGGAAATCTTGCCGCTAGAGTCGACCACAACGATGGCAAAGGTCGTCCCATCGCTGTACTCCGCGGCGTCGACGAAGCTTGCTGTAATGTCTCGTTGCTTGATATGTTTCAGGATGGCTGCTGCTTTGGCCTTGCGCCTGCCCTCGTTATGGACGGGATGGACATTTCGGGGCACAGGGGCCACTTCGAACTTGTCTCGAATGCACCTAGGGATCGGGGTAGTGACCATCGGGAATCCCGCAGGTTGGTAACCCAGCTCTTCGAGGATGTGTTTACCTGCCGCTGTGGTGCTCAGGCGAGTGAGTTGCGCGCGTTCTTGGGCTTCGGCAATCTCCTCGGCAGTGTTATGCACCCCCAGCTTGAGGAGATCCTCGGTATGGGTCCTGATGGGTAGCCCGAGAGCCCTCTTGACCACTTTGCGGATGAGAGCATTGAGCTTGTCTCGCTCCGCTCTGAGCCAGTTGTGCATAGATATTGTGTACGTAAAGTGACATAGTACGAAGGCATTGATAAGCCTGAGGAGATTGTTTTCCTTCATTCCTCGGTGCCGGTTTGCTATTCTGCGAACGAGGCGGAAAGCGTTGTCCGTCTTTGCGATGATCTTGCGGAGAGCCGTTCCGTTCCCGCCATTGAATTCGACAAACATGCCCAGGACCCGAATAACGTCGACCCTGGGTATCACCCCCCCCCCCCCCCCGTCACAAGTGCGAAGACTGATGCTGCTTTCGGAGACTGGCTTCCAATCTTTGAGTCTGCCTCCCTTCTCTTTTCTGTAAAGCAGAAGCTCCGACTTGGCGGGGGAGCATCGAAGTCCGGTGGGGCGGAGATACTCCTCGATCACGTGGATCGCCTCCTGCATGGATTCTTCAACTCTGCCCTCGCAGCCTTCGGAGCACCATAAAGTGATGTCGTCGGCGTATATGGTGTGCTTGACGCCCTCCACGCGTGCCAACCTCTCGGAAAGGCCAATCATACAGATGTTGAACAGGGTGGGTGAGATGACGGCGCCCTGAGGAGTGCCCCGCCCTCCGAGGGGCACATCGTTGGAGCGGAAGTCCCCAATGCGAAGCTTGGCCTTCCTATCCGTTAGGAAAGAGCTGACGTAGCTATGGAATCTGGAACGTAGACCCAGGTCTGAAATGGTCTGTACGATGAAGCTGTGGAGCACGTTGTCGAAAGCTTTCTCGAGGTCCAGACCGAGCAAAGCCTTGACGTCTCTGGAACGGCCATCCACAATCTGATGCTTTATTAGTTTCATTGCATCCGATCATTTCATTGCAGCCGATCATGTTGTACGTGTAAACCTCGTTGTCTTCGAGGTACCCGTTGACTCTGTTGAGGACGACGCGCTCCATGACCTTGACGACGCAGGACGTTAGAGAAATCGGCCTGAGGTTCTCGATGTTCGGGGCCTTGCCTGGCTTGGGAATGAGCACCGTGCAGGCCATCTTCCATTCTGCAGGAACAACGCCGCTATGCCAGGACTCGTTGATTTTGTCGGTCAGAAAGACGATCGACGTGTCCTCGAGGTTTCTCAACATTCTGTTGGTGACTCCGTCTGGACCCGGCGCAGACTTGCGGTTGAGCGCGAAGATGGCCTGTCTGACCTCGGAAACGGAGAAGTCTTCGTCGAGATCGGGGCGTGGAGGGCCTCGGTAGTCCGGGAGTTGGGTCACTGGATCTCCGTCGCGACGGGCGGGCAAGTACTTCTGTACGAGTTTTGAGACGAGCTCATCGACCGTGTGAGACCTGGTGGCTTCGTGAAGGGCCCGGGCCAACGTATGCCTCTGATTTGACTTTGAGCCGCTTTCGTCGAGAAGGTGCTTCAGCATACCCGGCTTCAGCACGCGGTATGAGCTTTGGCACTTCGACGCGAATTTCGGTGACAGCCCAGGGGTAGAGGCTGGAACCCAAAGCCACACTAGCGACCCAGGAGCATAAGATACAGGAGCAATGGAAGTTTCTCGATGGTGCTTCTGGCGTTGCTGGTCTTCTGACGTAAATATACGGGAAAGCTTGCGACACTCTTCTGCGTGTGCAGCAGCTTCGGATAGGGTAGTTGTTTCCGTGGAGTCAGGGCGGTACGGAAGGACAGTATCCATGGTGGAAAAAGGTTCGCGTCCGTACAGGAGAAAGAAGGGCGAAAATCCCGTTGTAGTCTGCGTGGCGGCATATATATATATATATATATATATATATATATATATATATATATATATATATATATATATATACGTGTGTGTCTTAACGAGAAGAAAGGGGGTTAAACTGAGGGGCCCGATTTTTATTATTCACATGATGAGGAGCCAAAAAAGAACACCAAGGACAACATACCGGAAATTATACTTACTACTTGAATTAAGGAAATGATAAATTAATGAAGAAAAAGAAGGATTGAGTAGGCATACCCGTACCATGTAATAGGTGTCAGCCACCTCCTCGAATTACTGGCAGAGGCCGGAAAACGAAGAGTCAAAGTGTTTGAGCACTGCCGGGCACAGTAACGTATTACTGAATAGTCAAGGAGTTCTCTCGTCTGCCTTCTTCAGCACTTTGCAGCGCGCAGGAAAGCGGTGGTGGGAATCCCGACAATTAGCACTTATATCTTTAAAAGTGAGAATAGGAGAATTGTCTTCTGTATCAGAGGGGTCATCGGTGGGCGAGGCAGTGACTCGGGGAATGAGCGCGCGGGCGGCAACATGGGCTGCCTCATTGCCTGTGACGTCCTGATCGCCGGAGTCCAGATTAGTGAGCAGGGAGAGGGGTCACCTATCCACAGACAAGGTCAAAGAATTTTGGGCAGCTAGGGATGAGATCCCTCCCTGTTCGAAATTTCGGCAGGCTCCTCTGGAGTCTGATATGACGGTTTTACAATTTTCATGTGAGAGGGCGAGGACTATGGCCACCTCTTCACCATGGGTAGCATTGGGTGCGCGGAAGGAGAGACCATCCACCTGCCTGTTTTGGTGTGCTATGGCGGCTGCGGCCGTTCGCCAATTTCCCTAGTAAGGGCCGGCGATGTCCGTGTAAAAGGCGCTTTGTTTGGAACTGTAGTGGCGCCGGAGGGCAAGAGCCCGTGCCTACCGGCGGCCAGTGTGTGACTCATGGACATATTTGTGGGGAGAGGTCGAACATGGATCGCGTATTTCCAGTGTTCGGGCACTCGTACCCGGTCCTGTGTGTAGAATTCATGCTTGATGTGCGGACGTTCTAAGAGTCGTCTGCCTGACAGGGTCTGAGCCGAGCGGGTGTACTGATTTGTTAAGTGAGCTTCCCAAAGCTCCCGGTAGGTGTTGACCACCCCCAAGGCAAGAAGTCTCGCATTAGAGGTGGAGATGGGGAGAACTAGGTCTCGCTTGATGATTGTTCGGAGGGTGACTTCCAAAAACATCGCAATCGCGTTCGCGTAAGTGCAGGTACGGAGTCGCATACAAGATGCGGCTCGTGACAAAAGCACGTGAGAGACGAAGCGCCTCCTTGCTTCTGTGACCCCCCCCCCCCCCTCCACCTCGCTTGTTGGAGACCCGGCGGACCATACGGCCCACCTGTTCTCCAACCTTACGGAGATTGTGACTGTTGTCTCTACTCTGTGGTGTTTGCGATTTTGGGGTCCAAGAACACGGATCTCCTTTGCCTCGTTAATGGGTGCACTATGTACGGAAATGTTCATGGACGAAGTGCACTTCGGCGTGGGCCGAATGTGCACGAAATCTGACTTCTGTGGGAAACATTGGAGGCCGCAGTATGCCGCATTTTCGTCCACTATATGCGCTGTAGCTTGCAAGCTCCCCTCCACGTTGCCAAGGTTGCCCTCTGTGGCCCACACGGTGACGTCGTCGGCATAAAGCGCATGCTTTACCCCAACGACCGCATCCAGCCCGGCCGGGAGCTGTACCATAGTTAAGACGAAAAGGAGAGGCGACAACACAGCGCCTTGTGGTGTGCCTCGCGTGCCCATTGGGCAAGGGGCGTGTTCGTGATCTTGGATGCGAATGTACGCAGCTCTGTCAGAGAGAAATTTTCGGATATAGGTGAAAGCACGCTCGCCACAGTTAGTGGCACTGAGGTAAGCTAGAATTACTTCGTGCTTGATGTTATCGAATGCTTCCTTTAAGTTCAAGCGCTAGAGTGATCTTGCGTTGTGGGGATTTTCTATGGGAGTGAGGACTTGTAGGAGTATGTCCTGCACAGATTTATTGGGTCTGAAACCATACATGGAGTCAGCGAAAGTGTTACGTTCTTCCATATAGGAGGAAAGACGATCGCTGACCATAGTTTCCATTAGCTTCCCCGCACAAGAAGTAAGACAAATGAGCCTTAGGTTCTCAGTGTTGATGGGTTTCCGTGCCTTTGGTGTGAAGGTTACTATACGTTTTCCAATCTACGGGGAGGGGTGTTTTTCCGGACTAGATGGCATTTATGTATTCGAGAAGCGACTGGTGTGTAGTATCGGGTAGGTTTTCTAGGAGTTTGACGGTGAGCTTGTCTCATCCAGGAGTCATGCCCCAGCTCATTTTGGCAAGAGCCACGCGGAGATCGTGTAACAGGAAAGGAGCATCCAGTTTCGAGTTCTCCCCGCCTGCGTAGTGATACTCGGGGTCCCGCAGGTCCTGCTGAGCGCAGAGATAGCGGTTCCGGAGAGAGGGAGAGCTAGTTGTCTTGGGGAGCCTTGAAAAAATTGTCAAAGGCTCGGTGTATATGTCCTTGTGTGACACCTTGCACTTGAGCGGGCTCTATGTGACTGCGAAAGCGTCTCCGTGTATTGCGGCTAGACATTTGCCTGGCGTCAGTATTGCATTGGTCTACCCCGTATGAGTCGACGAGCTGGGCAGCGTACTCAGCCCCCTTCTGGGTGAGATACAGTATCCGCATGCGGAGTTTGCGGTTGTGTTTTTGTCGGCGCCATCTCTTTGAGGCTGCGACAGGCCTCCCCAATATGCAGGAAGTGGTTATCCACGTCCGGATGGCTATCCTTGAGTTGTATTGTGGTCTTGTGCTGTCTTAGTGTTTGGAGCATCGAGTGGGCCCTACGGGAATAACCATGCTGAAGGATGGGAGAGGCAGGTGCGGACTGTCGGAAGGCGTCCCAGTTGGGTAGGTGAGCTTGTGTGATGGGGCGTTGTAGAGGTCGTGCGGAGAATGTGGTGTTGAGAATGCAGCGGTCGCTGCGGAGGGTTTCCTCGGTGTTGAGCCAGTCTGCGTGCATGATGTTGTTGGTGAAGGTAAGGTCGGGGCAGGTGTCCTGGGTCATTGAGTTACCTACACGAGTCGGTTGCACAGGGTCGGTGTGAAGAGTGACGCCCAGCGTGGAAGTTAGCTCCGCAAGTTTACTTCCCCGCATCTCATCCTTGCGATAGCCCCAAAGCCTGCTAGGGGCTATTATTAGGATGGGGTCGCGCCCTGCAATCCTCATCGCCCTGCTGAAGATGTCAGCGAAAGTGATGTGTTTGCGTTTAGGTTGGTAGTAAATGTTAAGGATGTGCACCGGGTGGTCGCTTTTGAGCAGGCGAAGAACCGTGACCATGGTGCCCGAGTAAGGTATTGAGAGGTCTAGGTCGAGATCTTGTGCAGTTCAGGTTTTATGTTCAAGAAGTCAGGTGAATGTGTCCCGCTGAAAAGTGTTATAACCTGCGAGGTGCAAGGCGTTGCTGGGCGTCTGTAGGGCAACGACGGCGCACAGGTGTTCGAAGGTTTCGAGATAGAGGCGGAAATTGGCCCGTTCGGCTCTACCCTTGAAGCCTCTACAGTTCCACTGAATTAGAGGAAGTAGTTGAGGTTTTCGGGGTAAGCTCGGCGGGGCTGGTGGAAGTCATCGGGAAGAGTGGTGCGGGTGCCAAGCATAACGAAAGGAAGGCGCTCGATTCATGATGAAGGAAAAGCCGAAGTCATGAGTGAAGCCTTCCATTGGCAGTGAAAACGTTCTATGATGTCATTGGATATTGGGGAGTAATAGGTAGTCTTGACGTGATTGACACCGAGTAGCCGAGATAGATTGCCGGACAATGTTGAGTCGAATCGACGACCACGGTCAGTCGTAATGGCGAAAGGGACACCGTAGCGGCTAATCCAGAGTGTGATGAGTGCTCGAGCTATCGACTCCGCCGTTATGTCCAGGAGGGACATCGCTCCAGGCCATCTGGTGAACCTGTTAATGCAGGTTACCAAGTAGCGATGGTTCCCGCAGGGAGGAAGGGGGCCAACAATCTCGACGTGCAGATGGCTGAAGCGGGCGTCCGGCGACGGGAATGTGCCAAGAAGAGTCGCAGTGTAGCGATGCACTTTAGGTTGTAGGCAGTTGAGACATGCGCGTGACCAGCGACGAACGTCTACGTTGACACTGGGCCAAATATAACGAGAAGTGATGAGTCGCTGTGTTGCGCGAATGCCAGAATGAGCCAAAGAATGGAGGGCATAAAAGACGTTACGGCGGTGTGGGCGAAGCACGTAAGGACGAGGACGTCCCGTCGACGTATCACAAACCAAGGACACGTCGCAATGAGGAAGCAAGATATCTTCAAACACCAGAGAGGCACCGCTCGTGTGAAGCAGCTGGAGCTCGCCGTCGACACTCAGGGCGTTAGCCATGGCCGTGAAGTCGATGATCGGTTGGTCATGGCCCGTTGCACGGATGGCGGCGCGGTAACGTGCGTCGGCAACGGCGTTGGATTTTCCGCTGACGTGACGAATGTCGCTGGTCAATTCAGAAACGTATAGCGAGCTGTCTGATTTCGCGGGGAGCGTAAGAGTTGCTGCTGGACGCTATGGCGGAAGTCAGCGGTTTAGGGTCGGTAAGGACATGGAAGGAGCGTCCCTCGAGAAGATGTCGAAAGTGCTTCACAGTCAAATAGCTGGCGAGCAGCTTCCAGCCGAGCGTGCTGTAGCGGCGCTCAGGGGGCGCAAGCTTCTTGGAAAATAAAGCGATGGGCCGCGAAGCACCAGCAACGAACTGCTGCAAGACTGCATTGACAGCGGTGTCCGATGCGTCAACCATGACAGTCGTTGGGGCGTCGCATTTGGGGTGGACGAGGAGCGCCCCGCCGGCAATGGCTTCATTGATGCCTCTAAACGGGCGGTCAGCGGTGCCGTTCCAGGTCACGGGAGCATTCGGTGTCTTGAGGCCCGAGAGAAGGTAGTGTAGAGGCTGCAATATATTGGCGCAGCGAAGAATGAAGCGGCGGTAATAGTTGGCGCTGACTGCACTACTTGATCGGGAGAATCCGAGGCCATGGCTGACTGGATAGAAGGCGGACTGCGAAGACAGCGAGCGGGGCTCGAGGTCCTTGTGGTGGTAGGCCCAGTGAAGCGGCTGAGGCACGCGGAGCTGAGAGCGACGACGCGAAGTCCGGAGTCACCAATTGAAGGGAAACCAGATGCCTGGCGTCCACGAATTATATTTTTAGCCGAGCCCGCTCAATCAGGCGGAAGCATTATTCCGCCGATTCCACTGCTCGCGCACCATCAGCGCGCTGGTCGCGTCGTCGGCGTCTTTTGTGACCGGACCATTATGGCACGTAGCAGCGCGCTACAGTTGTTTTTTCATCCATTTTATTTCCATTAATTTATCATTTCTTTAATTCAATAGGTAAGTACAAGTAAATTCTTCTACGTGGTCCACGGTGTCTCTGTTTGTTGACTTCTTAATATATGATGAAAGAAATCGGGCCCCTCGGTTCCCTTTCTTCTCGTTCATATATATATATATATTGTCACGTGGTGGTGACGTTCAAGAACACAGTAGCAATACTGTGAAGAACAAAACTAACTTTTATTGGGCGAACCTGTGCCCACAAAAACAGGCTACACTTATAGCACAACGATAGCGGCGAACACTGTCGGCGATCGTCGAAAATCTGATCAGCGGGTCAAGCGCGTCGGCTTTTATACAGCAGTCTTCGAATGTTCCAGACTAATCGCTGGGACCCGCGCGTATTCCACAATGTTCTACGCCATTCGCGTCAGGCGATGAAATCAGATAACATAAGGTTCGGCGACAACAGACAGCCGGGTAGAAGCATCGATAACTTTCCAGAAACGTCAGATACATGCAGGCGCGTCCGTCGCTGTGCGATTACAGTTGTTAAGCGGCGAAACGTGGTCGCCCGATAAAGATAAGTACACGTGTCAATACCCCCCTCTTAAAAAGCATCGACCCGATGCTGCAAACAAACGAAGTTAATAAACAAAAGCACTCGTAGCAAAGAAAAGAACAAAAATGACGAAGTTCGTCAGCGTCCGTAAAAGGGTTTAAGGCGCACCACGTGGACCACTTCAGATCGTGCGCGGCGCCGCTGTGAATGCGAAATGCCGTCTGGCACGACCTCATAGTCCAGAGCGCCAATACGTCGGATGACCTTGTAGGGTCCGAAATAGCGTCGGAGTAGCTTCTCACTGAGTCCTCGTCGGCGTATCGGGGTCCAGACCCAAACACGGTCGCCAGGCTGGTACTCGACAAAGCGTCGTCGGAGGTTGTAGTGTCGGCTGTCGGTCCTCTGCTGGCTCCTGATTCGCAGGCGGGCGAGCTGTCGGGCTTCTTCGGCGCGCTGGAGATAGCTAGCGACGTCAACATTCTCTTCGTCAGTTACGTGCGGCAGCATGGCGTCAAGCGTCGTCGTCGGGTTCCTAACGTAGACCAGCTTGAACGGCGTGATCTGTGTTGTTTCTTGCACCGCCGTGTTGTACGCAAAGGTTACGTACGGCAGGACCGCGTCCCACGTCTTGTGTTCAACGTCGACGTACATTGCTAGCATGTCGGCGAGGGTTTTGTTCAGGCGCTCCGTGAGACCGTTCGTCTGCGGATGGTAGGCAGTTGTCCTCCTGTGGCTTGTCTGGCTGTACTGCAGAATGGCTTGGGTGAGCTCTGCTGTAAAAGCCGTTCCTCTGTCGGTGATGAGGACTTCTGGGGCACCATGTCGCAGCAGGATGTTTTCGACGAAAAATTTCGCCACTTCGGCTGCGCTGCCTTTTGGTAGAGCTTTAGTTTCAGCAAAGCGGGTGAGATAGTCCGTCGCCACGACGATCCACTTATTCTCGGATGTTGACATCGGAAACGGCCCCAACAAATCCATCCCAATCTGCTGGAATGGTCGGCGAGGAGGTTCGATCGGCTGTAGTAATCCTGCTGGCCTTGTCGGTGGTGTCTTGCGCCGCTGACAGTCTCGGCATGTCTTGACGTAATGGGCGACGTCGGCGGTCAGACGCGGCCAGTAATACCTTTCCTGTATCCTCGACAGCGTCCGGGAGAATCCAAGGTGCCCAGCGGTTGGATCGTCGTGTAGGGCGTGCAGTACTTCTGGACGCAGCGCTGACGGTACAACAAGAAGGTAGCTGGCGCGGACTGGTGAGAAATTCTTCTTCACGAGCAGGTTGTTTTGTAGCGTGAACGAAGATAATCCACGCTTAAATGCCCTAGGGACAACGTCGGTGTGCCCTTCCAAATACTCGACTAGGGCTTTTAGCTCCGGGTCCCCTGGTTGTTGTTCGGCGAAGTCTTCCGCGCTTATTATGCCAAGGAAGGCGTCGTCATCCTCGTCATCTTGCGGCGGTGGGTCAGTGGGGGCGCGGGATAGGCAATCGGCATCTGAGTGTTTTCTTCCGGACTTGTATGTTACAGTCATGTCGTATTCTTGTAGTCTGAGGCTCCACCGCGCCAGCCGTCCTGAAGGGTCCTTTAAGTTAGCTAGCCAACACAACGCGTGATGGTCGCTGACCACTTTGAATGGCCTGCCATAGAGGTAAGGGCGAAATTTCGCTGTAGCCCAAATGATGGCGAGGCATTCCTTTTCGGTAGTAGAATAATTGCCTTCCGCTTTTGACAGCGACCGGCTAGCGTAAGCTATCACGTGTTCATGTCCATCTTTTCTCTGGACTAGGACGGCGCCGAGGCCTAGGCTACTGGCGTCAGTGTGGATTTCAGTATCGGCGTCTTCGTCGAAGTGTGCAAGTACCGGCGGCGACTGCATGCGTCGTTTCAGTTCTTGAAATGCGTCGGCCTGCGGCGTTTCCCACTTGAACTCCACATCACATTTCGTTAGATGTGTTAGCGGCTCCGCGATGCGTGAAAAATCCTTGACAAAGCGCCTATAGTAGGCACACATGCCAAGGAATCTGCGCACTGCCTTCTTGTCGATTGGCTGCGGGAACTTTGCGATGGCAGCTGTCTTCTGCGGGTCGGGGCGTACTCCAGATTTGCTGATGACGTGGCCTAGGAATAGAAGCTCATCATAAGCGAAGCGACACTTTTCCGGCTTCAAAGTGAGCCCTGATGACTTGATGACCTCTAATACCGTCCCAAGCCGCTTAAGGTGATCGTCGAAATTTCCGGCGAAGACGACGACGTCATCCAAGTAAACAAGACAGGTCTGCCACTTCAGTCCTGCTAAAACCGTGTCCATAACGCACTGGAACGTTGCAGGCGCCGAGCACAGTCCAAATGGCATAACCTTGAACTCATAGAGGCCGTCTGGCGTGATGAAGGCGGTCTTTTCGCGATCTCTTTCGTCGACTTCTATTTGCCAGTAGCCAGACTTGAGGTCCATTGACGAGAAGTATTTAGCATTGCAGAGCCGATCTAATGCGTCGTCTATCCGTGGGAGGGGGTATACGTCTTTCTTCGTGATTTTGTTCAGTCGACGATAATCGACGCAGAAACGTAGAGTTCCGTCCTTTTTCTTCACTAAAACAACTGGAGACGCCCACGGGCTTTTCGACGGCTGGATGATGTCGTCGCGCAGCATTTCGTCGACTTGTTGTCTTATAGCTTCGCGTTCTCGCGTCGAAACTCGGTAAGGGCTCTGGCGTAGTGGTCGAGCGCACTCTTCGGTTATTATGCGATGCTTTGCGACTGGTGTTTGTCGAATCCTCGACGACGTCGAAAAGCAGTCTTTGTATCGTCGAAGCAGACTTCTGAGCTGTTGCTGCTTAATCACGGGGAGACTTGGATTTATGTCGAAGTCTGGCTCGGGAACTACGGTCGTCGGGGTAGATGCGACAGAATCGGAGAGGACAAACGCATCGCTGGTTTCCTGAATGTCCTCGATGTATGCGATCGTCGTGCCCTTGTTGATGTGCTTGAACTCCTGGCTGAAGTTTGTCAGCAACACTTTCGTGCTTCCTCCGTGCAGTCGAGCGATCCCTCTTGCGACGCAAATTTCACGGTCGAGCAGTAGACGTTGGTCGCCTTCGATGACGCCTTCTACGTCAGCGGGTGTTTCGGTGCCGACCGAAATAACAATGCTGGAGCGAGGCGGGATGCTCACTTGATCTTCGAGCACACTCAAGGCGTGGTGACTACGAGGGCTCTCCGGCGGTATCGCTTGATCTTCCGACAGCGTTATTGACTTCGACTTCAGGTCGATGATTGCGCCGTGTTGGTTCAGGAAGTCTATGCCGAGAATGACGTCTCGTGAACACTGTTGCAGGATAACGAAGGTGGCAGGGTAAGTCCGGTCATGAATGGTAATTCTTGCCGTGCAGATTCCACTCGGCGTGATGAGGTGTCCTCCAGCGGTCCGAATTAACGGGCCTTCCCATGCAGTCTTAACTTTCTTCAATTGGGCTGCGATGGGTCCACTCATGACGGAGTAATCGGCTCCTGTGTCTACTAACGCGGGGACTGCGTGGCCGTCGAGAAGCACGTCGAGGTCGATGGTTCTTTGTCTTGCGTTACAGTTAGGCCTTGGCGTCGGATCACGGCTGTGTCGCGTTGACCTGTGGTTGGTACGTGGCGTCGTCAGGTGGTCTTTCGTCAGCGTGTTCTTTCTTGCCAGACTTCGTCGGGACGGCGGTGTGTCGTCGTTGTTATGTCGTGGAGATAGTCTTTTCGGCGTCTTCGTCGGCGGCGGAGGATCTTCGTCAGTTCGACGAACAGCAACCGCACCTCCATCGGTTGCTGCTTTTAGTTTTCCGGATATGGGCTGACGGACCGGCCTCGGACTGGGCCAGTGTATGGTCGGCGCTGCGGCGACAGGTAGCGGCCTGGTGACGGCGAACGGGACGGTCGTCGAGGGCTCCACTTAGTAGCGGCGAGGTAGTCGGCGATGTCACGAGGGCGTTCACCTTCCCTCGGGCGCTGTGCGTTGACGGCGAAGCCTCGCAGTCCCATCTCCCGGTATGGGCATCGGCGATACACATGGCCGGCTTCTCCGCAGTGATAGCAGAGCGGGCGGTGGTCGGGGGCTCGCCAAATGTCCGTCTTCCTCGCGTAGGTACGCTGGGTGACGGGTGGGCGTGCTGGCGGCGGCGGCGGCGGACGACGGAACTGCGGCGTGACAGGGCCCTGGCGCGGTCGCGGCGGGGGACCTTGACGGCGTGCGACGGCGGCGTAGGTCATCGCTTCTGGCTGGGGCTGCGGTAATTGTGGTTGCAGCTCGGGAACTCCAAGCGATCGGTGCACCTCTTCTTTGACGATGTCGGCGATCGAGGCCACTTGGGGCTGCGACGAAGGCAGGACCTTGCGCAGTTCTTCGCGCACAATGGCCCTGATGGTCTCCTGAAGGTCGCCGGAATCTAGTCCATGGATGGCGTACTGCGGCGTGAGCCCCTGGCGGTTATATTGCCGGGTGCGCATCTCCAGAGTTTTCTCGATCGTCGATGCCTCTGCCGAAAACTCAGCTACGGTCTTCGGCGGGTTACGAATAAGTCCTGCGAAAAGTTCTTGCTTGACGCCGCGCATCAGGAAGCGGACTTTTTTCTCTTCTGACATTTCCGGGTCGGCGTGCCGGAAAAGACGGGCCATCTCTTCCGTGAAGATCGCGATCGTCTCGTTTGGCAGCTGCACTCTGGTTTCTAGTAGTGCTTGGGCTCGCTCTTTTCGCGCGACGCTTGTAAACGTCTGCAAGAAGCCGCTTCGGAACAGGTCCCACGTCGTTAAGGTGGCTTCTCGATTCTCGAACCAGGTCCTGGCGGCGTCTTCCAGTGCGAAATAGACATGCCGCAGCTTGTCGTCGCTGTCCCAACTGTTAAACGTAGCGACCCTCTCATACGTCTCTAGCCAGGTTTCCGGGTCCTCAAATGTTGATCCGCGGAACGTCGGAGGTTCCCTGGGCTGCTGCAGCACGATGGGGGACGCTGGGGCTGCCATTGGGGTTGCCTTGTCCACGATCTTCTTGGTCTTCTCAGGTAGAAGTCCGTGCTCCGGGGGCAGCTGTTGAAGACGGCGGCTTGCTCGATGCTCCGGGACTACGTTGGTGTTCTCTTTGAGGTCCGGGCTTGGATCACGGCTTCTCGGGGGCGTCCGGTACATGAACGAAAAGCACCTCCACCAGATGTCACGTGGTGGTGACGTTCAAGAACACAGTAGCAATACTGTGAAGAACAAAACTAACTTTTATTGGGCGAACCTGTGCCCACAAAAACAGGCTACACTTATAGCACAACGATAGCGGCGAACACTGTCGGCGATCGTCGAAAATCTGATCAGCGGGTCAAGCGCGTCGGCTTTTATACAGCAGTCTTCGAATGTTCCAGACTAATCGCTGGGACCCGCGCGTATTCCACAATGTTCTACGCCATTCGCGTCAGGCGATGAAATCAGATAACATAAGGTTCGGCGACAACAGACAGCCGGGTAGAAGCATCGATAACTTTCCAGAAACGTCAGATACATGCAGGCGCGTCCGTCGCTGTGCGATTACAGTTGTTAAGCGGCGAAACGTGGTCGCCCGATAAAGATAAGTACGATAAGTGTCAATATATATATATATATATATATATATATATATATATATATATATATATATATATATATATATATATATATATATATATATATATTAAGGGCTATTATTGTTGATTCTCGTTTTCTTTAACCTCCACATACTTAAGGTTTGCTCGTTCCGTGAAGTATTATTAGAGAAAGAGATGTTTGCATAAGTTTACATTGATAGGCCATGTAGCTCTCTCATGATAACAGGGCAGGGTTGACATCGCTGACACCGCATAAGTGTAAACCCATGCAAGAGATCTTGCGCCGCGATGGCTGTCGCGTTCGCTCGTCGCCTACGAGTCGTAGCACATGCGAACGACAACATTGAGCGACGTCTCCCTGGCGTTACCGCTATGAGGACAGCAAATACGCGCAAGAAATGGTGTGACGCGTGCTTCATTAAATTAAGTTTATGTGTCTTAGTGTAAAGCGCACCATAAAATATTTGTGGAGGTGTTGCAGTAGGCTCTTAGCCCATGCACGCGTCAAAATTTATTCGTTTGCTCGTTCTGTGCAACAATCGGCAGTACATGGCTGATGTACATCCAGTTCCGGCCACGCGCCATTGGCTAGTCGCTCATAGCACTTCTGGGCGACGAGCGACGAATTTTACATTTCCGGAACCGAGCAATCGAGCGATCTGTTCGCGCGACGGCCCATTTCGTCGCTCGTCGTCGTCGCGCAGAAAATCGTCCTCATGGGATTTGAGATATATATAGTATGCACGTACGTCATTCAAGGATACTCCGCGACTTCCGGTTTACGGCGGCGCCATGTTGGGGAACCTATAGGCCTATGCGCGCGCCTGTTGATAAGCTTCCCCAAGATGGCGGAAGGTAGCGGAAGCAGACGACAGCAGCGGATGTGGCATCACGTGCGTACTATGTATATAGGCAACTTAGCGAGGCGGTTGTTTATGCTGGTGTACCGAGTGCGCGTGTCTTGTTTACCATTTGACGTAGAATTAAACAATGCACCTCTGCAATAATGAAATGCGCAAGCCTAACAACGCATTGAGATTCGCAACTGGCAACCTTCGGCAACAGAGGCACACACAGGGCTATGTTGCCGCATTCCCATGTGTGCGCCGTGGGAAGTGAAGAGTAGTTGATTTCAAATTACTAAGGCTAGAACTAAACTAGCTAGACTGAACTAGGAGACTCCAGAAGAGGAAGGAGGAGGTGAAGGGGAAAATGAATAGTGTGAATAGTACATTACCAAATTGCTTGAAATAATAGACTATGCATTTCCTCACAGTGCTCTACGACCTTTCCTAATTGCACTTTACACTTTATAAAATTTAAAAAACGGACATAAACATACAAAATAACGAATAAGCTTCGAAAAAAGAAATTCGCCGACGATTACGATACTTCTTGATGCAAAATTTGAGCGCAGCTCTTCATTTCGATATATATTGGCTGGCGCGGACAATCTGTCTCGTGCGCCACGTTGTGAATGGAGCAATGTGTAGCGCAACTGGCTCGCTAATTGGGAGATCGCCAAAACTAGCGTATAGTACACTGCAAACAATGCGTGGGTGACGCGTGGGCGCGATTCATAGTAGCCGCCGCCGACAGACCTCCCAAACGACGCGCGCTAATCTGTCGCCATCTTATAGCTATCGTCGCCGCACTACGCTTTTCTTCTCACTATTTCGCCATGCCCTCCTCCGCTTCCCGCCTCATGGTTCCACCGCACCCTCCCCTCCGCTTCCCTACCGGCGCCTTTCAACCGCCGCTGCGCTCCGCGTTCGCTTTCATCTTTCGCTGCGCTCGCTCGGTTACGCCGCCGCCGATGCTCGTCGCAGGAACGGGCGCTTAAGAGCTGCGCTCTAAAGGTCCAAGTAACCTAAGCACTTATTAGTTGTGAATGCGAAAGCATAAGATGTCCAACTGAACACCACTGAGCTGTCCTTCGAGTTTTGCGCTGCGAGTAACGTACAATAGCGGTACGAGCTGCCCGAGCCAGCAAGCAGCAGCAGCAGCCTACGGTGCCAACGCCGCATGCCACCGATGTCCTGCGTGACGAGAGACCGAGGAAGCAGCAGCGACTACCAAGGCCCGCAGGCATGCGCAGCAGTGAGGATAAGAGATACGGATCCGCGTGCCGGCTTCCGAGATTGAGCACAAGCGTGACATGGCGTCGAGGCGATGCCCTCTCCCCTCACGCCAGAACTGGCACGCCAGCGTGACAGCAGGTGTACCTAAAACCCCTTAAACTTCGTAAAGTAGTGCCACACTTTGAAGAATCCGCCTCCTCCACGTGCGCTCTGGCCGAGACCGACGCCGCGTCGATATTGGCCTAATAGCATCACGTGGGCCCTCGCGCCGTGCATCAGCGTTATTTTCGCTCGAGAAGCGTCAACGGAGTGGCGAGGAGCGCATGTGGGCGCCGTTGCTACGCTCGAGCAGGGTAGGCGGCGCCACGGTCGAGGAGGGAGCATGAAAGAGAGGAGAAACGAGGAGTGAAGGCGGAGGAAGAGAGTGTCGCTACTTTACGAAGCTGAAGGGGTTTTAGGTGTACCCTTTGGCCCGCTCTGCAGCGTTGAGGCGCGCTCGTGAAGTGGCGTCGCAGCGAATTGGAATTTAAGTAGCGTTACGCTGCTTACGGCCACCGGCTTTTTCGCCCAATGGACCATTTGTTGCTTTCGCATCAAAACGTTGAGGTTGGCGAGTTTTGAACCTACGAGCCCACGCTCGGAAGCCGAGTGTCTTACCCACTGGGCTTAACATACACTCTTGCAGAACATGAATATATGTGAACCATATGAATGTGTTGTAAAGGCGGTACAAAACAAATGCCAAAGGAGAACAGTTTCTATGAAGGCTTCGTTGAAAGATTTGGACATGATGGAATAAAAGCCATCTCTAGGACCACATTTAGAGCCGACTTTGAGCAATGTCGACATCAGAAAAATTCTGATTTTGCGGAAATCTAATGCCAAACATGCCAAATTCCCTATGCCTTTCGGTGGTCGCGCAACTTCCGTTGGGGTGATCCTTCAACGACCGAAATGCCACCGATCTCTGAGGCTCACGCGCTTCGTGACGCGCAACACCGACACATAAGCAGTCAATGAGTTGATCAATCAATCAGTCTTTATTAATGCTAAAACTAAGAGTATACAATACAGGTAAATCTGCAGAAGGAGGTCCCACGGTTACAAACCGCAGGCGGCACCACCTCTGATAGGGTCGATAAAGAGTTTAGAAGGGTTGCATGGTTACATAATGATTCGACGCGGATGGATAAGGTGCTAAAAAGCCATAAGGGCTTGTAATGGTCGGAGAAATTGTGATAAAGTTTATAAGGACCGATAAGGGTTGCGAATGATCGGATCAAGCTCGATAAGGTTGATAAGGACCGATAACAGTTCATATGATCGGATCACGATAGAAATTGTCGATTAATTTTGTTTATTGATTAACGATTAATCATTCATCATTTTAGCTTTTAATCGATTAATCGCTTTCGATGCAGGGTTTTTCATCGGTTAACTGATCAATCAAAATTTTTGCTGGATACTTCTAAAAAGGCTGAAACACAGTCATTACTTTTGTGGGACCCTATTTTAATGTTTGAGAGGTGGAACCAAGTTTGAAAAATAAATGTGTGTAAACATTTTATAATCGTTAATCTTTAACTTGTTAAAAACTATATATAGTTGGCACTGGTGGATTTTGAAGAGTTACACAATACATGTTATAAAATGGCACTTCGTGCAGAATTAAATAAGATATATAGCACTAGTGAAACCCTGCACAGTACAGTTAAACAAGAAAAAAAAAGAAAAATGGTAAAAGTGAAAGTTGAAGTCCAACTGAAATATGCAAGAAATTGCATATGCGCGGGGGAAAGTAAATTACTGGTTTAGGATATTAAACCACATGCTATTTTCTACAGAGCGAAGGAATGTCAATCAGCTGCGATTCTTGGATGAAACCGACACCTTCTTTGAATGGCCACACTACGAGCAACAACAAGCATGCGAGAATTGATGCTCCGACGCTAGAGATTTGCTGGAATCGACAAGAACTCCATTGCTATGTCAAATACAGGCTCCAAACCTACGCTCATGTTGTGCCACGTCTTTAGTGGACTGGAAGTGGCACGATCATCAATGACTGCGTTGCTATAGAATGCCTTGAATTGCGAGGGCATTTAAAACCTCCGGCTTCAGGTGGCGTGTGCGGTGTGGGGGAAGATAGGGGAAGCGCTCGGCTCGGTATCACTCGTGGACTCTGGAAGAACCGCCATCAGTCGCTCTACCAAAGCCACACAGTCACTGCTCGTGCGCCCCCATTCCGGTACGATTTCCAAATTTTCGTGCCACTCCTATCGAACTCTCGAAAACAATTAATCGAACAGGCCTAATCGATTGATTAGGTTGAATCGGTTGATTAAATGAGATGTGGACATCGATCGGAGATTGATCGTTTTCCTAGATACAAGTAAAACTCTTGCTTGGGCTAGTTGGTTCATGCTTGAAGTAGGTAAAGGCAAGGCGCAGAAGACCAGGGCTTAGGAAGAAGAACACAAACGACCGTCTCGTCGTTTGTGTTCTTCTTCCTAAGTCCTGGTCTTCTGCGCCTTGCCTTTACCTACTTCCTAGATACATTTAATCGATTAATCCTTCATCGATATTACCAACCCTAGATCATGTCTGATAATGTTAAGGGCAGATAAGGGTTGATAAGGATTGGATCGATTGTGATAAAATTCATAAAGATTGATAAGTTTGATTGAGTCCGATAAGGTTGATAACAACTGATGAGCGCTGATAATGATCGGGTCTAGTCCTACAAGGTTGATAACGACCGATGAGTGTTAACGAGGGTTTATACTCGTCGGATCAAGTTTTATAAGGCACTGGGCAGTGTGGAGATAAGCAACCGGCACAATGCTTATGCATACTTAGACATCTTCAGTGGAGTTTCCGCATTTTTTTTTCCAGAGGCGCTTCCAAGATCGCACCACGCGAGCGACCTTTCCAAAATGTTTTGAGACTAATCCACTAGGGCAGAGCGCGTGTGCTGTCGGGACGTGGCAAAGGTGGATTCCAAGACAAATTCATAAAGTACGAGAATAGATGCGACTCTCAGTCAGTCGGTTCTCGGCCGCAGGGCAATTAGCTCATTTTTTGAGTAAGAAGCTTTTATAGCGTAATCTGACCAGAACTTCAAGCTGTGTCCTACGATTTTTTCTACTTGAAATAAAGTACACGGTGACTGATACTTATTATCCGTCGCTCATGCCTCTGCTTAGTTTCATATATTGAGTTTTTATTTCAGTATTGATGTACTTAATGGCTTTCTTTTTCCGTTTCAGAGCTGCGCCATGAAGAAAATACCCCGTGAAGAAAAATACACTTTGGCAATTTTGGCATATTTTGCGGACTTCATTTCTGGATAAAATGAGGTCTGTTGCAAGAGGACAAATAATGTCCCGCCTTCTCACTTATATATGTGCGAATATTCAAATAGAGAAAGTCAAAAACCCACCTGTGTCCCTGTCAATTTAGTTCGTCTGTGCTGTCACGTGTTCGTATAAAGAGAACATTCATCGTGGCGCTGAACATGTTAAGCATGTATCAGCAGCTAGTTAAAGGTGTTCTGCTATGGGGCGTTTTTTTTTTTTTTTTTTGTCTTAGCATTCTTGGGTGCTCCATGCACTTTCCGGGGGCTATGTTAGTATCTATGTATGTTTCTATCAAACCGTTCTCCCACCAACCTGCGTTAGGGTAGTCCGTGGTCGAATGCGTAGGGCATCGGACTACTGTGATGAGGGAACAGGCTTTGAAAGCAACCATCGCACCAACTTGGGTCATCGAATATTTGGCAACGTGAACATATGTGCCGCTCTTCAACGAAGCTCCTTTACGCCGATATGAGTCGATTACTGTAGGTGCGGGACTGGGTAGGTGCCCCTGTTCAAGGAAACACTTTGACGCCGACTGGGAGCACAGGGTATGTGACACTAGGTCTGTGTTGATCTTCAGTGAACCTCTTTGACGCTAACTTACGTAACCAGGTATGTGTCACTGGGAATGTGCCGCTCTACAAAGATGAAAAGGATCCCTTAGATTTATCCGATGTCGAGCGGAACCAAACCCACGTCACAGGGGTTCCTCGAAGACAGCAACCCGACTCACTAGCAGCCTGCGCCACAAATGCACTTGGTATGTGCCACTTGTGAATGAATGGCTTTCGCGCCAATGCTTTACAGACGTGAGCCATGAATACACTGCGTACGTGTCACTAACCTATCGCCAACTTGCGTCACGGGGTATGCGTGGGGTATGTGCCAAGCGAGGGAACAATCGTCAGCGTTCGCTGGCACCGACGCGCCATGCTTCCGCTTCACAATCGCACTCTCTCTCTTCTCGTCTCAGAGGCCACGCATAGACTTCTCGGCAGTGCCATCAGATAGCGCAGCGTGTCCAAAAAGAAGTGCAAGAGAGGAGCCCTGTTCTCACATAAAGCCCAGACATTTACACCGAGGGTCAAGCCGGCGGCGGCCATCTTGCAGGGGTCAAGCAGCAGCCTGCCAAGAGCTGACTTTTCTAGCACTATTTAATTGCTTAACGGATCTTCAAGTTCTAATGCAACACTGTGGGCTATGAGGCGAGCCATACTGGAGGTCTCCCAATCACAGGTATCCGAGTGCTGAGACACTTTTCCATTTTATCTGCATCAATGTGCAGCTGCCACAAAGTAGAAAAGAATTGCGCAAAATAGCGCTTATTCACCTTCAGTGTAGAAATTGACCAATCATGAAAGCTGTCACAACAAAATGAAATAAAGAACTAAAAATGTAGCATGAAAAGTAGCAGTGCATGCAACTAACATAAGTATTCATTATTATCTTCATTTCATCAGGTGTTGCCGGTGTTTTAGTAACTTCATTGCATGGAGAGGCTCGGAACTTTGGCGACAGCCGTTTCCTTTTAGCCTGAAATCCTTTATTTTAGAGCAAGGCAATGCTAATGTGCCACCTTATTTAAATGAGAACGATAATGCTAATGCGTGAACTGCTTGTGTATCAAATTTCCTAAAAGCACCCGAGCGCTCTAGCCCGCTTTGGGATCCACACAGCACCATGCACAGCAAGGTACGACGACCCTAAGCCGTGGCATCCTACGATCACTGGAAGGTGCCAACACTGTATAGAGGCCCCTGACACATAGCACTTGGTGTGTGCCTGCCAGGAAAATTCAGCTCTCACTCCCACTGCAATCCTACAAGAGAGGACTGGGAGGCGGCCCTGCTTGGTTGCTCAGACATTTAGACCCAAATGGCCTTGGTCAAGAGGGCCAAGCTGGCAGCCTCGACCAATGAGCTCCCGGACTACGGACTTCACCTAGCATGTAGGGCTCCTGCATGAGTCCACACCTCCCTTTCTTGTTTGTGGATGCTTTCCCTCACCACCACCTCCAACAGCAGGGACTCCAAAAGTCCAGGGGACACACTTTCTCCCTTGGGGCTCTTTGCCAAGTTGTAGAAGCTTATGCACTACTGTAAAAGCTTAACAGACCTGCACTACATAGACCACGAGAGCTACCTTGTGCAGCGCTGTGGCCTACGAGACTGACAGGCTGACACCACCCCTGAAGGAAGCACCGAATGTACCCCAGTGGCAGGAATGCACAGCGGGGCCTCTGTAGGCAATGGTGGTGGTGCCACGATCTTCATACCCCCCCATTCTAGCCACCCTAGACTGGCATTCACATCTTGTGACTAATGTTGCCGACCTTCCTAAATTTAGCCGGAGAGCTCCAACTATATTTAGGAAATGTCCTGAGTCTCAATGTGACCCATTTGGGATGGCACAATGTATAACAAATGTAGGGGCAGCTAAATGTACTAAATGACGCCAGGACAGCTAAAAATACAAGGGCAAATCAGAGTCTTTGCCCCCATTTTTTATTAGCCAAGATAAGGTATGTACAGGTCATTACAAATATATGTACTATTCTACATACCTTACACTATTTTTCCACATGGTCTCCACACCGCTTCAGACATTTGTCCCATTGCAGCACCAAATTTGAGAAGCCCCTGTGCCATGTTGTCGTCAGTCAGCGACGGATGCGGCCACCCTGAATGTTCATTGTCATACAAGTCTTCACGGCCTTTTGCAAACTCACAACACCACCACTTCACACTTCTCAAAGCGAAACACCTTCTCCCATACATGAGATGCATTTCCCTGTAGATTTCGATAGGCGTTCGTCCATTGCTCTATAGAAAATGAATCACACTTCATTGCTCGTACACTGTTGACGTGTGAAGCATAACCGCCATCTTCAACAACTCACAGCAGCGCTGTGCTGCGGAAATACCGGCAGATGAGGTCGGACCGGTCCAAGAAAGGTCCACTGCTGGGAATGGATATGTTGAGTTCACATTTACCGTCATAATTAGGCCAAAAAAATAAGGGCGAGGACTTACTGGTTCACCCTTGTACAATAAATAAACCAGGTTTTTTCTTTATAATGTCTAAGTTTGCATGATTACACATTTTCCTCTTTTGTCTTCTGTTGCCACGTCATAAACATAAAGCCTATCTTGTTTTTGTTGTGGTCCTAGTTATGCTGTTGGCCATAACCGTTCACAGTACCTCCATCTGTACAGTAGCTGTGTAAGCCAGGCAAATACTGCCTCTATCTAGTTGTAAATAGCAATGTGGTAGGACTAAAAAAAATTTAGCAAGTTTGTTTACTGCACATACAAAGTGGTGGCTCATGGCACTGAGGGGGTCAGTCGTCGCCAGCCGCCCCCCACCTCGCCCCGTCCGGAGTTCGTCCAATCAAGAGTTGGCAACCCTACTAGAGAGCCTTTGTCTATTCAAAACGTCTCATGTTCGTTATCGCGTTCCATGTGTGTTCTTGTAGAAAAAACCATTTTAAAAAGCAGCATGTTCATGATTGCCCCACTGTCAAAAATTTGCACCAGCAATGAAACAGACCACATTTGGCCAAGCTCACCAACCCAGCCGCTCACGTTTACTTCACTGGTAACTCAGTAATCTACAGACAGTAATACCCCTGTTACACGGGCGACCTTAACCGCGGTTAATGTAACCGTGGTTATCGCTAAATGTGGTTAGCGCGGTTAGATGGCAGGCGAAACTGCGGTTAGGCCGCTAACCGCGGTTGACCGCCAACCGAGCTTGGCAACCTCGGTTTAGTGCAACCGACGTTTTGGAAACAAGCAAAATGGCGGATTTTGTCGGCTGTAAAACCAACTCTACGACAGGCTGCAACCAGCATTTGCAGATTACTCCCAAATTAGGCTAAATAATAACCTACACTTGCAAAACTCAGTCTCACACGTTAAAACTCTCAAATATGACAATTGTTTTGCTAAATATAACATCTTGATACCACTTTAATCAAATGTCTAAGAAAAATTATTCAAAATGAAATCTGTACGCAAGAGATCACGTGATGCATCATCAGACCATTAACCTTGATCGGGATAGCCCGTGTAACTCTGGCAAGCTACGGTTGGCGTTAAGCACGGTTGAGCGAGTTAACCACGGTTAAGCTGCTCGTTTAACTAGGGTATAAGAAGTTTACAGACAAACTAAAGCTCTCTAGTACTCAGTGCGGAACCCAATGAGGCATCATAACAGACGACCACACCAGGAAGGTGCAGTCAGTGCCACAACATTACCATTGATGTCCTCCTCCAAACCAAGTGAAAACATTTTGTCTGCGGGACATCGCAATCATGTTGCAACACCCATGCACCGTTCTGAAGACAAATAGGACATCCATCAGACATCCAACTTCATATATCCTATCAAGGACATCCAAAGGATGTTGTACCTTGACTTTTCTCAACCCACACCTGTATAGTTGCCCTCCCAGAGGCTTTGTCTCTCAGTTTCCTCACGATGGAATTACTTTTTCTCATATGTTAAGATTACAAGCTGGGGCTGTAACGTCTGCAGCTAATGTGTGCACAGTACTTAGCCTATCTTCTGAAGTGACCTTCTTTGAAAGCTTAGTTCAATACGCCACTTGTGCCTGGCAGAAAGCCACAAATAATAAAAAGAACATTGCGCCTACACGTGCACGTGTGCATGCATACACATACACACAATCTTACTGAGTGGTGGTTTTGCCCATTGCATCTGTCACACAGCATCTGCTGCAAACAGAATATACATATTCATAAAAGCAAACACTGTGCAAAAGTCTCTGAGATGTATGCGCAATGCCCAGCAAGTCCCCCTGACAAACCTCGCACACATGCAAGGGATGTCCACAGGATATGAAAGTGTTCCTAAAGGGATGTTCAAGGGACATCCGGTGAACTATATTCTATGCATCCCTGGGATATCCAGGTATGAGCACTGGATATCCATAGGATATCTACTGGAGGTCATTGCACTCACTGTGTTAAAGCCGGAAAAGAAGCAAGGCTAGGGCCTGTCAATGTAATGACATTCAAAATGGAATGATGAACAGTGGTAGAACAAGAGATGTTGTTGGAGCCAATGTATTGACAAGGGGACTTGTTTTGTCAGGGCAGCAGCAAGGACAACTCTCCTTGGTGACATGTTGGCTATAGCATCGTTCATAGTTCTACCCCTGTTAATCACACTACAAGCTTCCATCTTTCCACAACCTTCTTTCTTCCTTGGATTTAAAGTGGCAGGAATAATTACCATACCAGCATCGCAGACACTAAAAGGAAGCATTTATTTTTCTGCTAGTGCAAAGATAGACTGTGAAAAAAAATTAAAGTGCTTGCAGCTCTCTGCTCAAATTCAACAGCGCTAAGCATACGTTCAACATTTCTATTAAGATAATGTGGAGCTATATTGTTGAAGACTGACAATGATTGAAATGCTTTCTGACTGTCCTTATGACCTGTTTAACTCTCCAAAGAAAGAAAAAGATGGTGCTCTTTGCCTCAAATAAAGCTTTCTACAAAGATAGCATCAATCACGTGTGTTCTTGCAGAATTAGATTATATCGTCATCATCATCATCATCACCTCTGCACGCACAGGGCAAAAGAATTTGTTTATTAGGTTTCATACAAAGATTATCAGAAATGACAGGGGCAAACGAGAAAGCCCAGTCATTGTACAGTGAACTCTCCTTAAAGAGAATTTCGAGGGACCAGGGAAATTGATACCATTTATCAGTAGTTCGATTTACTGAGAGACGTTGCCAGAGAGCATTGCATGAATACAAAACCAACCAAACATGAGGGTAGTGTTCCGTTTGAGCGGCAGTTCCATTTAAGTGATTTCCGTTTATCGAGATTCCACTGTATCTTGACTTGCATGACCAAATGACTTGTGTGGATGTGGCAGTGACTGTTACAGACTTTAATAAAAAGGCTTGGCAAAGTGCTGAGTCTGTCCTGGGTGCAAACCGACCAAGCTACTACTGAATCAAATAAAAAGACATGGCACGGCAGAACCTGTCATGTCATGTTTGTTTTTGTGTCTGTCTAGATTCACTGCTGCACTTTGTCATACCTATGGAATAATTAGCCACACATATGGTAGTCACACACACATATGGTGGTAGCCACACACTTGGTAGTCATGTCTCGGGCTCCTCTATCAGCTTCTGGATGATCAGGGAAATCTGCACAAAAAGATGCAAAGGATAATAACAGTACGTTCATTGGGGTGGGATTTCATCACTGCATGCAAAAGGCAGAAGTGCTATAATTTTTGCAGTATTTAGAGCTCTGCGCCCACAAAAGTGCTTATGAGTTATGCAACATACAAGCTGGATCAGCTGATACTCCATGGCTACCACTATTAATGCATAAAGTACAGAGACAACATGAGACGACAAGCACATGCACAAAACTCGAGACCAGGCTAATGCAGAGGCGAAAAATTCTGCAGGTCCAGCACACATGTTGGAATCTATGTGGAGTGAAGCTTTTGTGAAGCATTTAATGAAATGCTATAAATGTGCCCATTCTGTTCCAGCATTTTGTTCCGGAAACTGGTGTGTGCATAGGCTCTCATACACCTGTGCTACACAATTACACAATGTGACAAATTCGATAGTGCCTTGTATTCCTGAACTCTTTTTTTTAATTGCACCAACCGTTTCTTGGCTGACCCCCATTATGGGTATGTAACATAGTACAAAAATCATAACCATATTAAACACACAGCTATCATCTCAGAAAACTATTTGGTGGCATGATATGTAGCTAAGTGTGGACAGCTGGGCTAGTTGACTGTGAATAGCTTTATGACACATCGTCACAGCGCACAAATAAACATGGAAGAGCAGAGAGGGCCAACAAGAACAGCAGAGTTCAACTCCAGTTCAAGTCTGCCGTTCTTGTTGTCCCTCTCTGCTCATTCATGTTTATTTGTGCGCTGGAACGATGTTTCATAATGATATGTAGCACCCGCTTCTTGGCCAAGCCCCTGTTGTGAATATGTGCCATGGTATGGAAATCATAATCATAATCAATCTGCAAACATGCATCTTGGCAGATTTCCCCTTGCGGGTAAGTGCCATAGCATGGAAATCATCATCAGGACCAACATGTGTTAACTATCTGAAAGAGCTAGCTGGCGTTGGCACAAGACAAGCATACGTACAACCCAGTCTTTCACTGGGACATTCTACAGAGGGCTAACCCGCCGTGGTTGCTCAGTGGCTATGGTGTTGGGCTGCTGAGCACGAGGTCGCGAGATCGAATCCCGGCCATGGCGGCTGCATTACGATGGAGGCGAAATGCGAAAACACCAGTGTACTTAGATTTAGGTGAACGTTAAAGAACCCCAGGTGGTCGAAATTTCCGGAGTCCTCCACTACGGCGTGCCTCATAATCAGAAAGTGGTTTTGGCATGTAAAAACCCCATAATTTAATTTAATTTTACAGAGGGCTATTAAGAAAGAGCTACCTCTCGATCTGTACAGCATCAGATTTCTGCCAGTTGACATCAAGGAAATGCCTTATGACAAAATTATGCTCCTCAGCCTCGACAGCATGTGGAAAACGTGTATGCAGGGTAGACATTCCGATAGCATTGTACACTCAGTTAGTGAAAATTTAATAGAAAGTGTTGTGCAGTACAGACAAGTGAAGTTTAGTGTTTGGCAGGAGCCCGTCTGGTCGGGGTGGAACATGGTGAAAACGTAAACAAAACCTGGGGCACTACACCAACCAAAGTAAATTTAAAAGAAAAGAAGACGTTTCGGCTCCCACACGGCCTTGTAGACAGGTAAAAGAAAAAACCACTTCGGCCAGCGTAGTGCCCTGGTTTTCTCTGCCTTTTCACCACACAGAGAAGTGCATAGTATGCTGCCTAAACTGCCCGATTGTATTATAGTGATTGATGACTTGGTCGTATTGAAGAAATATTAATCCAGTTGTGTCGGCAAAATAGGCTGACACGCTTTAACAATTGCACTGTTTTGTCTTGCCAGAACCAGTAATGAAGAAAGAAAAAAGTGATTCTAGCTGAATGGTTAGAGCATCAAGCTGCTGTGCTAAAGGGCTGAAGTTCAAATCCCATCGCCAAATGTGCTTCTTTTCTACGTTTCTTTTTCTCTTTTTAAGAGGAATATACTAGGCGAGAATACAACCAGCAACCAACTGCCCTACCCAAGCGAAACCATGGGGTGGCAGGCGAAAGCGCATACCGTATATATAACAGAATGCTCGAAAAAGCTGCTCACCACAGCAAGTTCGAAAGCCTAGGTTTGTCATTTCCCTTCCACCATGCTTAACAATAAACATGAAGGAATTAAACCTGGAGAGATTTTGTTCTTGTCAAAAGCTAAGCCTAAGGATTATACATGTACTGCTTCTATTGAAAAGAGAATAGAACCTACTTATCCATATCCTCAGCTTAGCTTAGAGGGTGTCTACTGTACACACAACTACCGAAAATTTCATTAGGAAACACAGCACCATTGCCATATGATCAAGAGTTCAGTGGAACACCATCTGGTCAGGTAAAAGCATCATTTGTATAACAAGTTACTGGCCAATATAACAAAATTTTCACTTGTAACAGGGAGATGTGAGGCAATATTTTGCAAAATGTGAAGTGCAGTATGCCTAATACTCCTGTCACATTGGGTGTTTTAATGTCATTCGAATCAAATGGCATTAGCATCGAATGACATCATTCAACTGCTACACCGCAATATTTAATGCCATTAGCACCGAATGACTTCCGCAATCGAATGAGTTCGAGAAATTCACTCAAGCAAAACAGGACAGAGCATTTGCAAATTGAAAGCCGTACTCGTAAAGAAATAATAACTTTTCAGTGTTTTAATGGACGTGTTACTCAAAGAGACAGAATCTGCACGGCAGGCTGTCTCAAAATGTTCTTACTCTCCAGCTCCACAGCGTCTGGCCGCCGCCACTCTCCTCAACGGCCATATTGTAAACACTCGGGTGCCTGGTTGCACGTTTTGGTTAGTCAGGCATCAGCAAGCACTTTATGGGCACTTATGCAAGCACTTTATGGGCACTTATGCAAGCGCTTTATCCCTACCTTGTTCTACTTTAGTCGACACATATTTTTCGGGATGATCACCATTGATATCACCACCGAATGACATTAATTTTTCTATTGTAGCACCTCCGCGGGCGAATGAGATTAAAACGCCCAGTGTGACAAGGGTATTAGACATACTCTTGTCACAGTACAAATGTAATGTTATTTGCAATGAATAGCATTCATTTGTAATGTCATGTGTTTGCTGCTACATGGGAAAATGCAATGACACTTATTTAATACAACATTTTCACACGAATTAGTCCACAGAACTAATTCGCATTATCTAGGTTTGGGACTGAATGCATAGCATCGACGCATCACTAACTCATGTTTTCTGCATCTTTGTAAAAAAGTACTTTTTTTTATTTGGTTTACAAATTGCCAGTTTATTGACATAAAAATTCACCATATGTTTTTGACAAAAAGCTACTCTCACTTCTGCTGGTGGACGCCGGTTTGCTGAAAAGTTTTGCCCAGTGGACTAAAGCAGAAATTTTGATAAAGATATGGCAAGACCATTTAGGTAATTCAGGAGACCTATGTTGTCGGATATGTTGTTTTTCGTTTGGCATGGCTAAGCTTGACTTTACTTGGTTTGTGTTGGCCAGCTGTGACAAACTGTCTAAAACAACCAGGCATATATTTTCAAAGCAACTTTTGTTATTAAAATGTATTATTTAAAAGATATGCACATGTTATAAATGGGAGTTTTGTTAACTTCTCTTTTTTTTTTTCCCAGGGTCATAATCATCATTTTCAAAAGACATTTGTTTTCACCGTGTGACAGGGGACTGTTTCGTGTGGTGTTTGTTGAAGCGAACATCCACAGATGCAAGAGAGCAATCTCCTTTCGAGAAGTAAAAGAAATGCGAGTCATAGTCGCTTGTTTGGAAGTTGTGCCACTCGCTGGCAAAGCGGAGAGGCTCAGCTTTTTATTCCTCCTCTTACCTACTACGAGCTTAACCTCTGATCTCTACTAAAGCTTGTGCAGCTTTTCTGAAATTTACATTGGGGCTACCCCATTATTAGACCTCGTGCTACCCTTGAAAAAAAAAAAAAGGGAACATCAGCGCCACCTAGTAAACAAGAGAAGAAACCAAGTGTTAGAAGAAGTGTCATCATCATCATCATCATCATCATCATCATCATCATCAGCCTGGTTACGCCCACTGCAGGGCAAAGGCCTCTCCCATACTTCAACTATGGGAGAAGTGTAATGAAGTGTAAGAAGTGTAATGAAGACAAAGAAAACATGCTCAATCATTGTCATTACATGTAGAAAAACAAAACCTACTTTAATACTGCCACCGCAACTGACATGATGACACACTAGCAAAGGAGGCACAAAGGTGAGCTCTTTCCAGTATAGAGATGTTGAGCGGGCATTGAGCAATCATGGCAGCTGTTGGCACTGGTACCACTGCTGTAACCAAGTGGTCTTTGGCACCATATTTTCCAGGCTTGGACAACTTGGGTGCCAGCCTCAATGCTGTCAATTAATTTTTGTTTATCGTTTCCCTCCTGCGAGATGTGGTGTTCAAATCTACACCCCAGTGGTGGCACCCTCTGGATAACAGATGCAGATCTCGAAGGCTATGCTTTTGCCGATTACACACGGCAGAGGCAATTGCAGGAGCTGAAAATACATCATAGCTGTCGAGTTTTCAACACGACCTGTTACAAACCAACAGACTTCCTTGAGCAGTTACCCTAACTTCTGACCCACAATCGGTTTCCCGTAAAAGCGAAAGCATCACGACACCCCCCAGGTGTAAAGCCTGCCAAAACTGAGCAGTACTCTACAGTGCTCGCAGTCCCAAAGACATACCAGTGTGCACACATCGAAATTCCTGGCGACAATTCAAAATTTCATAGCAACAACCTACAACACCACTCACTTCCCGCGAAGGGAGCACAGGGGTTAGAAATGGCTACACATTCTGCCTGAAGCAGGCAAGTAGGGTGACATCATGTACAACAAATACATAGTTTGAATTCTATATTCTCACTCCTAATGTCTGCAGTATCCCTAGAGAAAAGCTGCTCCGCAAGCAAAAAAATTACATACGAAAGCTCTAGGAAAATTATAGTTTAATAAGAGTCAAAGTGGTGGTGTTTCGTGTGCTTTGTTCATAAATGTGAGCAAGAAAAATCATGGAGACCAGGACTTGGTTACCCTTATCCAGCCTGCAGTATAAAGTTTGTTCAACATCTGCTGCCATGGATCTAAGGTTTACTGGGTAACAGTCCCAGGGCTATGTCTATTGCACATACACAAGTACTAAAGAAAGTGGATGGATGGACAGCTGCCACCATAGCTCAATTGATAAAGCACTGAACATGTGATCACGTGAACATGCAGGGGATCTGGCTCCTGCTGCAAGTTGTCCTGTCTTCCACTTTCATTTCTCTTTCCCATGTTACTTCTACATTTCCACTTTAAAGGAAATCAGTTAACATTCCATGTGCTTTCGCTGGCTTCATTTGGGTGTTTGTAATGGTGAGATATTGCCACACTACATCAATTACAAGCCTCTTGCTAGGAAACGGAGTAAGGTCACTTATGTCTAAACTGTTTTCTGCGCACACCAAGCAGGGGAATAACTGGACCAAACAAGCAAAAGAAGCATGATGGAATGATGTGCTGGAAAGGGTGATGAATTGCATTGCCCCTTCAATGCTCACCTTCCTGGCTTTGACTTGGACAGGATCAGATGATTTCGCCTGCAAGTCTTGAAGCTGTGCCAAAAGTGGTGCCCCCTGGCTGGCCAGATCAATGTCACCCTTTCGCAGCAAAGCTTCTATCAATACCAGAGCCCTCTGGAAAGGGTTGGGGTCAGGCAAAAAGGAGCAATGTCACTTTTGTAGAGTACGGTAGCCAAAGTTGGCAAAATTTTCATGAAGCATTTGTGAGAATGTTACAATACACTGGTTGCTTTCTCTATCTTCGTGGCTAATAAAACAAAGAAAATTACAGTGAATAAATGCTTAATCACAAATGAAAATGAAGGAAATGAGAACAAGAGCTGTGATCCTACATGAATTTGCTTGCTATATACAAATAGCATATATATAGATACAAATATAGTACAATCACTTTGCCTTGACAGTCGACTGAAAGAGCACTGATACTTCCAATGTTTATCTTAAATGACATCCAATAATTCCCAGGCATGCTGACCTCATTATCATAAATTTTAGAACAGAAGGACATGATGATCCAGCTTCAATTAAAAGTGGACTTCTCCTAATCAATAATTTGACAGAAACTTGTCTGAAGCAGAAGTAACATTCTGCCACAAGCCAGAAAGAAAATTCTGATCAAAAATATTTGACTTGTCTTGACATTTCAAGCACATTAAATACTCTCCATCGGCACTTCATATAACATGACTAAGGCGACCACACACCCTAAGTAAGAAGGGACATTTTAGGGATGCAGCGTCACTTTTAAGTGATGATGCCACAGTGCTCTGTCCCTTCTTTATTTATTATTTATTTGGTTTGAAAACATATATAGTACCATAAAAGAGAGTAAAAAAAAAGCAAGAAGCAGGCTGGCAACTGCCACTGGAAGGGGCACAAATCCTGCCTATACTATTCAAGAAGGATGGGACAGAAGCATAAAAATGGAAGGTACTTCCTTTTACAAGTTAGCCACAACTATACAGAAACAAGAAGAAAGCCAGCACCACACAGTTACAATGAACTCAAACCGACTTAAAAAAAAAACTAATGTTTCAAGCTTATAAAATTAAATGTGAGAAATTCAGCAAAGAAAAAAAAAAGCAGTTAAGTAACAAGAAAATGCTGCATGGTATTCATTGCATAGAATGTTGCGATGAATAGCATTATACGGTGATTACGATGCCAGCCATGAGGTGGGCGCACACGAGCAAAAAAGGCGAAAAGTATTCAAATTCTTAAGAAAAATAAGGCACAAGCACACCATAGTATCAGGTGTTTTCAAGGTGAGTTACAGGGAAAAGTATACGACTAGCAACAATCATTCCTCAACCACGACTTCATGGGATGTGACGAGATAACACTTTTGCCTCAGTTACGACCAAGCAATAACTTAGGTTTCTTTCTAAAAATTAGCATCCTCAGAAACAAGAAACTCAAAGGAACCCGTAGCCTTAATGACTTATTGGAGAAAACAACCAATTGAAATGTGTCTTTAATGAGACATCAATCTAACTGGTCTTTCTGGTATGCAGCTCTCGGCAACGTTTCTTCCTGTCTCTGGGCACAGCCTGCAATACTTCGGTGCAGCAGGCAGGGCTTAGTTTCCTATTTTAATTATATTACTTTTATTAATTTTTATTGCCCAACACAACCCTTATGTCTCTGGGCACATCCAATCTCTTCGTCCTTTATGGTAGGGAAAACATGGTCCCTTTATGCACAACCAAAGTGGAATTTCGTAAGCCATAACCCTATAAGGGAGTAGCCAAAAAAATCTCGGGGCTTCTTGAATGTTTGAGTCCCACTAACTCAATTACTGTGAGAAGCAATTACAAGCCTGCTGCTCCTGCTTGCGTCTACAGAACCCTACACGACATATGAGGACATTGTGCAAAGTGCTACTAGCGGACAATGCAAGGCAGTCACAGAGGCTGGCGATATGGTGTGGCGATGAGGCAACCCATCTAGCTCTTGATTTTGGCACAGAGAAATCAGGAATCATGATCTTTGATGAACAAATGAGTAGAGATGCGGTATCAATTCAACAGCAAGTCATACCCATAGTCAAGCAATAACTACTTGGTAGTAGACATAAACTAAAGGAAGATCTACTCACACATCTACCAAGATAATCTGAGGAGTAAAGGGAAGCGAAATGCAGCAATAATAAAGCACATAGCACTTTGGGGCTACAATAAATATGAAGTGGTACGAGAAATTTGGAAAGGAGCAATGGTGCCAGAGCTAATGCCCGCAAATGCAATTCTGTGCTTAAAATTCTGCGCGTAGCCCTGATGCTACCACATTTTAGTTCTCCTCGTACAAGCCATCGTTCGCCAGGAACTTGAAAATATCGGTTTACAGCCTGTGTGTGTTGTCGACAATCCCAGAGCTAGTGAATGCCCTTCTACTATTTTCGCTCCACCCCGACGCTTCTCTCGACGTTATCGCAACCCGACTGAATGGAGAACTGCGGACGACCAGCCGATATGTTTCACCTGTCGCCGCATTGGTCACGTCGCCTGATACTGTCGCAACTCGTGGCCCTCAACACCTCGCACGCCGATCAACCTGAGCTGTTTTGATGGAAATGCCCGCAAGGTTTCGCAAGTTTTGCAATGTTTTGCAAGAAGAAGTAGTATAGCCGCTCAGTCTCGTTCACCACAAACATGTCGCCCATCTTCCCATTCGCCCCAGCGACGTCGCCTTTCGTCCACTGTGGCTCTTGGCCACACCCTTACAGAAAATTAGAGAATGCAGCCCTCGGAGGTGGTGCTGCATTGCCGACTACTGCAGCAAATCCTCTGTCTGTGCCTACAAGGAGAAGTGTAATTGATGTTAAAATAGACGGCGTACCTGTCCAAGCACTCGTCGACACTGGAGCCCACGTCTCTGTGATGAGTGATAGCTAGCCTACGTAGATGTTTAAAAGAGGTCCTCACCTCAGCAGCTGCCTGAGTGCTTCGTGTGGCTGACAGGCGTGCTGGTTGTTCTTGGAATGTGTACTGTGCATTTAAGTATAGCCGGCCACCCTACTTCTGTTCTCTTTGCTGTGATCGACAACTGCCCTCACGATCTTATCCTTGGATTGGACTTTTTATCCATTCATTCTGCTCTCATTAACTGCGCGACCGGCATTCTTCAGTTAGAACTCCCTCAACTCGCCGATGCTCCGAGCACCACCCCACTGCACTTGTGCTTGCTTCACGATGTGCATCTGTCCCCTCAGGCAGTCACTTACGTCGCTTTGACCGCAGAGCCACAGATTCCTGACGGTGAATATGTGCTTTGCCCCATCATCGACATGCTTTTGAACTGGAATGTTGCTGTTCCACATATGCTGGTCATGGTTACTAATAACGACACCATTCTACCACTTCTGAATTTTAGCCTGTGCCCTCAAGTGATTCCGGCCAGCCTGTTCTTGGCCAGTGTTTCTAGTAGTTTCGAATTTGATATTGAGAGTCTGAATGCCGAGAGTGGTTTCTTAGCACCTATTGCAACTCACAACTCTGGTTCCTTAACGATGACTTCGCGAAAATGATTGCACCTGACCTCACCTCTGCACAGGCCACGGACATACGTCTCCTGCTTGAATCATACAGTGACATCTTTGATTTCGGCGACAGCCCTTTAGGCCAAACATCTGTCGTTCAGCACTGTATAAACACTGGAGACACGAATCCTATTCGTCGGCGTCCCTATCATGTATCGCATGCTGAACGTCGAGTCATCCAATCAGAAGTGGACAAAATGCTCCGCAAAGGGGTCATCGAGCCATCAGCCAGTCCTTGGCCTTCGCCTGTCGTCCTTGTGAAAAATACAGATGGTACCTGGCATTCTTGTGTCGATTATCACCACTTAAACAAGATCATGTCAAAAGACGTCTACCCACTACCACGCATTGATGACGCCTTGGACTGCTTGCACGGAGCTAAATACTTGTCATCCATCGATCTTCGATCCGGCTACTGGCAGATTTCAGTTGATGAAATGGACCGCAAGACGGCCTTCATCATGCCGGATGGCTTATATCAGTTCAAAGTCATGCCCTTTGGCCTATGCAATGCTCCAACGACATTTGAACGCCATGGACTCTCTTCTGCGAGGCTACAAATGGAGCACCTGCCTCCGTTACCTTGACGATGTTATTGTTTATTCCCCCACGTTTAGCAGCCACCTTACCCGACTCGCTCCAGAAAGCCGGCCTCCAACTGAACTCCACGAAGTGCCAATTCGGGCGCCATTAGATTACCGTGTTGGGACACCTTGTTGACGCATCCAGTGTCCAACCAGATCCGTAAAAAGTTCGCGCCGTACGCAGTTTCCCTGTGCACATTCTGCTTCTGACGTGCGCTGCTTCGTCAGCCTGTGTTCCTAATTTCGCTACTTCGTCAAAAACTTCGCCGATGTTGCTCGGCCCTTGACAGATCTTCTAAAGAAGAGCACACCATTCTCATGGGGCCCGGAGCAGGCTCACATGTTCGCCGCTCTCATCGGATTTCTGAACACTCCTCCAATACTTGCCCACTTTGATCCATCTGCACTGACCGAAGTCCACACTGACGCAAGCGGCCATGGCATCGGCACTGTTCGGACCTAACAACAGCATGGTACCGAGTGCGTGATAGCTTACGCCAGCCGCCTGCTTTCACCTGCCGAGACAAATTACTCCATCACCGAGAGGGAGTGCTTGGCATTAGTTTGGGCTGTCGCCAAGCTCCGACAATATTTGTATGGCCGCACGTTTTCGATCGTTACAGACAACCACCCACTCTGCTCGCTGTCTTCCCTCCGGGACCTGACAGGACGGCTTGGTCGCTGGGCTTTGCGGCTCCAGGAATTTTCGTTTGTTGTCAACTATAAGTATGGACGTCTGCACAAGGACGCTGACTGCCTCTCTCGTCATGCCGTGGATCCCACTGAACCTGCTGCGCATGATCTGGTGACCTGCATGATGGATTTTACTGACATGATCGAGATGCGCGCTGAACAACAATGTGACGAATCTTTACAGTCCATCATCGCCGGAATGCAATCTGGCAGCACTGACGCCACAGGCCGCATGTTCGTTCTGCATGACAGCATCCTTGTCCTTCCTCGTCATCTGCAATCCGTCGCTCTTGAACAACTTCACAATGCACTGACGGCAGGACCCCT
This sequence comes from Dermacentor andersoni, assembly GCF_023375885.2. NCBI lineage: Eukaryota > Metazoa > Arthropoda > Arachnida > Ixodida > Ixodidae > Dermacentor > Dermacentor andersoni. Next base: position 73,484,094 of record NC_092821.1, read on the forward strand.
TGGCGTTTTGCATACATACGACCGTGTATGACGCCGGTTCTTCTGGCCGGGTCTCTACCGGTCTGTGCGTCATTATGTCGGAACTTGCAAATCGTGTCAGTGCCGGAAGAAACCTCCCTTGCCACCTGTCGGACGACTCCATCCAATTTAAGTTCCCTCTGAACCGTCCTTTTGTGTAGGCCTTGACCTGCTTGGCTCTTTTTCGAAAACTAGAGGGAATATGTGGATCGCTGTCACCACTGATTATGAAACACGCTACACGATAACAAAGGCATTGCTGACTAGTTGCACAACAGACGTCGCCAATTTTCTCCTCCACGACGTCATTCTCTGCCACGGTGCACCTCGACAGTTACTTACAGACCGCGGTCATTCGTTCTTGTCTCGAGTTGTCGACGACCTCCTCCACTCTTGTGCCACTGAGCACAAACTGTCCACCGTCTACCACCCACAAACAAACGGTCTTACGGAACGTCTCACCCAAACAATCATAGAGACACTGTCGATGTATGTCTCCAACGATCACCGTGAGTGGGACGCCACGCTGGCCTACGTGACGTTTGCGTATAACTCGTCCCGACATGACACTGCAGAATATTCACTGTTATCTCTTGTATGGTCTTGACCCCACATTGCCGTTTGACACCATCCTCCCTTCTGTGCCACGTGTTGCAAGTGAGTACGCTCGTGAAGTCATTGATCGTGCTCACATGGCACGTCAAGTCGCCCGATCTCGTTTATTAGCCTTGCAGCATATACAAAAATAGCATTATGACCAGTACCATCATGATGTTAAGCTCGCGCCAGGTGCTTGGGTGCTCTTTTGGTCACCATGTCGTCGAGTTGGCCTCTCCCAGAAGCTTCTCTCTCGCTACACAGGGCCTTATGAAGTCCTACGTCAAGTTACTGACGTAAATTACGAGATCACACCGCTGCAGTTTGATGCACCCTCAAGTCCGACGCCTGTTCACGTCATCCACGTTTTGCGACTGAAGCTATACTTTGGTCGCAATTCTTCGCCTAACATGTGCTGAGACGCCACTTCACCACCCGGGGGTCCTGTTACAGAAGGATGAAAGAGAGGAAGAAGAAGATCGCGGGACGCTGGCTGCTGGGTGTTGTTGGTGGTCAGCCATCTTAACTACTCTGACTCATTTTGTGTGTATATATATATATATTGACACAAGATGATTTCGAATTACACGCGCCAGCCGCTCCCTGCGTCCGTCCAGCTGTTTACTGCTACCTGCGAAAGATAGCGGCAGTGAAGCGGGCAACACGGGCTCGCAAGGCACGCGCAATCGGAGCAGCGTGCTATGAGCGCGGGACTCGAGGGAAGAAGAAGTGCGGCACCGCGGCGAAAGAGACTGTGGACGTTTTAGCGAGGCTCTCGCTTAGCTGTTTGTCGGGCACAAGTTCGCCCAGCGTAAAGTTATTAAAGTAGCGTCACTCAACTGTGCGTTACATTTCTGGTGGAGGTGCTGGGTAATGATTTCAAGCCCTCCTCGAGTCAGAGAAAGGAGCCCGGACTCACGGCAACTTGGACCCATCGAATTGACTCCTGTTCACCAACGCAGCAGCCGTCGGCTACGTGGTGAGCCCCCCGAGTTTTCACCTTTGCCGGATTCTATCGGAGCATCAGCAGCTGCTAACGGAAGCGCTACCGAGATGGCAACCCAAATCACGCCAACTCACATCGTGATGAACTCGCCAATGACGCCAGAGCCTTTCCATGGCGACACATTTGAAGACGCAGAGGACTGGCTGGAACGCTTTGAGCGCGTCGCTGAGTTCAATGGATGGAACGGAGAGCGCAAGCTACGAAACGTTTACTTCGCGTTAGAGGACAGCGCACGAACGTGGTTTGAAAACCACGAAGCGACAATTGTCTCGTGGGACGCTTTCCGGCGGGAGTTGCTTGCGACTTACCCGAGTACCGACCGCAGGGAGAGGGCCGAAGCTGCCCTGCAGGCAAGAAACCAGCGGAACAATGAAAGCGTGGCTATGTATGTAGAAGACATGTCCCGCCTATTCCGCCGAGCTGATCCGAACATGAGCGAAGATAAGAAACTACGCCATTTAATGCGAGGCGTAAAACAGGAACTGTTCGCAGGGTTGGTTCGGAGCCCGCCGCGCACCGTCGCTGAGTTTCGCTCTGAGGCGACGACAATGGAAAGCACCTTGCAACAGCGATCAAGGATGTACAACCGGGAAATGAACATCAGCTCTGTAGGCTCAGTTCCAGCCGCCATCGGAAACAGCATGGAGGTCATACGGGAGATCGTGCGATCTGTAGTGCGAGAAGAGCTTCAGAGGCTACGGCTTGACCACAACGCTCCGACGCCCTCTTCGCTGGCAGACGTGGTTCGCGAAGAGGTCAGACAGGCGGTCCGGGAACCACAGCTGAGTGCACAGCCCCAAGCGCCATCACTGCGCCAGCCGAGCGTCTCGTATGCCGATGTGCTGCGGCAAACTCCCGGACGTGCTGACGTCGCAGCCACTTCCTCTATGAATAGCTCGATGCCTCGAAATACGCTGCCGCCACCCGAAAGAAGATTTAGGAAGACCGATGTATGGCGCACTCATGACCGAATACCGCTCTGCTACCACTGCGGTGAGGCTGGCCACCTGTACAGAATGTGCCACTATCGCCAGGCAGGGCTTCGTGGTTTTCCGGTGAACGCACCTTGCCCTCGAAATGGCGAGCGTCCATTTGAAATCGAAGAGTACCTGTCTACTCGTCAAAGCTCCCCATACGCCTACCAGCAACACCAACCTCGATCAACAGCGCCGTTGAGGCATCGGTCACCGAGCCCCCGCCCGTCTTCAAGCTCCCCAAGACGCCGTTCACAGAGCCCGCGTCGGGAAAACTAGAGTCAGCGGCCTCGGGAGGTAAGGCCGCTGCCGACGCGAAAAGAGAAGAACCTCCATCGATGATTCCGAGCGACGACGAGGGACTCGGAAACCAGTGCCATAAGAGCGACGTTGCTTCCGATTTACGTGTGTTTGTCGACGGTTACGAAGTGAACGCGTTAGTGGATACAGGTGCGGATTACTCGGTAATAAGTAGTGAGCTCGCCAGGAAACTAAAGAAAGTGCTGACTCCATGGAAAGGGCCACAAGTTCGCACAGCAGGAGGACACCTCATCGACCCGATGGGCAAGTGTACGGCTAGAATAGGAATACGAGGCTTCACGTACGTCGCCAGCTTTATCGTGCTTTCCGAGTGCTCAAGAGACTTGATTATTGGCATGGACTTCTTGCAGGATAATGGCGCTATAATCAACTTGCGGGAATCATGTGTTTCCTTCTCAACCAAGCACGCTGTCGCAGCATTCAACACTGAAGAAAAATTCGACGCCCTTTACATTGCCGATGACGACGTGATGCTCCCTCCGAGATCCAGCGTAGCCGTCACAGTCAGAAGCGACGCGTTCAGCGACTACGAAGGAATTGCAGACAGCAACACCAGTCTCCTACTCGAAAAAGGGATCTGCATGGCAAGAGGCCTTGTTCAGCTGCGTGGCGGATGTGCCAATGTTTTCCTCACTAATTTTGGAAATGAGGTGCAACATGTCGCGAAGGGAACCGTTATTGCCAGCCTTAATAACTTCGTCCAAGTTACAGATCTCAGCATTCCAGAGTCTTCACCATCGAATTTCCAAGATGTGGATTCTGTCCTTGCAGCCATCGACATCGAACCAGGCCTATCGCCCAGACAGAAGGAGCAAATAGAGAACCTCGTAAGAGAATTCGCCGAATGTTTTTCAATGTCATCCAAAGTTCGGCGGACATCTATTGCTAAACATCGGATACTTGTTGACGAATCAGTGAGGCCTATTTGCCAGCATCCCTACCGAGTGTCACCAAAAGAGAGGGAAGCCATCGGAAGTCAAGTTAAGGAAATGCTTGAAGACGACGTAATTCAGCCGTCGGCAAGTCCGTGGGCGTCGCCTGTGGTACTGGTAAAGAAAAAGGACCAAACCTTGCGCTTCTGCATTGATTACCGAAAGCTGAACGCCGTCACAAAGCGGGATGTGTACCCACTTCCAAGAATCGATGACACTCTAGATAGACTACGAGATGCCAAATTCTTTTCCTCCCTGGACCTCAAAAGCGGCTACTGGCAGATAGAAGTGGACGAACGAGATCGTGAAAAGACGGCGTTTGTGACGCCAGATGGACTGTACGAGTTCAAAGTGCTCCCATTCGGCCTTTGTTCCGCACCTGCCACATTTCAGCGGATGATGGACACTGTGCTCACCGGTCTGAAATGGCAAACCTGTCTCGTTTATCTTGACGATGTCGTGGTTTTTTCTACCACCTTCGAGCAGCATGTAGAACGACTGCGGGCTGTGATGGAAGCTATTAGATCAGCAGGTCTGACGATAAAACCGCAGAAATGTCATTTCGGCTTTCGCGAGCTCCTTTTCCTCGGCCATGTCGTAAGTTCAGCAGGCATTCGTCCGGACCCCGAGAAGACTGCGGCAGTGGATAAATTTCCCAAACCAACCGACAAAAAGGCTGTTAGGCGATTCTTAGGACTTTGCGCCTACTACAGACGCTTTGTCAAAAATTTTTCAAGGATCGCCGAACCACTAACGCGGCTAACAAAAGAAGACGTGCCCTTCGTCTGGTTGAATGAGCAGGAGAATGCATTCAATGAGCTCCGAAAGCGTCTTCAGAACCACCCAGTTCTGGCTCATTTCGATGAGGAAGCCCAAACTGATATCCACACAGACGCAAGCAATTTAGGCCTGGGTGCCGTCCTCATTCAGTGGCAAAACGGAGAGGAACGAGTCATTGCGTATGCCAGTCGAACACTTTCGAAGGCTGAGGTGAACTACTCAGCGACAGAAAAAGAATGCCTCGCGGTGATATGGGCCATCAGCAAGTTTAGACCATACTTATATGGCCGACCATTCCGAGCTATCAGCGACCATCATTCGTTGTGCTGGCTGGCGAATCTCAAAGACCCATCTGGACGGCTGGCAAGATGGAGTCTACGGCTGCAGGAATACGATATAACGGTCGTATACAAGTCCGGTCACAAGCATAGTGATGCAGATTGCTTGTCACGTGCACCAATTGAATACACGGAATCTACGCTTAGGGAAAATGAACAGGATAGCCCGTTCCTAGGAGCTGTGACAACATCACAAATGGCTCAGCATCAGCGATCCGACGCGGAGTTACGCCTGCTGATTGATTACCTAGAAGGACACCCTGTCGACATTCCACGAGCTTTTGTCCGCAGCTTGTCGTCGTTCGTCCTGAGAAATAATGTCCTGTACAAAAGAAATTTTGAACATAGTGCAGAGACGTTTCTGCTCGTCGTACCTTCAAAGTTACGACTCGAGATATTGGAAGCATGCCATGACGACCCATCAGCAGGACATTTAGGAGTGAGCAGAACATTCGGTCGCATCCGCATGAAGTATTACTGGCCAAAGTTATTGAATTCTGTGCAACACTACGTAAGAACCTGCCGGGACTGCCAAAGACGTAAAATACCACCACTCAAGCCAGCAGGTCTCCTACAACCGGACTCCTAAGGCCGGACCGTCACCACGACCTTAGATGCAATGCTACCAGTAGATGAGACCTTCGAAAATGACGATGACGTCAGCGACTTCACACAAAAAGCCGAAGAAGCACGGCAGCTGGCGCGACACCGCATTCAGCAGCAGCAGCAAACTGACGCGGACCGATACAACTTGCGACGAAGAGACGTCCAGTATGCTTCTGGAGACAAAGTATGGGTGTGGACTCCAGTACGGATGCGCGGCCTATCCGAGAAACTTCTCCGTCGTTATTTTGGCCCGTATAGGATAATTCGCCGAATTAGTCCATTGAACTACGAAGTTGCTCCAGAAGGTCAAGTAACCTCATCACGACGGCGGCATCGAACAGAAATCGTCCATGTCGTCCGAATGAAACCATACTACGACAGGCAATAACTGCTTACGCCTACAAACATTGCGAGTTCATGGTAGTCTAGAAACCACCGTCTCCTGTATGAGCATCGGGACGATGCACTCTTGGAAGGGGGACAATGACACAAGATGATTTCGAATTACACGCGCCAGCCGCTCCCTGCGTCCGTCCAGCTGTTTACTGCTACCTGCGAAAGATAGCGGCAGTGAAGCGGGCAACACGGGCTCGCAAGGCACGCGCAATCGGAGCAGCGTGCTATGAGCGCGGGACTCGAGGGAAGAAGAAGTGCGGCACCGCGGCGAAAGAGACTGTGGACGTTTTAGCGAGGCTCTCGCTTAGCTGTTTGTCGGGCACAAGTTCGCCCAGCGTAAAGTTATTAAAGTAGCGTCACTCAACTGTGCGTTACAATATATATACATATATATATATATATATATATATATATATATATATATATATATATATATATATATATATTGTAAAAACAATCTTCTATACTCCCAAGATCTTCGTAACAGTGTGTGTGTGTGTGTGTGTGTGCGTGTGCGCGCGCGTGTGTGTGTGTGTGTGCGCGTGCGTGCGTGCGTGTGTGTTACACGAAAGGCAGTGTCATGATAGTATTTGAGGTCCAAATTGGCTGCCTGGGGACAAAAACATACTGGAGCAAATATTCATAACAGGATGCGGTATGTGTCAACTGCAGCAAAAGAATGGCGATGACTCAACAGATGGTAATGGAATACCAAGATACGCAGGCAACAAGACCCATTGGTCACGTCCACCTTCCAAAAGCACTAGTATTCAAAGAAATGGAAGCATTAACTGGTCAGCAGCTGAGATAAAGGAGAGACATTTAGAGTGCTGGTAGAAAAAAAGCAATGATGTTGACAGAGTTGGAGTCGTTACAAGCATACATACCAGTACAATATAGAGATAAAGGTTTTAATGAATAAAGAAAAGACCAAGAACAGCAAGGCGATGTGCTGCACTGTGATAGACGTAGGAAAGCCTGATAAGCTCAAGCAGCATAGGTGACTATTTGCCACTGGAACATTTAAAATGGGATGCCAATATCATCATCATCTTCTTCCAAGAGCAGTCTCAGTTTGAGACTTTGAACAGAGTTTGAACACATTCATTTATTTTCAGCATCACAAACCTCTTTCTTTTACTCTATTCCCCTTCGCCAATGCTGAGTAGCTGGTTAGATCTTTAACTAAGGCTAACCACTCAGCTTTTACATCAAAATGAACTTCAAGTTCTCTCTATCATTCACTCTCTCTCTACATGACCTCTAGAAAAGGCTGCTGGTACTCCTCGAAAACAGAGCTCCAGCTGTAGGTCAGCAAAATAAATGGAACTCCCTCAGACTCACTCACAAAATAAATCTATTGCTTAGGTCTCACTCGGACTCAGATTTAGCAAAGCTCTGCTCATCTGTGCTCACTCAGATTCATGGGTTGGTTCGAGTATAAGCGAGTTTGGCAGCCATATGGCTGCATTGTCACTTCAAGAACTTCTGGAAACTACTGGCCACTGCTAAGAGGCTCTCCTGCAATCTGCAGAAGCATGCAGCTCAGATGCATCATTAGAAGCATACTGCCCACAGCATCATCTTCTACTGGCAAGCAAGAGATGCAAAACAAACCTGGATATCAGACCGAAGTAAGGTAGCCTTTAGGTGGCACTCAAACTGCCAAGTCACAGAGGCTGCGCGACCAAGTCATTTGAAAAACAACGGTTGCTCTGTTCGAAAAGCGACTGTTGCAAGTCATTCGGTCGCTTTCTGCTCAATTTTTCAGCTCTGAGAATAAAGTCACAAAGCTGCTGAACTAGTTGGCAACGCTGAAGCAGGACGTCAGCATACATTATTTTAGGTGGCAATGGAGGTGCGAGCCAGCGTGAACTGTACTAATTGAGAGAAATTTCTGTATCGCGATGGGTAGGCCGCACTTGTTTTGAACATCAGTTAATGAACAACAAAAAAGGACAGGACAAACGAAAAAGACGGGTGCCAACTTCCAGCTACTTAGGAACTGTCAAAATAACCTTAAACATGCAAACATGTGATCAAGACAATTCACATGTAAAGATAGCCACCCAGAAACACATATTCACATTATGGTGCAGGCATAAACAATTGGAAGCTAGTGCCCATGTGCATTGCTTACGTTTCTATACATGTTCTGTCTGCACATGTTCCACAAACTCGGTTCTTGAGAGCAATGTACCAAGTAGCTGGTTAACAAATTCTTTTTAAACATTGAGAGGTTCCTAGAAGAAAAAACTATCAATTCAGATTAAGTGATTATTTGCCCTTTGTGTTCATTTAAATGGTTCCTTTCTTTCAAAACACTACTTGGTGGAGATAATGAATATGATACTCAGACAAGTAACTATATAATAACATTACTCAGCATAGCTTTTTTCATGCAACTTATTGCAGAAATCTCCAAGCAGCGTTCTTGAGATGCAGTGAACACCAAAGCAAGCATTGCCAGTGGCTCTTTACTTTGGAGATCAAGGCAGCACATCAGGCACGGAGTATTTGAGAACATGGGGGCTGGTCGTAACTGCAACAGAGAAGGGCCTCACCATCTGCATGCTTTCTTGGGGTGCAAAGACCTTTGCAGTAAGCAGCTGCGCAACCCTGTCCATGTTGAGAGTGGCGCACCTCTCACGAGCGTCATCAAGTTCTCGTCGCAAAGGCGGAAACCCTAGGCTCGGATCAACGAAGGCATCCACGGCCTGCGCCTCTTTCTCGTACAACCTGAGAAGATAGCAATGTCAGCAATTAAACAAACCTAGTCAAAGGTGCAGAGCCAACATGACGATGTTCAAGTTTCAATGCCAAAAGCATAATACGGCGGACATAGAAACGCGTCCTTGAAACAAATAGTGATTAATCATTGTGTTCTAATGGTACGAACATATGGGGCAGAAACTTGGAGTTAACAAAGAAGCTTGAGAAGCTAACGTTCTCACAACAAGCAATGGAACGAAAACTGATAGGTGCGACATGAGATAGAAAGACAATTGGCACAGATTAGAGAGCAACCACAGGGAGCCGACATTCTAGTTAAGAAGAAATTAAGTTGAGCAGGCCATGTAATGAATAGGGCAGATGACAAGTGTTAAATATTAGAGTTAACAGAATGAATGCCAAGAGAAGGGAAGTGCAGTCAAGGATGGCAGAGAATCAGGTGGTGCGATGAAAATTATTAAATATGCAGGCATAAAATGGGATCAGCATGCACCAGACAGGGTTAAGCGGAGATTTCTGGAAGTGGCCTTTGTCCTTCAGTGGACATAATATAGGATGATGGTGATTAAGAGCGGCAACAGTTTCTCATCATCATTGAAAAATAGGACCCCCGTAACAATATGAAGCATCAGGCAGGTAACTATATCTACAAATGTATAGTCTGCAGGCCTTTATGTCATATCTTGACTGTAATTGATGGTAGAATACTTGCTTTCTTTAGTGTGGATCAGGTTTGCATAAATATGTTCATTTCAAACCTCAAGTGGTCACAGGCTGTGGCATATTAAAGGGACACTAAATTAGCTAAGTCCAATAAGGTATTCTTTCCATTAAAACTCTATATACGTTATCTAATATAAATTAACAGGTGAATTTTTAGAAGATAACATAAAGATCAAAGAGCCATATTTTTTTTTTATTTGTGCTGAAATCTCAGTCCCAGTATGTTAGTGTGACATCACGGATTTCAAAAATTTTTACATATGAACAATTATTGCTAATTAAGGATTCTTGAAACTTGTCAAGTTCAGTCTTTGGCTCTTACAGAACACAATGTAGTCAACATTTTACTGATAAACTGCAAGCTAGGCTTGAGCAGACATTGTCAAAATTCCAACATCACGGAGCAAACTTCAAGGCAGTGCCACGCCTGCCTTTCATTTTGACATCTTTTCTTACTTAGAGAAATAGTGTTTTTTTTTTATTGTAGAGAAGTAATTGACTAATAAAGCTTAAACAATGAAAAACAGGATATTAATAAAAATGCTTACAAATTTAAAGGAACAAGCTTATCGGTTCTAAACGATTACTCACGCGAGACACTCCGCAAGCAAAAGCTTCTCTGGGCTAGTGCCAAATGCGAAAAAAAAAAGAAGATGGAAACAAAATAATGCTGATAAACGATAAGCTGAAAATGGGCAGTGAAATTTACGCTTGGGAAGAAGCCACGTGTGCGAAGGTCAAACTGCCCCGTCGTCAGTCCAGTTCAGGCAGTCAGAGGCGTCAGGCTTCCAGCGATAAGGTGCTACACCTACTGAACCTTAATGCCTGTAGTATAGCAAACAAAAACGACCAACTTTAACCTCTAATCTTAGATTATAAGCCGCATATTGTAGTAATCACCGAAACTTGAATGATTGCAGGGGCCAAGCTTATGATAATGCGAGTAATATGTCAAGAAAATACAAAGGACTGCAAGCTCAAATCAAACACCTGAATGAATTAGCAGTCTACGTCCCGTGTGCTGGTCATTCACTGAACTTAGTTGGCGCGTGTAACGTTGTAAGTTGCCTTGAGGCAGTCAAATTTTCCACTGTAGTTCAGAGACTGTATGTGTTCTTTGCTGCCTCACCTAAGCGATGGAGGTATCTTTTGGACAGCACGGGCGGAACTGGCCAGCAGCTTGTTTTGAAAAGTCTCTCTGAGACCAGGTGGTCAAGACACGCTGAATCATGTAAGGCCAATCTGAAAAATTTCAATGCAGTCTTGTGTTGCCTTGAAGCTATATCAAAGAACGAGAAAGAAAGTTTTGACACTAGGAACGAAGCACACTCTCTCTTCAAGAAAATGATAAAACTAGAGACTGCATTCATGGCGATTTTCTGGAGTGAAATCTTGGAGCGCTTTGACAAAACGAACGTAGCACTTCAGAAACCAGGCCTAGACATTTCAACTGCTGTAGATCTGCTGAGCTCTCTAGAAGGCTTTGTTAATTCTTTGTGACCTCTCTTTGATACCTTTGAAGAGAGAGCATGCATGCCAAGTACCAATCAGTGTTATCAGGATGAGGGCAAACACATCGTTTTGAGTAAGCACCTGGACGCGATAGTGCGCTGCGAGGTAGAAAAAAGTTTATCATAGAGACCTACAATGTTGTACTTGACAGTCTAGGCTCCGCTTTGCGAGTGCGAAAGGCTGCCTACACTGAACTCTGCGAAAGGCTCGGATTCTTAAAATTTCTGACAGAAGTTGGGAGCAAGGCCTCTCTGGCACAGCAGGCTGAGAAGTTGGTGAAAACTTACAAAAATGATTTGGAGCCAGCATTTTCCGCTGAAATCGTTCAGTTTACGAACTTTTTACACAACTCTGTGTGGCAGGACACGAGTACGCTGGGAATAATTAAGTTGCTGCGCGAAAGAAAGCTTATTGATGTGTTTCCAAACCTTTCTATTGCTTTGCGAATGCGCTTAAGCATACCCGTGGCAAATGGTGAGACCGAACGATCGTTTTCCAAGTTGTCGCTGATAAAAAATCACCTTCGTTCGAGCCTCCTTGACGACAAGGTGAACTCACCTGCTATCATGTCCATTGAAAGTGACCTCCTCCGCGATCTATCCTTCGAACAGACTATATCTGATTTCGCCATAGCGAAGGCACAAAAGATGCCATTTTAAAAGAGGACTGTTTATGTTAAACATGAATAGTTCCAATAAGTTCGTTGTGTCGCCTCCCAGCCTCCACGTTGCCAATGAAACGCTAAGCAGTGTAATTCAAGATATGCAAATCTGCGTTGTTCGTCTCTTGTTTGTTCTTCTTGTGATATTTAGCGTGCTTATAAAGAACTGTATTTCTTTTGTTTTTGATAGTGCCACGTTTATTTGGTGTCATCCTTGCTTGTCTTACCTTTAACGAAAATATTTTCAAATAATGTTTTGTAATTACAGTTGGTAATTTTCATCTGTATTCTAGTGCATTTTTATGGTGTTTGTATTGCCTTAAGTATTGTATATATCTGTTGCATATTTGTGGAGTAACGTATATAACGATTACTGCAGTCTGATGCTTGAATTTTAATAAAGAATGTTTTGTACACAACCATGCGTTTCCTCACGGGATTAAACTTGGTGATGCAAACAAAGCCTAGCTTCAGAAGGATCGACATCTGAGCTGTGTTGTCTTTTCTACGTCCTCGTTCGTCTTGAGTACACTAAACTTTTCCTTAAAGCCTAGCTTTTGCTGAAAAGAGAATGCAGATTAATCACAAAGTGAACATATGTGTTGGTGTTTACAACAGCATGTGTTTCAGGAAAGTTTTGTTGTTTTCCTTATAATAATAACAATAATAATAATCCCGTTGATCGCACTTCGTTCTTTTTAATTTGGTGGAATTAAAATGAAACATGGCATGTTTCCAGTACCTTAGCAGGCGACAGGAGGTCAGTATAGGGAAAGGCGGCCTGCATGCGCATTATCCAAGGGCCCCCATTTTTCTTATACCGGCCCTGGTAACTACCCCTGCCAATTAGCTCGGGTTAGGGCTTTAGTGCTTTCAGCTCCTTCCTGAACGTTTGCCATGTTATATGTGGGCAGTTGGGAAATTTCTGCATCACGTATAAATAGCAGCTAAGTGAGAGCTGCTTTAGTTCTGATTTGTCCACTGCTACTGCTGTGCTTTTTATGGCCATTGCTACTGAGTCATTGCTTACCTTCTGAGGTGCAGGCTTGGCCAACAAAAGTTCAATCGTCTATTTTTTCTGATAGTGTTTCGACTTCTTTACCAATATTACACCATAGTAATATATACAAAATAAGATTAGCAGAATGCACTACTGTTGCTGTTACTCTTTTTTGAAGTGGCCACACTTACTCAGCAAGAGGTTCACATGGAAGATCACTGGTCCTGGTGGAATCGCCAAGGCTTGCTGAGTCGCTTACTGTCCCTGACACGTTGCCATTGTCAGCCTCATCTTCATCATCATCCCAGCCACCTCCAGCACGGCCTTTCTTACGGGCTGCAGCAAAGGGCACCAAGTAATCAGTAAACCTCGTAAGTTCAGCTGCGTCACTGCACACTATGGCCATTATTTCATCAGTGCACAAGTCATGTGCTGAAAGGGTAGAGCGCCGGTACAGGCTCTACATTTTGTGTTGTCCTTTTGTCTCTGTACCTCTTTTCATCTTTCTTACATGCTGGAATATGTCTTTGTCTACATTCCAACCTCCTCGCTGGCTCTGTCGGGCATGTATAATCCTCCAGGGCACAAAAAGAGGTTCGCAGCATTAGAAATTTAGCACATCGTTAGCAAATGGACTTGGGCCGAGACTTCTGAAAAATTTGCACTATCCCGACAGCCGTACTAGGCGTGATCGCATCATCGAGATTCTACTCTATCCAGAAGTGCTTCAAAATGTATGTGACACATTTTAAACAGTATTTTCTAGGGGTGTGCAAATATTTGAATATTACCGAATCAAATCGTATAGTGAATGTGGATATCTACCATTTGATTTTTTTGAATATTTGATATATTTGGTTTAGAGACCTGCACAGTGGACGGACAGACAGACGGACAGACAGACAGACAGACGGATGGATGGGTGCTATGAGCGTCCCCTTTAAAACGGGATGATAGGCTGCGCCACCATGCTGCGGGCGTCGTAAAATCCGAACATAAATGATGCCTATAAAAATACTACTTATTTCGCGCGACGTATTTACGAAAAACTTCAATGTAAACTACGAACATACTCTGCAGGGCTTGAAAACACAAATTACCAAAAAAGCAAATGCGATAAGAATTAATGCTGCAGTACAGGTACCAATCATGCTTTGTTCAAACGAACCTTTGCGGCACTCCACTGCCCACTACCACGATTCCTGCCAGCTGGCGTGAACTTTAAAAAAAGTCAGTAAGTTTCTTTTGGACCTTGTTTGATCCGTGAACCAAGAACTTTCGCTCGAGTTGGGCAATGTCCAAAAGGAGGTTCTCTGCTGCGTGCGTGAATAGATGGAAGTTCCGGATGCCGCCAACTATTTGCCATAGCACCCCGGCGAATGTGGTAGGCACAGGCATGGCATCTGTGGCATTGTCATTGTCCTCGTCCGATGTCGCAGCGGTGTCGGCATTAAGCAAAGCCGCCTTGATGGCGTCATCTAACGACACCTCGCCACAGATCGCAGCATTGTCGTCAGCCTCCACGTACTCGGCGAAGGTTGTGGTGAGGTTTAAACTCTCGAGATCGTCGTTGGCGAAGCCTGCATCAGCCTCGAGGTTGTTGCATCCTCAGCAGAGGAGGCAGTCTCAAACTTGAAGCCACAGTGCTTGAACGAGTTAGCGATTGCGCTTCGCGACACTGCGTTCCACGTACTGGCAATAAATTGCATGGCGTCGAGCACAGTGATCTTTTTTTCCGACTAGCTGCGCTGCATAGCTGCCAGCCGACGCTGCACTAACCGCTTCCGGTACCCTTGCTTGACGCACTTAATGATGCCGGCATTCAGCGACTGCAGCCGGCTTGTCCAGTTAGGTGGAAAAAAAACTACCTGTATGTTCCTCAGGCTGGACGCATCGGGTGGGTGACATGGTGCGTTGTCCATGAAAAGCAATGTTTTCCTCGCCTTAGCACCCATTTTGTTATCCAGCTGCTGCAAAAAATTGGTGAAGAGCAAAGACGTCATCCACGCCTTTTTGTTGAAGTTGTAGCTACATGGCAGCGTCTTCAAGTTCTTAAAGCACTGTGGCTTTGCAAACTTTCCAACAACAAGCACGAGCAGTCTCTCGGAACCATCCTCATTAGCACAGAATAGTGCCATCACACGCTGTTTACTACACTTGCCACCATGACAGCTGTCACCCTTAAACGCAAGGGTTTGCTGGGCTGCATATGGTAAAAAATACTGCTTTCATCGGCATTGAAAACATAGTGGGGCTTGTATGCAGCAATCATCTTCGGCAGCGACTCCATCCACTCGTTCACCATCGAAATGCCCACGGAAGTGCTTTCTCCGCAGGAGCAGCTGTCCACAATCCTGTTTCGTTTTTTAAAGCGATCCGGCCACCCGTGTGATGTCTGAAAGTAGTTGATGCCCAGACGCAATGCCACAAGGTCCGCCTTTTCTTTTAGAATGGTGCCGTCAACTTTGATCGCAGAGCTCCGTGCTTGATGTAGCCACTTGACGAGAACTTTTTCTAACTTCTCATGCTGTCCTTCTTTTGCCGCTTTCTGCTTGAACCCAAACTTGTTGGCATTCTGCAATATCACCGCTTTGTTTGCGAGGATCGTCTTAAGCAAAGACTCGGATATCTTAAGGTCCCGGGCAATGCTGGCTTTCATGGCTCCATGCCGCTTTTCCGCTTCCTCAATAATATTAAGCTTATCGCCGAGCGACAGAACTGCCTGCTTTGGGGACATCGTGCGTCGCATTGCTCCACACAACTCAAAACCTCCGCTAAACGCTGGTCGCAAGGATTATGACGAAGAACATGTGTGATAAACCTAGGCCTCTCTGCGCTGCCTTGTCGGTGATCTGCTGCTGGGAAACTGGAAGGAGAGAAACGCTTCCCTAACACAATGAGAGGCGACACCGCCGAGAAGAGAGGGAGAGAGTTATTGTGGAGAAGAAAAGGCGCTATTTCAGCACAGCGCACGTCGCGGGCGGCTGCTGGTGGGGGAGAGAGAAACGAACGATAAGATGAGACAGGGAAGCAAGCTGTGCCAGAGCGAACCAGCCGAGCAGTGTCAAGCGCTCCGCATGCGCAGAGAAGGAGCAAGGAAAGAAACCCGCAGCACTACTCTTTCGTTCATCGTTCCGTCCTGTGCTTCGCGAGGGTCGTCGTATAATGCGAGTCAGGCGTAAAATTGCGTCGTATAACCGGGGTTTTTAATGCATTGCTTCTATGGGGACTTCGCCGGGACTGTGCTAATCCATCGTAAAACCCGGGTCGTCGCAAAACCGGGGGACGTATAACCGGGGTTCCATTGTACTTTATTGCCAACTGTCTGATATTCACCCACCCTGTAAGTTTATTCTTTTTCACTGTTTTCAACAGAGCTTCTTTATTTCTTGGTTTAGTTCATTAATCGGTCTAATGGGAACCTCATATATCTAACCTTGTGGCAGTGCACTACAGGTTTTGTTTTTTGTTTTTTTTCCAGTTAAAATTTCTCAACACAAGCTCCTTTTCCGTCTGGTACTTGTTCACGTTCCTTTATTTTCCTCAAAAACTACCTCATCATTGTCTTGAAATAATCTGGATTTTATTTTTCACACATAATTTAATGCTACTTCCCCTTCCAATTTGTTTCTATCTTTGTTTGGGATATGTTGTTGCATTGTTCCAGACTTCCTGCCTAATAATTAGTTTAATGTGGCTCGAAAATATTCTAGGTGCAGCCTTCTTTTCCTCACATATTTCTGGCAACCAACGACCAGTGCCACACATTGCATGCGCCGCGGAGCCCCTTGTCCTCAATGCAGCCAAGGCAAGCGTGTCACTTCACTTTTTATGCAAACAAACCAATGAGCGCACCATGATCAGACCGCCCCGGCTGACACGATAGCAGACTCGGGCAGCACCCGTCATTTGTTGGTTTACATCTCAAAAAAAGTACAAGGTAGAGAAAGCTCGACATGAGTCGTGCTTGTTTTTTGTTTTTGAAGCACATGTCAGAGGAGACCGACTGATGCAAGATCTCCATATCCGGCTACAGTGGCGGCACGCACGTCATGTAAATCAAATGAAATGTACAGTTATGGTTCACAAATGACGAGAGCTGTCTCTACCAATTCAAAACGACTCCATAGGTGACTTGCGGTGAAGCCCACTTCCAGTTTTCTGCCTGGAGTTTCCCCCCTATTGCTGAAAAAGTTCCCACAAAATATTTATTTTTTTGCTTTCAATGATTGTGTCTACTCTCATTGTGTTTGCGCATTTAGACAGAAAATAAACATTTTTTTTTTCAAGTATTTATATGTGCCATCAATAAAGGGTTGGTGCACTCAAACTATACTAAGTATATCTTACCAAGATGCAGAACATCAACACTCGTCCAGGGTATTACTTTTTTGTTGTTCATAGGAGGTTCCTCTGACAGTCTTGGAACTCAGGCCCTCCTCCTGTTTTATTGTACCGCTAATGAACTTCGACATTCAAACCCGACTGATTGATTGAGTGATTGATTGACTGATCAGATTTCACGTCCTAAATGAACGTAGGAGATAAGAGAGTTGTTGCAGTGTGGAGCTCTTAGTCTAGACAAATACATGACCACTTTCACATTCAAACCCCATCAGAATGTGGTCGCTGTGGCCAAAACATGGAGCGAGACAGACAGTAATGCCAACTCGCCTGATAAGGTTAATGTCCAGCTGATTCAAGCTTTGTGGCGCAGCACGTAGGTGGCACTGACCTCTAGTACTACCCCTCGAAACAGTACCTCTATCCTTACAGTACTGCCCCTAATGACAATCGCACAGTGTGGTGCCCTTTTTCCAATGCTAACAATATTGCAAGCTCTTGGCACAGCAATGGGCCCATTATGCTTTCTACCTGCTGCAGGTAACGAGCTGACATGCACTGATGATACACATGTCATGTGATCGCTGCCACGTGTTACAATCTTACCGAAGTCTGACTGACCAATGGGCACCATTTGTTCTTACACACTTTTCTTTTGCTTTTTTTTTTGCTACCGTGTATGAATGGAAATGTGCACGTTTAGCAATAACAACTGATGGAGAAAGAAATGGGAGAGAGGACGCTACAAAGGCGTGAAAAGGAGAGGAGATAAGCTGTATAAGCAATCACCGTAGAAAGTTAGGTGCAGAGCATCACCAGGACCTAGGTTGCATGCGCCCAAGGCATTGTGCACAATATGGGCAAGTCGGCACACCTGACTCCATAGTTCAAGATTCAATCCCATGGATGGAACTGCACCTTCCTCGCTAAAACAGAATGCCACAACTACTGTGCCAATGGAACAGATCATGGGAGCACAATTTGATTCGTAAGTTCCTGCTTTCCAATACACATTTACCTTTCTGTGGTTTTGCTGTAATTTTCACAGCCTGCTGTGGAATGCTAGTAGTTTTTCCGGATGTCGAAGCCGGGGACTGAACTGTCACTGGCTGAAACTTGGGCAGGCCTTCGGTAAGTAGGTCACTCGCAGCCTTGTCAGCCGGCTTCCCTGCAATCTTGTCCACGACCCTCGCAATCCCGTCAGTCACTTGTTCAGCCAACGTCTCTGCAGAAGTGGTAGTACATCTTGTTAGAATGCACCTCCTACACTGCCCTGCCGTTTGGCACGGCGATCAAAGTGATATCTTTTCTACTGTAGTTTTTTACTCAATCGATCAGTACAATCAGAATCAAAAAAGGATCCCAAAAAACAGACATTCACTCCGGTACAGTCAAACCGGGCATTTACAACATGCCCTTTCACAAAATGTGATATCGCAACACTTCGTGATTACAGTTATGCCACATTTAGAACCACTTACTGATAATAAGGCAACTGATCTAACTGCCACTAAGCTTCGATGCCAAGTTTCAGCTTAAACTTGTAAAGCTACTCGAGTGAAGTAAGCTGACAAGTGCTTCAAGTTATTTAATTAAATTAGGAGGTTAAACAAAAGTGCTTTTTCCCTGAAGAGGGAATTAAATATAAATTATGGGGTTTGTTGTACCAAAACTATGCATTAGATTATGATAAGTGCCATAGTGGATGATTCAGGATTATTTTCGGCCTCCTCAGATTCTTCAGCATATGTCCAAAACATACACCAGGCAAAGCCAAACCCACTGGCAACAAGTTCTGTTTTCTGTCCACTTTCATTTTCCTTTTCCTTATTATTTCTATATTTCAACTTAAGAAGGGCAGCTAGTTTTCCCTACACTTTCTTTTGCTTCACTGTCTGTTGCCTTCATCAGGTTTCTGAGCTGACATACAGATCAGTAAATAATGTTTTTTTTTTCTTTATGTTTTGCACAGTTATCTAATTAAGCATGCTTTATCGTTACATAACCTGTGATTTTGTTAGTGCATTGCGGTGTCCTATTCTGCCACTTTCTCACTGCATGTTCATGCTTCAGTTCAAGAATTCGTGCATCAACTTTATTTTAAAATTATTCTGCTTCCTTGGTGGACCTTAACGTATTTGCATTGTTTAAGCTATGTGTTCTTTTTCTTTTCAAGACAAAAGGAAATATTCAGTATACAGTTCGGTATCTAAAACCAGCTGACTGTGAAATAGTTGCATTTGTTTCGATCACCAAATATGACAATCCAAAGGCCTCTATTCATGTAACACTAGATGAAAGGAGGCCATAATCAAGCCAGCATGCTCATACTTACGAAACCACACTGTAGGAATCGAGTGGGCAAAAATGTAAGACTAAAGCAAAATATTAAAGAGACCATTTTACATTGCAGATAAGCCAAACGTTGTGCAGGTGGGTTGGGCATATTGTTGAGCATATTCGTGTGCCAATAAACTTCTGGATGAACCAGAAGCTGTTCAAAACAGCTGTGTATGCTTTGTTTTTTAAACTAAACCATGCTTAACCATTCCTGGACAGAAAACAAGCTGGGCTAGTCATGCGTGCACTTGGAAAAAGGTCAACCAATGAGCCCAACTTGTCCAGTGCTGTTTTGCTTCTCATGTAGCCCTCAAGACGATTTGTACTCATTTTCTGCTCTGTGGTTATTGTAAATCACACCAGATTATGCAATGTGCCTGTTGAAGACTGAAGTTGTGAACAAATACTTCTTTTTTTGTTATTTTGTTGCCAGCTGTCTGCTTGAACATTGTGGGAAGAGTGTATGCTTCAAGTCCTGTTCAAAAAAAAGTAAGGGTAGTGATTCAGAGATTGAGCTGAACTTCTTTGAGTGAGAGCAATCTTGTGATACAGTTTGTTGTGTTGAAGCGTGTAAGTAAGAAAATAAGCAGTAGAACCAACCTGTGTGCAGTGAAGTCTACTATTGTTAAAGTAAAAAAAAAATATTTCTAATAAATTTTGGCTTTCCTTGACAAACCTTTAACTTGGTCTTGCTTTGTGTTATCAACAGAATGGTTTGTGTGCAAAACGAAATTCCATTCTTTTTGCAAGTATTTTCTTCTTTTCTTTTTTTTTCATCCTTAAAGGGTTAAGGAAGGTTCATAATTGTCGGGAGCAGCAGCAGACTATTTTACAACCGCATCAGCATGAAGGCCTCTTTTGGTAATCCCTGTTTACACCCATCATGCATCAGATTGCTTCATGCTATGCCTGCAAATTTTCTTCTGTTTCATCACACAACCTCATTCTCGGCATACAATACCGTGTTTCCCTTCTCTTGGCATGCCATTCTGTCGCTCCAGCAGACTTCGCTTATCTGTCCTACACATCTCTTTTATGTGCCGATTAATTGTGTCCATAGAAATTTAATTCCACAACATTTTCTCTGCCTTCATACGCAGGAAAGGCATACAGCTGCAGAACAGATAAAAAATTTTCGGCCCTTCAGTGCATTTTGTCAACTTTACACAATGTGGGCTCCATGTGAGAACATTTTACAGGAACATCAGATATGAGAATGCCAGTCATTTCATGTCTAGGATACTTGGCAGACTCCAATCCAGCTAGTTGGGATACATCCTGAATGGAAAACATTGTGAAAAACAATGAAAGGAGTGGCCCTGCTACACGATGACATATCGACACTGACAGCAAACCCATAGCCCTCTACGTCCAACTTGTTTTACTAAGACACCTTACACATGCTATTCAAACTTGCAGCAAAGGTTCAATCACAAGTGCTTCAACATGTGTGTGACCATTTTAATTATCATTACTTAATCAGTGCTTCTCGTCTTGACGCACCATCTTGACATGTACAACTATACACGAAGCACCTTAAAGGGTTATATGGCTTGCCCAAAGCCAGTTTTCTTTCTCTTACAGCGGCCCTGAAACACTTCTCTAACTAATCATAAAATGGACTCAATATTAAATTATGTTGTCCCACGAACCTCATGGTTCAAAACTTTTTCGTGTCGTGGCAATGAAAGGGCTCATTGGGGCAGCCGTGGTGAATTATGTTATGCAATGCATCACTGTCGTCTAGGAGGCCGCGTGCGGTAGATACAGCTACGCGCAGCGCAAGGATGAAAATATCTTTGTCTTTTTGAGATTGCAGTCTCATATATTTTCCATTTATCTAACTCAAAATTAGCACTTATGCATTCTTGAGAATGTTCTCACAATCACAAAATCAGCCAATACATTGGTGAACCAACTGCTTTCGATGACGGCACTGCAGATGCAAGAGCAAGAAACTTTTCGTTGCTTTTGAGATGAGATTGTAAATTCCCTGCTACATGCAGTGTAATGATATTTGGCTCCCATGTCCACAAGAATCTCGTTAACAGATTGACATTGTTTTCTTTTTTTTACTATGTTTAAAAAGTGTTTCAGGGCCCCTTTAAACGCAACTAGAATATCAGCTGCCTGTGTTTGCTGTCTAATTCGTACTGCTGTCTTCCTACCTCTTGATGTTACGCCTATCATTTCATGTTCAATCGCTCACTGCATATCCTTGGGTTCCCGTAAAGTTTCTTTGTCGACCTCCTAGTTCCAACCACATAAATTATTATTGACAGAATGCACTGATCAGTGATTATATGAGAGTTTGTTACCCAGTGAAGAAGTGTTCACTATGGGAACCCCAAAAATCTCACAAGATTCTCTTTGGCTATTACTAAAACATAAAATATTTTATGAAAATATCGGCATAACTGAGCAACTACATTTAACACACACATACTTGCATGCCCCAAAAAATAGATTACAGAAAAAAAAGGAAATCTTAGAATTTCTCTCACGCACATCAATTTTCTTCCCTCAAGCCTAAAAGCACAAGTGAATGGAACAAGCTGCCTGAAGTCATCATTCTTGCTTTCTAAAGACTTGCCCAGCCAAGCTTACACGTCATCTACTATAGAAGTAAGAGCAGGCAATTATAAAATGTTCTTTAAAAGTGATTTTCTTTATATTTCTGCTCTTTTTTCTATTTTGGTGATGCCAGTGTTTCATGACACTTTTGCACACTAAAGTCCTACAGACATTTCCCACCTAGTCACTGTTTTTGTGCTCTCATCAAAAGAATCATGTACTCTCTAGTATGAGTATCATGTACAGTGTACAGCACACTAGTAACTGTATCATGTACTGTTTAGTTTAATGCCTTATGGGCAGGCAGCTGTACCAATAAATAGCAGCTAAAAATGTGAAGACAAAGGCTAGTCATGTCTTACTGTGTAAAATTCTAAATATAGAATATAAGCATGACAGTCTGAAGCTAGGCTAGTTTATTTACATTCGACACAGCAAGCGGTGCAGACGACATGTCTGTGTTGTGTGTATATTTCTTGTACCGCCATCTGTGATGTCTGCTACTTGGTCAGGTGTGTTAGCCCCCAAGAGTTGCTTTGGTCAATGAAACAGCAGCTAAGGAGCAGTGAGCAATTTTTGTAAAAAGCTGGTAACGCTAATTGCTGAACAAGAATGCATAGTGCTGCAGGACATACTTGGACCGACTGGCGCATTTCCAAATCCCTGGTATTTCCCAGTTGTAGCCACTGAAGCCCCGAGACCGGAATATGACCGGGTTTCTGCAAAGCAACGAATGGGCACAGTTAGAAAAAATACAGATGTACGATCAACTAACCATTCTATTTAAGCTGCAAGACATACAAAGAGCTGGTGCTACTGGATGCCAACTGCCACCTACATGTTGATTAACCACTGTTGAAACTGTCATTAAACTAAAGCTTTCATAAAGATAATTTCATAGAGTGCACAGGTTACATTAGAATTGAATTAGGCATATTTATTTACATTCTCAAAACCGTCACAACAGCTTTCGCTTTCACTGTCTTAAAGGGACCCTTACCAGGCCACATAACAAATTTTGGTTATATGCTGCAATTCAACTGGGAAATAGTTTAAATGAAAAACTACAAACAAGGTTTGACTGTACTACTTTTACTGTTGTTCAAATGTCAGCTGATCAACAAAATGATAAATTCTAGTTCATATCTTTCACATTCCAAAATTTTTGCGTTTTGCTACCTTTACTTATATTGAGATCCTCACAGATTCTTATAGTCTGCAGAGGACAAGCTCTCGCCCCACACATTGAAGATGGCCTGTTTAAATGCATGGTGATCAAGGTTGCAGGCAACAGTGGCAGGGGTACAATTTTAACGCAATTGCATTACGGGCCACGTGTTGCATAAAATATGGCGTTGGCGTCTAGCGGCAGATGCTGTTTAGCGAAAAATAATTCTGAACAACAACCACGCAGGCCCTCCGCATGGCACAGAGGCGTTACTGAAATAATTTAATTCCTCAAAGTAAGAGGCGTCAGAAAAATCATAAAGTACAACCTAAACACAACCTTCACACATGATAGCATCAGATTGTAATTTGAATATACCAGGAAATGTAACTCTGTTATGCGGAAACTTAAACATAAACCACTGTTTCTACCATTCATAGAGCGGCATGCTGTGCTCAGTTCCTTGCAACACCACCATGCAGATGGCGCTTGTCTCCGCGCATCCGCGGCCCACGCAAGAGGCCACATTTATACCAGAAAGCTCGCCCGCTCACCTTTGTGCATAGTGTTCGCCACCAGCATTTCCCAGTAAACATTACGGTCACATAAATTGCAGTTGCCAAGAAGCGTGAGAAGCAGTAAGGGATTTTTGAATGCTATCGCATGCCGCTCTTAAAGGTGAAGCTTGAGCGTCCTCGAAATTTTGGTCAAGAGACAGTCTGAATCTACTTCAAAAGTTCGATAATGAAGTAAACTTAGAATAAGCTGATCAAATTGCCAATGACACAATGACATACTATAGAGGGCGACACACAGAGTGAAACATTTATCTTGAATATGCGTACATGTCCACAACATTTGTACACATGCTGTGTGCAATATACAAAAGCACAACAGCTGCTTTTCTGCATCGTACATAAATGTCCAACACAAAACGATTCTGAGTTGGGCAAGTTGGAAACTATTCGTGATGATCAGCACACAGAATGCTCAGCTGTTAAGACAGATCTTGTCCTGTGGGTTCCAATTTTCATTTTCGTCTGTCTGCCTGCTGATCATCATGAAGGGCAAATGTCTCGCGTAATGCACTGCAGCCGCACTTGTGATAGTGGCATTACATGCCTTTAACAAGTCATTACATTACATGCCTTTACAGACCATTACATGCCTTTAACTTCAGAAAAAACAATCATGTATGCTCTCTTCTGTACATAACAACAATGTGAGGCCAACAGACAATGAAGCCAAGGAAAGCATAGGGGACATAAACTGTGTTATTTGTAATTAAAATATACAGAAACAATAGAGAAAAGAGAAGCAAAACTGGATGAAAAAAACAACTTGTGGTCTGTGGGAACTGAACCCACAAACTAAGCTTTATGCACGCAACGCTGTACTAATTGAGCTACAGCAGAGGGTGCCCTCCCGTGCACCTTTTGGGCACTTGCGTATGAGTACACAAGTACCCAAGTACCCATATTTAGCTATTGGAGTGCTAGCCAGTGCCACTCATGGCAAAGTTGCTGGATGCTACACATCAGCTCCATGTTTGCGTACATATAATGCCTGTGGTTCCCAAGGAAGAGGACAGGGTCGCCACTGTGGCCCAATTAGTAGAGCACTGCACACATCATGTAAATGTTGTGGCTTTTGCTTCCACAGGCTGCAAATTGTCTTTGCTTCCACTTTCATTTCCTTATTTATCATTGTTGCTACATTTCAATAAATAAAGAAAAAAATGATCATGTAGATCCCACGGACTGTAGGAATCAGCATTATGTTAAGCATTTTGCAGGCAGCTGGCAATCCGGCCTCATTCGGGCTTCTGCAAGGCGAGCAGTTCTGTGCTGTGACATGAGCGTGTGTGATGAAAGCAGGAAGACAATGGTGACGATGATCATATGATAGCACCGGCATGACTTATACCCTGGCCATTCGGCGTGAGCTTATAGCATGCTGACTGTTGGCTTCTACATAGGTATTGGATGGGAGTAAGCGAAAGAAACATGGACTGTGACATCATAAGTGACTATGTGTTATACAATCGTACGTACATATGTCTCTGTCATATGCCGATTGTTAAAACAACAACAGCATTTGTACTCCAGCAAAGAAACGATAAAACTTGTTCAACCTGAGCTGATCACAGAGGCAGTCCAACGTAGCATAGCTTCTACGTAGCATTAACTGCTAGGAGGAAAGAACTGTGGAATGTGGACCGATCCTGAAGGTTATGCTGTCAAACACGGCACCTCAAAGTGCTAGCTGTGACAAGGGAAAAGTGCAAGAAACTGACACAGTATACATGCATCGAACAGTTAAGAAATAGTTGGCTTTTGCACAAGAGAAGTTTGTGTGCAATTGGTTAGAGCAATGAGCTACTGTGCAGGAAGTCAAAGGCTTAATCCCTCTGTCAGCCACACATTTCTCCCTACTGAAGTCCAAGACGAGGCAACACAGGAACCTACCTGCCTATCACAAAGTGGCTGGAATGAGGCAAATGATGCTTCGCATTAAAACCCAGCGAACTTCCCCAAACCTTTCCTTGGCTTCATTGTCTGTTGGCTTCATTTGGTTACTACCAATGATAAATCGAGCCAGCGGGTTCCCTTTAGTCCTCTGTATAAGTGCAACGAACTGACACGTACACAAAGGAAATATCAACAATAGACTAGAACACTTCTGTTTCTTTACTTTGTTTTCACTTGGCTTCTTTGCATAGCCACAGATAACCACGTGGCCCAATGACAGGTTCTTCAGAAGCAATTGCTATCATCTGTGCATATGGTAAACAAAGAAGGAAGGACACAGATTCACTAAGTTAAATCAAATTATATTGTGTTGTTAAACATCCCGAAGCGAGGTATGGGCTGTGAGGGACGCCATAGCAGAGGGGTTTGCCGTTCTGGCCTCATGACTGAGTGTCGGCCTCGGCTGCGGGTGGACATGGGTTCAAAACCAACCTGCCGCCGGTTGCCCACCAGTTATTCAAATGGCCACAAACGTGCCCCGGCCTGACACTTGGCTTTCTTTAGAAGCGAACTGTCCTGAGAAAGGAGCACATACAATGCAAATCCTGTTGAACCCTATGAGCACAACAAAACCTTGTAAGAGTATGGTCTGGGCTGCTTCCATGGCAGCAATTTCGCCTGTGGCATCCCCAAGCAACCTTTAGGTGAGGACATTCACAGGTTGGGACACTCACCCTTTCCAAGCGTTGAAGTCCCATAATGGCCGAGCACCAGGCTGGGAGAGCACTTGTACCTACTTTACCGGTAGGTACCCGGCAGCAGCCCCAACCCCAATTTCAGAATTATGTTGTGCCCACAACATTGAGCCAAATTTGCATGGCGTGGGCTCCTTCCTCAGGACTGTTCACCCTCAAAGAAAGCCAAGTGTTGGGCTAGGGGAGGCCCTGTGCCTATTTGGGCAACCAGTGGGTGATCAGCGACAGCGTGTTTTTGAACCAGCGTCCTCCCACTGCCGAGTCAAACACTCAACCCCGAGGCCCCGGCTCTGAATTAATTTTGGCCAGCTGGGGTTCTTTAACACGCACCTAAATTTAAACATTTAAGGCCTTATGCATTTTGCTGCCGTTGGTATGCAGCCAACACAGCTGGGAGGTGAACACATGACCTTGTGCTCAGCTGCAGATCACCACAGCCACTGAGCCAATGCGGTGGGTCCACAGCGTTGCTAACGCTGGTGATGTTGGCAATGTCTGGAGAGTGAATCACACACCTTGCTGAACAGGGGGAAGCTGTCCAGCGCTCTGGTGGCTCACAGCACCATCATCATGAACTGCATGGAGCAGGTCCTGTCAAGTGAGGAAGGCAAAGAAATACACTGAGAAACGAGGACTACTTCAATGCAAAGTAGGGGCAAAAGGAGAACCACTCCGAACTCAAAGGCCAGTGAACAGTATACCTCTCCCTCCTTTGCTACCCTGCCCACAGGCCCTCGTTGCCACAGGCTTCTCTAAAACGCATGAGGACAACACGTCAGTGTCAAACTTCATGTTGGCTCTCTTTTCTTGTTTGAAAACACAATTAACTTACACTTGTCAAGACCCCGTGCTCTTCAGTTACACGCTGTTGCCATCACATGAGCAGTGTGAAACATGAGGTGAAATCACTTGATTATGCAGGACACACAAGCAAGGCGAGGAAGAAGAGCAAGCGTACGACTGCATGCCAAAGGCACGCTAGAAAGCAAATCGAAACTGACATTTCCCATATAGGGACAGCCTCACATATTTCACCTTGGTGACGTCTTGTGGCTATATTGAATTGAAATTGACGTCACAATGTGTTCAAAAGGTACTGGAATAGACCACAGAGAAGCAGGTGATTGCTTTCTACATTGTCAGAGGTGGTGCAGGGGCCCTTCAAGGCATATGATACTGAGAATTTTTATGACGTTCCAATCACACAAGAAAATTTAGGTGCTTTTTTTTGTTCTTCATTTCTTTATGCAAAAAAAAATGTTGAAAGAAGCTTATTATAGTGTATATTTGTGTGCATTACTTGCACTAGAAGCTCGCTCCTGTGCTAGAATATTGATTGCAGTTCTGCAAAATCGCTAAAGGCTTACAGGGTGTCCTTGCTTGTGTGTCTGCATGCACATGCGCATGCTTGTGTGTACATGCAATGTGTGTTTTACCAACACTTGTATACTTGAGGCCTACCATGATAATTACATAGTGTACACAACAGGCCTACTTCACAAGCACTTGCACTTTCAGCACTCCTAATGCAAGGTCTGACACTGATAATCTACCTCTGCTAGTGCAGCAGAAATATGGCAATACTGAAAGAATATTGCAACAGCAAAATGGGAAAAGTGCAAAGAAAATCAAAACACATGCATGCAGCAAATGCAGTAAAACCTCGCTCATACGTTTTGGGGGAAAAAACGCAAGAAAACGCACTAACCGGGAAAACGTACGATCCGAAGTAACTAAGAAAATGTTGACTGACATAACTGTTGTTGACATCTGCGTAATGCGTAGCCTCGCGCGGATCGTTGCGGCACGAGACACCGACGCGCGTTGAGCTGGTGGCGCTCTGGTGGCCCGACACGCGTTTTGTTGTTTTTCTATTACGTGTTGGTTCAAGAGGGCGACGGGAAACGGAAACGAAATCAAGCGGGTGGGCGACGCCGGATGCCGCCGAAGCGAAACGTGATGCCCACATTGCGCCACCTGCAGCAGAGAACTGCGACGCATTTGGATTATCGGCTACTAAAAGCGCGCAGTACGTACGCTACCAATGGCACTACGCACCCCGCGCTGTAACACAGATAGGTGAAGATGCTTATCGCAATAGGTTTGGCGGTGATATAGCTGTGAATGCGGCGTGCGACGTACTGGGCGTAGATTTGCTGGTACCGGAATAAGAAACTGTGCGCGCCGTCGTTTTCACGTGAGACGGGTGGCTGTATACTGTTCTCGATCGCGCACGCCTCGCGCGTTTTCTTGTTCACATGGGACCTATAGCGGCCGGGACACGAGTACAATCGCAGTCTGCAGCAGGTAACGGCGGCGCGTTTCGATTATATATTGCCTATTAAAAGCGTGCCCTTCGCTTCCGACAGCACCACGCGCTGTGAAACAAATAGGCGAAGATACTTATAGCAATAGGCGATAGCTGTGAATGCCGCGTGCTACGACCCCGGAGAAGACTTGCTGGCACCGAAATTGGAAATTGAGTGCACGTCGGCGTTTTCACGTGAGACGGGCGAACGAGTATTGTGGAGAAGCTCCCGCGGCGGGCAGCTAAATGTACTGTTCTCGATCACGCGCGCCACGTGCATTTTCTTGTTTACATGCGATCTAGCGGCCGGGAAACGTATCATACGATCGCAGTTTGGCAACATACGAAGCGTTGGTGTATTCCGGGAACGTATTCCCGGAATCCGGTATCATACGTATCATACGTTCCCGGAATCGTGTATTCCGGGAACGTATGAACCGGTAAAAAAATTAGCCTAACTCTATTGGGTCATTTTTGTGTTCTCGATTGCGAACGTTGGTGCCGGGAAAACGGATTTAACGGAAACGTATCAAAGAGGTCCTACAGTATACCTAAGTTAGCAAAAAGCCTATGTAGACTCAATAGTGTAACAGTGTTGTTCAGCAACTCGGAAGCAATAAGTACGCACTGGAATTCCTAACTCTAGTACTATGGTTATGTTATGTAGAGTATCACAGTTCTCTTTGTTCTATACGTGTCTTCACTACTTAATTCTTACCCTTGTTTGCCAGGTATTACACAATATGCTTGCTCATTCAGTGCACTTTCTGCAACAATCCCTGATGGGACTGGCAGTGTCCTACATTTTAAAAAGAATAATAATAATAAAGAACGCAGTAGGGCAATGTGAGTATTGTCCGAACAAACTGGAATTATTACACTACCCGAGTTCGAACTAATACAGCTGCCTAGCCATAAGGTAGAAAGAATACTAATACTGCTGCGACAACTTGGTCACATTCAAGTTGTGCGCCCTTCGTATTGAAGCACCAGCGAGTCCATCCCGTGGAACTGACATCTGTGCACCAGCGGACCAGCCACCATCTTCGAGGTGACTAGCCCGAATTCGGCCCTCTTCTCTTCATTCCAAGGGAAACTCAGTCAATGGACGCCGCCACAATGAGTAGCCAGGTAACACCGGCACAGCTGGTCGTAAGCCAGCCTCGCAAGCCACCAACATTCCATGGCGACTCGTTCGAAGACGTGGAAGACTGGTTGGAACTGTTCGAGAGAGTGGCGAGCTTTAATGAATGGGATGAAAGACAGAAGCCCCATAACGTATATTTCGCTTTGGAGGACTTAGCAAAAACGTGGTATGAAAACCACGAACCCTCTTTGTCCTCTTGGGAGGAATTTCGACGACAACTGCTAGCAACATACGCCAGCACGTAAAGAAAAGGCGGAAATTGCAATCAAGCTAGGAACCAGCTCACAAATGAGAATGTGGCGATGTACATCGAGGACACGTACCGCCTGTTCAAGCATGCTGATCCAAACATGAGTGAAGATAAGAGCGTGTGCCATCTCATGCGTGGAGTAAAGCAGGAACTCTTCGCAGTTCTCATCCGCAACCCACCGCGCACGGTTGCCGAGTTCAGATACGAAGCAACGACCATCAAAAAGACACTGGAACAGCGGGCTCGGCAATACAACCATGAGGCAAGCTGCGCACCTGTCCATCTATTCTCTGGAGGCGTGCCAAATGACCTTGAGGCCCTGCAGGAGCTCATCTGGTCAGTGATCAGGGAAGAGCTCAACAAGTTGCAGACACCTCAGACTTCAACCACACGATCGATCGTTGATGTTGTCCGGGGCGAACTGAGGCAGGTCATACGGGATCCAGAGCGTTAGCCACAGCCGATGCAGCGCACCCCAACGTACGCCGACGTACTCAGGCAACCCATGGTACACAGTAGTGGAGCAGTTGTGACGACTGTTCCCTATCCACCGACAGTACGCAGTGCACCTCGTCTGCTGGAACCACCGGCTGCCTATCCGCCTCCAGCACGTAGTGCACCTCGTTTTGTGGAACAAAGGCCCCGGAAAAGTGACATCCGGCGGGACCACGAGCACAGGCCTCTGTGTTTTCATTGCGGAGAAGCGGGTCACCTGTATAGATTCTGCCCGTATCATCAAGCTGGATTAAGTGGTTTCCCCTTGAGTGCATCATGCCCCCACCCGAAGCGGTGAACGGCCAGCAGAGATAGAAGAATATTTGTCCATGCGCCAAAGCCCCATTACTCCTCGCCAACATCAACCACAGTCACCGTCGCTCATGCACTACCGATCGCCTAGCCCACGCGCGCCTTCAAGATTGCCCAGGCGTCATTCACCAAGGAAAACTGAAGCAAGCAACCTGTGGAGGTAAGGCCGCTGATAATCAGAGTTACGAAGATCCTCCAACGCGATTCCAGTGCGATTCCAGTAAATTCCAGTAAACCAGTAATTCCAGTAAATTCCAGTAAACAGGTGCAGGAACAAAACGATTACATCAGATTTGCGGTTGATAATAGATGGATGCAAGCTGAATGCCTTAGTCGACACCGGCGCTGATTATTCGGTAATAAGCTTCAAGATGGCAAAGCACATGAAAAAAGTTGTGACACAGTGGTCTGGACCGCAGATACGCACGGCAGGCGGTCATCTTATTATGCCCCTTGGCCGATGCACCGCAAGACTTACGATAAAAGGCTTCACTTACGTTTCTGACTTTATTGTACTGCCAGAATGTTCACGGGAACTTATATTGGGAATGGATTTTCTACAAGCTAACGGCGCCATAATTAACCTACGTAGGTCCACTGTGTTTTTCTAGACAAAACAAGCTACATATACCTGCAGAAGAATCGGAGGAGCAACGTCTTGCTGCACTGAGCGTCGTTAATGATGATGTAACGGTGCCGCCACGCTCCAGTATAATGCTTCTTGTGGAGAATGAAACATTTTACGACTGCGAAGGCATAGCGGATGGAAACATAGAGCTCTTCTTAAAAAAAACTATTTGCGTGGCTCCTTGGGGTCTTGTGCACTTATGCAATGGCCGATGACCTACGAATTTCGGAAATGAATTCTAACACATCGCACAAAGAAGAGCTATTGCCTATTTCCACGAGTTCTGTGAAGCGACCGAATTATGCAGCCTAACGACAATGTCAACTGCTCTGCCAGGAAGCTGCAGTGTTGACAGATCAATTACCGTCACCCTGAGACTCCTGGAAGCCCAAAAGAAACAGATACATGCCCTGATAAAGGATTTTTCTGACTGCTTCTCCACTTCCTTGAAGGTACACACACGTCTGTTGCAAAGCACAGAATCATAACAGAGGACGTCACAAGACCGGTATGCCAGCACCTGTATACAGTTTCCCCAAAAGAAAGGGAGATCATCAAAAAGCAAGTAGAGGAGATGCTTTCAGATGACGTTATTCAGCCTTCCAGCAGTACATGGGCTTCTCCCGTAGTGCTCGTTAAGAAAAAAGATAACACACTTCGATTCTGCGTCGACTACCATAAATTTAACAGCTTAACTAAGCAGGATGTATACCCCCTTCCGCATATCGACGATATGTTAGATCGACACCGATGTGCAAAGTTTTTCTCCTCCCTGGATCTCAGGAGTGGATATTGGCAAAGAAAGGTGGATGAACGGGACCGTGAAAAGACAGCATTCGTAACCCCTGATGGCCTCTACGAAATTAAAGTGCTTCCATTCGGCCTCTGTTCTGTGCCTGCAACGTTTCAGCGAATGATGGACACTGTGGTCGCAGGATTGAAATGGCAGTCGTGCTTAGTGTATTTGGGTCGTATTTTCCGCAACATTTGACCAACATCTAGATCGCTTGCGACTAGTATTAGAAGATATTCTCGCAGCAGACTTGACAATTAAGCCGGAAAAATGTCAATTCGGCTTCGATGAACTTCAGTTTCTCGGGCATGTCATCAGTGCTGAAGGCGTTCGGCCAGATACCGAAAAGACAGCAGCTGTTGCGAGGTTCCCGACACCCACAGACAAAAAGTCAGTGCAACATTTTTTGGGTTTATGCGCATACTACAGAAGATTTGTGGAAAACTTCGAGAACAGCGAAACTTCGAGAACAGTGAGACAAAGTTTTTACTTGTCGTACCCACAGCTATGCGAAAAGAAATTTTGCATGCATATCCCGATGAACCGACATCTGGATACATGGGCGTGAGCAGTACATTCGCCAGGATTCGTCTGAAATACTACTGGCCAAAGTTATTAGCATCAGCGCAGCACTATGTCAAGACTTGTCGCAAGTGTCAAAGGCACAAGACTCCATCCGCAAAACCAGTAGGCCTCCTCCAGCCAATAGAGCCACCTAAAGCCCCATTCCAACAAGTCGGTATGAACCTCCTTGGACCCTTCCCAACATCATCGTTAGGCAAAAAGTGGATAGTTGTGGCCACGGACTATCTGACCCGTTACGCAGAAACTGATTCCCTGCACAGTGCAATGGCTGTCTAAGATGCAAAATTCTTTGTCAACAATATCGTGCTCAGGCATGGAGCTCCCACAGTTGTTAGTACCGATCGTGGAACAGCCTTTACTGCAGACCTCATGAAATGCTTGTTGCAAATGACACATTAGTCATAGGAGAACTACGGCGTACCACAGTCAGACAAACGGTTTAACTGAGCGCCTCAACAGAACACTGGCTGACATGCTTTCGATGTATATCGATGTCAAACATAGCTGTGAGACGAAATTTTGCCGTACATCATGTTCGCATATATAACAGCCGTTCAAGAAATGACACGAGTCGCCCTGTTCGAGCTTGTATTCGGCCGAGCGGTAGCCACAACTTTGGATGCTATGTTGCCGTTAGATGAAGAAAACAATAACTCATCTGACCTAGATGATTTCTTGCAAAGAGACGAGTTCTTGCAAGAACCCTACCATGAGAGGTCATGAAAAAAAAAAATGTGACAGCCTGCAGGAACCCCTACTTCCTCTCACGCATCGGGCCGATGCGGTAAGGAGGCGGATAATGCTGCGACAACTTGGTCACATTCGAGTTGCGTGCCCTTCGTATTGGACACTGTGCACGCCGTATCGCGGTGTTATTCAGAAACAACAAGCAGCGATCTATGTGGCACGAGTAGCCGGCTGGACCCGGCTTGCATGCGCCCCGCGCACGAGGGATCACGCGAGAAGAAGAAGACGGTTCGACGCCAGTTTTAGAACCCGACTGCCAGGGATTCTTCACGACAGCAATGACTTTTGTTGTGGGCACAGGTTCGCCCTTAATAAACATCGTTACAATAAAGTCAAACCCTGATATAAACAACAGGCATATAATAAGTTACCACAGAGATAAAAAAGTGCATCTAAAATGTTTCCGGATGATATCAGTGAGTAATAAATACGATATAGTATATTTGCATAAGAGTCCACTTTTTCCCCCAAATTTGGCAGAATGCGACCCCCCATAGATGGGCTCATGGTTCGCAAATCAATCTTCAGTCTACATATGCAAAAAAAGAAAAAGAAACACTGTATTTTCGCTGTTACTACAACGTGCTATCCAGCGTCTCTATGCAGATGCACTTGTTAGCAGTCGTCATCTGTATCGCTGTCACCACTGCTAGGACATGGTTTGTTAGCGCTTTTGGAGAGGCAGTTGTCCTCAGTGCTGTCCATAACACTATAAATGCCTGGTATACAGTTATAAGTTTTCTTTCCATTGCAAGCAATCGTGCTATGCAGTTGTGGAAGTAACTCGCACAATGAAGCAATGGCGCATGGCACCAGCAAAGCACAAATCGAAATAAAATGGGAAGGTCTTGCAGACAGCACACGACGTTGCACCATCCAAGATTCCTTTTTTTTCTCCAAATTTTTTGCGCTCAGTTAGGGGGTGTGGCCCTTACACGCATGAGTGCAGCTATCGTATATGGTATGTGCTTTAAACGAATATTCAATGTAATGAAGATATTTTTAAGTCATATGCAACTTTGTAATAAAGATGTTAAACTATACGAGTCTTCTCAGCCTGTTCAGGTGAAAATCCCAGGGCAGGGATTTTTGCATTGCATTACCGCACCACTCACCTTGGCAAGCAAGCGAAGGCACTGGTTTTCCGAGCCACCACCGGATACATCTGTTCCAACAAGGGCAAGAAAAAGGAAATAACGAAAAAATAAATAACAATAATGCTTAGTGTAATGCAAGAAATGCTAATACACGTCAAAACACAATGAGCTTCCTGTACTCTATTTCATATATAGCAGGCAACGCCGCTGAAGCTACACAAACAGTAGTGCGATCATAGCGGTCTCTCTCTCTGCACCTGTTGCAAGGCAGCTGTTTTTGACCTGCAATGTTTTCTACAGAAGATCTACTTCATATTGCTACGGGACAGTTGATGGCAACAGCCAAGTGTAGGGAAGACAACGAAGAGCTCTAGCGCAAGTGGAATACCACCTTGCTCAGCTTAATGTAAATATAACCTGTAAACAGACTTGAATTCGTGTTTCCTTCCACATAAAATCTTTGGCGGAGGAAACGTTACACATGGTGGTGATGCCTTACCATATGCAATGTTCGCCTTTAACTCCTGCTGGCGTGACACCACTAGTTATTCTCCGTTTAATTAATTATTTGGCCGAGAACTCACGTTACCACTCGATGCCTTCCTTCCCTCTTTTAAGTTACCTGCTAGCAAGTACATGCATGATGCCATTGCATGAGCTAATCATGTACGACAGATTGAGTGCACTCGGCTCCCTGTGTCACAAGCCAGCCAGAAGCATGTCTACGACCATCAATGCCGCTAAGGTCACTTTTTGCCCAGTTCACAATGACAAGAGGGATTGACCGAGAAGCTCCTCTCCAGTTACACCAGCCCTTACCCTGTGTTGCGCCAAGTGACTGAAGTGACACATGAGATAGGCCCAGTGCCTCCTCGAACCTCATCGCCATCTAGTGATGTCACCCATGTTTCTTGGTTCAAG
This sequence comes from Dermacentor andersoni, assembly GCF_023375885.2. Classification (NCBI taxonomy): domain Eukaryota; kingdom Metazoa; phylum Arthropoda; class Arachnida; order Ixodida; family Ixodidae; genus Dermacentor; species Dermacentor andersoni. Next base: position 73,519,626 of record NC_092821.1, read on the forward strand.
CCATACCATTGTCCCCTCAGCATTGACATTTAGCAAATCCAAAATAGTGCTTTTGCCTCTGGGGTAATGCTATGGGACAGTTGCAAGCAATAGCAAAGCACCAGGAAGACAACGAAGAGCTCTAGCGAGAGCAGGATTTTATCTTACTCAGCGTAGCATGTCGTGTGTAAGATAACCTGTACATAGTCTTGCGTTCGTGTTTCCCTCCACGTTACATATATAGCAACAACTTGTATACACAAGTTTAAGTCATATCAGACATTACTGCTGCACATTTATGCTTACAGGTGATGTGATGTGGCCACTGGGCACAAAAACATTTTTCACTCATATAGTGGTCAATAGTTTAGATGTCAGACACGTGTCATGTAATAATTACGTCACATTTTGCAACCTAAGAGTACGAATTTACAATGAATGGCTTGACACGTACCTACAAACTTCTTTTTTTTTTTTGTCACGGATGTAGGCAGTGAGCGAGGTCTCTCTAAGTAGCATTGCCTGCTATGTAGGAAAGGGAGTACATCATTTGCATATTAGGCTTCAAGGTGACCAACAGTGGCAATACGGTACCTGGAATATTATTCTAGGGACCATAGTGGCATTGAGCTAGAAGAGAAATCTCACTCATTATAGACTGCACAGCTATCATAATTATTAGCCACAACATTTCAAAACATGTATATTTCCATAGACAATATATGGAGACGCGCGAAATAGTGGAGAAAGGCCTTTCCACTATTAGATTCTCCAGCACAAGATGGCCAACTATTTGTGTAGGGCATCTCATCAATGAGCCAAGGGTAGGCATGCAGACAGCGAAGATATAGCAAGGAAGAGGCAGTGGTCAAAATAGCAGCACCTGCTCATACACTCCAGCTCTATTTACACTGGTAGGATGACGTCCACCATTATGTGCGGGTCAAATGAGACTTGCGGGGAAGCGCACTCACAGAATTTTACATCTATTACAGTTGTGTTGGGAGTGCTACCATCATAAACCGTTCACATGACTTTTATGTAATTGCAACAGTTAACTGGTGCGAGGTACTACAGTCAATTTTTTTTCGTCAAAATGCAGCCGTACAGTGCTTTAGGAGTTTCACTATCATGTCATCTTGGTGCTATTGCACGAAAAAATTGAGAGACTGTTCATATAAGAACTCAGGACAAGGGAGCCCATGGAAAACACAATATAATCAATGCAAGGCAATTTCTAGCTCAGTAGCTGTTACAACTACAGGGTCACTGGCTTGAGTGCCTTTTCAGGCATGCCTCTCTTTATTACACAAAAAGGCAATCTTATCTGCTAGGGGGCACTAAGGAATGGTTGGCAGAGGCAATTGGAAGATTGATGGAAGTAAGGAAACGACTAATAATGGAGGTGTACAAAAACAAATTTCCCAATAGGGGTTCACAAAATTTGGTGATGAAAATTCTTCTGGGTTTTTTGAGATAGGTAAAACATGCACGTCAGCGTCTATGGGCAGCAGCATTACTGGCGCTGCGTCAGTACGAAGCACGTGCTTGGCACAGAGTCGAGATAAGTGATCCTAATGCAATATTTGAAGCCAGTAATGCAAGCATAACCAGTTCCAGGCATCCAAAGCAATGGCACTGCTATTTCCTGCCACTGTAAGGAATTCCACAGAACTTTGAAAACAGAAACTGAACTGCAGAAGTGCGCAATTGTCACGCCTTTAGCAGATGCCCACGAGTGACGGGGCATTTATGCCTCACTGTCACGCGAGCATGAAGCGAGCCTCCTTATCTAGCTGCCATCTTACTGAAACAATGTACGCTCGTTTGCTGGCTTCTCGTGGGCGCAGTATGTGCGGCTAGCTGATCGCACCTGATCAGATGTGCAGATTACCTTGCTCAAGTTCGTGGTTATTACATTGTGGCCACATTGATGCATCATTGACAGTGCCATAAATGTGATGGGAAAAAAAATTCACCGTCGATTATGATACTCCCTAATGCAAAATTTGAGCACAGCTCTACACAAGTTTTCATTTCGCTATACAGGTTGTCCCACATAACTTGAGCCAAAGTTTTAAAAATGAAAGGCACTACGGACACAAGTTGAACCAAATGCATAATGTTGGCACTGGATTAGTTATGTTTAATTAATCAACTTTCTTAAGTATTGGCTGTAGATCCCACATGTGATACGCAAAGTTGTAGAGCACCTTGAGAAACCTTGGAATAAATTGTTTCCAACACGATATATATCTCACGTGGTCCTTTTTTCCGTGTTCTAAAGAAAGCCCATGAAACATGAAAAATACCATGTGATCGGCTGCTTGCGCACTGTTATTGTGCAGCTCTCAAGCGTGTGATGGATGAACAAGGTCGGCTGCAGCGAGACTGGCCTGCAACAGGGAGTTATGTCTGGTGTAGGTATCTGGGCATGCGGCTCTCATCACATGACGGTGCAAATGCCCTGTCGCGTGCTCTAAATCATAGACTTTGACACCTGGCCCCCCTGCTGCTGCGTGAGGCTACAATTACGTGGCAGCGAGCAGCCGAGCAAGCATGCATGAGCATTGATAGTAAATACGAAATAAAAGCGGGGTCACGCAACCCGGCCTAGCGTCTGGCTCGGCTAGCGAGCTGCTGCCAGGTGAAAAGTGAGCTCAAGCAATGCTGGCGATGCTGCCCTGTTGCCTTTTCTTTTTCTGGCATTTTCGAAGTCGAGATTTCAAGATATCCGTGGTATGGCGCAAAACTTTTCAAGAGGTGAAAAATGCATGGGTTGACACCGCAGCCAGAAATAATTTTCTACTTAATCGACATTAAGAGATATTGGAGTTTGAATTAACGAGGGTTTACTGTATATGTTAATATGCAATGACGGCTCAAGAGGGCCAGCTTTGGAATGCTCCAGCAGTTGACAGAGCGGTACTTGGCCAAAGAGTGATCTCCAAGGGGCCGCATTATTGGGCCATGCTCAATTTGTCTGTGCATCACCAATGAGCCACTCTTATAACTTCCTAATAAAAACACCAAAGCTGCCCAGTGTGTGCCGACTCAAGTCACAGCTGGCTGCGCATGGCACGACGGCAATGCCTAGTGGAACAGAAAATTTGGCTAGTTGGTATTAGCTAGACATGATTTGCTCTATTGCTCTATAGTGCTAAAGACACAACACACCGCAGCCTCGTGTGCCGTCACATGACATGGAAAGGGGCGAGGGCATTACTTGTCGTTTGCCCCCCAAAAAAGGCAAGAGCTGTGATAAGTAACCACGTCATCGTATGCATGATAATGGCGCAACTGTTGCTGTCACTTGCATAATAAGTAGATGCACATTACGTAAGCTAGTCGCTGCTGTACACGCCTTCCTCTATGATGTATGACCTCTGGATCGAGGGCTGCAGGCTATTGAAGCACAAACAGAAAGCATGCAGCAACAAGTGTGGCAAAGACAGTCGTTCATTATAAAAGAGAGAAGGAGGGTACTCACTCGCAACTGATCTAAGAGCAGCGTCTTTCCTGGCCAGGATAGTCCGTACACTGGCATGACCATTGGTGATAACGTGCTGCAGCACCCTCAGGCACTGCTTGGCACCAAGAACGCGAGGGAAAAAGAAAAGCAATCTATAGCAACAAATCATTCAACCCCTTTCTGCGGCCAGAAAAGAAAAAACTTGGTCAGACTGCAGTTGTGCAACAGACCCTTCATCGTGACATGGTGCAGGTTAACTAGAGTTGCTATTCTATAACATTACCTACCTAGGAGAATTTTATATTAGGAGAATTTTTTGAAATCACCCATGGCATGTAGCACAATTCTATTTCTTGAGCTAGATTACTCTCTGACGCGGACATTATTTGCCCCAAGATACGAAAATGAATACTTCACTAATTAACAAATTTTCACTTATTAACTTTTACAGCAGTTACATTATCGCACATACTTCAATTTCAAAATTGTAGCCAGTCACTTCGAAAGTCATGTCAAACTGGAACGAATTCTGAAGATGACACGAGTCCCGAGATGCGTGTTTCAAAAGCTTGCGGCAAAATGCATTGGTATTATAGTAATATTTTAGCTTCATTGCATAAAAAGGTCTTTTGTTAAAAGAAAAAAAATGGAACAGTACATTTTTAGCAAAAGTTTGACTGTGCGTATCTGAAAGCTCGTGCTTGTTTAAGATTATCACTCCAAGTGGATGTGCCTTGTGAAGTCAATGACTTCAATACGTGTACGCATTGCAATATATGTATGAAATTAGTTACTTTGAACAGTGATCAGTGAAATTTCGTTAGTCAATTATTCACTTTGGTTTTTAGTGTAACACCTGGCCCTTCATGTAATGCAGCTGAACAAGTAGAATTTTGCTATATGCCACAGGAGATATTTAAAATATTCTGCTGACATTAAAGTAAAAACAAATTAAATTATGGTATTTTACCTGCCAAACGCACATTCTGATTACGAGGCATGCCGTAGCGGGGGATTTCTGATTAATTTTTACCACCTGGGGTTCCTTGACGTGCGTCTAAATCGAAGTACACGGGTGCTCTTGCATTTCACCCCCATCGAAATATGGCCGTCATGGCCAAGATTTGATCCCGCGACCTCGCGCTTAGCAGCGCAACATCAAAGCCACTAAGCGACCACGGCGGGTTGATGTTAAAGCACGCTGAGCAAATGAGTGCACATACAGACCAGATTTATGTTGGTTTGATCCACAGTTGTTATTCACGGCTTTTCTTGTGGCAGGTAATTACTAGACTCAGTGGTAGGGAGCTTTGGTAGCTTGCAGGGGAGGAGTTTTGGAAGTACTGACCAACGCATTAAAGGGATGCCAAAGCGAAACAATAAATCAGTTTAGACTAATGAAGCATTGTTTGAGAACCCCGCAGGCAGTCATTTAAAAAAAATAGTTTGATTACTAGATGAGAAAGTGAAGGTCTAAGTATGAGTATTTTAATTTTGCGCCAGAACCCCAGCGCCAGTACGTCAGCGTGACATCAAGGATTCCAAAGTATGTTTTCGCATGTGGGCCGCGTTGGCTGAATAAAGGTTCCCGAAACTTGCCATGTTTAATATTTGGTTCCTTTAGAACACGATGTAGTCGATCTGTACCGCTATATATAATTAGTAGGCCCCAGAAGATGCCATCAAAATCCAAGACGTCACAGCCCCCAGGTGCGGGAACTTAAGTAGGCATTGCCACCCGTATTTCGTTCTTGCGCTTTTTCTGGCTTACCAAACGTCTTATCATTGTAAGAGTGCTGTTTTTGGTGTTGTAGAACGGATATTTACTGATGCAGAAGAAATCATTTTTCCCTTTAGTGTCCCTTTAAAGATAAGCGTTTACAGGAAGATGAGAACTTTAGGTGATGCAAACAAGGTAAGTCTCCGGAGCTGACATTTTAACGAGGGGACTTGTCAAAACGCCGGCTCCAAGAACGTCCCTTGTTTGACCACTGTTGAAAAACAAGTGTGCCAGACTAACCTTCACTTTTGTGGGTGATGGTCCCTCCAGTAAGGCGCCCAGAAGGTAATCCACAACTTGCTCAGCATACTGACCATTGTTTTCCAATGTCATGGCTGTTTTTCATTCACGTTGAGAAAAATGACAGCAGGAGCTTGAGAAGGAAGTTTAAGCGTAGGACTTACATCTGGGGTAGTTTCTTGTTATAGCTAGTGCTGCTGATATTGAAAAAAATTGACACAAATGTAAAAATGCAGAGAGGAAAGACAGTGTATTGTTCTTCGTCTCTGACTCATGCTCGTGCTGTTTGACAGCTGTGCAAAGGTTCTCAGTCCATGCATACTTAACCAATATCACAATATCACAGTGTCTTTGAGAATGGCCTAGTGATCTACCTACCAGAGTATGTAGAATGCAAAGATATCACAGGTGTAAGATGCCAGCAAAATGTTTTGCCAACTTTGCCGTGCCTTAAATTGCTCAAAAGTATAATTATATAGGAACCTGTATATATATTCCAACAAAGGGCGCAGAGAAAGGTGAGCAACAGCAGCACCATTGTAACACTTTTGCATACTGCAATATTGATAGAAGAAAATAAGAAATAAGAGGCCAAATAAACGACACGAAGTTTAGCTATTTCACAAGTACACTTACCCAGAACAACTTTTGAAAAACACGTTATAATACACTGCCAAAAGCACATAGCTCTTTCCTTACCACTAGAAACATGCTCATTTTCAGAGCTTTTATGCTTGAAGAACTTATTTCAAGATGTAGTAGTCGCAGCTTAGACCACGCTTTATACCTGCTTTGCAAACTTCACAATATAGGAATCAGTACGCAGGTAATTGGTTGAATTGAGGCATATTTGTCACATCAGCAGCAAGTCATTAGAGTAAAAAATAGTGTCAGGTAAGCGGGAAGTACACTCAGGGGTACTGCAAGGATCCATGTTAGTACCGCTCTTGTTTCTGCTATACATAGATGACACTTCTTCAGTTGTCAAATCACCTGTTAAAATTAAGAATTTTGATCATTCTTTATTGTTTAATTTATTGTCCTGTTACATGCAGAGAGGATCAGGTTAAAGTTAGCCAGTGCCTTCAATCATTAAGCTCGTGGTGTAGCAAATGTGAGATGGCAATTAATTACAAAAAATCTACTTACACTAATACAACAAAAAAAAGCAGGCTCCGTTTTTGTTTGAGTATAATATTGTGGACAAAAGTCTGGTTTAATGCGACTAGATTCAAGTACTTAGGCGCGACAATAACGGATAAATTAAATTGGCTTCAGCATATAGAGAATGTCTGCTCACCAACACATAGAGAATGTCTGCTTATCAGCATATCAGAAATTGTGTATTCTTAGGAGGAAATTACCAAATGCGACGAGAGAAGTGAAGCTAACGGCTTATAAGACATGTTTGTCTGGTCCTAGAATATGCTGGTGCACTTTAGAGACCACATCAGAAGGTTCCAAGGAAGAAATTGGAATGTATTTAGCAAATCTCAGTAGCCTATATATGCTCGAAGTATAAGCGCACCGACTTGGTTACAGCCGTGTTAACTGCTTGTGACTCAGAGCCGCTAAATGTAAGAAGGCAGAAGTGTTCATTGAAATTGTTTTTTCAGATATTGCAAAGAAAGATTGAGATAAACACAGGCACATATATATAGCAGCAGCTTCAAAAAAGATGCTTGCAAACAGCCTGCGCTCCCATAGTGCAACTAATGCGGGCCCGTACTGATTTCTTTCGTGCTTTTTTTTCTTTCCTGCGACTACAAACCCAAGGAATAGCTTATGGGATGACGTTGCACAGAAAAACTATGTACATGATATTGTACTCCGCATGGATAAGTATTTCAATAAGTGTGCTTTCGCTTGTTAGTTGACCAGCGTGAAATCTATGTGCATTTACGCAAATTCCATTCATTGTACCCTCCCTGTAATGACCCTCAACTAAGGCTTAACATACGTATGACTAAATAAATAGTACTTAAAGTTGTAGCCTGATCACTAGTGTTCTGAATGGAAGTAAAGCAGCGATAATTGCTCATAGTTTATGAAAATTCGTATGTGAAACGTCAAAGAAGCATCTCAAGGAACATGAATGAAAGTAATAATTTGCTATTTCTAGTATAAGTACTCAGAATGAAAAAAATAATCTGAAATATACAAAATATGCACTTGGCTTCCAGCTCCCAACTTCTGTTAGTTAGGCCACTAAAAAAAAAAGAATATCTTGCAGATTTGCTGGCCTCAATACTGGCCATGCTATGCGAGAAAGCCATGGCTTCGCAAATGTGAAAACACGAAAGTGCCTATAGTTCCGGGAGCATTTGCTTTTGCTCATTGCAGCAGGCACCTGGTTCCATATATTACTGCATTATTTAGGCTCGCAAAGCAATGGTTGTCAGGTCAGGGAGCATGCAGAAACCTCCTCATCCTTGATTATTATGTTCAGTCAGCTTTTCTGTGCAAGCAAGGTCGTCTGGCGGGCGTTCAACTGGCACTGGAGCCTCCACATGCATTGTTCGGTTCCTGTACAGTATTGAACAGTAGTGTGAAGTGTTGAACAATAATGTCCAGTAATAAATAAGGGCGCCTGCACAGGTGGTGTTTAAAATGTAAGAGATTAGACAGCTAAGTTAAGCTTCAGTCGAAGGTCAGTCTCAAATCAACTGCGTGCTTTTGTGCTCGTGAAAACCCAACATGGCGGGAAGGATTGCTCGTAATAATTTGTACATACGCTGTCAAAGTGCTGATGGATAAAAACAACCCACGATTGGTAAAATAAAGTTGCACTTGATATCAGCCGAACACAATCATCAAGATCAGATGCACTCATAAGCATCTAACATTGTTTTGGACATCGCTAAAACGGCCTACATGTCGGATCGAAAAATTCTACCCGAGAGAAGCTTCTGTATCTTCACTGCTGCTGTGATTTGAAAATTATGTTGCCGAGTCAACCAAAGCTCAAATTTTGCATCTTTTCATGGAAGAAGTGCTAGGAGTACTGGAGGCTAGCTTCGATGATACCTCCAGTCGAAGCTTTATTTTTCCAGACTCTCCAATCTGACGAAAATTGTCAGATCTGATCACTAGTATAAAGTGCAGTCATCATACGCTGCATGGCATTGCTAGTAGAAGTATTCAAACAGAAATGTGTAACATGTGGAAAAACTGTCAGTCAAACTGAGCGATTTCCTCACGCCCAGTAAGGAATGAATTAATTTTTGCCATAACAGAAATCCAAAAATTTGTAGCAACCTAAATTGTTTCCTCTGTATAGCTTACTTTTGAATATATATTTTGTGTACTTAGTAGTTGTTATTAATGGGAAAGCCTTATATGTCCCATTATGCAAAAATACGTTGGTGTTGGCATGACCGAAAGATGGCACCAAAAATGGTCGATAGCGCAAAGACTAGAAACACGACAAGAAATGCTCAGACTGACGTCACATTTCTCAGGAAAGTTCCTGCAAACAAGGTAAATCATTGGCTTTGAAAATGGAATTTGGCACATTTCAGTCTGGGTGGGAATCGAACCCAGGTCTCAAGGGTGCGACACGAGCTTGCTTCCTCGATGCCAGGGTGGCTTCATGGTTTTGGTTGACTAAAGGTGCACCTAGTATGCGCATCACTGCACAAGTCATGTCGCAGCCATGAGTGCATAAAATAAAAAGCATTAATGTTCAACTGACCACCGCTAAACGGTCCTTCGGGTTATGAACTCGTCACAGGCAAGCGAGCACATTAAGATGCTTGGCGCATTTTGATTTGGCCTTAGCGGGCGCTCTTAGAATGCAGGTGAGAGCTAGTGCGGACAAGGATCGCGTGGAAAAAAACATTTCACCAAAGCGACTATAATGCTTTCGCATTCCCGGGCATAAGAAGTCTTAAGTGTCTCTGCCAGATTTTTTTTTTCAGCAATTGTTATGCAGTTATGTACTGATTGGCCTAACAGCTGTACATACCTTGAGATGCTTTATGCTGACTGCTTAAACAGCACTGGAGTTTCGTTTCTGCAGAATACTTGCTATATTTATTGTGAACTACCTTTCTCACTTATTTTTGATAATAAATGTGAAGTACACTAACAACTGTACTCCAACTACAAAAAAAAAGTACACAAATTTCTATGTTTCGTTCCCTATAGGAGGGAAAGCTAGTAAAGCCATTTCAATCTTTTTCCCGCATCCCCCCATCAATGTCTGGATGGAAATACAGCCATTATTATTAGTACATTGAAGCATTGTGCTGCTAGCTCACCAAAATATTGCGCAAAATTTTGTAGGTCTTGCTAAGATCAAGATATTTGCATGTATCATAAGTGATACAGAGCTTGAAGGATATTGATGTGCAGTAAAGGTGCTCGTATTTTGCGTATGTGCAACGAATGCTGCACCTCTCCCTCAAAAACATGTTAATAAAGTTCCCGTCGCCTGACACAACTGCACAGGAGTGAGCGGTTGTTAAACAGTCATTCACTGTGTGCCGAATTTTTTTAAGCACCAAGACATGCAAAGATATCTTTTTTTTTTCTTCTCAGATCTTATCATCGAAGAGAGTAGCCATACCTCAGGCGCAAATTGAACCTTCCTTAAAACTGAAAATTAGTCGTGTTGGTAAATGCCCATTATATTTAACACATTTACTGAAGCAGCACTTCTTGAAGTCTCTATTCCTGTGCAGGGTGACCCACCAGCGGGTCGCTTGTCATATTAATCCGGTGCACTGTGACCTGCCACTGAGACACTAGGGAGTTGTGCTCCTTTGAAACTTCCTCGAGGTGCAAAGAGATGGTGCCACGACACGTCAACACATCAAGTCAGAAGCAAGAAACATTTTTCATCTCCGTTGATTTCTAGTAACACTGTCTCTTGCACACTGTAGGAAAGCCCTGCACAGAGTGAACAGCTGCTGTGACCTGCCTGTGACCCACGTTGCAGCAAAAGTGTTAGTTGTAGCTAAATCTGCAATTTGCCTTGCAAGCAGTGTCTGCCTCTTCAACTAATCAAGTTGAACCCAGCATCGGCACGCGTCGTCCGCGTTGCGGATGGTGGTACTGTGCCTATCATCGGCATGTGTACGGCAGGTGTTAGCATCGCCGGCCGCCACACTCATGTCCTCTTCACCGTGATTGCTCATTGCCCCCACGACCTCATTCTCGGCCTCGATTTTCTCTCCGCGCATTCTGCTCTTATTGACTGCTCTGCCAGTACCCTTCGCCTTGAGTTACCGATTCTCGCAGAACCTTCTAACGCACCCCAGTGCCGCCTACGCCCCACTGGCTTTATTTGCCTGCCGCCAAAATCAATAGCCTATATTGAACTCTTGTCTTCTCCACCAGTCCCTGATGGCGAGTACCTCGTCACTCCACTGCGCGACATTCCACTACAGTATGACGTTACCGTGCCTCACAGTATACTTACTGTTACTGCGAACCGCACTTTCATGCCTATCTTTAATTTTGGATTGGCGAAGCAAATTCTACCACAAAGTATTTGCCTTGCCAACGTTGATTGTCTCGGCGACCATCACGTGGCAAATTTATCAACCGATCCTTCTTGCGAGCTTAGCAGGCCTCTCGTGCCAGCCTCGGCCGCCGATCCCAAGATACAGAAAATGGTTGCGACGGACCTGTCTTCTGCGCAGGCTGAAGACCTTTATCGAGTATTATCGGCCTACAGAGATATTTTCGACTTCGACGATCGCCCTTTAGGCCAGACGCTCGCGGTCTAGCATCGGATTCTTACTGGCGATGCTACTCCTATTCACCGAAGACCGTACCGAGTTTCTGCGTCGGAACGCCAAGTTATTCAAAGCGAAGTGAACAAAATGCTAGACAAAAACATCATTGAACCTTCTTCGAGTCCCTGGGCATCACCTGTAGTGTTGGTTAAGAAGAAGGATGGCACGTGGCGCTTCTGTGTAGACTACCGTCATCTGAACAACATTACTAAGAAAGACGTCTACCCGCTCCCACGTATAGACGACGCCCTTGACTGCCTCCACGGTTCCAGCTATTTCTCTTCTATTGATCTTAGTTCTGGATACTGGCAGATTGCTGTTGACGATATGGACAGAGAAAAAACCGCGTTCATCACACCTGATGGCCTATACCAATTTAAAGTAATGCCGTTTGGATTATGCAACGCCCCTGCCACCTTTGAGCGTATTGTCACGTGGTCGTGACGGCAAAGAACACAGTAGCAATACTGTGAAAGGCAAAACTAGCTTTTATTGGGCGAACCTGTGCCCACAAAACAGGCTACACTTAAAGCACAACGAGAGCGGCGAACACAGTCGGCGATCGTCGAAAATCTGATCAGCGGGTCAAGCGCGTCGGCTTTTATAGAGCAGTCGTCGAATGTTCCAGACTAATCGTTAGGACCCGTGTGCCTTCCACAAAGTTCTACACCATTCGTGTCACGCGATGAAATCAGATAACACAAGGTTCGGCGGCAAAAGACAACCGAGTAGAAGTATCGATAACTTTCCAGAAACTTCGGATACATGCAGGCGCGTCCCGCGCTGTGCGATTGCATTTGTTAGGGGGCGAAACGTGGTCGCCCGATAAAGATAAGTACACGTGTCAATACCCCCCTCTTAAAAAGCATCGACCCGATGCTGCAAACAAACGAAGGTAATAAACAAAGCACTCGTAGCAAAGAAAAGAACAAAAATGACGAAGTTCGTTAGCGTCCGTAAAAGGGTTTAAGGCGCACCACGTGGACCACTTCAGATCGTGCGCGGCGCCGCTGTGAATGCGAAATGCCGTCTGGCACGACCTCATAGTCCAGTGCGCCAATACGTCGGATAACCTTGTAGGGTCCGAAATAGCATCGCAGTAGCTTCTCACTTAGTCCTCGTTGGCGTATCGGGGTCCATACCCAAACACGGTCGCCGGGCTGGTACTCGACGAAGCGTCGTCGCAGGTTGTACTGTCGGCTGTCGGTACGCTGCTGGTTCTTGATCCGTAAGCGGGCGAGCTGTCGAGCTTCTTCGGCGCGCTGGAGATAGGAAGCGACGTCAAGATTTTCCTCGTCAGTGACGTGCGGCAGCATAGCGTCGAGCGTCGTCGTCGGGTTCCTGCCGTAAACCAGCTTAAATGGCGTGTTCTGTGTTGTTTCTTGTACCGCCGTGTTATAAGCGAATGTTACGTATGGCAGGACCGCATCCCACGTCTTGTGCTCGACGTCGACGTACATTGCTAGCATGTCGGTGAGGGTCTTGTTCAGGCGCTCCGTGAGACCATTCGTCTGCGGATGGTAGGCAGTTGTCCTCCTGTGACTTGTCTGGCTGTATTGCAGAATGGCTTGCGTGAGCTCTGCTGTAAAAGCCGTTCCTCTGTCGGTGATGAGGACTTCTGGAGCACCATGTCGCAGCAGGATGTTCTCGACGAAAAATTTCGCCACTTCGGCTGCGCTGCCTTTCGGTAGAGCTTTAGTTTCAGCGAAGCGGGTGAGATAGTCCGTCGCTACGACGATCCACTTATTTCCGGAAGTTGATGTCGGAAACGGTCCCAACAAGTCCATCCCGATCTGCTGAAAAGGTCGGTGAGGAGGCTTGATCGGCTGTAGTAATCCCGCTGGCCTTGTCGGTGGTGTCTTGCGTCGCTGACAGTCTCGGCATGTCTTGACGTAACGGGCGACATCGGCGGTTAGGTGCGGCCAGTAATACTTTTCTTGTATCCTCGATAGCGTTCGGGAGAAACCGAGGTGCCCAGCGGTCGGATCGTCATGTAGGGCGTGCAGTACTTCTGGACGCAGCGCCGACGGAACAACAAGAAGGTAGTTGGCGCGGACTGGTGAGAAGTTCTTCTTCACGAGTAGGTTGTTTTGAAGCGTGAACGAAGATAATCCATGCTTAAATGCCCTAGGGACAACGTTGGTGTGCCCTTCCAAATACTCGACTAGTGCTTTTAGCTCCGGGTCCCCTCGTTGTTGTTCGGCGAAATCTTCCGCGCTTATTATGCCAAGGAAGGCGTCGTCATCCTCGTCATCTTGCGGCGGCGGGTCAATGGGGGCGCGTGATAGGCAATCGGCATCTGAGTGTTTTCGTCCGGACTTGTATGTTACAGTGATGTCATATCCTTGTAGTCTGAGGCTCCACCGTGCCAGCCGTCCTGAAGGGTCCTTTAAGTTAGCTAGCCAACACAACGCGTGATGGTCGCTGACCACTTTGAATGGCCTGCCATATAGGTAAGGGCGAAATTTCGCTGTAGCCCAAACGATGGCGAGGCATTCCTTTTCGGTTGTAGAATAATTGCCTTCCGCTTTTGACAACGACCGGCTAGCGTAAGCTATCACGTGTTCATGTCCATCTTTTCTCTGGACTAGGACGGCACCGAGGCCTAGGCTACTGGCGTCAGTGTGAATTTCGGTATCGGCGTGCTCGTCGAAGTGCGCAAGTACGGGCGGCGACTGCATGCGTCGTTTGAGTTCTTGAAATGCGTCGGCCTGCGGCGTTTTCCACCTGAACTCGACATCACATTTGGTTAGATGGGTTAGCGGCTCCGCGTTGCGTGAAAAGTCCTTGACAAAGCGCCTGTAGTAGGCACACATGCCAAGGAATCTACGTACTGCCTTCTTGTCGATGGGCTGCGGGAACTTTGCGATGGCAGCTGTCTTCTGCGGGTCGGGGCGGACTCCAGATTTGCTGATGACGTGGCCTAAAAATAGAAGCTCCTGGTAAGCGAAGTGGCACTTTTCCGGCTTCAGAGTAAGTCCTGATGACATGATGGCCTCTAGTACTGTTGCAAGCCGCCTAAGGTGATCGTCGAAATTTCTGGCGAAGACAACGACGTCATCCAAGTAAACGAGACAGGTCTGCTACTTCAATCCTGCTAAAACCGTGTCCATCACCCGTTGGAACGTTGCGGGCGCCGAGCACAGTCCAAATGGCATAACCTTGAACTCGTAGAGGCCGTCCGGGGTGATGAAGGCGGTCTTTTCGCGATCTCTTTCGTCGACTTCTATTTGCCAATAGCCAGACTTGAGGTCCATCGACGAGAAGTATTTAGCGTTGCAGAGCCGATCCAATGCGTCATCTATCCGTGGGAGGGGGTATACGTCCTTCTTCGTGATCTTGTTCAGACGACGATAATCGACGCAGAAACGTAGGGTTCCGTCCTTTTTCTTCACCAGGACAACAGGGGACGCCCACGGGCTTTTCGACGGCTGGATGATGTCGTCGCGCAGCATTTCGTCGACTTGTTCTCTTATAGCTTCACGTTCTCGCGGCGAAACTCGGTAAGGGCTCTGGTGGAGTGGTCGAGTGCACTCCTCGGTGATTATGCGATGCTTGGCGACTGGTGTTTGTCGAGAGGTACTGGGATCGATACCCAGCACCTCCACCAGATGTCACGTGGTCGTGACGGCAAAGAACACAGTAGCAATACTGTGAAAGGCAAAACTAGCTTTTATTGGGCGAACCTGTGCCCACAAAACAGGCTACACTTAAAGCACAACGAGAGCGGCGAACACAGTCGGCGATCGGCGAAAATCTGATCAGCGGGTCAAGCGCGTCGGCTTTTATAGAGCAGTCGTCGAATGTTCCAGACTAATCGTTAGGACCCGCGTGCCTTCCACAAAGTTCTACACCATTCGTGTCACGCGCTGAAATCAGATAACACAAGGTTCGGCGACAAAAGACAACCGAGTAGAAGTATCGATAACTTTCCAGAAACTTCGGATACATGCAGGCGCGTCCCGCGCTGTGCGATTACATTTGTTAGGGGGCGAAACGTGGTCGCCCGACAAAGATAAGTACACGTGTCAGTATGATGGACTCCTTGCTCCGAGGTTTCAAATGATCCACATGTCTCTGCTACCTCGACGACGTCATCGTCTTCTCACCCACGTTCGACACTCACCTTGAGCGTCTCACAGCTATACTTGATGTATTTCGAAAGGCGAAGCTGCAACTTAACTCATCCAAATGTCGTTTCGGCCACCGCCAAATTACTGTTCTGGGCCACCTCGTTGACGCTTCCGGAGTACAGCCTGATCCTGACAAAACTCGCGCTGTCCGAGACTATCCGGTTCCGAAGACAGCCGCCGACGTTCAAAGTTTTGTAGGGCTATGCTCGTACTTTCGTCGTTTTATTCAAGATTTTGCGGCAATTGCTAGACCCCTCACTAATCTTTTGAAGAAAGGCGTACAGTTCTTGTGGGGTACTGCAGAAGCCGCCGCCTTCTCTCGTCTCGTTACTCTTCTCTCCTCACCACCCATCCTCGCCCACTTCGACCCTGATGCCCCTACAGAATTGCGTACAGATGCCAGCGATCATGGCGTAGGTGCCGTCTTAGCCCAGCGTCAGCGTGGCCAGGATCGCGTTATTGCTTATGCGAGCCGCCTCCTCACACCACCGGAGCGCAACTATTCCATTACAGAACGAGAATGCCATGCTGTAGTCTGGGCGGTAGCGAAGTTCCGTCCTTACCTTTACGGTCGCCCTTTTTCCGTAGTCACTGACCATCATGCTCTCTGCTGGCTCTCATCGCTAAGAGATCCTACAGGCTGGCTTGGTCGATGGGCTTTGAGGCTACAAGAATTTTCATATTCCGTGGTGTACAAGTCTGGCCGCCTGCACCAAGACGCTGACAGCTTGTCACGTTACCCTGTTGACAACCCTGACTCCTCCAATATTACCAGTGCTGCTTGCATATTCTCTGTGTCGCAGCTGCTTCATTTCGCCGACGAGCAACATCGTGACGCCTACATCAGAGCACTCATCGACCGTTTTGAACACACTCCGGCCGACGCCACACTACGCCTCTTCGTCCTCCGCGATGGCACCCTGTACCGTCGTAACCTTCATCCGGACGGCTCTGAGTTCCTACTTGTCGTGCCTAAACACCTCCGCTCAACCGTTTTAGAAGAGCTTCACGACGCACCAATGGCAGGACACCTCGGCGTATCTCGAACCTATGACCGTGTACGTCGCCGTTTTTTCTGGCCAGGCCTTGCCCGTTCCGTGCGACGTTACGTCGCCGCCTGTGAACTTTGCCAACGACGCAAGAAGCCTTCCCAGATCCCCGCTGGTTACCTGCAGCCGCTCGCCATCCCTGCCGAGCCCTTCCGTCGTGTCGGCTTAGACCTTCTCGGCCCATTTCCGGAATCTACATCAGGAAACAAGTGGGTTGCAGTCGCGGCGGACTACGCGACCCGCTATGCCGTAACCCGCGCTCTTCCGACCAGTTGCGCAACTGATGTTGCGGACTTCCTCCTGCATGATATCATTTTGATTCATGGTGCTCCGCGTCAATTGCTAACAGACCGTGGCCGTACGTTCTTAGCCAAAGTCATTGACGACATCATGCGTGCCTGCGCAATACAGCATAAGTTTACCACCTCCTACCACCCTCAAACGAACGGCCTCACTGAGCGTTTGAACCGCACCCTTACAGACATGCTATCCAAATACGTTTCAGACGACCACCGTGACTGGGACCAGGCTCTACCTTACATCACCTTTGCGTATAACTCTTCCCGTCTCGACACTGCTGGCTTTTCTCCTTTTTACCGATTGTATGGCCGTGAACCGGCGCTACCACTGGACACTGTGCTTCCGTCCACCACAGCATCAACTAGCGCTTATGCCCGTGATGCCATCGCCCATGCTGACCATGCTCGCCAACTTGCGCGCGCTCGTCTACAAGTCTCTCAAGACAAACAAAAGCAGCGCTACGACCTCCGTCACCGTGATGTCACTTCTGTCCCCGGCACCCTCGTGTTGCTTTGGTCACCATCGCGTAAAATTGGCCTTTGTGAAAAACTGCTTTCCTGCTACACGGGCCCATATCGCGTGCTTCGCCAAGTGACAGATGTCACCTACGAAATCGTCCTTGCCACGCCCACTACGTCCTCTCCTGTGACAACCAGTGACATTGTCCACGTCGCCCGACTCAAGCCCTACAACTCGCCACGTGCCTTGGATATTTAACTGCACCGTGACGGCGCTTTTGCCGCCGGGGGGTAGTATAACGATATGATCGGTAAATACCCGAGAGACGAGCCGCCGTGAGAACGACGACGAAGTGGGTCTGTGCCCTTGGCGCGAGTGAATGTCAGCCTGGCGCTCTGGCTCCATTCTAGTGTAAATAGTCTGTAAATAGCCTCTTTTTTCTGTGTCTTTCTACACGTAACAATATAATAGAACCACAATATCTACTGCGGGAGGTTGCTAATAAGTCTGTTCCCATTCATACAGATTATTAGGTACACAACATTAGGCTACAGTTCAACTTTATTCCAAGAGTTATATACGACAGTGTAATAACCTATCTAATACCCTCCCCGTGAGGGCCTTTAGGGGTAACATGAATAATTACGTCTTGTAGGACTATATGTGTACCACTAAACGTTCTCACTCCTCCCCATTTTTTTTAAATGTATTTTGCACTACCCACAGGCTATCATGCAGTACCAACAAACTTAAACCGTCATCTTCGTGAACCACTGAGTGCATTTATTAAATGATGCATAGCGTTCCGACAGCCCAACCAACAGGCAACATAATGGGCCAGCACAGTTGAACCTTGTTACAAGGAAATTGCATCCAACACTAAAATACTTTCGTTATATACGATAATTGTTACAAACATATAATCGTTACCTGCCAATATCAATGAGAAACATTTTAGATTTACTTTGTTACATGCAATAATCCATTACATCAGGGTTTAAGAGTACTGGAAACAGTGAAAGTGCTTTTCTTTTTCATTTTTGGATACAGACAGTACCTGCAAAGAGGTCAAGCGAGCCCACAAACCTGGCTAAGGCCAGTGAAAAGTTGAGTTTTCAAAGGATACAGCTGATCTCTTTGTACAAGTAGCCAGGCACGGGGTCGTCAACATTGGACGTGGCTTCGGCCAACAGCGGCACCTGGTGGAAGACAGTACAGACAGAAATGCACTGTTATTTTGAGAGCTTTTACTGTACAAAAGGTGAAGAAGTCAGCCTGAAGGACATGCTTCTGTCTTGCTCCTCCACACGAAGGGAAGGGTAAAACAGCACAGGTAGGAACAGAAGATGCATGAAGGTGATGAAATAATTGCACGACGTCCCACACGTGCAAAAGCAACGCTTCGAGCTAGTGTACAACAACTGGCATCGCCTCCGCAGCCTGCATTATTTGCAATGTTTCTTTTTAAATTCGAGAGCCTCACGTGCCAATACCACCACATGGTTATGAAATACACTGTAGTGGGAGCGCTCCAGATAAATTTCGACCGCCTGGGGCTCTTAAACACGCACCCAACGCATGGTACATGGGCGTTTCTGCATTTCGCCCCCATCGAAATGCAGCCTCTGCAGCCAGGGTTTGATCCCGCACCTTCGAGCTTAGTTGCACTGGTGCTTTAGTCACACGTGTGTTCAAACCAGCAAGCAGCTGCTGCAAGACGGTAACTGTTAGTTCGAGGCTACAGCCCTTCACTGTGCCATCATCAGCAACCTACAGGCACACCTGTGTGCGACAAGCATCAGATTCGTACAAGCACTTTGTGGTTGTCCGTGCAACTTAAATCCCCTCACGGTAATATAACAAAATCCACTAGTTGAAGTAAACATGTTTATTGCAACACAAATTACTCGCTGCCAATTAAGTCATGAAACCGTCAGCACTTACAATAAGCATCCATTGTTAAGAAATGTTATCCACATCACTGTGTCGCCAGCAGTCAGACCGCTTGTGTGACACCAGTGAAAGATTCAAATTAGACACACAGTTAACAGAACACCGGCCAAAATGTTGTCGAAGGGGTTAGACGATTTGGCTACCACGCGGAAGCCTTACTCAGCGACAGTAGGTGACGTTAGGTGACAGTAGTCAGTGAACAAGGCTTCTGTGTGGAAGCAGGAACGTCTAGCCCCTTTGACAAGAGCATTTTCGTCGGCGTTCTGATAACTGTGTTTGTAATAAGAATCTACTTCCCGACCAGACAAGACGTCGCACAATTATTGATTTCACCAATAAAAGATGCCAGCAAAAGCAGGGCGGCAAATAAGAAGTTCTTATGTGACTAGCAAAAACTGGTGCGCGACATCAATGTAACGTAAAGTGGAATGCCATTTAACTATGCCAGGCGCGGCATCCCCAGTTGTAACTTCGGTGTTATTTCCATCAATGCTACAATGGCCGTTCCAGATCCACGCAATGAAAATAACACCTCCAAAAGCAACTCTCTGGAAAGTTTGTGCTTGCTACACAACACTTTGTGAAACACAAAATGGGAATGAACAAATAATTTTACAGCAAAAAGAAAAAATGAAAGAGTAAGGCACTGCCAATTGTTCAACAATGTGAAATGGGGGCATGTACAGATGCGAGCGTGTGTACACACTCTGCATAAATGTCATATATGGGCGCAGACTTATTTCAGCTTTACACTTAGTGCTAATGCGCCCAATTATAACTTCGTCACTTTCGAATTCAGTCCAGACCCACTTCTGGCAGCTTAAGCATGATTAAAAGCAGCAGAACGGATGTACACAATTTTTAGTTTCAGTGAGAGACAGAAAGACGACCCTCATTACTGCAACCTTTAATCCGAGTCGCCTTTTCAACTAGCTTTGTTGCACCCACGAATGTACCTTCACTCAAAGCTGCAGTCCAAGTAACATTTCGGATATCAAAACAACATTTGCTATTTCAACCCTAGTTTACTTGGAAGATTAGAAATTTGCCTGATGTGCATCATTACTGTCAAAAGCAGACCCTTGTGACCACCCAGATGTTGATCTTTCTCTGCTTTTTTGCAATAAATTTCGCATACATTTAACAGATTTTGCTGCACAGGTATACCAACGAGCATCTTAGAATATACAGGCCACACAATTTAGACATTGTTGGTTTTGTTACTGCTGGTAATATTGAAGCACTGTCACGGTGTGTGAAACTATGGATGCAGACTAAGGGTTGCCAAAGGTGCATACTGAGGCAAGTTAAAGTGACAACTAATATTCCAAGGAGTTCAAGGCATCACATCTGCCTACAACAAAGCTCTTGTAAATGAAAAAATCATGTAAACGTAGGACAGGATCGTGAAAGTATGGTACCATACTTGCACAATGACATGACATGCCTCTTAATTGGTAAACTAATCAACCGCCAATATTTAAGGACCACAAGAATTTATGAATTCCTCTGACTGTAAACTCATTCACTTTGACCACAATTACTCCCTGCACCTCCCTAAAGCCTCCAACTCTGTGCAAAACTTCAGCGATGACGAGATGACAGTGTGACAGAATGTATGGAGAAAACTGAGTTTTGGGCTTCTAACTGCTATCGCAGTAGAAGCTACATTGCATTGCAACATGAAAATATTTTGAACAATTTGATTTTTTTAATAGAGAATTTTACTTCGTGCTACCTCTTTACAATGCTCTATCATGGACAACTTAAACTACAGAAATGACCAGGCCCTTCAGTCGTAATCTTTTTCTGCAACTGTCACCCCTTGGCCCGACAAACATTGCAGTGTCTAAAAGGGGCAATCTAACACACAATATTGGTTCAATGTTTGCGTACTAGTGCAGCTTTAACATCACATTTATTATCACTCACTATTCTGCAGGCATTACTTTAGTGCATGCACTTGTAGATCGAGTGCCTGATGGTGATGTGATCACGCAAGCATGACTCATGGAAACATTGCACTTTGGCTACCCTGCATCCCTCTTGGGAAGTGTTTTCCAGCATTTAGTGTTGATTACAGTCACCAGCAATGCTACAGTGGCCTCCGTTCTTATCTGAAAAACTTCAGAAGAACAATTTGCGCTCACTGCTGCTTTGTTTGTTCACACTCAAATTTTGCATCAAGAGTTGGTTGGTCTACATCATTTATCAATTAACATGCTTCACATCTTTGCATGTGTAATTTGTCAGAAAAATATCCTTCACTGATGTGTGCCAACCTGACAACTGTCAACATAAAGGAGTTCTTACACCCTTCGGAAGTACTAGGGGCACAGTAGAGGCAGAGTCTAGGGATCTGTTCGCTGATTGGTGGCTGAACTCAAACACAGTGGCTGCTTTATACGAGCACGGTCATAGCTGGCTATTTTTGGCGGCCTCCCTGCAGGTTGCAGTGCGGGCAGTACCCCGATGCCAGCCTTCATCGCCACAGCCACACAAGCTCCTAGCTGACCGCCAACAAGGAGCCGATATAACGCGATGTGAAAAACAAGAATCAGGCACTTCTAATTAGGAAAATCGCACATATAAGCTTTTGTCTATTTGAACGAGATATGCACATGTAACTACTATATTATAATCATTGAGCATTACATTCCAAAGCAAATTTAAGCCTCTGACACCTCGTTGCATTACATTTGATACAAACCACGCTGACCTTCACCAGAGGAAAGCCATTGTAAAAATTCCCCTTACCAGCATCACTGAAAAAATAAAAGAAGGGAAAAAAAACATCATCACTTGCACAACTTATCAGAGAGCCAAGCTGCTGCAGAGATGTGGACTAGTTTCGTTGCATGTTGGTAACTAAGCACTCCACCTAGCCAAACATCAAAGCCAAGTGTTTCATTCAATGACGAGAGCCAACGAATGCAAGCCCCTCAATACTCATGTCAAAAACAATGCACTAGTAAGTGTAAGACTTTTTTTTTTTTTCAAGTTGAAAAAGAACCCTTTTTCGTTAACCTGGGCCTGGAGCCCAAGACCTGAAGCTCTGTGAATTGCCCAAGTGTTCTGCACCGTCTCCTACAGATGCTTGACATCTGCAGCGTTTCGGAACAAGGACCTCATGAGAAAAAGTGCTTAAAGGTTCCTTCATTTCAAGAGCATTTGAATTGATTGTTGTTAATTGAGCTTGTCGCTGTATTCTCTTGTTGAATTTCTAGGTGCAATTTTGTTTTCTTTGTGTCTGTAATAATGTATCTTAACACGTTTCCCACCTGCTATGATCTTGTGTACAAGATCGCAGTATTCATAAATAAAAATAAAATAAAAAAATTACACTAACCGACCAGCCCCCCACAGACTACAACCTGTTAATTATGGACAATAAGTTATACAGGCGACTTATGCAGCTTCTTCAAGAACGACTGCACAGATTTATGTAATAATTGCATGCCGTATAGCAAACCGCGCGTTTAAAAAAAAGAATAAGAGCTACTGTATGAGGGTGCTAGTTTCCACCTGCATATGCTACCGCACTGGCCCCACATTTATGCTGTAATAACTATTCCGAGCCTTATACAACATTTTTTTGTAAACCACTCCTTGTGCCACTTCGAACAGTGTCACGCAAGCTGAACGTGTTTAAAATTGTGCAGAAACCATCGAAGATGACTTTCAGAGTAAGTAAAGTTGATGCCGCTTTATTAAGCTATAGTATTTGCCTCAATGCTCTTCTCGTGTCTGGTTGAAGCATTGTTTCATGTTGCACAGTTTCGTCTCTCAATACAGTGTTGACACGACGCCGAGATTCGCAGTTGTGTGTAAACTTCACCGCAAATGTGCTTCTCGCTCTTGTTGTATGTAGTAGGGTTACATGTAATGTGGAGCGCATCCTTATTGGTATGGAATGCTGGAGGCATCCTTCGAGCCATCGAATGAGCAGAGTAGTCACCTTACTGCACATAACTGTGAGCACTATGCTCTCCACGACACCCCTTTCTCCTCATACAACCCCCCTCTCCACATCTTCCTGTTTCGCAGTCCTACCGTAGCACCGTCAAAACCCATCTAAGATGGGAAACCTTGCCAAGTCGTAAGAGAACAAAACAAACAACTTTTCTTGAATAGTTACCGGCTGTCTTTTATTATCGGTGGCGACAAGGCATTCACCTTAAGGTAGGCAACACAAAAAAATGGTTCCAAAAATAGTTCTACATTCTTCTACATCTTATCTTCAGCAGTTCATGTTGTAAACAGTTGTCAACAAACAAGTCTCACCGTGGACGGATGCTACGAAAACAAATAAAAATCGAACAGCAAGCTCGGCACGACTCTCCACCAGTCAATATCATCATCGGCATTCCTTGCTGTTATGTTAACAATAAGTTAAGTGCACACAATTGCTCATGTTAAAAGGCAGTGACATACACAGTGACGGGCACGTGACGGGTGAGCTCTCTGGTGAAAGAGGGCGCTAACAATGGTTATTTGCATGTGATTGTGCAATGAAGATTTGCATCTACAAGCTGCACGGTGTGTCAGTGTGCTCGATAGAGAAAGAGAAAACAAAAACATAAGCGTTTGTGCACCGCCCACACACACGGCTTTCGATGCCTTCAAACACACATTTCAACAACGAAAACTGTTTACAAAAAAAAAATGTGCAGGCATACACGAGAATCAGCTGCCTAAATATACATAAGTTATTTAGTCTATGCCCACAGTTGTTTTTAATTCCTTCACAACGAAAACGCCTTAAAAATGCTTCCAACAATGTGCCTAGAATCAGCAACACAAAAAAGTAAAATGACCAACTGCAGATAGAAAGAAATAAAGGCTGTAAGTATATACCCAGTGCATCAGCTGCCATAATATATATCAGTTATATGTCCTCAACTACTCTAAAGTTCATTGCTAGTCAGGTGAATGCTCCAACATGAATTTGAACAATTCTGGCCTCAATCTATAAAACACAACCGCACTGGGCAAAAACAGTAGTCTTCTCTCTAGCAGACAACCAAGTCACTCGGTCGATGTTCGCACTTTTGCTCTTCAATTCCTTCACTACCATGTTACCAAATTACATCATGTTTCCAGTTCTGCTGCCTGAAACCAACGATGTAAAACAATGCAAGAAAGCAAGCGCACATTTTCAAACATCGCCAACAGATCTGCAAACAAAGGCCAAGCAAATGGCATGCAAATCTACAAATTCAATGAAATTAAACGAGATGCACTGGTTTGACTGCAATGATTTCTTTTTATACATTTTCCTACCAAGGACATTTATACCAAGTTAGCACTCTCAATGTTGAAGACTTAGGCACTAGGCTCCACAACAAAGTAATCAATGCTTGCACAACATATACTGAGCATAAATAAATAAAGTAGATGGTCATAAACAACTCTTTTAGCTAATCTTATAGATTGTCTGAGCATAAATTTCGCACGTGGTTAGCATTCTGCAGTGTGCTTTGTTTAAAGCAATGTTCAACTGCAGCAATTGCCCATTTAATTAAAAATAAATCAGAAGTAGGTGTAATGTGTGATGATGTTGGACAAAAAAAAAATGTGTTTTCACAACAATGGATGCCAGTGCCACCTATCACTGCTATGGAGAGGCGCAGCACGCCATAACAATGAAAGGCTGTGCCACTGTTCCCTTCACAAGGATGCAGAAATTTACGGTGACAAATGATGTGTACTTGTGATCTAGCCTGGAGAATGGAGGCAAGCGTAACCCTTGGACATGGCATTACAAATCTCACACTGCTAAGGCTACCTCTGCACGAAATTCAAGCATGGATAAGCCAGCGGTGCATCATGAAAAGCCTCATGACCTGCCTTCCTCATTCACGTAATGCTCAGTATAGTGCTGCCAAAAGACCCGTGATGTGAAGCACCATTTGCTGCGCTTGCTTGCACAGTCAGCTGGTGCCTACACTACACCGTATCTGACAAAGAGATTTTAAATAATTGGCTTTTGCTGAAAAGCTCTGGAAAGCCGCTTGTGCAACTACAACGATTCGATTTTGTGCAACAGATAACAATGACGACGCTAAGGCACCAAACCTCCATTGCCCCCAGGGAAGGCAATTCACTGGCCAGGGTGAAACAATGTGGGCCACATGAATAGCTCGACCACCAAACACTGCGCGCTGCCGCAACGTCAACGTACGCATCATCTTGCTTTTTTGCCAACCACCAGTGCACCGTGTTTTGCTGAACCGTAGGCAGAGGGATTCCGAGAAACCACGGCAGAGCAAACCTAGAGCCAAGCACGCCGAACCATGTGTTCCCGGGACAACATGCAACCACTCGGCAACTGTCACGTCGCAGGTGCGTTGCTTATCAGCAAGGTCTTCGCCAACCACGAACATTTTGTCAGCGGGTCCTTGAAATGTTGATCAAAGGCACTGGAGGTTCTCGTGTTGCTCAATGCCAAAGTCTGCATGTGCACGACATCGGCACTTCACAACCACGATGGTATCTACATACAAGTATAAACAGTGAAGACCTTTCCTTCCATCCATAAAACAATGGCACAGTTCACTGCCACGAGCATAGAGAGTCGTGTCTAGCAGGAGCTAAGTAGAACTGACATTTGACTGCAGTGGTGAACAGCGACGGATTCCAGAATCTGGGCAATGGCTTTTGATTTCTTCTTGCAAAGTGCATTTGAAAGACGACATTATCGCTTGGAGCAGACTCCAGCTGCGTAAAGAGGGAAATGTAGCATTGGCTTTTGATGTGTTTAGAGCATGGTCGTTGACAATTGATTTCATCTGCAGAAGGTGCCAGTGTGTAGGTAATGCACCACTGCTCGAAAGTCATGGTGCGGGTTTTCAGACAGGTGCTGGCGGAGTCTTGGAATCGCACAGCACAGGTGCTGCGGAGGACGGGCATACTGCGCTGCATGACTACCAACAGTTGCCGACTACAGTTGCTAGCAGTTTTGCTGGTAATGCCGAGGCATCAGCTTGTTTCTTCAGCTTCGATGATGCGACCCGAGAATCGACACGCAAGGTCTTATATGAGGCGTGAATTCCGTAGGTATCGTATCAACACGTGGTACACAAACTTGTACTGTGCGAGAGTCTGTACACTAAGCATGCGCTGCATTCGAACAGAGCTCAGAACTCTCGGCACGTCCACTGGAACATTGTGATCCAGACAGAAGAGCAAGATGTCGCACAGAATCACCACACCCGACCTGCCCACACCTGCAGTGCAATGGACCACCATCGGCGTGTTGCGTGTTCGCAGCAGGCGCTGGTCACCCGAGGCCAGCCTGCGCACAGAGTCCACTTCCTCCATGAAACCGAGGAAACCCTGAATGTCCCCTGGAGTGCCATGGTCAGGCCAGTCTGTATACCGGAGATGCCAGACATTTCGGTGACTGCAAGCGACACCTTGGGATCTGCTCACAGTCAGCGAGGTCGTCACGGCCACTGCAGAACACACGACACCCTTCCTAGTCACTCGGTATTCGCCGAATGAGAGTGCGGCATCATCACCATCAGCTGTAGGCCAGTACTGAAAGCACTTCTCACGGCCATGTTCATCTTCAGTTTCTGTCAGCATTACAACCACACCCACATGGTTTTCCCAGACCATCTGCCAGAAGCTTTTGGCAGTCTCCCGCATGGGTCCCTGCGCCGCTATGTAGAAGCGCTGGCTATCACCCACACTTGCCGAAACATGTGAGGCATTAATATAGCCTGTTCGGTTGTCAGATGTTGGAGTTAATCGTACACGGTTCTCTTCGTATGGAAGGACATCACTGAAACGGTTGCGAGAGGTGTTCTCCGAGAGCAGTGCGGTTGTGAAGTCAGCATTAGGCTTACGCTTGGCAATGCGTTCAAACTCGAGGAAGACCTGGCCATCCTCCAGTCGGCTCTCAAGAATTTGCTCAGGCCGTAACTCTTTGGACATGCTGGTTGACGGTGACTCCTGATCTGCACTGCTCTGGTCCCCAGTAAGCAGCTGGTCTGGCTGGGCCACTGTCAGAGTTAGACCATTCATGGCTGCCACCATCATGGGGCCCAGTGGATGTGCCGGTGATGCTTCTTGACTTGGAGGCTCTCGTTTTTCCTCTGTCATCTGCTTCCTCGGGGGCGGCACAGGGGTGGCATCCACTGGCTTGGTTGCTGCTGCCGCCACTGCCGCTTGTTCGCGTGTAGTTGGAGAGCTGACACACACCTGAATCCTCTGGGGCTGGGCAACTCCGCATACTTGTGCATTCCACGATTCTCCGACCGGAACATACGTTGGGAGCACTGGCCTCGGAGGCTCCACAATTGACCTCAGAGACTCCGACATCATGTTGCCGTTGACGGCTGCCTGATAATGTGGCAAATTTGGCTCAGACCCCTGAATAGTGCTCTGGCTGAGGTGACGACGTGACACCAGATCTGGGCTTGCACTTGCTCGAAGCTGGTGGTGGTTGCGTGTCAAATCTGGTGTGCTTGCGCTCGGGCGTTGGCCATACGGATATGGAGGTGGTGGCTTGTACTGGTAATTCAGGTGCATGTTGGCAAACAGCTGTGCAGGATTGACCTCATATGACAGTCCCTGAGATGTCAACTCCGGAGTGCTGTATGTGTGCAACGGTGGAGCGAGGAGTGGTGGTGCTCTGCCATGTGCAACACCATCAATGCGGTTGTTGTTCGCAAGGTCACTGAAGGACATGGAGTCGCCAAGCTCAGTCAAATCAGCAAAGTTGCCATAATGCATGTACGACAGCGGTGGAAGTAGAGGGTTGCAAGAGCGTGACAAACTCAAGTCCAGTTCGTTTGTAGCTGCCAATGTCGTCATTGCAGGATGCTGCTGGTGATACACCTGACTGTTCTGTTGAGTTTCAAGAGGAAGGTCATTGAGGCTACAGCTGGTGACCCCGTATTTGTTGAGCACTGCAGTTTCGTAGTCGGGTGCCTGTCGGTACGATGGCAGAAGTGCTCGCCGCAGATCAGTTGCGCTTTCAGAGCTACGTGGAAGGCTCACGTACGAGTGGTGCATGCTGTTGACTTGTTGACCGATTTCGTTCGACATCATTCTGGGAATGTGCTCCGTGGAAGCAACAGCACCCTCTCTCACAGGCAGAGGGTTGGTCGGGTGATGGTCATAGCCATTCTGGTTCGGATTGACCAGTTCACTTGTGCTACCAGGAAATGTGTAATTCTCGCTGTTTCGCGTTTCAGTGTGGTAAACCCCCAGCTCGTCAAGCGACTCCCGGCTTTCTCCAACATCTGTCCCTCGTTCCCCACTAGTGTTCTCCACGTCTGGCACAGATGCCCAACGAAAGCTGTCGCCAGCACCAGCGCTGCCACTCGTCGCCCGAGTGTACGTCTCTCCCATCATGCCTCCTGGCAACGACGCCGTCTCCTGCATGCCCATAAAGAACCCGTGTTGCTGCACGCACATCTTCCATATGTACTTAGCCGTGCTGACGTCATCAAGATGGAACTGGCCGGAGTGCGACCCGTCGCGACCGACGATCTTGAAACAACGCTTGTGGTGGATGAGGTCCACGATTTCGCTCCAATGGTACATCACATGTTGGGGCTCTTCGGTGGGGGACGCGTGCGCTGCGGCCTGCGAGGTGTCCGGCTCGCCGCTCCGGCGCACTTGTCGCGCGGTCACCCCCTGCACCGACACGCCGAGAACCATGTCGACGCCAGAGGCATCGCGGACTTCGAAGCGCTCTTCGCCGTACCCTTCGAGCCTCTGCACGGCCTGTATGTAGTAGAGCTCCGCGGTTGCGTGATCCAAACCCTGCAGACTTCTGTGGGCGCTCACTATCTCGTCGAGCAGTGCCGCCTCCTCCTCTTCGTTCGCGCACGCGAGCAGCACCGACTTCGGGAAGAGGGCGAAGTTGCGCAGGTACTCGGCGGTGTGGTGTTCGGGCCGGTGGTCACCGAACTCGGCCTGCAGGCTGTAGCTGGCCAGCCGGATCGCCTCGCGCCGGTCGCACGGCAGCTTGCCTTCGATGACGTCGCTCTTGAGCTGCGAGAAGTAATAGTAGCGCGTCACGTCACTCTGCAGAAGGCGGCGCGCCTGCGCGGCGTCCGGAACGTAGAACATGACGCCCAGCTGTAGGCTGCAGCAGCCGCCGCCTTCGCGCGACGACCCTGCGCCGTGCTTGTCGAGCTGCTTCTTGAGCGGCCGCTCCAGGTCCACCCATCGCTGCTGGCCGTCGCGCGTCTGGTATCGCAGGCCAAAGTACTCGGGTTGCGTGATCTGCAGTCGCTGGCACACATTCTGCAGGCACTCGCGACCCACTGTCCGAGAAGAGACGATGCACTCGACCGTCGCGTTCTCGAGAAGCTTGACGGCGATGACGCAGAGGCTTTTGGAGACGACGCTGTAGTGCTTGCTCTTCTTGAGTTTGAGTCGGAACGGCATATTGACGTTCGAAGCCCTCCCACTGCCGTAGCAGGTATCGTCACCGTTGTCGTCGCTCCCGTTGCTGAGGAGGCCGTCGCGACGCGCATCTTTTTTTCGCCGCTCTCTCACGGCATGCCCTGGCTGAGCGGCTCCTCCACCGCCGTAAAGCGCCGATGACGAGTCACACACTCACTACTGGTGTTGCGGCGGCAACGCCTCGCTTCCGATTACTGAATCGCTCGGGAATGCCAAGCAGCGACGCAGCAGCGCCGATAGGCCTAGCGCTGTCATGGGGCGTAGGAGGATGGGCGCCGCGCCACAAGCGAACCAACGAAGCTTGTTTGTGATCGGCGGCCCCGCTGTATAACTCGTTCTTTGTTTGGCACTTTCTCGTCGACACACACTCGCTCGCGAACGCTTTCAGCGCGCGCGCGCGCAGGGGCGGTAAAGTGGCCCTCGGCGTTGCGCCGAGGCAGCGAGGCAAAAATTTAGGGTGTGTTTGTTCTGCTAAGGCGGAAGGCTTCGTCAGGAAATGTGTACCTTTTTCAGAAAACTCAGGTCCTCTTTCAGTGCTGCTTTCATTTTGCTTGCTTTTCGAGAATCCCACTGAACGAATAAGGACAGCGCACCCAGTTTCTGTTTCTTTATTGAGTTATCTGACCAGAGGACTCTGCCAATGAGTTAAAAGCTTACACATATTGCTTAAATTGCAGAGACAATGTTAAGCATTTCTACACAAAAACTTATTTACATATAAATATTATTGCTTTTATATGTTTGTGTCAATGAAACAATGAAATAAATGTTGTCATAAATTTATTTGTGCATGTGTGACTTTTACCAATAAAACTCATTTCTTTAAGTTTAAGTGCTTGTTGTTTATAAATATCTTAAATTGAGTGTTAAATGCTTTATTTTAATTCAAAAAAAGTTTTTAACGTTAGTTTGTTAGGCTTTCGAAAGATGGCGCAAGGTACTAAACAACGTGCGGAAAGGAGGACAGATTCTTGCGCGCTTTTTCGCGCTGCTTTGACTTCCCTCCCCTCGCTTGACCTCAAGCAAGCCTTCAACCTGTTGCGTGTTGCACGTGCGCACGCACACCCGGCAGCTGGAGCTGGAGAAGGAGAGAGTCTCTCTTTCTCTCTTTCTATACGAAGCGCTTCTCTCTTCCTGCTACCATGCTGCTACGAAGGGAGAGAAGGCTCCTCCCCGTCCTCGCAAGAGTAATAAAAAGAAAGAATGAAATAGTAAACACGAGGAGAACTGCAAAACTCGCGCAGTGCGAGCACTCGCTGTAAAAGCCGACCGCCCCGTCGGAGTGGTGCCGGAGCTGCGGCGAGCGGTGCGTGCTGGTGGTGAAGGCGGCGGCGTGCGGTTGTGGTGGTGTGTGTGTCCGTGCGGCCTCGGCGCCGTACGTACGGGACCAGCGATGGACGGCAGCGTGAGGCCGGCGACGACGTCGCCATGAAGTTTCTCAGCGTGCGCAAGGTGACCCAGGGCACGGCTTTGGCCGTGTTTCTGGCCGCCTTCTACGGAGCCTTGCTGCTGCTCGGCTGGCCGCCGCTCGGCCTCGACTGGCAGCAGCAGACGACGGCGCTCGTTGCAGACGACGCCGCTCAAGATGGCGGCGCGCACAAGAAAGCAGCGGACGGAGAAGTTGCAGCGGCTGCAGCAGCTTCGTCCAACGTCAACAACAAGCTTGTGTTTCTCAGGGCACCGCCCGGGTTTCATCAGAGTGCTAGTCGCAGGGTGTTGAAGGGGGGAAACGACTTTGACAACGAAGTGGAGGATTACGCCGACCAGCCGTCAGGCGAAGACTTTGCTCCCGACAGTGTCGGGGCCGATGCCGACGTACGCGACGGCAACAGGTCGGCGGGCCAGCGTACTGCAGTCAGTGGTGGGACGGTGCCCGAGGAACCGCAGCGGTCGCCCACGACGCGGCTGGAGGACGTGTTTTTCAGTGTAAAGACGACACGGACGTTTCACAGGACTAGGCTGGACGTCATACTCAAAACTTGGTTCGTCCTCGCACGCGAACAGGTGAGCATTTGCGATCGCATCGAGTGAACGTGCTGCGCGTGTTCGCGTACGTGCCTCTCTTGGTTTTCGCGCATCCAGAGAATTGTGCGTTTATCTGCACTTGCTGAGGCATGCGGCGAACGCGTACTCCCGCCACGCGCTTCGTTGTCTCATCCGTACGTAAACAAAAAAATGTAAGGACTCTGGTCTAGGCAAGATACGCTATCCGAACTAGAGACGTACAGCTACACACCTTTCGAAAATGTATGACAGTTTACCTGTATATTTACATTTCCTTTCTCGAGCAATGTGTACTACATTCCGCGTGTGGAATTCTGCGGACGGCTGATATACACCGCAGATTATACATTGATCAAGACAACGCGCTGTATCGTGTGATTTGTGAATGCTTTCTAATAGTGGTCGATCGGCAGTGAGCACTCTCTAGGATCGGTATTTGTTATCTGCACATGTTTCCTAATCGTTCCTGCGCTGTACGTTTCCGTGAATTAAGTCTGCCGCTATACGAACAAAGACTTTCTCGCTTTACGTACTTTGGCGTGCCCGCAATTTTGCGCATGTACGCAAAAGCTGACCTGACACGACTAATAAAATCGTACCGACTAGACTGTCCGCATAAAGCAGTACATGTGGGCCAATCACGTGCTCTGCGTACTCGCTTCACGTGGGCGTAGTGGCACTGTGTAGCGAATTACGTCACGAATCAGTGTAATATGTTTACTTATCTTAATTTTTTTGTTCTAATTACGCCTGCAGTGCATAACGAAATCCGTCGTTCATTCACTTTCTTTTTCGATTAGGTAAGACTGGACAACACCAAATCACAGACACCCTTGACAATTCATTTGAGCCCATGCCACGAGAAACAGAACAGTTTCGCAGTACGACAATTCTACATTTAAAGAAAAGTAGAAACACATGAGGGCAATGTTCATCTATCTGAGTGGGAGCTCAGATAGCATCATTGTTTAAGCATTGAACGAGAACCATAAGAACAGTACAGGTGTAACGAAGAAACGTAGAAATGTGAATGCTAGGCATTGCAAAATACTTGGAGCAGGCCAACTAAATGCAATTCGCGCAGACAACGCATTTGCGTTTGAGTGGCAAGAGACAGGGAAGAACAACCGTGGTATCCGTACACTGCGTGCCTTTGTTTCGTTCACCAGAATCGTACATTTAAGAGCGAAATCTTGTGGTTCTTTTCACGGTGTTCGTTGTGTCCGATATTCGTTGTAGCAAAAGGAAGGGGAATCGAATGCGAATAAACGTGCGGCCGAGCCTGCGCAATATGTGCGGCGCTTACCGAAACGCAGAGATGAATCTGGGAACCCGTTATGGACCTAAGAATGTACTGGTGACAGGTGCACCACCCTACACCTCGCCCCGAATCATACGTGCGCCAGATCGACTGCACCACGTTCACAGTGCGTACAACTCGGTCTCGGCGCTGTCGGCGCCATGATGAGGTTCCAGGCGGCGTTGAGGGGAATGCCCAAGGCCGCGCCGTTGTTGATTTTTCTTTTCTGTTTTCTTTTTCAGTGAATTTTAGGGGCAGTGGAGGGGTGCCGCGGGTGCGCCTGCTTTAACCTACAGGGTGCCTCAATAGCTCAACTTCTGGAATCTTTTCATTCTACAGAGCCAAGCGGCTTAGTCATGGTTCAAACGCACGTGCGCCTGTTAACAATTTCCCCCCTCGGCCCACGTAGGGCTACTGCAACCGACGATGCTTTGCGGCATCACTGACGTAGTCAGTCCCTCGGTCCACGTTTTGGACTGACTAAACTGGTCCCTCGGGAACCACGTTTTGGAGCGCGGAGGCACAGGTGGGCAGAGCTCGTGCCCAAGTCCTAAGGTTGCCACCGATAATGGAGACCGCTGGTCGTTTGGAGTTCATAATATACACTGTGCTGCCGTGCTCGCAGTCAATGTACACACACAGTGCAACGAGACGTAAATCACGTGAAATTTACCACTGACGCAGCGGGTTCGAACTCGCGAACACTGTATCAGCTGTAGTTTAACCATGGCCGCTGTTGCTGTACAGCCAAGTGCTTTCTTTCGTGTTACTACGGGAACAGACTCGTCCGTCTGGTAACACTCGCATAATTATTGCGATTTTTTTTTCACGATATTTTGTTGCCGATGGTCAAAACACGGCAGATACGAAGCTCGGGGTTACTGTATTGCCGCACGGTGGTTACGGAAGCGCTGCGCAGAACCGCTTGAACACTATTTTTAGAAAACATATACGGTATCGAGGATGGTAAAATCCACGTATACCTTCCAGCAATGCAAACAAAAGGCTACTCCCAAATTACTCTCCAGAGGCCATGCATGGTGGCTAAAGACACATGCCCCGCTTACAGTTGTTCAGTGGGGCTAAATTCTCGCAGGGAAGAGCCTACTTGCTACATATTAAAATGCCGGATTCGGAACTACACATCACGAGTGACCGTTCTTTTTGACGGGAGTTTTGTTGGGTCTGCGTTACAACTTACAATCGGTGCGAGTTCGAGAATGCAGTGCAAGTAACCATGAAATTTCCCCACAGAAATTGCTAAGGAACTATGGCGCTGCAATCGCTGACCTGCACCACGGGATTTTTGGGTAGTACGTGGATTTGCTCAATCTTCGTGGCTGTGGCTGCAAACGTCATTGCGCCGCGTTACTTTCTACGCTTCTCTCTTGTCTATGCCTTTGGGCCCGTCTAAGATGCGCTCTTGTTAATTAATGCTACAAGTGTCAGCCAACTAGTCCAGGAACGCATTCCTTTTGCGCACTCTCACTGCGCTTTAGCTTAATCTCCACGAAATCATTATTTTTTTCCCCTCTCAGTACGTGTAGAGTGACAAGTACTTGCACACTCGCATAATTATTGCGATTTTTTTTTTGCACGATGTTTTGTTGCCGATGGTCAGTTTCGCCAAGTCATAGAGCCACATTTGAAGTCTGAAGAACGAAGTTTAGGCAATCACATGGTACTGCGCGCGTCAATCTCCCGCTGGGATGCTATTCTGGGCATCGCCAAATTCTGTCATATTCTTTAATTGCGCCATAACGGCATCTTGAGCCAATCAGAGAGGCCGTAGCAGCTCTCTGGACCAATCCGAGCCGACAAGATGGCGAATCGTACAATTTGGCGAAATTCGAGATCGCGCAGAGTAGCAACCCTGGCTGGACCGCCGTACCCTGCAGCTCCCACAGGCAGCTCGCGGCTCCCACAGTCAAAGATCCCTCGCGGGCAAATTTTGCCGCCAACTAGAGGATGTCATGTCGTCCCCGTTCGCCACTTTACTAATGATGACGATCGTCATTACGGTTCCGCCATCACACGCAGGTTACGCGACAGTTGGCAGGTAGCGAAATGTAATGGGTCAGTCTAGTGTTCCTGTATATGCTCCCTGCGGGAGCATATACAGGAACACTAGGTCAGTCGGCGTTCCGTTTCTCTGAGACACGCGTTTCTGGCGGAAGTAGACTAACGAGCTACACGCCGGGGCTTATAGCGGCGAACGAGTAAGGACGTAAGATGTAACCCACTCGGAAGTTGGCGGTGTGCCTCCCGGCAGTCTGGGTTCCGACCGGAAGCGGCACTGTGGGCAACTTCCGCAAGGCGCACGGTGGCGGCTGCGCAAAAATGCCCACTGCCCGAAACCCGGAAACAGCGCCCCAAAGCTCGTGCAGTGTCTGGCCTAGCGACGCTCGTTGCCAAAATCGGGAAACGTGCCCGTACGCATAGTGTGCGTCGAGCCGGTGGATCCCGACGCGCAGACGCGACACCACGCCCCCCCCCCCCCCCCCCCCCCCCACCTCCGTGTACGTGTGCGTGCCGGTCGTGTTACGCAACTGAATTAAGCGGCGTGCGGTCGTCGTGTCGAGGATATGTTGGCACATCCCGAAATGACATTTCCGTGACTTGCTGCGTGTCAACCGCGAAAAGGCGTTGGGCCTATCGCACGATGGACGCGTGCTTTGTATTTTCTTTTTTCTTGCGTTGTTTTCGCCCTCCCCTCAGTTCGTGTGCAATCGCTGTTAAAGGGGACTCCGACTAAACGCGAAAAGTATTTGGGTTATTTCATTTGTCTGCTTAAGGGGTGACCGCGGAGAGGTTATGGCGAAACGGGCAAAAAAGAAGAAAGCGTGCGCATTAAAAAAAATAACGAGGGAAGGGAGGGAAGGGGTGCTGTGCACGCTTATTTGTCAGTCTTGTCATTTGTCTCAACTTCCGTGTTTTCTTTCTTTCCCATTTTGCGAATTTGAGCAGCGGCTTTTCCTGAATCTCGCGACGTCCTTGCTATTGTTGTTCAGTGTCTTTTTTATTTTTATTTTATTTCGGGGGCACAAACTCCATTGTAGGCGAGGCTGTATTTTAGGCATGTGGGCAGGGGTTTTTCTTTCATTTCTAAAGAAAAAAATTAACATCTAGCGTTTTACGCCCCACAATCTACGTCTGATTACGGGGCACGCCCTAGTTGGGCACTCCGGCTTAACTTTGACCACTTTAGGTTTTTTACGTGTACCTAAATCTCAGTACACAAGGGCTTTTTTTTTTTTTCAGTTCGCGCCCTTCGGTACCTGGCCGCCGCGGTGGTAATCGAACCGGCGACCTCTAGGTCAACAACGCAATCTTTTTTGAAGGAAGCTTTTCTTTTTTTTTTTGTCGAAGACGGTGGCGCTTGTTCAGCCGCACGCCGCGTCAGAATAAGTAAGACTTCGATTATAGTTATCAGCGATTGCCGAGGGTCTCTACTCTATAGAGAGGCTCCCTTGCAGCCGACAAGGTATCCGGCACCTATGTGTCCTTTTATGCTTCTTAATGTAGTGCAATAACTTTGTTTACCGATTAACTATTTACTGGCCTTGACCAGAAGCTGTTGCGCTCACTGGCGTCGTGGAGAGCTTGTGTGGTGTTGCGGCTTCACCGAGGAAATGTTTTCTTACGCGTTGTATTGTGCAGGTGATAAGCTCGCGGCGTCGTTGAAAGGCAGCGATGTCTATGTGGAACTTATGCGCAATCTATAGTGAAAGAAATGTTCTTTTTTTATCTCTTTTGGTACGCATCTAATCCTGCAGAAGCTTGAAGATTCGTGCGCGTGGTTTTTTCGTACAAAGTTAGGGCTCTTGGGCAACGTTTAAGGAAAGTTCAGGAAACGTTAGGCAAAGAAATCTGATGCTCTTCGAGCCTTGACGCCGGCACCGAGTTCACCACCAAATATTATTGAGTCCCAAAATCAGGTCGCATCCTGTATTTCTCATGAAGCATGAGTGATGAAACCAATTCTGGTAGACTTCTTCGTGCCATGGTTCGGAAGTGCTGAGGCCAATGTCGTGATTATTCGCTGGACGTCTGTCAGTCATCCATGGTGCGAGCAAAAGTCGAGCACGCCTCAAGTGTAACTAAGCGATGTATATTGCTAGGCGCCGAACGTTACAGAACATAAATGTACGGTAATCTATGGAAAACCGGCCGGAGACGTCGATGGCAGCGTCATCTTGTGACGCTTTCTTCCACCTCAAGGCGTTAAAAAATGTTGTTCTGTGTCGCGCCATTGTTCTATCAGAAGGTGGAAGGCGTCTACTGTACGATAATGTTACTGCTGACGCCTTTGCAAGAGTAGCAGGTAGGGCATGGCCGTTGCAATATGTGTGCTGTAGCTTCCACTAGCGATTGTGGACACGTCTCTGTTCCAGGTGCTCCGTGAACTGTAATGCGTTTACAGAAGAGCCAAGCCGAGCTCGATTCATTGGTATTTCGAACTAAACAACGCCCAGTGATAACTAGCACCACACTGTTCTGTGTTCATCACGGAGAGGTCATCGTGCGACCTTTTTCGTGGAATGTAAGGAGGTGAGGTGGAGGGGGGCGGAGAAGGTCGCTGCCTTGGTGGGGTGGCATCGCGGCATTGTTCCTGTTGGTAGACAACCCGTGCTGCCGCACCATCTGCGTCGTTCCGAGTGGCCCGACCTCGGCGCTAAACTCCCCGCTTCGAGACGGGACGCCGCTCTCTCCTTTCACCCCAGGAAAGAACGTGCTCGCGCGCGGTGGGTCTCGCCTTTGTTGAACGAGCGCCAGCGCACATGCCCCGGCGACACGTGCGGCATTGTGATGCACACTGAGGTGGTGTAGCGGGGGACGGGCTGTTGTTGTGTAGCGGTGTTTCTCCCCTTGGGAGCCAACGACCCGCGCGGGCGAGTAAAGCCCCCGTCGCTTTGCAGGAGAACTCTAGTGGGTCGTAGGATGACGCCGAGTGAGTTGAACCAGCTTTCTCTCGGAGGCCGGACTGTGTTGCTGTAAGGCTACACGTGAAAGCAGTGGTCGAACAAGAGAGGACTCGTGAGCGAACGTTTCTACAATGGGAGCTGTCTTCATCGGTGCCACGATGGTTGTCAGCGAAGACGAAAACGAGCGAACGAAACGCATACACAAGGTGCAAGGAGCACGCGGGACGAATGCGGGACTAACAAGCGAACTTTATTGTTTACGTAAACCCGCAAGGTCTCGCCAGCCGCTGGCGCCATGCTTGGCGCAGGCTAGACCAGCATTCCTCCCGTGTACTTCTTGTATTTTGTGTACGCGTTTACTTCGCTGGTTTTCGTCTTGGTGGGTCGCCTACCACTTAGCCTTGCTGCAACGACAGTTGCGACCGACGAAGTCGCGGAAACGTTGAGCATATAGCTCTTGTTCTTCCACTGTAGATCTCGTCAACTCTCCCTGTTCCTGTGAACCTCTTGTCTTTTGAGGAACCGAGTTCTTCGCGTAGTTCGCAATTGGGCGTGTCAAATTTTGATTTATGTTCACGATATCCGATTGCATGTGACGCGCGCTTCATATCTTGACATGGGCGTAGAGGCTTGGGCGTGTTAGTAATTCATCGTAACACAAAGTTCAGTTCAAAAGACATGACAGAAAGACACTCACGACGCTGCTTCTAATCTTTAGAGCATCTGCGCCAAAGTATGGGACAACTAGTATCCATTGATAGCTTGTTTTCTTGTGCAGTACTCCGCAAAATATTCATCGTTATACTCGGGAGTAACGTTTCTTATCCATTTTTTTTTTCTTCTTAGTGATCATGTGCACAGTCAACTATCTCTACTCCACCTCGTTTAAGTTGTGCTCAAAGAACCCACGAGGACGATGCCGCCGCCAGCGGTGTCTTGCATACTTTTGTTCCAGCGGCTGATCATAATTATCTTTTTATACCAAGTGGACTAGCAGAGGCCAGCAACACTATGTTAAATATTTCCTACGGTGAGATTGCGTGAAACCTGCCCAAATTTTCGCCGCACGCACAGCGTTGTTAATTTTTGCCTCAGTGTGCCTCGTTCACTTGAGACAAATTTCACGTGGGCTCGAAATTTGCTAGCAGCTTTCTTTTCTCACAGCGTCACGCGACCTCTCAATGCTCGCGAATGAAAGCTGTAGAGTCAGTATGATCCGCATGCGCTTCCGCATCGTTTCCCTAGCTTTACCGCATCCTGCGGTAAAGCTAGGGAAACGATGGAGCTTGTTTTATTAGAATGTGAATATCGCTGCCCAGCGGTCCATTTAGGCACCTCTGGCCTCCTTGAAGCCCTTGGGTTCAGCAAGAGCAGGGGGAAAGTAAACACGCCCGCAATAGGAGATTAGTAAGAGGCGATTGGAAGATTGGTGCAAGGAAAGTAAGGGAACGGCAAAAAACCGAGACGCACAAAAACAAAGTTCGCAGTAGGGAGTCAGACCATTTGGTTATGGGTTCTTCTTTTTTAACCTAGGTAGGACATTAGGCAGTATAATAGCAAGAGTTTGGTGGCGCAACCCACCGCCCCATTCCAAAGGGGATGCTCATAACACCCATCCATCCATCCAGGAGCAAACAAGAGAGAGCGAAAGTAAAAGAACTAAACGTGCGAGGTTGTCATCGTGTCTTATGACATTCAACTCTGCGCTTTGTCGCCTTCCTCTGTTCTTGCTGTTTGTTGCCATTAACAACCTCGAGCGTACTTTGTAGCGAGCATGCTCTGGGTGCGGGATATATGTTTGGGACACTCGATGGTAATGCTATCAGTGGTCGACGCACTGCGAAAACGATGCACTGTGTTTGCAGCCCGTCAACCTAGTCCGCTATGCACTGTCTTTTTTGCGCTGTCAACTCGAGTTGCCTCGTCCTGTGCCTTCTCTCGTGGTTTTTTTTTTTTTTTTTTTTTTTTTTTTTTTTTTTGCTAGTGGTGTGGGAAGTCCCGTGGGGTGGAGGTGGAGCGCTAGCGCGGCTTGACAAATTTAGTTCTATCCGTCGTGTTCAGTGGTCATTAAAACCTGCCGACTAGCACAGGCCGGGGGGAACACCCCCGCCGCCCGAAAGTCATTTTTGCCACCGTTGGCTGATGGGAACCGATTTCGCGGTGTTTCCCGCTCGCTTACAGTTGTCGCAGCGGGGTGACCGTGTATAAGCTGCACGCTCGTGCGAATTCTGGCTTTGAAATTGAATAAAGGCGTAATTTGCGCTCGCTGCTGCGTGCGCGTGGAAGTGTGTGTGGAGGGGGGGGAGATGAGGGGCTGTCGCTGAGGGGTGATGATCCGCGCAGGGGGATTGGGGGAGGAGAGGCAGGAAGGAGGTTCTTGGGGAGAGGGGGGCGGGCAGTCAGTTTGACTGACTTTACAGGCGGGTTGGTTCCATGCTTGGCGGGGGGGTGGGCTGTGTGGGTGGCTGTTATTCAATGTGCGTGTGTCAACGCGCGTTAATGGCGCGGCAATGAACGGTGCTCCCCCGGGAACCGGCGTGGGAAAAGAAAGTGGGCGTCCCTGCTTCTGCGAGCGTGTCGCATCGAGCGAGGGGTACGCGCGCGCCGCGCGGTTAACTGAAATGCGCTCTTTTGCGCGCGACGTTTGCGGGCGGGTAATTCGACACGCTGGGGAGAGGAGCAGCGTGAAAGAGTACGGCTCTAGGAATCGTTGCCGAACTTCGGTGCAAGCGAGTTCTGCGGCTCCGGTGTCGTAAACTGCCAAACAACGTTTCACAGAGCCTGGGGAAAACTGGGGAAAACGGGGAATTTGAAAGTGCCTACGTAGTGGAAACAGGCAACCGCGTATGTAGCTTGCTTTCGTGCAGAGATTCCTAAGGTTTCGATTTGATTCATCAGTTTCTTCCGAATTAATGTGGCACAAGCTTACCAAATCGAAGCTTTCGATTCCGACTTTGTCGCACCGCAGCTAGCTACATTCGTGGGGACTTAATCAGTTCTAGTCGTATTAAGTGCGGAGCCGGCTGTGGTTTCAACGTAGTGTGAGCGTCTTTCTCTTCCGATGACGGAGCACAAGTCGTCGCGAAAGAAAGAAAGAAATATTGGGACCCAACCGGCGCACAAATGCGCTGTAGCGTGGGCTGACGCCCCATGCGGAGGAGGGTGCGCGCGCACGCTTGAGAAAAAGAAAAAAAAAAGTCGTTCGCCTATCTCGTTTAATTTCTTTCGTTTCCTTACTTCGGGACGACGAGAGTATCTTGCTCGGAGGGGCACTTAGGAGTGTGGCGACGGGCCTGGCACTCGTGTCCATACGCTCGCTAGCATAAGTCGCGGACTTGCTCTTAGGCCATATCACACGCTTGCCATGCGCCAACGGCTGTTTCTCATTCTTGGCGCCACTTTTAGCGTGGTTTTCCTCGTTGAAGCGCTCGTGTGACGCCCGACTCTAGCACGGCACTCGAGCGTTGTCGTGTAACGATCGCGGTGGTATGCCATGCCGCTCTCGTTCGGACGAACGATGAGAAGGTTGCCAAGAAAAATACGAAGAAAACGTCCACCCGGGAGATAGCAGGGGTCTGTTTGAAGCTCTAGAGAGAATAATACTACGGACAGAGGGCCCCTCGAAGGTTGACGTAAGCCAGAAGCAGCCGAGAGTGAGCTGAGAGGAGGATGCCCGAGGTGTCAGAGGGGAAGGGGCACTTGCCGAAACGGGAGGAAATACTGCGTCTTGGGCCCCTCCCTGCCTGTCTGCTGTAGAAAACAATTTTTTATATAGAAAGGTGGTATCGCAGCGAGCGTCTCCAAAGTGACGCTAAATATAAATTGGGATTTCAATTACACAATATGTCAACTTCATTATGAGCAGCGGAGGTTTCGTAGGCTGGGAAGGATGGGAAATTGAAAAGCCTGTGGTGACGCCGTCGAGAGATCTCCGCACTAGCTGCGCCCGTGACGTCATGAAATTTCACGGCGTCTACTATGAGAATACAATCAATCCTCCCCCCCCCCCATTTCTAAACGAAGCTGGATAAGAGCACGTTCAGCAAATTAAGATCCTTGTCTAACATAAATTTGGGAGATGCTCTGTGAAAGAAGTCGCAAATTTTCTTCCCAGTGGTTCGTACGGCTGAATGTGCGACTGCAGAGTCATGCTTGTCCAGCTTGTCAAATTGTTCGGCCGTCCGGCCCACTAGGCGTATCTCCCGATTTGTTCTTTTTTTTTATTCTTCGGGAGGGTTGTATTGCATCTACTGTGAAGTCCATGTTCTCCAGCACTGTCTTTTGTGGTGTCCGCTGGGGCTTCCCATCCGCGTCTCAGCAACGGCTATACGTATACTCATTGTAAACCAACAAATAAACCGTCGGGGATGTCTGTTTGCTGTACAGGTATATACATTCCTTGTAGTGGTCGTCGCTGCAGTGCCTTTCGCAATACGTATACGAAAAATATACATTTGACCGCGAAATCCAGAATCGCTCTTTATAAACCAGCAATTTCGTTCCTGCTGTTGTTGTTTGCCATTGAAGAATGCTTACAGTGCACTAGAATGCAAGAAGCTTCTTCGGGAACATTCAGTGGGCGTAAGAAAGGCCCACCACACGAAATGAAACTCCGAAAACTCGTAATGTCACTCCGACGTCGCTGGCGCCGATATTGAAGGGCGAAATAATGCCCTGACCGTCGTTTTCTCCGCCAACGATCGACCTTCTTGCGCTGGAGAAATGCAAAGCGGAGATTTTAAGTGAACGTCTGTACTCTGTAGTAGCGTAGACTTCGTTTATTTCGGAAAAGCTCGCTTCCGCTTTTGTCGCTCACGCGCTTGCATTAATCGGTCCTACACAGGCGCAGTGGTCCCCCCTCTCGTCAGTTGCGGTGGCGCCGAAACGGGGCTGCCTTGTTCTTTGCCAGGCGCTGTCCTCGACCGTGTCGCCAAGGCGGCGAGATTGCGTGTGTAGAGGACGCGCTGTCTGGCGTCCTTATCGCTTATCGCCGCGGCAGAAGCTTATCCCGAAAGCGTATGCGTCCGCGCTCTTCAAGGGCGACGCCGTTCCTACGGCCAGTGGGGCTCTACAAGAGGGCTCCACTCGAGATTAACCACGCGGAGTTCCTTCGTACAATAAAGTTTATTCTCTCTCTCTCTCTCCTCTGGCCGTTCCCGCGACGTGCGGCCCCGTAATTTGCGATTGTTCGGCGAGCCCACGTGGCCGTGTCTGCGGCTTTGTGCGTAGTTGACAACATTGAGCCGCCTCCTTCGGGCAACGAGGGAGGCGGCTCCGTGCGGTATCCTTCCTTTCTTTTTTTTTTATGGGGGGGGGGGAGCTCAGAGGGGCCCGTAGTTCTTGCATAGCGTTCTCGAATTGAATGAACTGTTTGTTGCCGTGCCCTTAATTAAAAACAGCGCACATGTTTTATAATTTGAGGATGGAAAAGAAAATTAAAGTAAATGCAGAAGGCACAAGCATTCCAACAAGAACGAAGTACAAATCGAAGGAGTACTTCTGTACTGTCTTCGAAAACAAAATGCATTAGATACGAAATGATACGCACAGTTAATGAATTTAGAAAAAAACGAAGCAAAGAACTTGAAAAGGGAGAACTACAAATAAAAGAGCAGCGTGTAGTAGAGAAGCGAGAATAGATAAATGGGTGATTATACTTTCAAAGAACTAAAAGAAGGAAGATTCATTGAACAATTTAGAATGGAAGGAATTTAGAAAAGGTTCAATAGGAACGGCAATGTAAGTAAGGATTAGCACGATGCCCGTTTTGTCTCACCTGTTCATTCCTGTTTCCTCTTCCTTAGCACTATAAACCATGTTTCATGATGCCAGTAGATAAGTATCAGCAAAAAGGTATCGCGTCGACTTAGTCATATGCAAAAAAAAAAAAAACGCATGCATGGTGCATCTGCCATTTTTCGACCTCAGACTTCGAGAGGGAAAAGAGAGCGATGATGAGGTTGGCTCTAAAACATGAGCTTCGAAGAGACTCAAGAAACAAAACAAAAACGCCAACGTTGTCTACTTGCCCCCCAGAGTACCCCCCTAACCTGCCTGGCACTTTGTTAAAAGACGACCCGCGGCCAGGCATGCGCTCTTGGCACTACTTTCGAGCGGCGGCAATTACCCTTGGCAATCTCTCTCTCCAAATAGCGGCCACCGCCCGGTCCTGAAGATCGCTGGAGCGGAACGGCCCCCGTGACCTGTCCCACGGTCGGCAGTGGTCGTATAAATGTGTCTATAAGTATTATTACATAAATAGCCGGGCACGGTAGCACCAGGTGCTACCAAGTTCAGCGTTCATTAACGCTGTTATGCTAAACGAGAGCATCGCTATACGCTATAATATCGTCTGCTGTCTGGCCCTTAAAGGAACGCTAAAACAGAAAAATTAGCCGAGTTGTATCAGCAATACGCTGCTACAACAACAAAGGTAAAGCGCTCTTACCCACGATTCAAAGTACAACCGCGCGACTTCTTGAACGAAGACAAACAAAAAAATGAAGGACATACAAGGACAAGCACCGATTTCGAGAGGACGCGCGGTTACATATACTTTTATTTGACCTGGCGTATACACAGTGCACGGTGGCGACTACACAACGGGTGTGTCTTTGCACCGTGTATACCTCACGTCATGCAGTGCCAGACTAGTCCGCCAGCCTATTATTCCTTACCTACGACGTTGCTTATACCGTGAAAAGTAGTAGCCACGATAAGCCAGGCAAGATTTAAAAAAAAACTTGTGAGATGAGTGGCGACGCCGCCTCGAAGTTCCCGCACCAGCTTCCCGGGACGTCGCGGATATTTTGACGGCGTCATCTATAAGGCCCATATGGTTCATTTCTTGCCCGTAAAGACGGCCTTCACGGCATACTGAAAGAGCCGACGAATGATTTTAACAAGCTTCAAATACATTTGATGAGTCAGAACGGTCGAAATACGAGCAAAATATTTTGAAACACGTGACGTCACACTGCTATTCGGACGCTCGAGTTACGGCGCGAAATTTGAAAAATATGGAACGTCGACTTTAATTTTTTTTCCTCGTTATATAACCGAGCGGTCGCAGGGAAGTTAGCGAGAATCTACTTTTTAAATAATATTTGATCAGCATAAATGCATCTAGTGTTT
Source organism: Dermacentor andersoni (assembly GCF_023375885.2). Taxonomy (NCBI): domain Eukaryota; kingdom Metazoa; phylum Arthropoda; class Arachnida; order Ixodida; family Ixodidae; genus Dermacentor; species Dermacentor andersoni. Next base: position 73,564,526 of record NC_092821.1, read on the forward strand.
CCCTTTAGCTGCCCGTTTATCAGTGAAGGAAAGACGAACGGCGGTGTATAAATTATAGGTGTCACGGAAACCCACGAAGCAGCTCGTCGTTTTTCTTCCTAAGGTGTGAGCTGGTCTAGTGTTGCTAGCGATGATGTCTAGGTCCGCAGGCAGCCCGCACACGAGCTAAATTATCCAGTTATTCCTGTTTGGCCAGAAAGCCCATTCCGTTCCAGCTATGTACACTCGATGCGTTAGCCGGGTTGAAAGTCTGTTCTGCGGAGTTCAGAACGTTTTGTGGTCCTCCTAACAATCGCCGACGCCGTCAGCACAAGCGTTCCTTTCTTGCTAACGTAAATCACAAATGTACTCCTCCCCCACCTTATGTAATGCCTACGGGCATTACATAACGAGGGAGTTAGTGACGCGCTTAGTATCGGCTCGAACGAAACTGCAGTGAAGCATTCTTTAACTGGAGCTACGAAGCCACTTGTTTAGGTTTGGAACGAAACGCCCCAACTTATAGCTACCGTACCGGTATGTTAGCACTACGCACTTGACGACTAGCGCGTAGTGGCTTTTTCAGCGCGCTTGGCTTTGCGACAGTGGCGCTGGGAGACATGCACCCACCAGCGCGACGCCTGCTTTACTTGATCCGCTTAACCTAGCTACATAAACCACCTCCGTGCAGCAGGTCTGCTTCTTTCTTTCTTTTTTCTTGACCGGCCGCGAGCAGCGGGAAGCGGAGTGCTCTCCGGTCGGGGGGAGGGGGGGGAGGCGAGACACCTCACTCGGCTGCTTCGCAGCGCACGACGCGTAATTCCGGCAGTTTTTCTTCGTCATGCCCCTCTCGCGCTGGAGCACTCCTTCGAAGCCAGCGTGCTCTCTCTTGGGTAAACCAGCACGCGCGCGCGCTAGGCTTGTTTTGCCACGAGCACCTCGCGGCTACTGCTTAGTGACCGCCGCCCGCTTCCTGGACGGTGCCGGAGCGAAGAACCGAGGAGGAGCAAGGAGCCTGCAGTGCCAACCGGCCGTGGTGGGGGGAGGACACGGGTGCCCCTCGCCCCCCCCTCTACGCCGCCTCGGAGGAGACCGGCCCCCGGCGGGGCACCGAGCTTGCGTGCTGCACGGTGGTGGCGGACGGACGGACCGCTTTTTGTATCTCTTTCTTTCTTCTCTGCCGCCTTCATTTACCGACGTTTGTCTTTTCTTCATGCAGTAGATAGTTCGCAGTGGACAACCTGTGGGTACCCCCCCGGTTCTCTGGCAAGACGTGCTCGCCTTTCGCTGCCATCGCTCTGGGTGGAGGTCTTTCTTTCTTTCTTGATCGGTAGCTGCAGGATGGTCGACTGGCCTTCCCTCGCCTTCGCCCAAGGGGTTTCTAAGAAATCCGGGCCCCCACTTCGCTTTACTTTGTTTCCGTTTTCTCGTTTTTGTTAGCGAGGGCTGTGTTTTGTCGTTTGGGACCCCAGCGTGCTCGTTCCTGCGCGTTGCACCTCCACTTGATTTGACGGAACACACAGTTTCACGGGAAACGCTAGTTTGTCGCTTTATGCGAACTATGCATGGGTGGCTGCGGAGGGATTCGTTGTACGCGTTATTCTAGTGCTGCAGATGAAATGACTGAGAGGGTCCCGGGAAACAGCCTGAAGTGGTGTATGCACATAAAGTGAACTTCGGCCTTCGTTTTCTTCACTAGTAACCAATATTTCCCCTCCAAATAAATGCGGACGCAGTCGTGAAACGATACGGCACGCTTTTGGGAAGTCAAGTGGAACGATGAGGCTTTCAAATAGTGTAGCACACTTTGAGATTTCGTGGGACCGACTCCAAATCCAGACAGCTGACGGTCTTCTGATAACGCCGACTGGGATCTTCACGTTGTTGTTCAGCAACTAATGTTGTTCAGCAACCCAGTAGGCAGGATTGGCCAAGAAGTGGATGGAATAGATTCCACGTTACAATCTAAAATAACTCTTCAGTGGTGATACAGAGTAAATGATAAGGAAAGGCGAAATTAGACGTTCGATGATAAGGATGCTGCCCCCATTGTATTCTGGACGGGGATGCTATTTCTGCCTGCTCCACATGGACCACTGCTCTCTTGCTAGGAGTGCAAGCAGCGAGATGGCGTCTGAAGTGCCCTCCCCCTCTCCCCTCCGACTACAGTATGCTTTCTACTGCCAATCGTCCTTCCACATCGGTAGTTCGAAGACTCCTACTGTTACGCACAGTGCTCGCGCATGCGCAGTCGCGGCCCTCCTTCCTTGACGGTCCACTCGACTCGGAGGCGGAACAAGAATAACGCGCGCCGGCCTTCCGCGATAAGTGCTGCAGGCAGCCGGAGCATCCGAGCCATTTGCGCTGTCCACTGTGGCGAATGGCGGCGGGGACGCTTGGAGCCACCCTTCTCTCTTTCCCCCTCTCTGCTTGCGGCGTGCAATCTTAAGTGGACCTGATTGCGCGGCGATAATGACTGTCCAGAGGAAGAGATGTCGCGGAAAGCGGATGAAGTGGCGGAGAAGACGCTCACTCCGGTGCAGTTCTGTGCAGCGTCACCGTAGGCTTAATGCACTCAGGGACTCGGAAAGATGGCGTTTCACAGCTTGGGAGTGAGAGAGATAGTAAAAAAAAAAATTTGTCTTTAGCTGGTGCAAACATCACGTGCTCGCAAACATCACGTGCTCGCAAATTCAGGAGAGGTTGAGTCAGCCAAATTAAGGCACATCTTTGAGCTCGCAGATTCAGGAGAGGCTGAGTCAGCCAAATTAAGGCGCATCTTTGACCCTCTTCGCTGCTCCCGAAGTCGTTAGTCAACGCGAATTGGAACGGCTGGAGGGGGGCGCGTTCGGATGGCGGCACGAGCGCGTTTAAGTGCAGCAAAGACGATTTATTCGCTTCAAAACAAAAGGCGCGCCGACATTGAACACAGCGCTCGAACTAATGACGTGCTTTAGCTGGTTACAAACGACTCGGACGGAGATGCGACACGAAGCTGTCTTTCATAGCCTCAGAGTTTGTCAGTAATGACTCGGTGGCCTTGTCTTTAAAGGCTGTTTAAGGACACATTCCCGCGCGCAGTCACGGCAAATGACTGCGGAGTGCTCGGTAATTTCGTCTAGATTGAGCTAACAAATAGCGGTAGTCTCATCATTTCAGCGATAGTGTGATCTCCATAGTCTGTTCGAAAGGCTGTGGGAAGCGCAACGAGATTGCGCAGAACATGAAAATCTTTGCAATTCACGTTTGTGGCAGTTCTTTCCGGAATTATTTGCGACGTCCAACGCGACCCTCGCCTATTCTTGCAACCATGAGAGGGAAAGTTTCCGTGTTCTTCTAGTTCCTCTCCTTTTGATTTCAATCTAAGCTCATTATATAGACATCACTGCAAGCAAACTTCTCGCGTTGATCGGTCGAGGCGTATACAATGCCAGAGTCTACTGCACTGCATGGTACTGGCGAGGCATAGCGTATGGTCAAAACCGCAGCCGCCTGTTCTTCCTCCTTCCCTCCTTATCTGGGTTTTTATTGTGTCCGTATTGACCTCACTTGCCATTGGCGATGGAGATAAGGTGCCACCTGTCCACTTTGTTGCACGGCCGTAGCTGTCTCTATCGCATACACCTCTTTTTTGTTGTTGTTGTTGTCTCATATCGCGGAGTGCGCTGTAGCGCGACTTTCAAGCACCCGTAGATTTATTCAGCTCGCCGGTTTTGCCCGTAGTCGTTGACCTGGCACTCGCGTATGGACCTTTAGGAAACGCTTTTAGCGTGAGTGTTTGCCAAATTATGTCTGCATTAATGTCTAATGCGTTTGCACTAGCAATGAATGTCATAGCTTTAGAACGAATAAAAGAACCAAGGTAAAGGTTGGATTTTAAGAGCACCCCTTTTACCAAGAAGCACGAGAACGTGAAGGAAATGGAAGAGCCGTAACGCTAAATGAAGACTTTCGGGAGAGGTATTTGCTGTCTTTAACGTCATCGAGAAAAGGAGCCATTGAACTGGTTTTCCCGAAATTTCGTACGTAACATTCAGGTTTATTCAGAGTTTCGTTGGTTGCGCAAATGAAACTGCGGACGAACAAACTGGAATTCACGTGCCAAATCTGCCGCGACTAGAGCGCAAAGGCCTATGACATTCGGATAATAATTATTACAGTAATAACAATAAAAGCGATAAGAAAGGACGCCAGGAAATGCTGTTCTTCGTGCTAAAGTTTGTTTTCTCCATTTGACTAGGCGAAATTGTCAGTAAAGCATGGACAGAGCATTTCTTAAATGTGATATCAAATATGACATACGCTCTGATCAGTCTGTTTAATATATAGTCGGGCACAGGAAGGGCACCTCTCCAATTAGACCTGGCGTGAGTCGTCCGGGTTATGCCCACAAAGTTCCCAATCTCGTCACATCGCGTCTGTAGTACGTCCTTGTCTGCGTTTACCTTCACTTCGTAACACTTGCCCATCCAATTACGGGACCAGTGCATGACGCTACATGTCCACATGTATATGCTGTGTGGTCTTAAGACGTCGTCTTGGTTCCTGTGGTTAGAAAATGCGCTTTAAAACGATACACTGTGACGTCACTGTGGCGGTCTTCTTTTTTTTATTATTGAAAGACCGCGTCCACATTCCCTACGTACTACAAGCTCTCGTTTAGTTTTGTACCGGTGGTCAACGGGTAAAAAAAAAAAAAATCTTGATCGTCATCGGCAGGTGCCTTTGTCTTGGCTCCCGTCTTCCGCTCCCATCATCGTTTGCCCGTTCAGTGAATTCGCTTCCTCGGTTTTAGTTTCGTATTTTCTCCGGCGGCGATGCATCTACGAGTCTCTTTGTTGTGTAGATGCGCGTGCACGGCTTCGTGCGAGTCGAGCGCCAATATCCAGTCGTATATCCGTTGATGTCCGTGGGAAACGCCGCGGTGTTTTTCGATCAATGCGTTTCTCTCTATGGTTGCCGTGTGCACACACAGGCGCGCGCGGTCTATTTCCCCGCATCAACGGACTCTCTCTCTCTCTCTCTCTCTCGCACGTGACCATCCGCGGAAGAAACGACGCGTTCCACACCGCGACGACGTTATTGTCCTTTTATACGCACAGCCTGCGCCGCAGCATCTCCACCGCGGTGCACCGGTGGCTCCATCGAATCGTGCCCTTTGTCTCCGGCGCGCGTGGGAGAAGCCCCCGCGGTATCGGCCGGCATGGCGATCGGCTCAAAAGCGAAAGAACCGAGCCGGTAGCCATTAGGAGACTCACGTTCCTGTGGACGACAGCATTATCGAAATGACCGGCGCGCCTTACGTGAATTCTATATGCGCGTGTATGGAGCTTCCTCTGTCCCGCTCGGCGGGGCATTGGTGCTGCGTTTGACCGCGATGTGTTCCAAGAAACGGACTGCTGCACACAGGCGCGCGCATGCGCGATGCAGTGCGCGGGTATGTGTGCACTCTACAATGGCGCGGAACGCTGAGAATGCTGAGGACAGTGTCCCTTGTGTATATGATCGGCGGCGCGACCGGCTGAGTCTGCCTGTCGGTTTCGAAGAAGGAGGGGCGGGAGAGAGAGAGAGAGAGAGAGAGAGGTGAGGAGGCGCTCCGCTGTCTGGATGCCAGCCCGAAGAAAGTGGGCGTACCGGAGGCAACTTACCATTACGGTAGCACTGACGACGTATACGTTTCGAGGCAGCTTGGAGGGAGAAGAGAAGGGCGTTCGAATTCGTGAGCTCGCGCGACTTATTGAGCCGCCGCGGTCCATAAGCGCACTTTATGTGTGTGCCTGTACGCGCGCGAGTTAAGCGCGTTATATGTATGTGGTCGGTAACGGCGCTCTTACGAACGCATGCCCGTCCGAGACAGTGGCGGCGGCGGCTTCTGTGGGACGTCGGTGGCTCCTTCGTTGCGTTTCTTTGCTGTCCTTTGGAGACGTTATTGTTCGTTTTCACCCCGTGGGAAGGCCCCGCTATGTTCGTGTTTCGTGCTCCAAATTGCCCCCCCCCTCCCCCTTGCGGCTTCCGAACAAAAGACGCATTACCGTGGAGGAGGGACAGGTGCTACACCGTGTGGGATTCGAGGTGGTTCGCACGGGTTTCATTACTCTACGGCTGTGGTGAACGCTTTTCTTTTCCTTTTCTTCTTTCTTTTTCTTTTTTCTTTTACTGCACGTTTGCTCAGAGGCGGATGGAGAGGAAGAGAGATGAAAAAGAGAATATTCGGCTACGCAAAATAAAGCGTGCACATCGGTTTCATGAAACGAGGCATGCTGGTGGTGCGTATAAACATGCGGCGCCGCGGTGAAGCGTGTTGCACATACAGGCACAGATCCGGATGTCTTTCGTAAATTCGAACTTCGTGATCCGCGCTACTGTTCGGCGTGCGGACGACATATCGCCTGCGTGGTCGGTGTCCTTTTTTTTTCTTTTTTTTTCTAGTGCGTATTACTCGACGCGCCCCATGGCTGCGCGGGGAAACGCACGTTCAGGCGCGACTGACTGATCACCGTCGCTGTTATTTGTCCCGATTTTTATATACAGCCAAGCGAAATCGCTGTTCATACTCCGTTGTGCTTTCAATTCCACATAGTGCGGGATGAATCCTCTCGAAACGGATGTGAAATAGGTCACTTGCATTAATAGTACGTATAAGTGCAAGTAGCGTAGACGATTTTAATAGGCAAGTAGAACTTCAGTTCTGGCTCGCTCAATAGTAGCTTTAGCGTAGTAAGTCTACTAGCGTGATGATGATGGTGATGATGATGATTGCAGAATACGTGAGGAGCACTTGTAGAGGCGGTTTTGTTGCATATTGTTAGGCCGAGGTTCTTACTCAGTATTATTGATGATAGTGACCAGGACGCTTATTAAACACCCGCTCTTCCCGCATTGTTGCAAGAAGGAAGAAAACTTATAAGGAAAAATACGCAACGTATTGCAATATTACAGTTCGTACGCACATATATGCACAAGTGCCCAAGGACAATATGGGACGGCACCGAAGAAATTTGTACAATAACCACAACTTCTGCAACCATGTAGGACTGTATACTTCGTCATTGCTTCTGTATAATACAAGGTATAGTTCCAGTATCCTAATCGATGGTGTTGTGCTATGCCTTTCAGTTTAGCACGACCCTCGTGCAATGTCCCTCGTCATTAGGCCAGGACGTTTTTATAAATAAACAAATAAATAGATCAAACGAGCACGTTTCAAGCCCGACAGAAACAAGTAACTCGGTGACCCCCCCCCCCCCGGCATGCCCGTCATTGGCTATCGTATAAACTGCCACGGCCACCGAGAAACAGGCCGGAATGACGCCTCCTCCTCGTTGCGCGAAAAGTGCATTGTTCCAGCCGGCGAGTCTCGGCCAGGCCGCATGCTCTGACCGGTCGCACGAGCGTCCTTTACCGTGGGTCAGCGTGCGGTTTCGGGGCCGAGTCTGCGGCTACAACGACCGGGATAACGAGAAAATAAAAAAAAAGGGGGGGGGGGGGGGAAGGGCGCAATACACACACACACACACACACACGCTCGCGAGACCGCGCGCTTGTTCTCCCGTCGTGGGAAAAGGGCCGGTCGCCCAGTAGCGCGCCGCATTTTGCCTAAGTACCGCTTTGTTTGTGTGTCCCGCTTCGACGCCGCCGCTGCGACGGAAGGGATAGCGCCACCAGGCCGAGCCGGACAATTGCGCGCGCTTCTGCATGTGATGGCGGTGTGTGTATAGGTGGCGGTTAGCCTTCTCCGTCGATAGCCGACGCTTATGTATCGAGGTCGCCTGTTCGATTTTTGCTGCACCGCTCGGGGGACAACGCCTATCGACGTGCGTGCACGTATACATACATGGTCGAAGCGCGGCTGGGAGCGGTCTTCGTGAGGGCGTGTCTTCCGTACTCGCCGATGACGGTTTAAGTGTGGACAGCAACGCGGACGGTGGCCATCTTAATTTCTCGTTCTGATTTCCGACGAAGCCGGCAGAGATGTCTTTCGAAGACACCGCCGAAGTCGAGAACGATGTCTAAACAAGATGGCGGCTGAACGGCCTGCCTGGAAGCTGGTTGGAGAGCTCGCAGTGCACGCAGGAGAGCAAATACTCGGGAGTTCGTTTGCATACGAGTGAGCCACGTTGTGCTTTCCGTGGGTTCGCGCGTGCGAGGTGTTAAACTATAGCGTCGATATTTGCATTTTTCATTAACTTTCTGTGACGACGCGAGGTGGCGTCAAGTCACGGAGACCCATTCTTAAAGCGTTCCTTACATTTACTCAGGCTGGTAATTTCCTTCTTAAACTGCAAAATATATTGGGTTCAGTGCTGGCCAGGCATGGAACACGCCGCTGTGGCGTCGTTGCACGCGCAGAATAGTCTGCGGATTGTAGCTTGTTGGTTACTTCCTCTCTCCCTCTCTCTGTCCTTTTCTGGCTTCTTCCTGGCCCTCGTTCGGCTGAAGTGCCAGTCGCGCGCGATCTTTGTGCCAGGTCACTTCGTTTAGGCACTTGAGGACTTCCTTGGACTCGTATGGAGTCGTCTGAATGCACACTCCTAGATGCTTGAATGACCTATGTCCAATCGCTATTTGAACCGTCATTAGAGGCGTTCCGTTGCAGAATATCACACCAGCGTCACGCATCCGCTGACGTCGCCTATACACTGCGCGGCTGCAGCATTGTATCCATGCTGTATGCCGCATAGACTCTTCTTGCGCTCGTCGCCGTAAAATGGCGGCAACAATTTCATCCCCGCAAGAACGCCGTGAACGCTGTTCGCACGTGACCGGCGTGACCGCCCCGGTCTCGCCGCGGCCCAACCGCGTGTGAGAACCGCTCGGGGCGAGCGTGTACTTGTTTAAAAAAAAAATGACAATATTAATAATCAATAATAAAAAAAAAAGGAGAGAGGCCCGACATCTCCGCGTGTGCGGTCGGCCAACCGGAACAAAGTGCCCGCGAATTGGTAGGGAGGGAGTTTTCCTGCGTGAAGGTAGAAGGCGGCCTGCCTCTCTCGGCTCGGTACGTGACCACTGGAGGAGAAAAGTTCAATGCGAGAGAAACGCATCGTTCAGGCATCAATCGCCGCGCATCCACGCGTTTACCGGAGACATCATCTTCGTGCGCTTAAGTTACGCCGACTATGGGAAAATTACGTTATTAACCTGTACTATATGGAATGATGCTCTTCTGCAATGGCCGAAGGCCCACTGTGCAGCGGACATGGCTTTGAGCGTGCGCTCTAGAAACCAGACGTCACCGTAACGGTCATGTTTTTGTCATTCTTGGCGAGCCATCGGCGTCATTCCGACGAGGCGTGTATATCGCGACTGAACAAAGAGAGAAGGATGGTCACGAATGCAATATGAAAAATAAGGGAACTGCTCGTGATAGGAATCTCGGAGCAGTGACCCTTCACAAGACCGTTCGGACTTCTTCCCCGCCTTTTTTTATCAGAGCGAGAAAGAGTGCCTCGCGCTCCATAGTGACGAGTGACGCGGAAGAAGCCGTGTCTCGTTTTCGGCTGACTCCTGTCGCCAAGTTCAGAAAAAAAAAAAAAAAAAACGACTCGTGCACATCGGCTGCTGCGCCTGTTGCGCGAACGAGCCGCTCCAAATATAGAACCTCGGGAGTTGCCCGCTTCGCTTTCGTCGCCGTTCCGCCACCCCTCCGAAACTCCTTATATGCCGCTGCTTCTGTCGCTGTTTGGCTGCAGGCGCCACGGAGAAGGGTTCGCGAAAAAAGAAAAAAGAAGAAACATGGCGGCGAGGACGTCTAACGGGGCTCGGGGGCCTTAGTCATTAGAGCGGGACCAGGAATAGAAATAAAAATGAAAGGGGCGTTAGGTAAGGAACGCCGAGAGCGGAGCTGCGTGCGGCCAAGCACGCGAAGAACGCGGGCTGGTGGTGGCACATGGTCACGTGTCCTTTCTCGGTCACGTGTTTGCGCCAACAGCCGCCGTGGTGCTCGCTGTATGCAATGACAGTAACCCGCTCTCTCTCTCTCAACGTGGCTATTTTTTATTTCTTTTAATTTTCTTTTTTTTTTTTCTGCAAACGGCGTCAGCGCGGTCTCGTGGGAACGGGAGCGCGCTGACGGCTCCCGTATGCTCCCACCCCGCTTCGAGGGGCAGTGGGAGTGGGGAGGGGGAGGAGGAGCATGGGAGTCTCTAGTTTCTGCTGTAGTGAATGCGTTAGCTGAGTAGTAAGGGGGGGGGGGGGGGGGGGCGCACATAGCGAGCATATTGTGTCTTTCTGTGCTTTCTGTAGCTCCCCGCCCTTTCTCTAAGATTCAGAGCCAGCGCTGCATAGAAATAGCAGCAGCAGTAGCATGCGTGTATGTAAAGGCCACGAGAAATGCCTCGGGGTTGGCGTCCCCGCGTTTGAATCGCAGGCAGGGGCGGGTTGATGTCGATGGGGGGGGGGGGGGGGGGGGAGCGTGTAGAGGGGGCGTTTTTTGGGGCATGGGGGTGGAAGTGTCTGGTATGGTGGGAATTTCGCGAGGGCGTTACGGTTGCTGTGTCAGCGCTGCTACCAGTGTTGTGGAGTTATCGCACGGTTCCTGCACTGGTGGCCGCTGCGGTACCAATTGCTATTAAGCTGGTCCCGGCTAACCCGACACGGGGGGGGGGGGGGGGGGGTATACGTGGTCGGAGCGCGGGTTTGTATTTGGTGCAGTGAGACGCGATGCGTGCTGGAAGAGCCTCGTCCCGTGGGACTACGTGTGACCTTTTTTCTTTTCCAGAAACTATTGTAACGTCGCTGCATTTAACATGGCGACGCGAATCGTTGACTGTTCGGCGGTCGTTTGGTGTCAGTCAATCAACAGCCACTTTTGAGGTTTCTTTTCTTTTTTTTGAAAATACATCCCCAACCGAGCAGCCGAAGGAATTCAATTCTATTTGCGTGGAACGTGGGCGTGACGCAGCAAACGCCGACACGACTATATATATATATTCCACGACCCACCGTATATATTGAAAGCGTGCCCACCGCGCACTGTGGGCTCGTGCTCCTTACGTAATTAGGCGCCGCACTGCGACATTCTACGTGACGACAAGAATTCTCGGGGTTATTTTGGAACCGCGGCTCCGTCGCAACGCCTGGAATTTCTTTGCGGTGACGGCCAGCGAAGTCTCGTTCGTCTTTTACAAGCTGACTCACGGCCGCGGAAAGTAGGGGAGCGTTGTTTACCGGGGCCTGCCTTTCGCCCGTGACGTTGCAGTACGCTTTAAATAGTAGGGCTCGGTCTCGCTCGGCTCTCTATAGTGTGCTTCGCCGGCTTGTTCGTGCTGTGCACTTTGGCACCGGCCTAGAGGAGGAACAGCCGTAACTTTGTTTCACTTTGCTAAGGCTTTCTGTGGACGTCTATCCGCTGTGGTGGCGTAGTGGCTTGTGACAACTCTGCTGCGCCCGAGGTGCGCGGCATGAAACCCCGGACGGATTTGGATGGGGGCATAACGCGAGAACGCCCGTGGGCCTGTACTGCAGTGTACTAGCCGCGCATTGGGTGCGTGTTGCAGGACCCCAGGACCCCTACGTGCGCGACCATTTGTGTGAGACTATACGACAGTGTTGAATGTGTGCACATGTCCTATGCTTTATCTCTTCCGGGGACGCTGGGAGTCGGATTAAATCGATGAATTCGCGCGTATAAAGTGAGACTCCCTTGACGCCGGACCGGTGTCTCATTGTCCGGAGATCTCCGCTAGCAGCCTTTTATCCTTTAGTGGTCCAGATTAGGGGAATATAGGCGAGGACGATGCTCTTTGTTTGCGCCGATTGTGATCTCAGAAAGTACTTCATTTCGTGCGCAGTTTTTATTGTGTTAGATCGAGCGTTCAACGCTGCACGCGGTAACCATTGTCGAGCCGCGTTTCTGCCGTTCACTTTTCCTTCCGTTGCCGTAGCGCATACTCGAGCTAGTTGAATGCAGTGTCGAAAGTTGCGGCTCCCCGCCGCATGCGCAAGAAAACCCCAGCCTGGCAAGGCCGCGGGCCCGTCTGGCGCGAAACGCCTCGCGCATTTACTTGCGCGTGCAGGACCCCGACACCTCGCGCTTCCCTGCGCGCGAACTTAAGCGAGGCCGCTTCCCTCGTGGCCTGGCTCGTCTCGCACGTTCCCCGGCGGCGCGGCGAAACTCCCAGGGCTATTACAAACGGCCCCTTCGTATAAAACTGCGAAAACGTGACGACCATTGGCGACACTGGTCTCCCCGCGCGGTTGACCTCTATATACCGTCTCCCTTCTCCTCTTATTCCGAGGACGCGGTCAGAGCGAGCGACGGCTAAGCGGCGCGCATGTGACGCAAGCGCGGTCAGCGGTGGTGGTGGGCCCGACCTCTTCCGGCTGTGTTGCTGCCGATCTGGGTCGGCTCGGCGCTCGGTGGAGTCATGTCCGGCACTGCCTGCTGCCGGACCACGCCTGATGGCAATCGAGCGGTCCCCGCCGCTATAATACAGATAGACCTGCTTTCCGGGCCGACCAGCTGCGTAGTTTCTTTTTTTTTTTTTTTTTTCTCTCCTATCGTCCGCGCCACGGACACCGGTGCTTGCCTGCGGCGCAGATTTGTACGCATTTGCGTACGGGCGCACCCGCGTTCGCGTTGAAAGAAGCAAGGAAGCGTGCGTGCTGATACGGGGCTGGCGTTACGCCGCGGACGCGATGTAGATATCGGTCCAGCAGCCGTTCGGTGTACACCTGCTGTTATCCGGTGGCTAACATGTAAGCCTTAGACCCGGGGACTCGCTGCTGAGATATAGATATCAGAGTGCCTAGATGTTTCCCGGCGACTTCTCAGTGAAAAATAAAGAGTGAACCTGTATGCGAGAGGGGAAAGAAATTAAAAAAAAATGTATTGCATGGCATACAGACGTGGATGGAAACTACAGAAACTCCCGTTGCTAACTTGCAGAAGTGTGCATCCGGGTTTTATGGGCAGTTGATGTATGTGCAGTGTAGCGATAAGCGACGGGCCCAATCGCGAAACAAAGGCGCCATGTCTCTCTGGTCCATTCGTGTTGACTCTCGTCTCGCGGTCCGGTTGCCAGTTTGGCACTGCTACAGCCTGCCATGTGACTGTATTTGTTGTCTTTCGTCTGTCACGCTCAGTCGCCATTTTTGCGCCGTCTCCCTTCCACGACACGTCGAACCATTCTGTGGGCCGGTGTATATGCTATAGGCTGATGTGCTATGCGTATGACAGGAAAAATTAAATTGGTGGAACAGTGGCAGGACAAGGAACATCGCTGGATATGACGTTCCCACGAGGGGGCGTGTCTAACCTCAGGGAAACAACTGCTCTCCATAGCACTGCAGCGTTTTTTTTTGTGTACTACGCGTAGCTCACTCTCTCCCCCACTCTCAATGGGTGAGGAGGAGGAGAATAGTCCAGAGTAGAGTAACTGAGGCGCGCAGAGTATATGGGAATTCTAGGAGGATAATAGGGCAGTCCGTAGAGTAGGGTAAACTCTTAACCTCCAGTGCGGCACTTACCAAGTCGGAATTATGGAAGGCATAGTACGTACAGCTATAGTAAAGATGTAGTTATAGGTAGTAGAGGTAGTAAAATTCACTGTGATCTAAAAAGTACGAGTGGCGTACCAGTCTCGGCTGTTCCGGGTATGCTGCTGCTTGCGTATTGGGTATAGAGGTAAATCACCGTTAATAAATTGCGTATCTGTTCCTCGATAACTCTATACTCGGGGCAAACATAAAAAAAAAGGCGCGTGCCATTTCCCGTCTCCCCTCCATAGTTATTATGTCCGCGGAATTTTAACGAATTTTGTTTCACAGGATAGCTGGCAGGTAATAAGTTTAATTATCCAATCGTAATAGTGGCGCAGAGAAACGCCCTGTGAAATCGCAGCTTGATCCGTCTGACTCGAACCGAATCAACACATTGCGAGTAGTCGTATAAAAAAAAAAAAAAAAGGAAACCGGACCCGGCCTTTCTTTCTGCGTATTGCCCAGTACTGCATATATGCCTGCTCCCGAAGGAACGGAGAGCGCGCGCTGTTGATCGCAAGGTCACCCCTAGTGAGCTGCGCGTTCTTCTCCTTCTGCGAAGTTTAATTAGCGCGCATTAGCCGACCTCGCCGAGCCGCACCATATCCGTGTCGGCGATCACGCGGCCGCTGAGATCGCTTTTCTAGGGCGCCGCGTACGGTCCATGCATGTAATGTGTATATACGCTCGCGAATTTCTCGCACGTTCGCGCTCGGAGACCGGGCCTCTAATCGCGCGTGTCGGTCGCGTATAATCGGGAAAATTCGCCGTGCAACCAGATACGATCGGCGTGATTTGCATGCCTCGTGTCCGCACTCTCCTTGTCGCGCACAGGCAACGGCGACCTGCGCGGGGAGGGCAGTTAACGAGGCTCTCTCGTCGTTCAGCGTGCATATATCTAAATACCGCGCGCGTGTAGTGTACAGTTCTACGAGAGTGGGCAAGGACGGGAGCAGGTCACATGACCGCGTGGAACGAGGCAGCACGCGTCGTGTGCGTGTGGAGCTATGCGGACTGTAAGGGCATGTATTACGCACCACGTGTCGCTGGACCTGCCAGCAAAAGGCGACCGCTATATTGCGGTACAAAGTTGAGGCGACAGGCAAATGTCGATCCATTGTCACGTGGGGCGACACTTGGAACGTGAGCAGTTTAGCTGTACTTGAAAGGACAGCTTTCATTGCCCTGAAAGACTGCTTCATTAGTCTGGACATCTGCTCGAGAGAGAGAGAGAGAGAGAGAGAGAGAAAAAAAAACTTTATTGATTCTATCAAGGGTTTTAGCGGTGAGCCGTCTTGCGCTTGCTGCCTGGCTCTTCAGCACGGGTGTGCCCCTATTCCAGGGCTCCACTGAGCCTGGCCACTTCGCACGCGTGCTGCACCATTGCCCTTTGGGCGGTGAGCTCGCTGCTGGTGAGCAGGCCCTCCCATTGCTCCGCACTCGGGTTTTTATGTTTATGGAATGTGTAGTTATGCTTACATTCCCATGTTATGTGGTAAAGAGTTGGTATTTCTCCGCACCGTGGGCAGGAGTTTCTGTATTGTGTCGGGTACATTTTACTTAGTATGTGTAGATTATAGAAAGTTCCGGTTTGTAGCCTTCTCCAGTCGGCTGCTTCCTGTTGTGTAAGTAGTGTGTGTGGCGGAGGATATTTGATTCTCTGCCCTCTATGGTAGTTTAATATTTCCGCACACGTCGGCTCCACCGTTGTAGGGTTCTCGAGAGGCTCTATCTGTCCAGCTCGGTA
Organism: Dermacentor andersoni; assembly: GCF_023375885.2. NCBI lineage: Eukaryota > Metazoa > Arthropoda > Arachnida > Ixodida > Ixodidae > Dermacentor > Dermacentor andersoni. Next base: position 73,579,734 of record NC_092821.1, read on the forward strand.
TGTGATCTCGCGAACTAGACTGTCTGCTCTCACGTTCCCTTCTATCCCGGTATGGGCCGGTATCCAGAAAATTTTGTGTTTCACTTTATTTCCGAGGGTTCCTGCTCCGAGGAGGATTCGCAGGGCCTCTTTACAGAAATGTTATGCAGGGTTCATATTGTGCACAGCGACTCGCGATGATTCTTGTTGCCGTTTCCACTTCTTTCTTTTTCCCGTTGTATACTGGATGATTCCAGCGAATACTTAAAAAAAAAAATTTTAATTTCCTTTGGCAGATAGCACAGTTCTAGTCCATGAGCTAGTTAGTCTACTTGAAGAGGCAGACATCAGCTGCACAAGAAATTGAAATGCATAATCGACAAATTAACAAAAAATCACTAATCAAGTTTCGAACTACTTATCGCACATGTTGCAATTTACAAATTCTACCTGGGATGTTCGCAAGGCGGATCCAGTTGGAACGAATTCTCAGGAGGGCACCAGTTTCGAGATATTAATTGCCGCACTTTGTGGAGAAATGCATTGGCGTTCCGGTTAGTTTTGTGCTTCAATGCATAAAACGACGTTTTGCTAAGAAAATTTTTACCGCAAATTTGCCGGCGCTTATCAGAAAAATGGTGTCATCCACACAATTATCTTCAAGTGGCTGAGTCTCACCCGCCAGAATTTGTAAATTGCAATATGTGCCATAATGTAATTAGTTATAAGCTTAATCAGTGATTTCTTTTTTTCATTGGTCGGTTAGGCATTTAAATTTCTTGTGCAAGTAATGCCCACGGTCTAGAATCGTGCTACATAAAGTCAACTAAAAAAAAAATAATTTTTGACAGTGTTCGCTCAAACGCCCTGTATATTAATGGTTACGCATGTTCTACTTAGTGTCGTTTTTATTCTAAATATTAGTATTTCATTCCGCTTATTTGTTTAAGCTATTTTATATTTTTCCTATCAGTAAAATAGATCAGCGTACTTCTTCCAACCTTTCTACTTGGACCCGATTAAAGCGTAAGCTATAACCTAACCTACAAACAACGCATTAGCAAGCGCGCGTTATGTAGTCGCGCGTTGTTTATGCGTTATGCGTTGTTTATGCGTTGTTTATGCGTAAATGTGTCACAGACGCGTGACGAGCTTTCTGTCTCGTGTTGTCTCATTCGTGTCGGCCAATGCTCGGCTGCGATGGCAGCATTCAGCCACAAGCGTCTTGCGCTCGCACCACTCGTCTCATCATTTTCTCGTGGAATGCATCAGGATGAGATATCGAGCGCGCGCATGCGCTAGAAATTGAGGCAGCGTGAGTTGATATGAGTCGCTATTATCAGCGAGATGTTGGTTATCTATCTTATCTGCTCCGGTGAAAGGGGGGGGAATAAATATAAAAAAAAAACATTCGATTTCGCACGATGTGCACATGCATACTTCTGGGACAACGGTAGCCGGTTGAATGCAATATTTAAGTATAATCCACTGCAAGACGAAGGCATTAAAATGCAGTCTCAGCGATTACGTTTGAACGTGATGGTCGATTTTTCCACGGCTTAGCATACATTGAACAGCACACATGCCGCAGTAATCGTTTCGCCAAAGTACGCGCGATTCGTGGTTTATTCGTTGGGAGTTGATGCCGGGTGGTATGCAGTGCGCAAGAGGTCGAAGCCATATATGCAGTTTCGAAAAAGTTTTTTTTTTTTTTTTTTTTTTTTTTTTTAAACACTCGGATGTCAAATTGCGCACAGTAAGTTCGCTCGTTTCGTCATCCGCAAATTTTTCTTTTAACGCATCCAACGAGGCCGTTTGCTGTTTATGTAGAGCAAGTTCACAGACCCGAGTAGTTCGAAGTAAAAAAAGAAATAGAAAAAAATGAAAATGGGGCGTAGCAGAGTCGCGCGCTCTTTTAGTCGCCGCCGGGAATATGCAGCTTAGACACGCACATCGCGGTGTGTACGGCTTTGTGAACTCGTCGGTCAGTGGTCCGACTCGCGGATTTCGAGTGCGCTTCCAGTGTGCGAGGCACGCGATATGCATCTTTCTTTTTTCGTTTCTTATTTTTCTTCTTTTTTCTCACGCACGCACGCGTGCGGCGGTCCGGAACGGGGACGTAGGCGGGGCTTACGCCACCCGGTAGTCTATATATACACTCTGTATATAAGCACGTATCTAAAGATGGTCTCTCGAGGATTAGTCTATATGCACTTTGTGCGAAATGCGATAGATGTCTACTGCGTGTAGTATTAGTGGCACGTAAAGTGTGTATGCCCTATACTCTTGAAGAGAACGTCTTATTGTTAACGATATCAATATGACCGGAACTTATTCCTGCACAACATTGCTGCTACATATATATATATATATATATATATATATATATATATATATATATATATATATATGTGTGTGTGTGTGTGTGTGTGTGTGTGGAGCGTGAGGCAAATGCGGACGCGGGAGAAAACATTTCCGCAGGCCTTTGTACCATCATATTCATCATCAGCGTAGTCGCCGTAATCGGCCTGCTTAAGTACACTGCAGGACGAAGGCATTTTCCACAGTGATCGCCAATGGACCGGCATCCTCCACTGTGTTCCTGCAAACTTCCTAAGCTGATATTTACACCTTAAACTGTGTGGCGCCATCGGTCGGCGTTTATCTTACCTTGGCAGCCTTTCCCTGTGTATTCACGCCCTATGTCAGCTGTACTCGATGTCAGTGAGCTGTCACGTCGCATCACAGCGGTAAATGTGTCGACTGCAGTGAAATCGTGTATACTCGGTGCAAACGCGCTGTGCGCTATAATGGAACTTGAAGATTGCCACTGGAGGGCGCGCTCCTCCGTACGAGAAACGGCGGACGAATGCTACGTAAACTCGCACCGACATCACTTGCAGTACAGACCGTAGGTGCATTTGCTACAAAGGCTGAAGGTATAGTTCGCGTGAAATTTTGAAACTGAATATAGACCGCAGTGTTATCGTGTCGAGGGGCGTATACACATATAGCGAGTAGGGGGGGGGGAGGGGGGGGGAGGGTGACACCTCGTACACCCGAGGTGTCGCTGTGGAGAAACAAGACTCGGTGTATCTGCAAATCGCGTTTCCTTGCTTCTACCCGGATCGCTGCTGAGCGCATCCTCATTTCTATGCCGCTTGCAAATCGAGATAGCGCGTTTCTTCCAAGTTATTCGTTTCCTCGAAACGTCTGGGTGCTATGACGAAAAAAAAAATGTGAATCTTGGAAAAGCATTTCTACAACTTCGGATGTCTCAACAGGGCAGGATGGAGGAACGCAGAAACTCGTTTGTAAACTCGAGCGCGGCCTAATCAGTCTTCTCTTCTTGCAGAAAGAAAAAATATGTGATTAAATACAAAGAGGCTACGGCGTGCAACAGTAATCCGATCGCGAGTGCGCAGCCATCAATTACTTCCTCGTCGACTAACGGGCCACGCGAGGAGACTGGGACGCGGCGAATAAGCAGGTTCTCCGACAGTGTCGCTGAGGTTGCAGGAAAGTCGTTGGCTGCTGCTGCCGCTGCTGCTGCTCTGTGTGTAAGCTGTTTTATTTATCAGCTGCGCTCCCGGAAGCCCAAAGAGTTGTTCACGACGTCTTACGCGCGTGGCCAAAAACGAAAAGAAAAATAAAGAGGTGGCTGGAACGGGAAATGGCGCGTCACTACGCCAAGTTGTTCCGCCGTGATAAACCGCTTGTAGGCCGGGAATATCCACACCGCATGCAGCAGGCGTATAAGTTTATGGTATACGACCAGAGGCAGTGGATTCCTTCGGCGAGAGCGCTCAATCAGCCTGCCAGCCTGAGTGGCTTCGGGGCCAGTGGCCCCCATATTGCAAGGCCTACACGTCTGCACTGAAAGGAAGTTAAAAAAAATACTAATAAAGTAGGCTGGAGCTACGGTTTAAGCAATGGCAATTTGCGAAGGTCAAGGAAACCAAAAAAAAGGAATGCTGGGGTATACGAAATGCCCGATTTATTTTCCAGTAATGAACGCAAGAATCAGTGGCTGCTTAAAGGGACGGTGAGCAGTAAAGCTGAAGGGTCGTAGATACCAACAAATTGGCTTGCTGTCATAACGCGTCGTGTGGTTTTTCGGCTTCGTTCTTTCGATGGGGGCGAAATGCGAAAACACCCGTTTACTTAGATTTAGGTGCACGTTAAAGAACCGCAGGTAGTCGAAATTTCTGGAGTCCTTCACTATGGCGTGCCCCATAATCAGAAAGTGGATGTGGCACGTAAAACCCCATTATTTAATTTTATATGTCTCACTACACCGTGTTCGACCGCCCGTACGGTGGCGAAGCTATACTGCGCACGCGCAGAAGCGTTGATCAGCGAGCTCCGCAGGCAAGTTTAAATGCACGGCGTGTCGTAACAGTCTGCGCACGTTCTTCGCTCGACAAGAAACGCGCGATAACGAGCGACGCGAGAAAGCGTGCGACAAACGGCGCCCACCCGCAACCTCTTCGCCGCGCCTTGCGTCGTCCGTGTTGCGTCGCTTATCCCTAGTCGCGCGCATTTCGCATTATTAAAGCGAGCCAATTCCAGCAGGCAGCGCGCCACTTCGCCTCTCGCGTGTGCCATACGCCGACCGCGTGTTGTAGTCGCAGGGCCTTGAAAACGAACACATCGAGTCGAACATATCCCCGCGTTGTAGAAGCGATCGACTTCATTTTATATGCGCGCTGTTGCTGCCGAGCGAGCGAACAAACGTGTGCGTGTTAGGCGGTTTCAGAGAACGCCCTCCCCCCCCCTCGCCTTCCAAGACGCGCCGTTGTGTGTTCAGGTGCCTCTTTTTCTCGGTTTGAGATAGGTTAGGTTAAACAGGCTTATACCGACCTCGTCAACGAGACGGGGAAAAAAAATTGCTTTGTTGTCGTCTGGAAAGTTTCGAGATTCTCAGACGGATATAAGCCCAGAAAGATATATCGTTGGAACGACTGCGGAACCACTGTCTTCGAGTTTGTCACAACGACTTTGCCGCGCGCGCCGATTCGAGGTCGAGTATTGAAAACGCGCCCGCTTTGGCATTGTGTTCTCCCCAGTCCAATTTCTCCGGACTGTTGAGCGAAAGGGCACGCGGGACAAAGGCGGGCGACAGGCATAACTGCCGCCAAGACGAGAATAAAAGAAAGGAGAAAAAAAGTGTAACACTGGAAGAAACTTGTCCTTTTGAAACGAGAGAATGCCGCCTCTCTGAGTCACGTGCATGACAAGGTGCATGCTAGGAGCGAACGAAGGACCTTGGGTATGCAGTATATGCTTTTTTCTTTCTTTTTTTTTTTGTCAGTTTTAAGCCCCCTTGCTGCGTCAAAAGGGGAGCACGCGCTGAATACTTGCTACCTGCGGCGCGACCGCTAACTCCCTGTCGGCTTTTTCCTTCTCCGATGGTCGCTTTCGTTCTCCCTTACCCTCTACCCCCGTTTTTCTTTCGCGTCTGAATAGAACGGCGGATAGCATATCGAAAGGACCTCCAGCAAAGATCAAGAAAGAAATCACGAACTGGCTTGGCCTTCGTTTGCATCGCCTCCTCTCTATCTTTACTATTGTGCCTCAATACAGCGTTGGATGGCATAAAAAATGATTAAATAGCGTTCGAAAAGGTAAAAAAGAAATGAATTGAAGAACAAAGAAAAAAGGACTTCTTGAGATCGCCTATGTCTCTGTTTGCACCGGCTTGCTGCCGTTGTGGCCAGAAGTGTCGGCTGAATCCAAAAGTAACCAAAAGCAAAGCGCAAGAAAGGAACCCCCCGCCCCCCCCCGGAGATGTAGCTTGTGGCCCTGGAAAGAACTGGCGTTTGAAACTGGCCCCGACGCGTCTTACTTCCTCCTATGAATTTTTGTTCCTTATTTATTCTTTCTTTTGCAGTGAAGTGGAAGGCGTTTTTTCTTCCTTTTTTTTTTATTTGGTGGCCTCGGGTCTATCGCCTCTTCATTTTTTCCCAAACGAACGACCCCCGAAGTTGTCTCTTTTCATGCAGTGCTTCGCGTTTCTTGCCTGCGGTAGCCCCTCGCGGCGAAGAATTGTCCCGGCTCCTATACGACGGCTGTTCTTTCGGCGCCGCGGGAGCTCGAATTCGACCGTTCTCCCCTCGCAACGCCCCCCCCCCCCCCCCCCCCAGCCCCCATCCTTCTTCGCCGCCGTCTCTCCCTGTCTCATCTGTCCTACGCAGGTCCCGTTTTCCAAGATTTGCATCCCTCTATACGCTGCGCGTTCCGTACCACCCGTGGTGTCACCTACCCTCCACTCTCCCTTGCTTTATTGAATACATTTTTTTGAGGTTCTCGACTCGTTTTGCCTTCCTTTCGACGTTCGTGGTTGCCCGGACCACCAACCGGGCTATCCGTCCGAGATGTTTATAGCGCTATCACGACGAAGTGGCCGCTTCCTTTCCTCTGCATCTGTTGGACGGCCGCACAAGACGCATGTGTTAAGTACAGCTTTGTAGTCATCTAGCTGCTATCGCAACCGCTGCCTCTTTCTCCTCTTACAAAACCTCGATGTTTCGCTGTACACCAGATTTAAAGCGCGACGCTAAAGCTATCCGCTATTTCGTCCTGTTCACTCCCTGTTGTTCTTGTATTTTTTTGTATTGCTACCACATTTTTTTTTTCATCCCTTCTGCAGCAACCGATATATTTACTTGTGTCGTGTTACGCTATATCTCTCTCTTCGTTTGTTCGTTTGTAGTTGCTGTGCTGAATCGTAGGAACGTTGTGTGGGCGCGATATTAGCTAAAAGCGAATCTCACGTGGATTAGGGCTCGAAAACTGAGTCACCGCCGTGAAGGCGAGCATGCTACCGTGAAGCGGCTCTGGGAGCTTGTAAACCACCCCAAATAGCTGCATAAAGCTATAACCGTGGTACGGTGTCACTGTAACCGTGGCATTGCCTCCGAAACCCCCGGCTTGTGCGTTGCATCAAACCGGTGGTCTAGGAGGTCATTGCCTGCACTAATGAGTGAGTGTGCCACGCTGGTGATGCTGGACATCAGGCGGTGGGGCAGGACGGCACTCAAGCATCACCTCTCTCGTCGCTGTGGTTCTGGCGTTGGCTCTTAAGATCGAGACAAGCTAAGGAACGATGGAACAGATGTGATGGCAAAATGATATTTGTGGTCTCCGATGTGGAGTTCGTGCGGATGTAGAGGAGAACGTCTGTTTCTCTCTCTCTCTCTCTCATTTTTTTTTGCTTGCTTTCGTGTTGTTCGGTATTGCCACTGTATCAGCTCTGCCGACGCTGTCTTGTTATATCAGAATGCAGTTACAAACTGTATAAGACTCATTTAGCCTTCAGTTTCCCTTGTCTCTCCAATAGCGAGCGAAGAATATATATACTTATATATACTTTTGTTTTTTTGTGGGGCCACTTTATTAGCTGCATAAAACTTTGTATGTGTCTCCTGTGTACGTGCGGGTTTTTCTTTTGATTAACAAATTGCTATTATCCACTTCTGAGGAGTAGACCATATACATTTAATGCGTTAAACATTCGAAGGTCGAAGCCGCCGTACCGAGAAAGAAGAATTTAGAGGACGCACAGAAAACCTGTGGAACATTTCTATTTCAAAGCAGTTTTAAGGGTTGGCGTTGATGACGGCAGTTTGGCGTTCTACTCAGGGTGGCCGTGCTCTGGAGAGCTCATTACTCTTACGGCAGCGTTCCTTCGAAAAGGCTACCGTCGAAAAAAGGAAGAAATAAGGGAACAAGCAAACAAAAAAGCGCTTTTTCACTTCGCTGGCTCTCATTCGTACGACAAGAACTCCTGCGGTAGCTCTTTTCCCAGCTCCCTTTTGACTTCTGACTCTCCTCCAACTTTTTTATGTCGGTGTCGAGGATTCGTTTCCGAAGGTATGCCTACACGGCGCCCGTTTTACAGCGTCTCCCGCTTTGTGGAGCCCGCACGTTCGGGGCACGTAAAAGGAACTTCGCCGCAGGGCCGTCGAGAAGTGCGGGAACGCGCAGCGACAGTGCGTCGGAAGCTGCCTTTGCTACTGCACGTGTTGTCCTGTTGAAGCATAGTTTACTGTCGTTTGAAAAAAACGCACGACTCCCGCATGCTATTGAGCGAAGTCCGTGGCGACGTTGCGCCGGCGGTGCATCGGACACCGCCGCGTTTGCAACGTTTTATTGTGCATTACACGCTGTACGCACTTCTTTGTAGCCTTGTACGACCGCCTGCGTCTCCTTACGCTTCTTGCAAAAGTGTTCCCTATACGCTCGGCTCACACAAAGGGCGTCGCGCGCCCGCGCACCCATCGTAAATTTTTGTTGCGGAGCCGCCCCTTTCCAAGTGTTATTCGCTGTGCTTTGCTTTCCCTGACGCGTGTTGCATTGCTCCCTGTAAAATCGATGACGGGGCAGAAGTTGATCGTAAACGTCAGCCCGACGTCGCATGCTGGCAAGCAGAAGGTTTTGCGATTCGATGTTGTAAAAGTTGAAGACGGCAATCGCAAAAAAGAAATGAAATGAAAAAGAACACAGAAGAAGGAAAAAAAGCTGAGATGCGTATATCTTTGGCTGGCGCTAGCGAGACTGATTTCTCGGTGTGAATCGTTTTTATTATTTAAGAATCGTGGCGTAGCAACGTTAGATACACAGCTGGAAGATATAAACGACTGGCTGGCGCGCTGACTTGTCCCTTGCGGTATCTGCTGCGGCAGGTATATTATTAGTCATCAGACTTTCGCTCCAAGAACGTGAGAAGTCTCTAGGAACTTCGTTATTTCTCCTTTCCTTACCTAGGATTGTGCGTAGTACGGCTTCGGGGGGCTTTCAGTGTGTTTGGGATTCCGCTTTCTGCCGAGACATCGCTTCGGCAATTTCGACTTGGCGCAGCCTCCGTGTCGAACGGATTGGCGAACAGCCAAGCGATTCATTAACATCCCTGTCTTTCCTTCGCTTTATTATTATTGTTATTTGTTTCTGCCCGTTCATATTTCTCGACGCCTTAACAATGGAAACCTTGTGAGTCGATCTGCCGTTGTGCCACGTACTTGTGGCACGTGAGCAATACTTGCGTTTCTCATCCTTCAGTCATGTAAAAAACCATTGATTCGCTTATGTACTTTCCGCGTGCATGCAACTATGCACGAAAAAAAAAAAAAAGAATTGTCGCGAATGGCCATTTAACCGGAACCTCTAAGCGGAACTAAAACCGCAAGCAGCTGGCGTTACGGCTACGACTCACATACCCCGGACTCCGCGGCGTAAAGATTCTGGCCGGTAGTGATGTGAATGAATAGGATTAGAGTCTGCGTCGCTTGCCTTCACCTTGCTGCTGCTTGTGGTCACACACACACACACACACACACACACACACACACACACACACACACACACACACACACACACACACACACACACACACACACACACACACACACACACACACACACACACACACCTCTCTTAAGTACACCGTCATTTCAAGCGGTAACATCTGTGAAAACTTCATGCGAAACCAATAAACGTTTCCGCCTCTACCGCATCACAATCGCATTTCCACTCCTACCCTATCGTTTCAGCGAGTAGTCGACTCCCCTACAATTTCTTAATGAGTCCCTTTTTCGCTCGTTCTGTAGAGCGTTCGTTCGTTCCTACCTTGTTTTGCCGCAAGGTAAGTTGTTCCGTCGACTTCGTGAATGAGTATTTCTTCTCTCTCTCTCGGCCTGCCAAAGCAGGCTTGCGAAATACCCTCACGAACGCGGTAGCGGAAACCGTTCCCTCCAGAGCCGCTTTTCTCACGGAGATTGTATAAGATCAACTGGGCGGTGCTGGTTGCGTAACGCCGTCGCAATTTCGAGCTCGTTGCGCGTGAGTACGCGTTCACGCCCGATCGGAGTGCGCAGCGCCGAGGTTGGCTTCGCTCGGCTAGGCACGGATCGTCGGCTGGTCGGATGCGCGCGAAAAAGGTGCACCGTAAAAAGGATGCCCGCGGTTCGGAGCGTTCGTGCGGAAACTGTTGCGCGACTGCGGCGCCAGAAAAGTTTTGGCTCGTTACCGTATACACGTTAAGTACGCCCGTGTATACGTCGTCCCCTTCGGCAGCCTGATTTCGCGCTGCTTCTTACGGATGCGGTCCGTACACACACGTCGGGTGCCGTGGCTTTCACGGCCGCCGGTTCGTGTGCTGTGCGGCCGGCTGAAGAGCCACCGCGGAATCCGGTTGTTCGCGCATGGCCGATGGCGCGTGCCAGATCGACGGGCGGTGCGTTAACAGGGTTCGAAGGCTAAAGGCTAATGCGCATGCGTGGCGCGTGGCGTCCGATCGTCGGCGCCGATATGCGCGAGGCGCGGCGGTGATTTGTGGTCTTGCCCCCGTATCGCCCATTGTGTTGTGCGCGTTGAGAGCGCGCCGGAAAGTGCCGTTCAGGTCGCGGTGCTCGTCGAACGGGCCAGGTGGTTTTTTTGTCTGTGGAGGCAGGAGGCATCGCGCATCGCTGACCGTGCCATGGCCCGTTGGTACTGATTGCACGTGGCTTTCGTACTCGGCTGAATAGTTTGCGCTTTGTCGTTCAGGAGTGACGCAGGTCGCAGTGCCGATGTTTTGGCGGCAAAATAAATAAAAAAGCTGGTACTCCGGAGTCGCCGCGGAGCTGATTTCAGTCGTGGAATGGCTATACAATTGCCACCTGTCCGCAAACCTAAGCAGGTGGTTCCGGCGCCTGCGGTTTAATTATGCACATGGCGCCTCAACAGGTCTTTGTACTGGCCACCGTTCGGTTGCTCGGGACAAAAGGAGACCGTCTACTTATTGAACAGTTGCAAACGCGCGGACAGCGTTTTCAGCTTACTCCATACTCCCATACCCGGTTTTCTAAAGCGATGCGCACTGCTACGCGCATGCGCAGTTTGACCTTTGCGAGATTCGGTCCCGGTATTGAGCTTAGTGCAGTGTTTCTCAAACGGTGTTCCACGAAACTCTATGGCTCCTCGATCGATTCAAATGGGCCGGTGGTGTTGAGGCGCACCAGCGATGACCATTGCCTTCTTTCTGATTTCTAAAGAACCTACGGAACGCATTGTCACGCATTTGCAATGACATATTTGGTGCGTATCTGCATTCTCCACAGTGATCAAGATTGCGCCGTAGGAAAGGTGAAAATCGCGAACCGATTCCGGCTTCAACTGTCTCGTTCAGTTGGAACCTTACGGCGGCACCACGGTCAGCACCGTCACTTTCGTTGTGCGTGTTCGCCTCTTAATGCGAATGGCATTCTTAGGCATTACCAGACCGGTTTCCGGCTACCTAGCTATTCCTTCCAAAGTGAGGGCCTATCCGGAAGGTACACTCTAAGAAAAAAAGGACTAAAAGGGGTAGGGAGGTTAGTCCTTTTGGGGACTAACTGATTTGCCACAACCATTAGTCCTTTTGGGGATGAACTGTTACTCCCCATGCGCTTACTCCTTCGGGGACTAACAGTTGCCCCTGCCCGATGGTCCTTAAGGGAGTAACGGTAATTCGTTCCGATGCTCCGGAAAGGTGGAATTACTTAAATTAGGCATTTATATCCTAATAAAAAAAAATTAAAGAGCTGAAAAAAAAAAACATGCCCGAGAGGAGGATTCGAACTCACGTCCTCTCGCTCACAAGTCAGGTACTCTAACCACTTCACCACGCCGCTTTTTTTTTTTCCCTTTCATGGTATTTATTACAGTAGCAACAACCCGATATTCACCAGTTGTGCATAGTCAGAGAATGGAGAGCACACTGACAGTCACTCAGAGAAAAGGCATCGTGCATACTGTGGGTAGAAATGTAGTTCCACTTTAGAAGGGTGGTAAGGATAGGCACCTCACCAAAATGGGGTACCAGTCCGGCTGGGTATCAAGTTCATCATAAACCTGCTTTAGGTGTAGGGTCATTTGGATGAAATTCACCCTTGTAGGTACAACCGTTTCGGCGTTTCTGTCCATCATTCGCGTTTTCCACAAACTGTGCATTCCGATGAGAAAAAACATATCGAAAGGGGCACTATTATCAGCGGTCGGCAGCAGGTATCGCACAGTATGAGCGTTGATGTCAAAGTCTTTTTGTAAAGTCCGTTGGAGGACATCCCAAAATAGTATGGCGTCAGTGCAGCTAATAAAACAATGTTCAATTGTCTCTGGCACGTCACAAAGGCGACAGTTAACAGAAGAGACAAAGATACCCTTTTTCTGTAGCCATGTTTTAACCGGTATGGTTTCACGCCGCTTGGTTGACAAGACGGGTTATTTAGACAAGGTTAAGCATGGGAACACAAGTGCAGCAATATAAAAGTGACTCCGTATTTGTGCAAGCTGTGCAGTGAGAGTCTAACGCTGAGTGTACTTGCAACCATAAGCGACTGCGAAAAGAAATCGGCCCGAGTATTCTTAGGGTGATTTAAACTGAGGCACTACGCCATGTATACGTGTAGCGAGCTCAAACGGGGCACCGAAGACGACAGAGAAGGACAATTTCTCTGTCGCTTAGCGTGTGCCGTTTGGGCTATATACACATCGCTTCAGTTCGCAACCTCCTTGGAACGGAAGGAACTTAGGTACTATTGACCAAGAAAATCTAGCCGTCTATCGTTAATGTGTATCGCTCACTTATGGGGTGCGCACGAAGGGCATGCCTCTTCACATTCCAGTTTTAAGTTTCACGTAATTTTCTCACGAAGAGGCAAAGTGCTGCTTTGCACGTAGTTCAATAGACAATGCACGAACTTCGAACCATTCACGATTTATAGACAATGCCGTTTTCGCCACATCGCCCCATGACACGGACGAAAACAGCGAAGTGCCTGGGGAGTAACTGTTGCCGTTCGTCCTCCCATTGCTCTCTTTCCGAGCAGGGACTAAACACTTACTCTCCGAAATTTGCACACGGCACGCACATTCATGCAGTTAGTCCTTTGAGGGACGAAAACGCCCTTTTTAGGACTAACGGCGCAGTTACTCCCGTTTTCCCCGGGATTTTTTTTAGAGTGTAGCGCAGTCAAATATGTTGGCCGTTCACGTAGGTATGTGCCGCTCTTCAATGAACCTCTTTGACGCCAACTGGGGTCGCCGTGTTTGAGCCACTGGGCGTGCGCCAATTTCACGGCGCCGCCGTCAGATGGCGCATCGTGTCCGGAGAGGAGCGCGGGAGAAGAGGGAGGTTGCAGTACACGACGCGCGTTTCGGCCATATTGGATAGTCATGGTAGTTGAGTTCTGCCCGAATTTTTTTATTGATCTGTAAGATAAATGTGAACAGTCAAGAAGGTATACAGTAGCGGCTTCAGGTATAACTGTGCCAATTGGTATTTGCACATGTGCATTTTTGGGCGTTCGTATACGGCACATAAAGGCCAAAAAAAAAACGGAGGATAGTACCGGCATGGTTTGTTCACTGATCAACGGATCTGTGAGAGATAAAAAAGTGGGTAAAAAGAGAGCAAATAAAAAGTTTGGGAATCACTGGCGACCACTCTGCAGAGCAGGAAGTGACAGATGCAGTGAGCGCTGCCTTTAACTTAGCTGAAGGTCACGCAGGAAGTTTAAGGTGTGTTACATGGCGTACGACGAGAGTTCCCATTTTGGGAAAGTTCTCAGAATTCACTTGCCGAAGATTCCTCTCCGATGCGTGAAATATGAAAGAAAAGGCCGCGCGTCAGTGGATTTATGGGCTCTTACGCCTACATTACGCGTCGTCATTCCCCTTTTGTTTGCCCATTGTGAACGCACGCGGCAGCGAACGCATACAGGGCGGCAGGACAAGTTCGCACGGTTGCTATGCAGTTGTGTTTCGACTGGCTGTATTGTAACCAGCAAAGTCCTTGGTCGTTTCTCACTTTTCAGTTTGCGCGCGTCTCGATGCACGGGAAGTTACAATATGAAAAGGAACCCCGCAACTGTTGCTGTAAAAGTCTGACTTACTTGCTAATTAGCAATTAATTCGTACTTTGTTCAGTTCGATGGCAAATAAGGACAGTTTGCGGTTGTCGAAAGGAAATCAGTTTCCTCTTTTTTTTTTTGGGGGGGGGGGGGGGGGACTGCACATTGTCGCGTAGGCCTATAGCAACAATACAGGCAGCCGGTGTCTCACGTACTTTTTATAGCCTGTATATGTCCCACCGATAAAAAAGGCGCGTATCTCACGCCCCCGCATTGGCTCCCCGACACTCGATACTACAGTTGAGAGAGAGAGAGAGAGAAAGGGAAAGGAGAGGTTAGCGACGCAACGCCAGCAGGCGTTTGCCATGCGGTTGCATTGGTTTGAGCGACTGCCAGAGCGACTCCCTCGTCATATCCGCGTCGCGCCAAGTCGTCGCGCCACGGCCGCGTCGGTGTGTCTACATCCAGCGCGGTTTGACTGCCGCGGGCGTTTTCCCAGCGGTGTCGCGTTTCCCCGCTGGCTGCCTGCCTGCCTGCGTTGCGTGCACGTGGAGATAGAGAATGCGGGCGCTGAGATCGACATGCGTGCACGCGGCCCGCTTGACGGAGGCGGGTGGCGCGTTTCGCGGCATCTCGTATGAGCCATCGGGAGAGGGAGACGTGTGCCTCTGGCGCGCTCGCAGCTTACAAAGAGAGAGAGAGATGCTTCCGAGCCCTTGTTTCGCGCGTTTGGCGCGCGCGCGCTCGATACTTGAGGAGAGGCGGTCGAACGCTACGAAAGCCTGCGGTATTCGCTTTTTGGCGGGAAACGGACGTCGCGCTGGGCCCGCGCGCTCGGAGAAATGCCGCGCCCTTTTTTTCCCGTTCTCGAAGCTCCAGACCTCTTTCTAAGGGACATACGGAATAGTGGAATGTCGTGAGATCTGTGGAGTTCGTCACCGTCATTTATTTAACCGTTGAAGACCCCATGAGGTGCATTTGGTTCCTAAACCCTGGCGCCGGTGACGTCAGTGCAGGAGTCACGGATTTCGAAGTATTTTCCCGTATTTCAGCCGTTGTGGCGCAGTAAACGTTCTTGAAACTGGCGATGCTTATTCTTTGGCTCCTTTAGTATGCAGTGTATATCGTCCATGTTTACCGTTAAAGAAAATACAAGCTCGAGCAGGCGCCACCAAAATTAATGACGTCAGGTAGATCTGGGGCGTCCCCACCCATACGTTTTTTTTTTTTTTTTTTTTTTTAAAGCCTCTCAAAACAAGAGTGTCTTTTGCGCTATTATAAACGCTTAGTCTACAAAACACAGCTGAACTTCAGTTTCTCTGTAGTGTGCACGTTCCTTTGAGCGGTCAGACCAGATGCAGTCGGTAAGATTACGGCCTCAAGTGTCGGATCTGTTCTGAAAAAAAAAAAAAAAAAGAAACGAAATGTAGCTGTTCTGTTGATCACAGTAACGACGTACATATGTCGTGTTATATTCGGCAGACATTGAAAATAACTGCGCTTAACACACGTTAACGAGTGTCACGAGTCTACTGAAAACTTGCCAGCATCTCAGTGTTAATGCAACAACTATAAGGAATCTAGCAAAGAGACCTGTTTATCCTTGAGGAACGCATCGAAGTGAACGGGAAACAAAATAGGAATGAGCCAGCCACGGCGATCGTACACGGCGTAAATATAGGATTTGTTATGAAGCAGAGCCCAAAAACGTTAACGTCACTGACGTCAGCGAAAGTCACGTGTTTATTGCTCTTGCTGCGCCAAGCCAAGCGCTGCTTGTTATCGCTGGCCGCCCCTAAACATGACGCAACGCAGGCGAAAGCAGAGTTCGTCGTTTCCTTCGTCATAGCCGCTATAGAGATGTATGTGCTTGACTGTGAGCATCCGTAATGCATAGAAATCGCACAACGCATTTGGCTGTTTGCTTAACGTTAACGGGGGACAAGGAAACACGTAGAACGTTAATTCTGACCCTGTCTCTCTCGCGACCACATTTTCACATGTGCTTCGCCGAGCTGTTTGTGTTTCTTTTTCAAGTTCACTTAGCTACCATTCCTTCCCGTGACCTGGCTGTTGTTACTTCAATTTTCAAATGTTTGTGGAGACTGCGGGGATAATTCAATACCGCGGACTCTCAAAACCAATAAATGAAAACGACAGCACAAAGCATTAATGTATTTGAAACAGAAATCATTTGTCATGCGCGTGCTTACTCCCCAACTTCCACATGACATCTGAAGACTTCAAAACACTGCATAGATAAGAAATTCTCATGTGAAACTTCTGAGCGCCTCGAACGACAGATATAGTTCAGAAGCCGGAACGACAAGTCTCTGTATATACACGCGGACGAGACACGAAATGTCCGCTGGACAAGCCGCCTGACCAGTTGCAAGATACGGGCTTCCTGCTTCTTCGAGGGTCTTACGTTGCTGTTTGGTTTGGGCTGGCGTGGGTCGTTACACGAGTGACGGCGATTTCAAAATCGGCCGCCCATCAAAGGCCGCATCTTGTCCCCGTGTCGGCCCAAACGCCCCCATTATCGGGGCGCCGTCACCCAACCGACCAGTCCATTAAAACGCCGGCCGACAAGCGAACCTGATAAAACTTTGTGCAGGCAGCGGAGCCGATGTCTTATGCGTCCGGTTCTGACGAAGCGGCTATTTCTGCGCCTTATGTTGGTTGCTCCGGCGGTTTTGCTGTTGCTCGTTGAAGTGGGTTCGGTGACACGATTGGCGCAGTCGACAGGACGAAGTGCAGACCCACCGCGGTCGCGTGCCGATGTAGATGGAGTGCAAGATGGCTGGGCTGCCTGTTTAAAGAACCCCGGATGGTCAAGCTTAATCTGGAGCCCTCTTCTGCGGTGGTCAGTGGATATGACATTCTGCTGCTGATAAAGTCGCAGGTTCGTTTCATGGCCACGGCGCACACGTTTCGACGGGGGCGAAATGCAGAAGACGCTCGCTTACAAAATTAATCTGGAGTCAGTTATACCGGGGCGTGCTGGTTCTTACTACTGTCTGCAGTGTTCCCTTTTTTTTTCTTTAGTTTTCGGTTGAGTTTCGGGATGTTCTACCCTACAACTTAATTACGACGATTTGGCACTTAAACCAGGGCAGTCATTGAATGAAGTAATCAGCGAAGGCTGAGGCAGCGCATTCGATCATTAAGTGTTCAACGTATTTGCAACGCTACACCATGGCCGTCGTGAAACGCACAGGCTCTTTGCTTAACTGGAAATTTCGAAGTGCATAAAGTGCCAGCCAGGAGGTCGCACACACAAAAAAAGAAGGAAATGTTTCGTTAATTTGTTTGCAATATTCGTGGCCATGTATATGCGTCTTCTAAAAGTGTTTACTACGTACCATTGCTTGACGCTACACCTTTTAGCCCCATTTCATCCAGTAAACTTTCCTACAAGCACCTGCTACAACCAGCTGAAATCAGACCACCCTTTCTACTCTAGTAGGATCGCAAAATCCAATCTGCGTTTTTTCCAAAGCTTCGCGTGTCATGTAAGTTGCGTTGCGAGCACAACATACGTCATTGCACTACTGGTTGTATCACTCTATAAACACCGTAATGAAGCAAATTGGAAGCAAGCTAAGGACCGCGCAACGGCGAAAGTGTATAAGGGAGCGTGATAGACGTAACGTCAAGAGATAGCAAGACAGTAGCAAACGTGGGTAGATGATAATTTAATTGACATTACGAGGAAAAACTGGAGTAGGGCATGTCATTTAGTGCGTGTGCAGCAGACAAACCCATAATACTCGTAAAGTACGTGGTAAGGTTATGCAGGCCTTAATGATTCTTGGCCCGTAAAACTCAATAATTTAATTTAATTAATTAAGCCTTAATGATACTTCCCGAATAGCGTTATCGAAGTTATCGTGTATATACGCGCATCCTTGCGTATGTTTGCATGTCGCTTGCGTGTTTATGTGATCCTCACTGCGTACACTGTAAAATAATTTACACCCTTAAAAGTGAAAAAGGGTGTAAATGTGTCTATAACTCACACCCTTTTAGGGTATGATTTAGGCAACTAACACCCTAAGGGTGTGAGTTATGGACATATTTACACCCTTTGTCACTTTTAAGGGTGTAAATGATCTTACTGTGTATACGGAGCGCCAATATGAAAGGAGACACCGAATTTGCGTTCAAAGCCGGTAATCTTTTCTTGTGTGGGCTCTGGATGAGAAAAAGTCGTGCGAGCGGGATTCTTCGATGGGTGAACAGCATAACAATTAACATTTGAGCGAGGTTCTTTACTTTCGCGGCTTCGAGATATTGCTGTTTCGAGGCAGGGGAAGTGTTCCCTTTCCTCGGAGCATGTGCATGGTATTTCTTACCCAGCACGTGGAATGGCATGCCGGCCCAATAGCTGGGACAACATCTCCAATCGATCTCACTCTCACTGATGTATTAAGATTATTCCAAATTGGGCGCCTATATAAAGAAGATAAACGCAGTCCAAAGGGACAGAGGATTATAGGTGGCGTGATGAGACTAAGACGTTTGTTGGCGTGTGTTGGCTCAAAGAGTAGCAGGGCAATGGTAATCCTCTTGCAGTCGATCTGTTTAGGGCTCTTGATGATGGCGGCGTTTTGCGTTTATTCTCGTCGTATGTACCAATTCGCGCTTTTTCGCGTACCGATGCCAAAGCCGACGCAGTGTACAGAATGCGAGTGATATTTTATGTTTATTCGTTTTAAAAGAGAAGTGCGTGCGTGTGAGAGAGGGAGAAAGAAGGGCTAATGTGTGGCCTGTATATTATTATGGCACGGTCGAGATTGAATGACATTTTTTTTCTCCTTCTTTGTTTCTTCGCCCATCTCGGAGATCCTCACAGAGATCGTCGCGGCTGTTGGGCGACGTGTGATGAATTCGCAGCCCGCATCTATCTGAGGCTTCATAAAGAGGAGGGGGCCGATCTCTGTCCGTTTTTGACAACATTCGAGCCACAGAAATAAAGAAAAGCGCGGTCATGCAGCTACTTGGAGAAGCTCGGGAGACCTTGACGCTACGCGACTACAAACATACAAAGGCGGGGACACTATGTGTACGAGACAGGCTTCTGGCGGTCTTCGGCATTTCTCGCGTCGGTGGGAAAACTGATAAGGGAGGGGCGAGCGGGGGAGCGAGGCACAAGCACATCCTCACACGTACGCGCGCGGCATTCTGGCTGACCGGCGGTGGAGTGGGGGCGACAGCCGCTCCGTCTAACGGCCGAACCGGCCGCAAATAAACTGGTTTCATCATGTATACACCGCGGCCACTGGACACCGCGCCCTTATCGCCTACCGAAACCGTCTTGCCTTCTTTCCCCTTTTCCTGGCTTTGGCTGCCGCCGTCGCTCTTATCGTTTAATTTCTTCCTCCTCCCCCACTCGGTTGTCCGCAGCTATCTGGCGCCATTAGCGCTCGTTAGTTGGACTCTCGTGCACCTTTCTCCCTCCTTCGTAATCTCTATTTCTCTCTCAATATCTATCGGCTGCGAGAGCTCCTTCGTCATTTTTAGTTCTCTCTTCTCTAGTCTCGGTTGTTTCTTTCTCCCTCCGATGGTCGCGCTGCGTTCCTTCGTATTAATGGGTGGGAACTGCGCGCGCGGCACGGGAGCGCGCTCCAAGTGCCCATATTTTCGGCACTTGAGGAGTCGTTCGGCCGATAAAGGAAGGAATGCGCTGCCCGCTCAAGGTGCTCGCGTTGGTCGCTTTTAATTGTTGCTTCGGTTTACGGAACCGCTGCCTGCTCGTTTGTCGGGCGGTGCGTAATGAAGAAGCGCCGCCGATAATAGCAATGTGCCGGAATTGGTTTTGATACTGGTCAGTTTAGTATTTCTTTTTCTTTTTATGCTGCCTTCTACGGCGAAAGCGGTTGCGAGAGAGGGAAAGCATGCATGTAACAAGTCGCGGCACAGTGAGACTGCAACGTCCCCTCGCAGGAGCAGGACCGCCCATCTCGCGGTTGGTTCGAAGGCGCGAGCTTTTTGTTGCGCTGTTCTTTCAGACGGCCGTATCACCGTGCATTATCACTGCGTACCATATTATATATGCCCGAACCTATCGCTGCTTTTGTTGCTGTAACCGTTATCGATGTCCGCCGTGTATAATGCGTGCTCCGACTTTGGTGCTGTTTGCGCACGCGCGTATGATCGCGTTATGCGAGAGTTCGTTATAAGCGGTGCGCCTGTGTCGCTGGAAGCGTCTACACAATCTGACACGCCTAACGTGCGTTTCAGCACGCGCTTCTGTGGAGCCACGTTGCTGTATATACGTGCAATGTCATAGCAGCACCTGCTCTTGGTCTGAACCCAACTGCGTTAGAAATCCCCACACTAACTTCTCCTTGTCTGTAGCTTTCGAACGTATTGCGTATACCGAAACGAAAAAAAAAGGACACCGCGTCGTTTGCTGCGCACGTTTTCAACGAACCCTCGATCCCCGAATGCCACCGACCGACCAGGTGGAGTGGTCTCCGGTCCAACCGTGTGACATTCCGCCCTCTCCAATCGTGCCGGAATGCCCACACCGATGTTATCTATACCCCGCTTCTTTTTTCTTTATTATTGTTATTATTATATCCTTCTTCTTTTTTTTTTTTTAAAAGTCTTGTCTCTCCCTGCAATTTGGTGATGAATCACGTGCGATCGGAAACGCCGCAGCCGCGAAGCGCTCCTTCGATCCGCGCCCTGTGTCGCGAACGTATATATCTAAGCACGTTCTGGAATCGCGTAATGGATGTCTCTCGTACGTGTATCTCTCTCTGAATAGCTATTGCCTGCTCAGGATGTAGAGATAGATAGAGAGAGATAGAGAGAGAGAGAGAGAGAGATCTCGCTGCTTTGCCAGCTTCGTGGCCGCAGGCGATGTGCACCTCGTATACGTGGACGAAGTTGCAGCAGTGTGAGGGGGATCGCAGCCAGTCCCGGCGTTTTCAAACCTGTTCAATCCTGCCGCGGTCCACGTACGCGGCAACGTCTCGAAAGAATGGCCCTTTGGCAGGCCAGTTCAAGATGAAAAGAAAAAGAAAGAAGGAGAAAAAAAGAAAGGAAAGGCGAGAGAACAAGATACTGGTCTCGAAGAAGGAGTCGCCTTGGTTTCTTAAACGATCAGTCACTCTTGTCTCGTATGCTTCTAGTCTTTGCAACCACATCTCGAAGAAGAACAAGAAGACAAATCTAAAGAAAGTTATTCTCGGGACTTCACTGTAATCTGTCGAGAAACGTGTCTGGACCGGTGCTTTGTCGGGTATTGCACACACCAGTCACTCTCTTCCGCTCCTTGCTCTTTTTTTTTATTTTCGTTTATATTTTACTTCAGTAAATGCGGCCGCGCTGAATGTTAATTGATTCGCTTTGCGCTGGACACACATCGCGATGTCACCTTCTTCCATTTTTCTTCATTTTTTCATCTTGAGACGCCTCTGTGAGCAATTCGATCTCTGCGGATAGGGTAGGCTCCCCTTTGAATTCAGAGTTAATAAAGAGAGAGAGAGAGAGACTGCCTCGCCGATCGACCAAGCGACTGCTTGCTTTTGCGTGTTTCCCTGTCTACGACATCGCTGTGTTATGAGAAAGTCGATGCTGACTTGCCAGCTGGTTTTCTAGCAGGCTGACGGTAGCAGTTCAATTTGTCAGCTGCCTCTTGGTGTCGCCATTTCAAGACGGGGTATGAGGTCGATGGTTCGACGAAAGCTGTTGTTATTAGGGGTAATCACGGGGCACTATCGAAAACAATCATTGAAAACCAGACGATTATAAGGCGACGAAACAAGAGGCTAAAATATTGGGAAAGAACTAAAAGAGAGAGTCAGATGTTCAAAAACATATATAGATGTGCAGACCCAACACACATGCTGGAATCTACCTGAATCAAAGCTTTCGTGGAGTGATTATTTAATGGCATTACAACTGAATGCGGTGCGTACAATTGTCTTCATTTCAATCCTATGCAACGCGTAATTACGTGCAATGTTTATGTTTATACACTACACCGTTAACACGAAATGCCGAAATGCAAACAGCAGTTGATGCGGATTACCATTAAAATCTCAATGACACTTACCATTGTTAGAGCCCTTGATCAATCCTCGCATTGAGTCGTACAAGAAATACCACAGACACTTTGTCCGATTGACGTACTAAATGGGTCCCTGGCTTTTTTTTTCATTTCTTGCAAATACTGGCACATGTAGGCATACCTTTGTCTCAAACTGCTTTAAGGGAGAGGGAAAACAGGGGGAAGGCGGGAGATGGAAAATCAAGACGATGATCAAAACGAGAACAACGTGAAAGCGGGAGCCAACATTTCGACAAGTGGACTTGTCTTCTTCAAGGGCGAGCTGAGTTTCGGTTGTGTGCGGTGAAAACACGTGACATTTTTGAAGGTGGAAGTGACCTACGCACCAAAAGTTATCGTTCCTTACTTTCGGCAAGCGATTACATGTATAACTCTGGAAATCTGACGCTAAGCGCATCCGTACCTTTTTTCTCATGTCTGCGTTTCCCTTCTGCTTTTTTCAGACGTATTTCTTCACGGATGCGGCGGACCCGCTGTACCAGCTCAAAACAAGTGAGTCGTGCTTGTTTGTTTGTTTGCATGTGCATATAAAAGTCGACGTTTAATCCACGCAGTAACCTACTATCTTGCTCAAATATCAATGCTCAGAAGGAAACATTCTGCACGCTTCCCTGGGAACTACATAAACTTCAAATAAGAGCGCGCAAAAAATTCCAAGTCGTAAAGGGAACCGGATATCGTCGGCAGAGAAACAAACACATGAATTGATATAAAAAATAGTTTCACATTTACTTCGCAAGATTGAGAAAGGACCGCTACGGAATAATCGCACGTTATAGCTGTGGATGCAATACTGTTACATACACAAAAGTAGTCTTGATCTAACGTAGCGTCTAAAACTTGAACAAGCGTAACATCAATCGCGGAAGAAATCGGTACATTCCGTTTCCAAATTCTAGAATTGTTCCAGGGTGAAAGTGTTCCAGGGTGTAAAAATGCTCGTTGCAACAAAGAACTCGCGTAATAAACCTACAGGAGTGCTTACATGACGTTTCCGACTTGTCTATTTTTATTTTTTTTTTTTTTGCGTTATGTGAAGTTCTAATCCCCCTAACCATATAAGATATATTGGCAAGAGTCAGAGCGCCCTAAATAATTTACTGTAACATTTCATTCTTCGAACCAGTTTCGTAACGGATGCGTCGTGACTGTGCAGAATACACTGACTGGCGCCGTTCCTGTGTTAGCTGCGGCTAACGCACGCGATCGCGGCCGAAAGCGTCCTGGTTAATTTTTTTTTTTTTTTTCGTGAGCAACGTCATCTTACCGATAGTCTTACCGCTACATGACGTCATCAAATTTTGCTCTGTGTAATGGCGTTGCGAAACCAGCTTTGCTGTCAAACGAAAGTATCTATAAAGAAGCCTATTTTGCACCGGACTTAGCAGCTGCGGATGCACGGCCCAAAGGTTATACACAACCTCCAAGCCTTGAGGCCCTTCGATCCCTCCTGAGCCGCGTATTTGTGGTGCCGCTGACTATATATGTTACTCGTCTATATACTTTGTAGCTACCGCGTAGAGTTTTCACAGTGGTGTATTTGTAAAGTGTCATTCCTTGCGAGAAGCGTGTGGTACATTTCCTTCAACTTGGAGAACATAGACGTATGTCAGGGCTCTATTAAGGCCATAGCCATTAAACGGACGTCTGATAACGTTACAATACACTCACGCATTGTTTATTACGGCGAAAGATTTCAGTGCGTCATGGGTCGACAAATTCGTTGTCCGGCGTTATCGAAAAATTGACCGTCCAGCGTTATGGCATCAAAATTGGTGGGAGTTGTATCCACGACCTTTGGTGTTAATTAAGGCACAGTTAATTCAGATAGATTTAATTAAGGCACTCGAACCCAGAACTTTCGGGGTTAATTAAGCCAAATTTAATTAGGGTAAAGTTAAGGTACGCGAACCAACGGCCTTTGGTAGGAGAAAACAAGTCTTATGAAGTAAGAATGCATTCGAATGAGAATGTCAAGTGATTTAATTAATGTCTCGTGATCGCTTAGGCTTTCGCCTTCGTCTTCTTTGGCGTAGACTGAAGTGACTGTCAACACTTCATTTATTCATTTATTTATTGTTCAATATGATCCGCAGAGCAAAATATAGAAAGAAAGTCGACACCCTTTGCATACGTATCACGGTGATCACTTGCGATAAAAAAGTTCAGTTCTCCGTTGCACACGACGCCGCTGACGCGTCCGTGCTCTTTCTCAGCTATGGCAGCTTCACTTGCAAGTTGACGAAGTAGCCCAAACAAGGTGCAGATAGTACGCTCATCGGTGAAGCGTGCGCACAGTATTGCGGCGCCATCTGTCAATCGTCATCTGTATGGAGAATGACAGCTACTGCCTCCCAAGACTTCGATGCGCGCTTTTGTCGCCTTTCACAACTTTGCTTTCTTTTTTTCTGTAATCAGATATATGACAGTCAAGAGGCTTCAGACAAGATGGCACGAGCCAGAGCAAGCGCTATAACATTGCTGTTGAAGATATATTGTTTCTTGATTACCTATCTAGGAGGCACATATGACACGCAGACGGCTTCAGATAAACGCCTTTTCGCTTACCAGAAGTGCGAGTCAATGTCGACAGTAAGCATGACTTGCAAGTACAAGTAAGAAACAAAGGAAAGGAACAAAGGAAATTGGAAGGAGTGACAAGAGAATATGGCGGACTTTCTTTTGGAAAAGGAGCCGCACGATCTTATTAGTGAACGAAAATAATTTGACAGTTTCACACAGTCCAGTTTTGTCGTAACCTTCGCGTCCGTAGCGGCCACCCGGGAGCGGAAACGTAATATGCGCTGAGCGCGTCAAGCGATGCGCTCCGCTGACAGCGTAGCCTCAAGAATTAAACAGGCCTTTGTGGGATGTTCTCAAAGCGGCCTTCGAGTCTGCGCGATGCTATTAATTTCGGCGCAACGTTTCCCCGTAGAATTGTCACACTGGCGTGGGAACCGCAGTCTTGGTTCCCACAGCTCGCGCTCGCGTCAATAGCGTTGCCTCGTAATTTTCCTTGTCCTGTTCCGTTTCAGACGGTCACCTCATCAACACCAACTGCTCATCGTCGCACAACAGGTACGTGTCCTGGCGCAGAGCCATTTGTTGCTGCGTCGCTCAGCGACAGCTTTTCTCATGTGAAATGAAGGAAGGCTGTGTGTGTGTGTGTGTGTGTGTGTGTGTGTGTGTGTGTGCGTGTGTGTGCGTGCGTGCGTGCGTGCGTGCGTGTGTGTGTGTGTGTGTGTGTGTGTGTGTGTGTGTGTGTGTGTGTGTGTGTGTGTGTGTGTGTGCGCGTGCGTGTGTGTGTGAGAGAGAGAGAGAGAGAGCGTACGTACGTGCTTGTTCTTACACGGGTATTGTGGCTGGCCTCGGCAGGCTCTCAAATAGTAGATAAAGATGTGAGCGTTTTGCTCTATTTTACACACCGGCGCTGTCTGAATACTTTAACGACGATACTTTATTGAAATGTAGCGCGTTGAGATTCGCAGAACCACTTCAATTCGCCCCACTTTTTCTACATGGAAAACTTAAAAAGGATTGCTTATGTTCTCTTACTTTGGTTTAAACAAAAAGGGAGTTGTGGCAATTCTTCCGGATCGAACATCCGGTCTTCCCATGTTTCAGTGAATGCACTATATACCGTTACCAATTTCTGCAACTGAAACTCGGAAAATGGGAAAGAAATTCGAGGAGGAAGTAAACGCCGCGCAGCTTTTGGTAGGGCGAGAAATGGCAGTGGTGTGAGTTGAAGAATACCGCGCTGTAAATTTCAGAGTAAGCCGGTGTATGTAGCTGACATTGCGGCTGAAATTAAGAGGAAGCGGAGTTTGGCACATCATGTGTAATGGGCAAAACAGATAACCGGTGTACGCTACTATAGGGTAGCAGAATGGGTGCTAAATTCAAGCAAACATAGCTGAGGTCGTGTAATGCGACTAAGAAGTCAAATAAATTGTGGTGTTTTATACCTTACGAAGCCACGATTTGATTGATTACGAGACACGTCGCAGTGGCGAAGTCCGGATTACGTTTGACCAGCAAGGTTTCTTTAACCTGCGCTTAGATCTAAGTACACGGTGGTTTATTTTTCGTACCGCGCTCATATCGGAACGCGGCAGCCGCGGCCGGGATCGAACCCTCAACCTCGTGCTTAGAGACGCAGTGTCATAGGGAATGAGCTATGTATACTATGTATACCACGGCGGGCCGCAGTGAAGAATGTCGGATGCATTGGGCGGTGAAAGTTTGCGCTAGACAGCAGTTATGGGGGATCGCTGGCACCAACTTTCGTCTATCAGTTGACACGAAATAAGTTGATGAGGATGATGACGAGCGATTTCATTTATCACAAGTTCCCACACGCAGCTGTATATAGTACGCTCGCATTGCGTCGACCGAAACAGAGTGAGACGTGCTCCTCCGGGGAAAGTAGCCCGCGTATTCCATTGGGGACCGCAAGAACTCAAAAAAAAAAAAGGTGGGGGGGGGGGGGGGGAGTTAAACGTTCGACACGCAGTTACTCCTGCAAGCAGCTGTTACTGCAGTACATCTGCTTTGCACCCAGGAGTATGTCTCTGCCCAGTCCGCGGCCGGGAAAACGAACCCATCTCCGGAGCCGGAGTAATTGCGCGGTGTTGCGGAAAGAAAGGCAACGGCACTGCTCTTCGCCGCCCCCGATTCATTCCCACGCGCCGTGAGCCTCGTCTTCGAAGTCAGTGGGGGGGGGGTTGAGAAATTTGTTTTCCGGCGGGCCGAACAGCGCGCATCTGGCGGCGTGTACGAGCAAGAAACATCGCGGATGGCAAACGGCGGGTGTCGGCGCGCAGTGCACGATTGCTCCGCTATATGTGTCCGTGAAACGTCTTTTTCACCCTCCGGTTCCGAGAAACTTTGAGCCCCATCCCGCGAAGTCCTTGGTCCTTCGCAGTCGTTTGCGTCGTGTTAGTTCTTTTCGCGCGAATGTACCGTATATAATCGCGTGCCATCCCAACACGCGTAAAGGTCACAGAGCCGAGATTTACAGCTCTCTTGATCCGCGACCGCGGTCGGTCTGCATTACTGTTCATTGGCTCCGAAGTGCGCGAAGCTCGGTCACTGAAGCACCGGTTGTCCCAAAGTATTAGCCAGGAAAAAGAAAGAAAAAAGTGAGTCCGGGAGGGGGGGGGGGGGGGGGCGTATAGTTTCGTTTTCTTACAAGCGCGGTAATCGCACTTTTGAGAAAAGACGCGACTCGATTTGTGTAACATTACGAAGTTTTGTAAATCGGTGGCATAAGGTAAAAGGGGCGCCAAAGTGCGTGCGCACAAAAATAAAGAAAGAAAGGATGAAAAAACTCAACGCGATTACAGAGGCAACCAAGCGCCGTTTGGGCTTTCGCGTATACGGCCAAGCCGCTGGCGCTCGCCATTTCCAAAGGTCCCTATTTTCACACCCGCAGTTTACGCGTAATGTTGTGGCGTAAAATTCGAACGTGGTAGGCACGTTTACGCGAGTTCCATGCGGCATATTTACTGTGCTCGCGGGGCGAGACGTGAGCGATAACCAATAATCGTTCTCTTCCTTCCGACTGGAAGCGAGCCACCGTCGAGCGCGCGGGGCCGTTGTTGCCGCGTGTCACTCTCTTTGACGAGTGCGTCCTGCACGGTCCGCTGCTCACCGACCTCGGCAACGCACGCGGGCAGGCAGGCAGGCAGGCAGGCAGCCGCCGATTGCTTCGCGACTTGCCCGTACACTGTCGTTTTGTGCTTCCATCAATCCGAGGGTATACTGCGTGCAGGCCGTGTGCGTGTTCGTTCTTCGTCATCGTGCGGCACTTGGGCCTGTTTACTTGCGTCTTGCACCAAGTCGGCAAAGGCTGTACGGTGGAAGGAGGTCGGTAGGAAGGGTGGGGGGACACCTGCCGGCGTCTTGGGTTGCGGAGGCGGAGGGGTATACAACCGCGCGCCGAAGCACGATTGTATTGAGTTTGGAGCGCGCTAGCGCGCGGCGACACACAACCGGATGTCTTTGCGCGCCGCGATGGCCCGGCGTGATTGGATTCCCGCTGCGCGCACGGAGCTCGAGGCGGCGAGAGAGAATAGAAAGGGAACAGCCAGACCTCGTTTTTCACGGAGCTTTCCTTTTTTTTTTCTTTTTTTCCCTAAGCTCGTCGTCGAAGCCACCCGTCGCGGCCTTGTCTTTCGAGTCGAAAGTCATTCGACTCGCCGGAACGCTCGTACTTTCTCTGCCCACAGCTCGTTACGCTGCGCGGTTGTACTTTGTTGTTTTTCGTACCCTCGAGAATAGACCTCCGCTTTCGAATGGGCCTGCGGCCGAATTTACGAGTAAAATGAGCCCGCAGCGCGCGGGCTCGCTAATGAGCCAATAGCTGACCGCTGTGCGCATGCAGAGATACCGCGTGCTGCGCAAGTTGTGGGCGGGGCTGCCTTTGTCTGCCAACGTTGTACGCGAAGCGAAGACCGCAAAGCCGCCGGCTTTGGCTGGGAGTGAAAATCCGTTGCCGTTTCTGCGCGCGGGACAGGCAGGGTAGACAAAAAACGAGCCATTCGACAACAACGGAGAGTTTACTGCGCGTACTTCCTGGCTTTTGACGCATATCTGGGCAAGATTCGACGCGTTCTGAACGACGCGTAATGTAACGATGTGAAATTCTGTTTAGTAGGCCTTGTTTTCAAGACAGGTGGAGAAGCTTTTTCAGCTCTGAAATTTTCTGTAAACTTGGAAATCCCCTTTGGTATTCCTTTTTTTTTTTTTTTTACCTTAACCCCAGTGTAATGTAGCAAACTGGATGAGCGCTCGGTTGACGTCCCTGCCTTTCCTCTGATTGCTTTCTCTCTCTCTTCCTCTCTCTCTCTCTCTGTAAATCAGAGCAGTACACTATCATTAGATGTTGAGTGCTTGTTTTTGCCTACTACTCCTATCTCTTGTGCCTTCGCTCTAAAGCCACGATGGATTCGGAAACTGTTCGTTCTATTAACTGCCTATTCTTGTCCCTGCTTAGTGTTTTGTTTGGATCTTCGAGTTCAGGAACGCTCGCTGTATACGTGTCGTGTTGTATAAGATGGCCGAGTGTGGGCGGAGTACTTCACAGGGCTCTCGAGTGAGGTTTTGTCCAGCACACACAAGGCAACAGAAGGTCTGTGCACTGTGACGTCACGGGCATAGGGAGGCGGACGCGTTTAATGAAAACCATGCTCTAGGACAAACGACGATCGCTCTAGACGTCTCACGAGCGCCCTTACGAAATAACACGGACTGTCGAAGTTTCCTGTGTAACGTCACCTTACACAACGTGCAGGTTTTCTGTTAATGGAATCGCTGGCTTGCTTGCAGGCGTCCTTCTTTGGCTGAATTATAAGCTTTTGGCAAGGATCGAGCTCCTGCCCCGCATACGTTCAGCACGCACTTTTGTTTCGTCGCGGGCTTTACCAGGAACACCGGATACGTCCTCATGCATTCCTCGTTCGTTGGCTGTATTCCGTGTGAAAGCGTATTGTTTGCCAGCGACAACGGCGTTTTAAGCCTTATTTCAGCATTTATGGAGTGCTGCATGCCTGAATGCGTGGCGCACGCACTAAATGTAAGGAACCTGTAAGAGTGCATATGTGCTTTAAGTTATTCACTCCGAAATGTATTTACATAGTGAATTCACCCCCTTCTCGTGCCTTTTCTGTCTCTCTCGTTTGCAGGAAAGCCCTGTGCTGCAAGATGTCTGTCGAGCTAGACTTCTTCCTCGACAGCAACAAGAAGTGAGTGCATGTAGTACATTTGTCCTGCATACTAGCCAGCGCGCACTTCTGGCATGCGGCAAATAATAACGTTGTGCTAACTACTTGTGTTCATGCTGTTTTCATTGGAGGGTGTGAGAGCTCAAGTCGGAGGTTCGAGCGTTCGCTCTCTCTTGCATTGCGGGTTGTTTCTTGTTGTCGTTGCCTCGAAGCGTGCTCCCGTACCCGCGAGGGGAATTGGCCACTCTGCATTGATTGGAAAGTACACCCGACGAAAAGGCAAAAAAAGGTGTAAAACGCGAACACTGGAAAACGAAGCACTAAGCAACTGGTTTGTCGGGTTACCCGCCGTACTCGCGTGCCAACTTCATTCTTACCTTGTTTGCCTTCTTGAACTTGTAGCCTCATAGAAGTACGTTGACCTATCACTTTGGACATTGTGAATCTCTAGTCGAAAAAGAAATGCAATACAAAAAGGTTCGGAGGTGTTCACGGACGGTTCGAGCGGTATTTGCCGGGCAGCAATCATACTTCATCATTCTCATTTCCTTGTGCTTGTATCTGCCTCTAGAAGGCGGCCTCAGCTGTATTTTTTCTTTCTGCTTTTCATTTGGCCGAGCGAAATTTCGCGCATAATTTATGACAGTTCCTCCGAGACACTCTGTTACTTCGTTCCTCTTTCTGTAGATAATTAAAGAAAAATGAATACGCGTCGCTGTCGTTGCTTCACGGGTGCGCCAGTGATAGGTTTCCGCTTCTTTTTTTTAATGCTTTTTTTGAGGGAGCCAATCTAAATTTCTTTTGCGCGGTAGTCCGGCCGGACAGGCCGCACCCGCTATACAGCGCCTGTCGTCTATATAAGCGAGCTGCTCAATTAAACAAAGAAAAATAACGAACCAAGCGTCTTCGCGCGTTCGTTAAGATGGGAGCGATAAAAGAAAGGATAAAACTGCAAAGTTGGTCAGGTCCGCGGGAGACGAATACAAAATGACAACGGGGCGGCCCCTCCGAAAGCCGCAGAAAAGTGGCCGCTCATGAGGCTCGGCTGCCAGTGGCTCTGTAGTATATACATC
Organism: Dermacentor andersoni; assembly: GCF_023375885.2. Lineage (NCBI taxonomy): Eukaryota > Metazoa > Arthropoda > Arachnida > Ixodida > Ixodidae > Dermacentor > Dermacentor andersoni. Next base: position 73,610,470 of record NC_092821.1, read on the forward strand.
CTCTCTCTCTATGCGCGCAGAACCCTGCTTTCTCGCATCGCGTCGTTTGTCACGTGTGCTCTCTGCGAGAACGAGCGGCCTGGCTTTAACCTGCTTGTTTAGCGCATCGCCGGGGGCGGTTTTTTTCTTTCTTTTTTTGAAGGCGAAGAAGAGAGATAGATAGATTAGGGAGAATGAGAAAGAGTGAGGGCAACAGAACGGCAGATGCCACGGGATCACTTGTTATATATATACAGCGGCTGGTGTCAGCAGGGCCGCTCCCACGGAGTCGTTGCGCATGCGCTTAATTGGCAGCGTGCTGACTGGCTCCTCTTCGTCACACACACACACACACCACGTGTCCTTGTGCTCCGTGAGCTCGGGCTCGGTGTGTTGCAGAGGCTGATGAATCGATGATGTCATGGCCCTAGACGTCGGCTGAAAGATGGCCGAGAAAAATATGACGCGTCAATCGATGGCCTTGTACTTGCGTTTTGCGTGCCTATGCGATTTGTTGCACGGAGGACGACGCCGTTCATTTCGCCAACTACTCGTCGTGCCACGAGCTCTCTTGCTTTTCTCTGGTCTGTAAGAAGAAAAAAAAGAAAGAAAAGAAAAAAATCCGCCCTTTCGGCGAGCTTGCTCCAGCGCGTGATGCTCTCGACGGGTAGCCACGTTCTGTCGGGCATCTACGGGAGCAGTCGGCGCGAATGTCTGTTTTACTCCTAAAAAAAAAAAAAACTATAGTGCGTCCTGGTACGATTGGAAATCTCTCGAGCGCGAAGCCAGTCTTTTTCTTCGCGGTTTCTACCCGTTATAACTGTACCATTGGTTGAAGCTTGCAGAAAGAACGTTTCTGTATGGGCGAGATAATTTGATAACCAGAAGTTTGTCTATGCGATCTTTGCACGCCTAGCTGTGTGCGTGTTTATTAATTAACTGCCCTTTTTTGTAAGATTGAACGCTAGACATCGTGCAAGCAGCCTTACCTTTTTACGTGATTGTCGTTTTGCCATAGGTACAAAGTGTATATGTCGTTTGTGGAATTAAAGTCTGTTCTTGCGGTCATCTATTACTCGAGCGGTTTGGTATTAAGAAACTTGTGGCCATTCGTCTGCCTGCAAAACTGTGACGTTAGAAGTCTAAAGTACGTGTGTAGGTAACAGCAGGACACAGAACAATTTTAGTGGTATCGGCACAAGTTAGCCTGGTGACAGCCTCGGGATGCTACAGCACATGAGATGATGAGGAATGAAAGAAAGGGAGTCAGAGAAAAACAAAGCACACACAAACTAAAACGTTCATTTCAACAGCTATAAAGGTTGCAAAAACAAGATCCTTAGATCGAGTAGCTAAACAATTGCTTTATGAGGATTACTGCTGCAGCACTTGCTTTTATATATATGTATACAGAGAGGTTACGTTGTACTAAATAGATTGCTGAATGGGAAAATTCTCATCCCCCAGACTTTAGCACGACGCTACAAAAAGGGAGCTCGTACTCGGAGAGTGAAAGCATCGCAGCTTTAAAAAAAAATCGCTTTGTTCCGGGGTTCGAACCCGGGACTAACGCCTTTTGGGGCAGTCGCTCTACGCCATGTGAGGTATAGTCCGGTTGCTAGGAGATCGCGGAGCAAAGCCGAATTAATCGACGACTCGAAGCACAAGGCAGTCGGATCCGGCTTCCAACCCCCTCGGACCGAGACGAATTATTCTCCAACTGCATAGCTCCCTTTCTTTGAAACCGTCACGGGTTTCCTTTGTATACATTCGTAAACTTTCACAAACTTTCCGGCCCACCTTGCGGGATTCCGCCGGACTGACTTGTCTATATGGATCGCTGTTCGCGCACGTGCTCGCAGGTGGATGTGCCACTTCGACGACGACAACTACGTCAACGTTCCGCGGCTGGTGAAGCTGCTGCAGGAGTACGACCCCCGCGAGGACTGGTACCTGGGCAAGCCGTCCATTCGGCAGCCGCTGGAGATCCTCGCCAGGGACAGCAGCAAGCCGCAGGTCCGTCGCACCGCTTTACACAGACATCGGCTTGACAGAGTGACCCGAGTTGGTTCTCCTCGCATAAATGGCCAGAAACGTAGTACTAAAAGAAAAGTGGGGGAAAAGAGCAAAAAGAAACTATTGCTTTTAAAAGGAATGTTGCTTTCGGGGACAGATGTGGAATGTACGACCGCGTTATTTGTGCAGCAAAATAATTGTTAAAATTATTATTCGCAAGAATAATCGCACGGGGAGCGCGTTAAGCAACTCATTCTCTTACATCTGTCCGCGTACGCTCTCCGTTTGAAGTTATCGCGCACAAACTAGCCAAGAACGATTGGTGGCACGACGTCTTGCGAGTTGTTTCCCTCGTGGCTGTCGCTGTCGGTGCAGCGCTTAAACATTCATGTTGCCGAAAAAAAAAAAAAAAAAAAAACTGGCGTGCAAACACGGACGCAAGAATTAACGAAAAGTGCAGCACGAACGCCCACAATCGATCTGAATGGTTCGCACAGTGGCGTAGAAATAAGGAAAACGCAAAACTTATGTGCGCGTGCTAAAGGAAGGCAGCGCCAAACCGCCAATCATGGACACGTACATACGGGCATTCGCGAAAGGCAATTGTTTGGGCATAACGATTCCTCTTTGTACGGGATAATCCAGGGATGACTTACGCGCGTGCTACCGCTATAATGATTTTCCGTACCTCGCACGTGTCCATGATGCTTGGCGATGCCTTCCTTTGGGCATGCGCAGGTGTGTTTTGTATCTTCCCCCCTTTTTTACGCCAATGAGTGGGTAAAATTTTAATTGAAGGGATGACCCTCCGGCTTATCGCAAAGGAGGGCCAATTAGGAAGGGTTGAAACTAGTAGCCGCTTTGCAGGGACAAAGTGCCACAGGGACATCAACGTGCGCCGGACGTAAGCCTGGGAGGCCGGCTTATTAGTCCAGTCATCCGGACTGTGCGACATTTCTGTTCGCAGTAACTGTTTGTGTTGTCCTTTTGGTTCCTTCTTGTGCCGGCGTGTTTGTACGTCTGCCTTTCAGTCCTCACCAGATCGCTCTGCTTTCGATCGTTCTGGGCCTGATCCCTCTCTCCCCTTTGTTCTCCCACAGAGGAAGATCTCCTTCTGGTTCGCCACGGGTGGCGCGGGCTTCTGCATCAGCCGCTCGCTGGCGCTGAAGATGCTGCCGCTCGCCGGGTGAGTCATTTTGCTCCAGCTTTTGGGCGTTTCGACGCGATTGTGGTGTTTCTGTTTCGGCGGCATACCGCGTATCTTCTGTCCTGGTGACAAAATAAGCGCATGCGGTGATCGCCTCTTTCTGGAAGCCCTTTGCTGGCATCTGTGGTCCATAGGCTCGGTTATAAGTTGGACTGTGTAGACGTATAGAGAGTGAGGGTGTTTTATTTAGGAGAAAGGAGGAGAGGGGCTACTCTTCAGCGTGGTAATCAGGGTGAAAAGCTGAGAGATATGGCATGTCGATGCAATGATGGAGGCAGTATGCGCACGTGATGTGGTAACGTTAAAGAAATCTGGTTGTTCAATGAAATTCCGCCTATACAGCGGTACCGTTCTAACTGAAGTTGTTGCGCACTGATTACTTTCTAGTTTTGCATTTACTCGGCTCAGATACGGCTCACTTATACAAAGGGCGGCCGTATCACTGATACAGCACTGCCCGTGACGAGTGGATCAGCTGCAATGTTCATTAACGCCCGGGGCTGACATTTCTGCGCAGCAAGGTGCTTGACTAGCCCAAGGGGCCGAAGTAGAACGTTGGCTATTCACACGCATGTACTCACAACCACATACATAGACGCACACAATCACATGCGCACACACACACGCGCGCGCGCTAATTCAACGAAAAAAATATTACGTAGCCAACGTTCTTTGTTACTTTCGTGACGGCCACCTTCCCGATGCGCTGCGAGTTTCAGGTAGCCAAGGGGCTCCGCATACGGGACCCAGCCTATTATTGCTCTCTCGTAGACATGCACGTAAATAGAGAAAAGAAATAAAGTAAGAAAGACGGGAGAAAGTGGCATCCATCTCCGGTCAAGGAGCACGCTACTGGAGCAGGAGGATGGGGCACCGGCTCGACTAGCCGCCCAAACAACGGCGGCCATTCCAAAAAAGCTCTTCGGGAACGGGGCCGTTGTTCCCCGTCGATGCAGCGCGGCATCAGGGTCTGGAGGGCACGCGAGGAGGAGGACGCTGCCGAGGCGAACGGGGATGGAGCAGGTGGTCTACGCGGACGCCTGTCACTTTCCTCTCGATGTGCCGAGGCAGCAGCAGCAGCCGCAGCACTCTTGCATGTCTGAAGGCAGGCGCGCGCACACAAACAGGGCATGTCGGCTGCGTTTCCGCGAGCATATACGTTCGGCAGCCATACACGCTCCGCTTGTTTGTCCCTCGGGGTTCAGCTCAGTTCTGTGCATCGGGCAAGCGGGAAACGAATGAGTGTAGGATGTCGTGTCTACATGTTTCCACGTGGTGTTTGTCGAGAGTATGCGGGCGGCTACGTGGCCTGAGACGGCCGGAATTGTGTACAGGCTGTGTAAACGAGATCCTGCGGTATGCCGTAAGCCACCCCCCGGAAAATTAAAGGGACTGACGTAGTCGCCGTCCAGAGATCCGAAGTGATTTAACTGTAGTCGAACAGGGAACGCCGCTAGTGCTAAGGTTTCCTTGAGGGGATTAGTAGTCGTCAGGGCAGCAACTGACGAAGACAAATCCCCTTGTGGAAAGCGTTGGCTTCTGCGACATTCCGTGTTCCACCACTGTCAATTGCGTCAGACCTCCGTCTTCCTGTGAACCTATCTCTCGAGCCAGAGAGAGGTCTCGTGTGTGAAAAGCGTCACGGGTATAACGCCGCGGAACAGAAAGGCATAAGGTGTATGGTGAGGGTCCGTATACTGTTGGCATGGGCTCTAACATTCCAGCGATGCATTGATGGGAGAGGCTATAGTTTCAGCTGCAGTTAAATTTTCCGGGGGTATTTTGTCACAACTGTGAGTACGTGTTGTTAGAATGCTATGAGTGTACATATTACTCCCTCCCCCCCCTCCCTCCCTCCCTCCTCCTTTGCTCACCGTGTCAGCAGGCTTCGGTAGACAGTTACTGCGGTCAGTAGCAATTTTTCCTTCCATTCGTTTGTTTGTCTAGTTGTTTAAAACAAACAACCAAATAGTACTAAGCGCGATGATGGTTATATGTTGCGTTGTGAAATAACCTTCGTATTTTGCCAAGCTCCTTTGTTAAAACTAAAGAATTGTTGCAATGCAGCACAGTTTTGTGCAGTGTATTAGCTAGCAAAGGCAAGGTCTACTATGCATATTAAAGGCGTTGTTACGAACGTAACGTAACACCGCAGCAACGTGAAAAGATGCACAGAATTTCCCCCTGCTGAACTTTAACCCGTTACTCTTGCTGCTGTTATGTAAATAACAGAGAAACACCTCAGTGCTTGAACGTGCCCACATGGGCGCTTAGTCGGACGTCATTCGTCCACGTATATCTCTTGTTTGAGCAAAGCGTGTGGTTATGTCGTTGACTACTTATCCGTGCCCATAGTTTGCACGGCACTGGCCGAAACTGCTCTAGAGTGGCTGAACGTATATTAACGCCCGTGCCTGAGGCACTTTCTGCGTATGCGAAGGCGTTCATCGTGTAGTCGCGAGTGGGAAAGCGGCGCCTAATCTTTTTCGATTAGGCTGCGTAAAACCTGCGGACAAAAGTAGGTAGTGCGGAAATGAGAACTTGTGCGCCTTCGCTCACGCAGCGTTTCCCGGGGCTTAATTAATGGCGCTTCGCAGGCGGCTTTTCTTATATGGCGTAACATTGTTCACGCTGGGGTTAGGGCAGGGGGGAGGGGGACGTGGACGGAGAACAATGATAAAAAAAATATTACGAAGACGGAAGGAACACGAGGTGCGTATGGGCAATAAACAGTCGGTATTTCGTGAGGCAGCCAGCACACAACGTTCACTACGAAAAATAGGTGATCTTGAGGTGTCGCGAGCATAGAGATGCTAATTTAGAGGCTGGCCACTGCTGCGGAGCAACAGGGAGTGTTCGCGTGACGTCACATACGCCATATCGTTGTCCTCTTCGCGGCTGCCGCTGTGCTGCTGGATGTAAGTGGATCAAGATTAGGCGCGGCTTTTCGCCGCGCTGGCCATACAGCGATGTGGTGGCCTCGATGACGTCAGCGCACCTTCGCACTCACGGGGTGCACCGCACGGAAGTGCGCACAGACTTGTCGCGGTGCTGCTTGCAGCTGCCGGGGCCACCGCGCCGCAGAAGCCACGATCGTGGCTATGGAAAACCAGCGAATAAAAGCTCTCGGCGAAAGCGACGAAAAAAAGCCGATGCCCTTGTAACAGCTGCGCTTGGGTAACGCCGTGAGCACGGTGGCGGCGCGGGCGGCGAAAAAAGAAAAGTAATAAAACGCTTGTCACACCGCGAAAATGGACGGATGGAGGCAGCATGCAAGGAAGGTGGCCGCTTGTTGTTTGGGGGGCAAGTATTGCGGTACACGGACAACAGGAGTGGGGGAGGGGGCATTGACGCCGAGGAAGGTGCGGGACGGAGGGGGGGGGTTGTGGGTGAACGCGACAGGCACAACGGTGCCGGAATGCACCAGGTTTGCGAGGATGCGTGTGCATGTGAGGAGGGAGGAGGAGAGAAGCAGCCCCGCCATTAGCGCCACCTGCCGTCTGCCTCGAGGGGGCCGCGGTTCTTTTTTCGATGGTCAGGGGAACGCAGCGAGGAGTCGTAGCGGCTCACGACCCCCGCTTCGCCTCCCCTCGTCCCCACTTTTGCTCCTCCGTATACCTGTACAGGAGCACGCTAATATCGAATGTAGCGGTAAGTCGAAGGGGAAACCCCGGAACGCAACGCACCGTTTTTCTGCTGCCCCCTGCGGCTCGGCGCGAGCACAAAGGCGAGCACCCCACCGCTCGGGACCTGCTGATACGTTGTTTTCGTTTTATTCATTATACGCGCAATCTGTTTTCAATCAAGTCTCGTATCATAACTTCGTGCTGCGGTACGTGCGCGTGGTGTGCAGCTGATGTGCGCAGTTGCTGGCGTCCCGCCCTTTACTTATGCTCCGCTCGTGCAGCGAAATCGCGTCGCGTATCCGACGGCCGGCGCGATTTATTCCGCGCGCTTTTGCCGTGAGGCGGCCTTCGTTGGCCTCGATAATTTGACCGCGCCGCTCGGCGTCGCATTGAGCCGTGCAATCGCCACCGTCGTCGCGCATTGGGTCGCCGATATTCGTCTGTCTGCGGTTCCTGACGCTGGCTTAGGGCCGATTTACGCTCGAGCCGCCCATCGCCGTATTGCACGTATCCAGCACTTGTGCACAGATTACCATTTACACTGTGTGCACATTGTATGCCTTACACATTGTAAACCGAAATTTGTGCACAGTGTTTGATACGTGCAATCTTTCGCGCGACCGCACGCGGCTTGCGGCGATGGGCGGCTCGAGCGTAAATCGGCGCTTACTCGGAGCGAATGCGGAATGTGTGACGAGCAAGTGCGATATCGACAACAACGCCAAGCGTCTCCGCCATGTTGTTTGCCGCCGACTGTGTTTCTTTAGCGCCGCTTCGGCCGCACAATAGAACGTTTCGACCTATAGCATCTATAGCCTACATTGTGTACGGAGGATGTGGGAACTATAGGGAAGTTTACCATTTCTCACAACATGGCATGCTGTGGAAGGAAGGAGGCGATATTCTTAGCGAAGCCTTTCTTTTTTTGTTTTTTTCCTGGATATCACTTTCAGCGAACGCGGATTGGCTCTGCGAGAAGTCTCACCACGCGCCACGTCCGTCACGTACGACTGAAAATGTGCCTCAAAATGATAGATTGACAATACGGAACCAGCTGACGCAACAGGATTAGCCTTCCCAAGTGGTCAGCACCTCTGCACATTGTGCATGCGGAGTCTTAAGTTTCGGTTCTTTTGTACGCAGGGCGCCGACATGGTTTTGCTTACTGTGCGTATTTTTCCCTCATTCCGGCTCGCGCTGTTCGTTTGCCGCGCTGAGTTAATTCCGTTGTGTAACACATGCCGTCTCTCGTTAAACTTCACTTGCAGCGTAACTGCGGGCGCCATTGTTTCAAACCTTTCATTGCAGTCCTTTTCACGAACCGTTACCGCTCTCCTCCCTGCTCGCCGTACACTCTGCTCCAAGTACACGGGTTTCTTTTTAATTCACTTTGCCGAAAGGGGCCAAACAGAGCTTCTATATCAATTTTGCCGACTTCCTTTTTTTGGTTTGCCGCGCGCACCGAAATGGAAGGCGGTGTTCCGCCGTGCGTTCTTCAAGAACGAGCGTGCCTAATTACGCAATGATTACGTACTTTGATAAGGTTAAATATTCCTTTGCATTCTAGAATAGACGTTTGGAGGGGGGGTAGCAAGAGTCGGCTAGTTTACGTTGTTTCGAGTTCAGGGACCAACAAAAAAGAAGGAGGTCTTGGCTTACGTAAAGAAAGAAACGAAAAAGAAGACAGAAGGAAGCCATGTCTGCCCTCCCTGCAGCAGCGCTGAAAGCGAAGCGGGGAAAAGAAGTGGAAAACAAGAACTCGCAGACTTAGCAGCCATCTCACGCAGTGAACCACAGAGTTCACCTCATCATTTCCCAAAGAAGAACCGTGGCAGAGCGGCGGGGGGGGGGGGGGGGGGGGGCGGTTAGTTTAAGGAGCGCGTGCATGCGTGCCGTGAGCGCGAGTCCATTTCACTCGCGTGCGCGCCCAGCCGCCACTGCGTTCCGGCTGGGCGCGCACGCGATGCGGCCTGCGCGTTCCCGAGAAACACGAACAGCACGCGCATGCCTACCATCAAGCCTGACGGGCAAGCGAGCGAGCAAGCGAGCGCGGAGGCTCTCTCGTGCTCGACTGTGGCTGTAGGCCACGCCGGGCACGGGGGAGGAACATCGAAGCCAGGTGGGCCGGGACTCGGCCGCGACGCACCGAGGCAGGCGGCATCGTTGCGCACGCAAGGCGAACGGCAGCATCACCGCCCTGCACGAGTCGCGTGCAAGCGCTCGACCACTTCGCGGTGGAGGCAGGGATTGCATTATGTACGCGGTGCTTGCGTTTTCCGTCGGTGCAGCGCTGCCGTTGGCTGCGGAGCAGTAAAAAGAAACTTGCTCGAAGAAGAGAAAGCTTGAGAAGTGGCGCGGTCGGGATGATGCGTGGCGCCGTCTGAAGAATTTCGCTGTTCGTCGTCGTCGTCAGGCGGGGTCCGGTTGACCCCGAGCGATCTCGCGTGTGTCTGCGCGCAAGCTTTCTTTCTTCTTTTTTTTTTTTTTTCCCGGAACGGGCCCATCCGCAGTGGTGAGGATGCAGCGCGTGCTGTCCCAAGGGATGGATCCGTTTTCCGGCCATCATATACCCGCGCATGCGCGGTCGTTTGGTCTGCGTGCCGTGCTGCGACCGCAGGGCTACTAGGATTCAAAGCTTAAGGATGGATTGTGTAGTGGTCGTCCAGTATAAAGGCGAAGGTGTACCTGGTGTAGTGCGTTGACGCCACGGTTAGTTAGCCACACGTACGCAAACCACGGCATTAGCCGTGGTTTGAGGCATTAGCGAGCGTCTGCTGTAACGCTTTCGTGTCAACCCAAGGTGTGCGTAGATCATGCCTTGCAATTCGTTGGGCGGTTTCAATTTGGCGCGTGGAAATAAACGGAAAAAGTAGACAGAAACGTGGTCATGGCCGATTGCATGTCCACTCGCTACCTACAGAGGAAGCGACAAAGAAGGGGTGGCTTTTGCCGAGTTACGAGGTTGCAGCACATGTGGCGATCCATAACTTCTCATAGAAGACGGTAAGGGGGCATGAGGATGGGTGAAATAGGACTCCGCTGTCAGCGTGTGGAACGGTTCAGGGTCCGTTTTGTCTTTTCAGGGTTCTCTAAGAAAGCTGTCAAAGCCGCTAACAATCTCATCTGGGTCTTGCAACAACACGTCTCCACAGGCACCTGACTAGACTCCCTCCTCCCTCATGCGCCCGGACCCGCCGTGTCCTTGCAAAACTCGTAATTGACAGGCACACACTCTGGTAGCGAGAGTATGTGAGGCGGGAGGGGAAAGGGTGGCGAACAAAGACGGCGCAGCCCACGCTTCCTCAGCCGTCACGCTGTATACGGGAGTGGCGAACGCGGCACGATCCAATCTCTCGAAAACTGACACCTCCGAACACAAGTGGCCCCACGTGCGACGACGGCCCTGCTCATTTCCCACGCTGGAAGGAAGAAAATTGCATCTCCCGACTACGGGGACAGACAATAGGCCCCGGCTGCTGCTCCTGTATGCCCTGCCGGGCTTTCGGAGGCCTTCATTTTCGCCGCTGTCACGACGCTGCGGCAAAAAACACGCGGGAGGCCGGGAATTTCTTTTGACAAGAGGTCTTCATCATCGAACCTCGGTCACTGTGAGTGAGACGGGGAAAGGAAAGAAGACACCGAAACTGTAGACTCTTGTCAGGCCTGTTCGTGGCTTGCTGATCGTCGTTCGTGGTTTCATGCTCGTGCAAGAACTCCGCCTGACAACAAAACGTGTGCCCGATTCGCACCTGCACGCAGCAGCTAGCCGATGGTTGGCTTCCTCAGGAGAACGTCGTGGCTTTTTTATCCGACTGAGCCCTGTAACTTGCACCCCTACACGTAACGCTGGAAGCTTGCTTGGCGCTGAGCAGAGAGACACCAACGCTGCTGGAACTCCCGACTGTGGATCGGCCTAATGATATGTGTTGCCGTGTATGGGCGACCTCGCTTTCTACAAAGAAAAAGAAAAGCTTAAAGAGGCGGGCTCCACATGATATGTATGCATACGGAAATCGCCTTGGGAGGAACCGAATCGGGAACGTTCGTGCCACAAACCACTCGATAATAACAACCGATTTCAAAAGCGATTATTTCCCTGAGCTGTCTTAGGATCTGTATAGGATATAGTGCCTTTCAAAACAAAATAAAACCTTCAGTCGGGATGCCACATCGCAGTAGCTGCGAGCATAGATCGGGATAAATGCTCATCCCACGACGCTGTCAAAGGCTACTGAGTGACGTAACCGAGTCGTCGATTCGTCTCGCCGTGTTGAAGGACGCGCTCTCGCGTCGAGGTGCAAAAGTAAAGATTGCATGGGCCGATGGAGAAGACAGGCTGATGGTGGCGAAAAAAAAAAAAAAGGTCGGGAGAATAAATAGGTTAGGCCGGCCGCTGCCAAAAGAATATCGGCGCATCAAGTAATGACTCGAGGCGTATACGAGTGGATAGAAGGAAAGTCGCAGTTGCTTTTTTATTAAGTGGACCAGAAGAGAGAGAGAGATAAAAAAGAGGAATGGAAAACAAGGACTTAAAGAAGACGAGATAGCACCGAAGTCGGCCGGGATGGCCGCTCAGGTCCGCCACGAAAGACAAGCCGACTCGCGATGCTCTTTTCAGAGCTCGTCAGAGGGGTGGCGGCGGCGTTTGACGCAAAGATGGCTGGCAGAGAGGAGGTATGGTGACCACGGTGGCGGCCTCTCGCGGGCATCTCCTGTCGAAATAGTGACGAGCGCTTTGGCGGCAGCGGCAATTTCTGAAGATCGAGCCGGCGATTGGGGGTAGCAGGCGGCCTGACGAGGAGCACGGCGAGCGAGGCGTAGCGTCCGAGCGACCCCCACCGACTGAGTCGTCTCCCCCTGTAACACGCACAACCCGCGCTGGAGTGCACACAACGAACCGAGAAACAAAATGGCCGATAGAAACCGCAGCTCGCTCGCGTCAGGTCGTCGTCTGCTCCGCGTGGCACTGAGCAGAGGCGGCTCCTGGCGGGGGAGGGTGGCAGACGACGGTCGTGCAGTGGCGGCTGCGTGATCATTTGACTTTCATATTCGGCTGCCGCGTACCGCCGTCCCCCTCGGCTTCAGTTTCAAGGGCGCGCGAGATGGTTGGAGGAGGGGAAGGTGACGTTCTCTGTGTTGCGGGCACGAGTTACGAGAACAGTAAAAGTGTTGCGCCGCTCCATGATGCCGTAAACTTCGTCTGTGCGTGCGCGTTATGCCCAGCCTCCGCACGGCTGTAAACGGCATCAGTATGCACGCTGTGGATGCCTCGCGTGCCGACCAGGCAGGCGAGCTGGCGGACAGGCGGGTTCGCAGACGCAACACGACGTGCCTCCTTCCACCGTCTGCCGCATCGCGGTCGTCGTGAAGATTCGTGATCGGAAACCGAGTGCACAAAAGGCATGCGACCGCTGCTGTGCGCGCTAAGCACGTTCCGTCATTCTCGTCGGCAGGGCGTCACGACGTGGGAAAAAGTGGGCTCATTCCACGATGCGCACGGCGATATGTCGAACTCGTTCGTTGCACTTGTGCTCAGAGTTATCCCTCCCCTCCATGTCCGGCTGGGTCCTCTGTCGGGAAGCGCTGTGCGTCAAAGCAGCCGACGAGTCAGTGACACCGGATAAGTGACGCAACAACTCACGCGGGATTGTAAGACAATGGCGCAGCTGTTGAACGTCGTGTCATTGCTCCTCTTTCGCTTTTAGCCATCTGCTACCCATATCTTTCAAGGACACTTTCAGGGCCTCTTAAAAACTTCTCTTAAGGGTTCTTTAGTTAGCAAGTGTGACTCTCTCTTTCGCGTCTTGGGCCGTTCAGTGTGTTCTTTGCTGAGAGCGATGAGCCGAACACGCGCCGTGGTGACGTATATACCGGGTGTTCAAAGTTAAGCTTTTATGGTTTTCTTAAAGTTAGGCACTGGAAGGCACGCGAATACCACCTACGCAAATAAGTTATGTGGCGAGGGTAACACTAAGTGAGATGATAATTATCGCTTTCAGCAGCCCAATTAACTAAAATTGAATATTTAACCTTTTGCTCACTGCAGTTAGTGGATATATGTTTGTATTGAAAAGTTAGAGGCAGTCGTGTTTCTACTCAGTATCATTTGTAAGAATTATTTTAGTGTGTCTGTGCTCCGAGATATCCGACTCCAAATTTTGGTTGTCGTTCGCATGATTACGGATGCAAGAGAGTGAGGATCGGCGCAAAGCTCCCCCCCCCCCCCCCCCTGATGTGACACGGTTGTTGCGCGCGGCGTTTAGTCTGACAAACGGGGCGGAGGCATAGGCAAATATGATAAGTGTTCCCCTGTACCGGCTTCTTCTTTGACAACTTGGCTTTACAGTCTTCTTCCGTAGTTACTTGCCACCTCACATTAGGCTTGTTTTCGTTCTTGATTGGGAAATGTACTATCACGCGAATGGAATTAATCAATAATGCGCTATTTTCTTTGCTCCCCAGCCTTGTCGCACTGCGCTGCGTTTGTAATGCATTTTGTGTGCCAGATGTATTACGCAGGTTGCCGTACGGGCATTTTTATAACAAACGGAAAAATGCGCCTCGTTGCTTCTTCTGTTAAATCGTGTCAGATAATTGAAGCTTTTGAGCGAATATTGGACTCACGTCATGCACAGCCAAAGGCCTCGATGCTGCGTCTTGCAAAGAACGCCCTTCGCCGTAACATCACGGAACAATTCAACGTACCATTTCTCGCAGTTAGATTTGGATCACACCCAACGTGGCCAAAGACACGGAACACTGCTTTAACGCAGCGATACGTCTATGAGGGACCGTTCGTGAGGTCTTTCTGTTGTGAATTGTCAGATGACTTTAACAGAAGTCTTCACACGACCTTCTTAAATAAAAATCAGCAGATCCAACGATTTAGGACCTCTATACAGCGAATACAGTGAGCGCATAAAGAGTCGAAACATGGGCTTGTGTTTATGGATATGTCCGCACAATGTGACACGGAAGGCTTTATTCATGCGTTGTAGAGAGGCTGCCACTGCAGAGGCGCGAAGTCGAGCTTTCTGGTTCTTTTTTTCTCCGTACGGCTGGCGCCGCCACTGTCGCGAATGCGAGCGCCATCTGGTGATCCCCGGCCACGAAAGCCGGCGGGGTTTCCAAAACAAAGCAAAGCTTTTAATAACAAACAAGGAATTTCCTGACGATCTCGGAAATTGGACGCGAACTTCCCTAGTCGGAATCTCAAATGTTTTGATCACCCATACATAGGTGTCTGGCGGCAGTACATTATCATACACTTACTGTTTTCAACCAAAACATATGATAAAAGGACTGCGCAGAAAACGACTACGTATTCGCGGAAGATTGTGACTTGACGACAACAGAGAAGGAGATTAGAATGTAGCGGTTAGAAACTGAAAAAAAAAAAAGAAAGTGTGAAGAAACAGCGATGTATGTCGACATTGGCACAAATATCATATCCGTTTAAGTAAACAGAACGACGCCAGCATTTATCGACAGGGACCGCAGCCGCGTTTCTGTCAAGAGCCGTTGCGAATTTCGGAGAAAATATCGTCTGAACCTATATGTGAAAGGTGGCATTGAAAATGACTTCTTAATTAAGGTCGCCATTCTATCAGCTGTGTTAGACATCTCCTTCGGGCCGCCAGTTCTGTTCAGCTCGTTCCCCATTATCCTGTTAAATATGCGCAGCCGGCCAAGCCTACTTGCATTCGACAACACTCATCCAGAAGAGCGTCTTTTCATTTCACCCGAGTGTTCCAATACTGACCCAATGAGTGCCCTTTATTCACACGTATTGCATTACTCGTTTTTGTCATTCGGGAGGCGCTCTCACTACGTTATACGTCGTGACAGCGCACATCCTACTCGGATGTGTTTCTCTTGGTGTTTCTTCAGCGCGGTGACGCATTAAAATGAATAGCTGACACATGAGGAATCTAGGACCACGTCCATGCTTCGACGTACTTTTTTTTTTGCCTCTTATAATTACTTCGCATAAAGATAATGAACGACTCGTTACAGCGGGCCTCGCGAGCGTCTAATAAATTTCATTCCTCGGGCCCGCTCACTTCGCTCCACCTTTTTACGCGCACCGCCACCGGGCTGAACGATCAAAACCCAACGGAAGCGGTGGCGAACGCGTAGAGACATGTAGTGCGGGGAGTGGTGGTGGCTCGACGGTCCACCACCGTGGAGGAGGAGGTGCATACGCCCTTCTTCTGGCTATGGCTTGGGCGTTGTCTATATACTACAGGCTTATCTCTCCTTTTGCCTAGCGTTAGTATCTCCTCTCTTCGTTTTCCTTCCTTTTTTTTTTTCTCAACGAAGGCCACATCGCGCAAGCGCGCGTCCAGTCTCGAAGGTTCGATCGTTATAATGACCGGGCAGCTGGGGCGAAAACGAGAAACCAAGAATGAACTGCAGGATGGGTGCACACCCTGGTATATGCGGTGCGTGTTTGCTTCGTTTAGTTCTTTCTTTAGTTGTTTCGCATCGCGCCCGCATCCTGCCTAATTGACCTCTCTTTCTCTCTCTCTCTGTCTGCTGTGTTTCTTTCGCATTAAACTTACGGACTGCTGCTACCTTTGATCCTCCTGCCGTATCTTTGTTTTTTCTTGACCCGTCGATTGATTGCTCCAGTTCCTTCTGCTTCTCTCTTACCCACTTCGACCGCTCCCTTCTTTATCAGCGCGGCTTATCGGCGGACCGCTGGACACTGCGTCCCCGAAGGGCTTGGCCGACGCCGTTCGAGTCCCCGTATAGCGGGCACCAGTCTCCGTATCTCGATTCCTTCTTGTGTTTTCTTTTCCTCATCTCGAAGAAACGGTCTGCGGAGGGGGAGGGTTCGGCCCGGAGATTTGTTCCGGTCTACCAGCTGCTTTTCGGGTGATTGTAAAACGAAAGAAAAAAAAAGAAATGGACCGAACACGCCGTGTACAAGGCAAATGCAGTCTCGTGCGTCCCTGTGTAACACTTCGCGTGCTGCGTGCGTGTGTATGTGTAACGGCGCGGACCCCGGTTAATACGCTGTATCGCTATATCCAAACCGCCGTGGCCGCGCAGCCCAATGGACCGGGACGCGGACGGCATCAGAAGGACGTCGATCCGTCTCGCTCTCCTATATAGACGCGCACTTCGGACTTTGCAAATCGGCGGCAGCTGTCGGCGGGCAGGCGGTGATTATATATATTGTTTTCGAGGCTGCGCGGAGAAGCAGTGATGCAGTGCGCGCCGTGGCACTGCTCCGAATAATTTGTGCCGTTTTTCTTTTCTTCCTGCGCGTTTTATCTTTTCATTCCTGCTTTTTCCTTTTTTGAATTCGCTGGGAAGTTGCCAGGCGACGAGGCGCGCTGGCCTGCTTCTTGCGGCTGGACTGGCGTGTGGCTCGCGTCTGGACACGTTTGTCTCTCGCACGCACACCTGCCTGTGTGTGCGAGAATAGGGGTGGCGGGGGGGGGGGGGGAGTGTTGAAACAGCGACGAGAGATACGCAGAACGACAGAGTGCATAAACGCTGTTCCAGCGAAAGATCGCTACACGAATCTCGCGTTTTACACAAGGGCTGAACGCCGATTGCGAGGGCCGTTGTTGCGAAAGCAGGCGAAAATAAAAATGTGTAATCGCTCGCTCGCTCGCGCAGGCACCGTCTTCTCGCGGTGCGCGACCCACATTTGAGGCGATATCGCGTCTCGCCCACGTTTTTCTCCCTGCGATTAAAGCAAGAAAAAAAAAAAAAACGTTCGAAAGAAACGTTTGTGACTTCTTGGTTTCGGAATCAAAAGTAGGTGAACGCAGATTCTAGGCTACATATCTGCCTTTCGCGACTGTGTACGGACGCGTTTGCAAGAACGCGACATTAATACGCCTAGCGCGATTTTTGCGGCGTACCTAGTTCGGACAAGCGTTTTTTTTATGGAGATTAACGGCCTGAAGCAACGACGATCTATCAGCGACGCCGTAGTTGAGGGCTGTTGCGAAAGTGGAGGTCCGAGTGGCCACGAAGGTTCCATGGCTGATGCTGTGCCGGGTGCCGGGCGAAGCGGAGTCACAGAGCGACGTCCGAGCGATGAGAAAAATCATGTCTTACGTACAAATTTACATTTGATGTTCTCAAGGAGGCTCCATGATTATAGACCACACTACATGTCGGGAGTCTCTACGTCTTCTTTAGCAACCCCACACAGCATCCAAGGTCCGCTTTTCAAGCAGTTGATTTTCCCTATAGGTCGCTGTACGAGAGAATTCAATGTAGAATACCGTTGACATTGCATGCTGTGAGAACGGCCGCTACGTGACTGCCGCACTCACCGCGACCCTCCGGTCGGAACGCGCGGTCATCGCTCGAATTCCATTGAGAAGAAGCGGAAGTACGTGACGGCTCGTTTATGCGTATACATACGCGCAGACAGGATGCGACATAAGCGTCTGGCAGCCAAATAAACTCCCCGAAATGAACGACCGCAACAAACTTCCCCTACATGGAGCGTAACTGGATAGATGATTGAGAAAGGAAAACACGCAATGGGGCGAGCGATTTGTTTTCGCTCACGAGGCAGTATATAAATTGCCGGGGACGAACTTCCGCGTTGACTCGTGTGTAACCTACCGCTTTTCCCTCTCGTGTCCGCAAGCACTAGGACACGCAGTATTCTAAGGGCGTTGAAACCCCAAGAAGTATTGAGTGTACGAGCACGTCAGGGCCCTATTTTTCATTAACGTGGGCTGTAGATGTTCCCGCCGATAGTCGTAAAACAAAAAGTTGTGGAGAAACCATGTACAAGTGCGGCAACGCAGGCTGGCTCGATGGATTAGTGACAATTGTCTGTGTAATATATGCCGAGTCTGTTGGTGAACACAGGTCGAACGAGGGATGCCTCAAGCCGAAGCCAACGTTTCGTGTCAGAGCTTCACAGAAAGGTAGACAGTGTTCGAGTAATAAACGTCTGTGGAGCCAACGTTTCGACAAGGGGACGAGAATTTATTACTCTAACACTGTCCACCGTTCTGTGAAGCTCTGTCTTGTTGAAGGTTTGTGTTCTGTACGTGTCACGTTGCAGGAGCGAGTGACTTAACATTGGTGGTTATCAATACCGAGGATTCATTTACCTGGCATATTTTTATTTCTTATGTCCCAAATGACTTAAAGTTGTATATCTTAAGTTTCCTATGATCAAGTCAGCTGGGCCTCACACCCGCTAACCGTCCCTCCATTTACCTTTATGTATTCAACTTATAATAAAAGGAAATTTCTTGCCCAGTCTTCGTAAAATATATATATATATATATATATATATATATATATATATATATATATATATATATATATATATATAATTTTAAGAACCCAAAATTCTACGCCAGGCTGGCTGTCGTGCATAAAACGCAGGGGCTTAGAGCTGAGTAAACGCGGTATAGTCCTCGGGGCGCCGGTGTACGCGCATCCGGGTGGCTCGACCGCGGCACCAACCCAGGCGCGGACCTCGAGCGCCTGAATCACGTGTCGGAGGTCAATTTGATTTCCTCCTCTGTCGGTGGGCGGGGAGGATCAGCTCGGCTGGGAAAGCGAGCGCGGCGCGCTGTCCTGACGCGCGCTTGATTGGATCCGTCGCTGACGCCTGAACCGACACCTTGTTAAGCTGGCGGATGGCCACGCCCTCAGGATGGAAATAAAAATTGATCGTCGTGTTTGTTGTTTTGTTCTTTTTCTCTAAACGTGTTAGGAAACGGCAGTGTTTTGTTGAGGAGATGGTGGGCTACCGACGTAGTTGCGAGTACACCGAAGGCGCAGACATCACAGCGGTGCGATATTTATTGCACCTCGTCATGTCGCTAGATGGGACTAATCGTTCGTGCTTTAGCGCTCGTATCATGCTCTGATTGTGATTAACGTCTTGTTTTCCTGTGACGAATGTGGTACACAGGGCACATCAAGCCGTTTACAGCAAGTCATTGATGAATTGAATAGAAGCCAAAAGAAAGCGGCAGACTAGTGAACGTATTGAAGCAAGAAAGTCGATGTTTCCGTGTCAGAATCGCCATTTGAAAGAATCTTCTTGGTTTGCTTTTGCAGGCGCGGGAAGTTCATCAGCATCGGGGAGCACATCCGGTTGCCCGATGACGTCACCATGGGATACATTGTGGGTGAGTCACAGTCCTGTAGCTGAACTGCGTGTTTTCGCATACTGCGGCAGTTGTTTTGGCATACAGCTGTCGTATCTGGAACGTGCTGCGGACGAAGTATAGTAGCACATAGTGGAGAAGTCGGATCCCTGTCATCGCGGGCAATTTCTTTTTTCTTTTTTTTTTGGCGTAATGAGTCCTGGCGGAACGTACAAAAGCTCACTCGGTAGTAAGTTGCCCAGACAACAAGAAAGGGGCACTGCCTCAAACGGCAGAGGTGGCTTCATGTGTGGGAGCTACTTATCTATAGTCTGCTGATTGTACCGATGTGTACATGCGGCTCACGCCGGGGCCTCCCTGCGTTAAACTTCGTGCATATTCGCTACTGGTAGAAATAAAAATAACTTTTTATCGCTGTTAGGCCCTTCAAGGAGTATACTGACTCATATTGTCGACGTTGTAGAAGCTTTATACGATGCTTCTTGCACGTAAAATGATGGCACTTAGCAGGTATGAAGGTCGGGAAATTGACGCTTATACTGGGTGCCTCATGAAACTGGAGCCAAGTGCAAGTGCCACGTAGCTGGACAGAACCAAAATAATGTTGTTTGCCGTCACCTGGAAATACTCAGATTATTTTTTGCATCCCGCCTGATTACATAGTTAGTCTTAATCAATCAGCTTCTCTAATATTATATTTAGATTAAAAGTGTAAATAAGAAAATTGTAGAGCAACGTGAAATACTTCCTATACAGCTTTCTGTTGCTCAACACGTACTACACAAAAATGCTTTTCCAAGCATGAAAGGAGCCCGCGAATACACGAAAAATTGCCGCGCGACTGGCCGCTGGAGGGTATTCATTCGATACTGAAATCAGTTTCCAAATGCAGACCTGGCGTCATCGATATTATCGTGACGTCACGACGCGCGGCAAAATTGGCTGACAATGCTGGGTACACCCGTGAGTGAAAGTATACGGATCAGGGATAGCGCGATAAAACTCATTTTATGCTCTGTCAGTTAATGGAACTTGGAATTGAGAGACCGCAGTCCAAACGTGTCGTTACGAATTTTCTAGTGCACTCATCAGTTTCCGTTTACGCACGTTAATTACGAAGAAATTCATTTTTTTTTTTCGGCGACCCTGTGGTCCGTATATTTTTGCTCACGGGTGTAAGTATGTTGATGCTGCCCGCCGTCGCGTGAGCGGAGCGAGCCAACGTACCCATCCCAACGTACCCATGACGTGACGAATCCACCTCCTTCATGGGTACCGAAACCGAAATTTGGTTCGTAGGTATTTAGGGCGTCCTGGTGCTTGGCAGCATTCTTTTTTTTTCTTTTTCTTTTTTGCGGGTAGGTGGCGTCTAATTCCACCCCCACACCCCGTCGACGGCCTTTTCTGGGTAACAGAAGCCTACACCTGTCGCGCTCCGTCGACGCGCCACAACGCGCAACAACGCGCGTTTTCTGAGCTTACTCGAGCGCGGCGAGAAGCCAGCGTCGGGCCGTCGGCGCCCGGGGATGCATTCGCCACAGTTTCGGCGTCCCACGGACGGTTGCATTCTGACGCAGTGGCTTTCGCCATCGGCTCCTTTGCCGCTCGGCTGAAAGTGCGTCGCGCCTGCTTGTAACGGGCGCAACCGCACTGAGCCGTGCTTTCTTTTTTTTTTTCCTGCAGAGCACCTTCTGAAGAAGAATCTGACCGTGGTCGAGAACTTCCACTCGCACCTCGAACCCATGAAGTTCCTCAAGAAGGAGGCCCTCAGCGACCAGGTCAGTGAACGCTGATGTTTCTGTACTGCAGTCTCTCAGTGATCTTAAAGTGACGTGCATAGTGTGACACCGATTCTGTTTGTTCTGGTGACGCGTTCTTTCCGTACTTTCATTCGCTTGGCGATTATACGAGTGAGGATGCCTTGTAATCCATACTAAATGGAACAGCGCATAAGGACGGCTCGTTTTCTGTTTGCGCCGTTCTATTCCATTTGGCGATAGAGAATTCATTTATAGTAGAGAAAATTTGTCACACATTTTCTTTTCTTCTTTTTTCATTTCGCGCCAAAACATGGGAGCCGATGCGTCAGTCCCGTGGGCTTCTCGACAATCCAAATCGTTTCTCTCCCATTCTGGCCGTTTAGGTGCAGAAAAAGTTCACGAAACTTGCTCGGTTGAGTGTTTTAGTTCCTTTGGAATGCGGCGTAGTCCTAGATTTTTTTCTTCTTTACCGAGGATGTCACAATCGCCTGCCGTCAGGGGTAGCTGGTGCGGGAACTTTCGGGCCGCGTCACCACTTGTATGCCCGTCTTGCTACTTTTCTGCCTTACCACGCTTTATCCCACGAAAGTGTGGTCGCTTAAGCCCAGATGCTATAAAAAAGAAAAAAAGAAAGAAAAATGAGACAAGGCAGTAACTGAATCGAAGCCATTTTGAGCAACCCCTTCCCCCTCTTCTTTGCTTTTTCTTTCTTTTTTTTTCCGAGTGGGCAGTTTGAAAAAAAAAAGCAGAAATGTAAGCTTAAGCTCTCGCTAATAGGAGCAGCTGCCGTGAGTGGTTCGGCTCGCAATCTTAGGACAGATTCCTTCGTCTAAGCACCGCCTTCTGGGCAGATTTCTATCCGTGCCCTCCTTATTTACGTCTCCGCGTAAAAATAAGCGTCCTCGTCTCGCCTAGCAAGGAGAGACCGGCTCCGATTAGGCCGTGTGTATGCGTGCACTTCACTGGCGTGAGGCCATCGGGTATTTTTATAAGTGCGCTCGTCAAGCTCGTCGAGTGCATTTATTCGGCGCGGAACCGCAATCGGCGCGATTGGGATCTTAGAAATCTCTCTCTCTCTCCTTCTCGTTTTTTTTTTTTTTTTTTTTGTGGGGTTGGGGGTGGGGTAGGGGGGCGGGGGGGCTTGTGGGTGTTCTTAGCATTTCTCGCGTCGTGTACTGGAAGGGTGGGCAGGGGGCGTACAGCGATCTCGACTGCGTTCGCACGCAGTTGCACTACAGGTGCATTTTCCAGGCAACGTTGCAAGTGAGTGTCTCCCTCTTCGTCTTTTCTCGCTGTGCTTGTCGTAGACTGTGAAAGAATAGCTGCTCGACTGCCGCTGTCATCGGGAGTGCTGTTCAGAGGGTGACCGATGGGGCCGCGTTTCGGCCGTGGCCCGTCTGACGTACGGTCGAAGGCAGCGCGACTGGGAGGCTCGTTCGTGCAGCAAGCCTTGGTAGGAGTGGTTCGAAGGAAGCCAGGGACACAATCTGCGAAAATCGTGTAGGAGAAATGGCTACTCGTCCTTTTTGAAGCGGTAATAGATTTGAATGCACGGTAATGCCTTTGTGAGGCGACACGTTTAGCGATGATCGAACTTTTATTATTATTTTTATTATTGTTAGATAGTAAGAGTCGGGTGGAGGGAGTGAAAAGGGCATACATGAACGAAACGACCTCCTGGACAGCTTTGGGGATGTATTTGTAATTTTCAGACACATGCAATGCTGAGTGGAACACGATGTAATGCCAAACGATATTGTCGCAATGGCGATCGCGAAACCAGATGTGTTAGGACTAGCCAGATACCAGCGAGACTTTGGTCATGGCTAAAGCTCGTAGTTCACACCCTGAGTTACTGTCGCCAAGGCCCGAGATCGCCAATGCAATCGCACTACTATCAAGGTGCATGCACCGAAGATGTAACTGTACCGCATTGTGAGCACCATTCAATAACGAAGTGGTTTGCTATTGAGACTGAAGCGGAGAAAACAAAAACAAAAGAGATGTGTCGCTGCTAGCTTCTGGTCTTCTTCGAAGGATTCAATTTCACTGAAGAAGCATTGAATTCAGCAATTCAAGTCACTTATCTGCTAGTATGACGTCACCTTACGTGAGATGATTTTATTCTCGTAAGTACACGGCGTGGCGTTGGTTTAGTTTGTGGTCTTCATAACTGAACATATTGGACGCGAAGAGAGACGCCACAGAGAATACGGATAGTTGTCGTAATGTAGTCGCCTTTCGCAGGGGCCCACGTGCTACGTTTTTTGATGGCACCTGAAAACAAACCCGCTTGCGATTCAGGCTGACGCCATACGTCGTCCCGTCCCCCGACGTCGTAAAAGACGCCCACGAAAAGGCGCAACTGCCGCTGTACGCAACACCAGGTGGCAGCACTTTGTCCCCACGCGAAGTGTCTCTCTCTCTCTGTCGCACCCCATCCGCGCGACTTCCAAAGTGGCTGCAATTTATCCAGCGGTTTCTGCCTCTATTTTCTTTTTGTTTTGTCCCGACACCTAACACACGACGCTGTCCCCGGAACCGGTGTCAACGTCCTGTCTCTGCTATACTGCGTCGCACTGAGCGGGCTGTTCGTATCGCGGACCCGTTTATCTCTGCATCTTCTTTCGACGCACGTCTTCTAGCTCCTCTTACGTGGGCTGCCTTTATACTCCACACGTCTGCGAGTGCGTCTTCTCGGCGGAAGGCATTCGTTAGGCGTCTCCGTGTGCTCTACTTCTCTGCCCACCAACGATACGTGTGGCTGCCGCAACGCCACCTGGTGCGCGGCATCGCCCAAGTGTTTGTTTGTTTACGCCTGGAATGCCGGGACGGAAACGCGGACAGCCGTGCACGCTGTGGCAAGTATAGTGATGCGGCATAGAAAAAAAAAATTAAGTGTACTGATACACAGCGCGTGTTACACTTCGCAGCTAGGCGAGATGCAGTGTTAACAACCTGGCTTCGCTGGGGAAATCTTTACGCCAGGAGGTGTAACGAGAGTATGCTTACTAAAGGCGAGACAACGCAGCAATTGGCCCGTGCCCTTTTTGGACAACGTGAACACGTCCCGTGCTGCAGTCAGGCTGGCGCATGTGTCAATTACCCTGTATGCGTTGTATGCACGTGTATCTTAAGTTTAATTTCCTCTTGTGTTCTAATTTAATTTTCGTTTATTTTCCCCTTGATTGTATTGTTGAGCGAGAAAAGCAGTAGGCTAGGCTGTCACCGCACTGTCACGTCTCCTCTCCTGTAATATGCTCAGTGCAATAATCAAAGACGAAAGAGGGCCCACGTGTTGCGCGGTTTAGCAGTGTCGCGAGATGTCGACGCCGACGCAGTTCCGCGAGGCCCCGTCCCCATGTTCCGCTGAAACGAACAGCCCATAACGCAAACGCATAGAAACCAAAACCGCCGTCACGTGCCGGGGCCTTCCTTGGTCACCCGCGTCCTCCGCAACACTATCCACGCTTAAAACACACACACACACACACACACACACACACACACACACACACACACACACACACACACACACACACACACACACACACACACACACACACACACACACACACACACACACACACACACACACACACACACACACACACACACACACACACACACACACACACACACACACACACACACACACGCACAGCAACAACTAGAAGTGTTCACAGCGCGCGCGTCTCGAATTAAACCGATGCAGGCAGCGAAGTCCGTAGCTCGTCCGGACCGGGGCGGGAGCAGCTTTAACCTGCACGACGCGGGAGACAAAATTACACCTTTCTAGAAGTGATGATAACAGCGGCGCGGGGCAGTCGGGCGCCGACGGAGCGCTGGCCCGGCGTGGGAAATTTTCGCTGCATGGGCTGGGTCCACGCCGCCGGCGACGGCGGCAGGCCTGTGCGGTGCGCGCGCGAGCTTCGGCTGCATCGCGGCCCCGTCTTCTTCCCGCTGCCCCGTTCGCTATCTTTCTTCTTCGTACCGCTGCCCAAGGCGGCGATGGCGGTCATTAGCGGCTACCGGCTTTGGCTCGGGATCGCCCGCAGGCTGCTGCTGCTCCTGCAGCCGACCGCGCGATGCTGAAGAGAAAGAACCGAGAGCAAGATAAGGCCGCTCGTTGATTTAGCGAAGCTGCTGATGAACGGCCGCCCTGGTGGGACGTCTCGTCTTCGGTCCTGCTTCCGCGTGCTACCGGTCGAGTTTTCCACGTGCGTTTAAGCGCCGCGTAGGGTGTGTGTGTGTGTGTGCAGTATCGTAAAGGCGCTTCCGGGTTATCGCTTCGTTCTTATTTTGTCGCGAAGAGCCCCCTCCCCCCCCCCCCCCCCCCCTCCGCATTCTCCTTCGATCGAAACCCATTTAGCCGCTGTCTACTGCAAGCAGGTACGTTTCTCCTTTTAAGCAAGTCAGCTCCCCCTCCAAGAGTCCGTTTTGTAGGATCGCGTTTTGTGCGGTCCCGCTTAGGGTCTAGCTTCCGCTAAATATTCTCTCTTCCAGCTAGCACCGGCGTCCGGCACCTCCTCCGCCACCAAACCTCGACGTGGCTCTACAGCTGTATCTGTTTCGCCCCATTCCCGCTCCCTCGCTTGCTGTCCATCGCAAGTCAGCTCCCCCTCCAAGAGTCCGTTTTGTAGGATCGCGTTTTGTGCGGTCCCGATTAGGGTCTAGCTTCCGCTAAATATTCTCTCTTCCAGCTAGCACCGGCGTCCGGCACCTCCTCCGCCACCAAACCTCGACGTGGCTCTACAGCTGTATCTGTTTCGCCCCATTCCCGCTCCCTCGCTTGCTGTCCATCGCAAGTCAGCTCCCCCTCCAAGAGTCCGTTTTGTAGGATCGCGTTTTGTGCGGTCCCGCTTAGGGTCTAGCTTCCGCTAAATATTCTCTCTTCCAGCTAGCACCGGCGTCCGGCACCTCCTCCGCCACCAAACCTCGACGTGGCTCTACAGCTGTATCTGTTTCGCCCCATTCCCGCTCCCTCGCTTGCTGTCCATCGCAAGTCAGCTCCCCCTCCAAGAGTCCGTTTTGTAGGATCGCGTTTTGTGCGGTCCCGATTAGGGTCTAGCTTCCGCTAAATATTCTCTCTTCCAGCTAGCACCGGCGTCCGGCACCTCCTCCGCCACCAAACCTCGACGTGGCTCTACAGCTGTATCTGTTTCGCCCCATTCCCGCTCCCTCGCTTGCTGTCCATCGCAAGTCAGCTCCCCCTCCAAGAGTCCGTTTTGTAGGATCGCGTTTTGTGCGGTCCCGCTTAGGGTCTAGCTTCCGCTAAATATTCTCTCTTCCAGCTAGCACCGGCGTCCGGCACCTCCTCCGCCACCAAACCTCGACGTGGCTCTACAGCTGTATCTGTTTCGCCCCATTCCCGCTCCCTCGCTTGCTGTCCATCGCAAGTCAGCTCCCCCTCCAAGAGTCCGTTTTGTAGGATCGCGTTTTGTGCGGTCCCGATTAGGGTCTAGCTTCCGCTAAATATTCTCTCTTCCAGCTAGCACCGGCGTCCGGCACCTCCTCCGCCACCAAACCTCGACGTGGCTCTACAGCTGTATCTGTTTCGCCCCATTCCCGCTCCCTCGCTTGCTGTCCATCGCAAGTCAGCTCCCCCTCCAAGAGTCCGTTTTGTAGGATCGCGTTTTGTGCGGTCCCGCTTAGGGTCTAGCTTCCGCTAAATATTCTCTCTTCCAGCTAGCACCGGCGTCCGGCACCTCCTCCGCCACCAAACCTCGACGTGGCTCTACAGCTGTATCTGTTTCGCCCCATTCCCGCTCCCTCGCTTGCTGTCCATCGCAAGTCAGCTCCCCCTCCAAGAGTCCGTTTTGTAGGATCGCGTTTTGTGCGGTCCCGATTAGGGTCTAGCTTCCGCTAAATATTCTCTCTTCCAGCTAGCACCGGCGTCCGGCACCTCCTCCGCCACCAAACCTCGACGTGGCTCTACAGCTGTATCTGTTTCGCCCCATTCCCGCTCCCTCGCTTGCTGTCCATCGCAAGTCAGCTCCCCCTCCAAGAGTCCGTTTTGTAGGATCGCGTTTTGTGCGGTCCCGATTAGGGTCTAGCTTCCGCTAAATATTCTCTCTTCCAGCTAGCACCGGCGTCCGGCACCTCCTCCGCCACCAAACCTCGACGTGGCTCTACAGCTGTATCTGTTTCGCCCCATTCCCGCTCCCTCGCTTGCTGTCCATCGCAAGTCAGCTCCCCCTCCAAGAGTCCGTTTTGTAGGATCGCGTTTTGTGCGGTCCCGATTAGGGTCTAGCTTCCGCTAAATATTCTCTCTTCCAGCTAGCACCGGCGTCCGGCACCTCCTCCGCCACCAAACCTCGACGTGGCTCTACAGCTGTATCTGTTTCGCCCCATTCCCGCTCCCTCGCTTGCTGTCCATCGCAAGTCAGCTCCCCCTCCAAGAGTCCGTTTTGTAGGATCGCGTTTTGTGCGGTCCCGATTAGGGTCTAGCTTCCGCTAAATATTCTCTCTTCCAGCTAGCACCGGCGTCCGGCACCTCCTCCGCCACCAAACCTCGACGTGGCTCTACAGCTGTATCTGTTTCGCCCCATTCCCGCTCCCTCGCTTGCTGTCCATCGCTCGCCGTCTTCGTCCTGTCATTCTATACGGTCCCATCTTCCGCGCTCACGTGCACTATCCAGCCGAACCGCTTGCTTTGCTCGGGTGAGCCGCCACCGCTGTACTTTCTGAAGCTCCACTCCGCGACGTGTGCTTGCCACGTTATTGGTTCCGTCGCTGTTAAGGTCAGCTCGCGACCGTCCCGGTAGACGTGGTATCCCGAACCATCCCCTGCATACCCGGGCCGCCTCTCTCGTACGCCGAACCCCGCGGGCGAACCCTCGCTGGCAGTTAGAAGAAAAGGGGAAAGAAGGAAAGGAGACCCGTCCGACCGTCGCGAAGAAGGCGAGATGCGCGCTTGCCACGGGGGTCACGGCATGCATAAACACGTTTTTTTTTTTTCCTTCTATTTCTGGCCTCCGACAAACGTCTGAAAGCAAGCTGGACGCACTCGCTGGCGGCAGAAGCAGCAAGCTCGAAGCGTCCGCGGGTTCTTCTTTCCTGTCCGGCTTGAACTTGTAGGCACGAGGAGAGAGGAGGGACTGTTTCTTCTTTTTGGTGGGGCCGCACAAAAGCAGCGCAGAGGCACTGTGCTTGCGCTGCGCACTTCAGAAGAGGAAGGGGATCCGGCGGGATGATGCGATGCCGCAGGGCGCCGTTCGGGAAGGCCTACACGTAGCAGCAGGCGGCCGGTCGGCTTGACGCCGTGGCCACCACTTGACCTGTCTTGGCGCGGCTACCGTGGTGCCGCGACAAACAAGTTGCTGCTGCTGCTGCCGCCGCTCTGTTGCGGTCCCTCCCTGTCTCTCGGGGCCTGTGCACGTACCGCGTTTTCCGCTGTTCAGCCTCGGATGTCGCTGCGGGGCGTGTTTTTGTCACCTCGCGGACTTTCACCCGCCGTTAAAAGGACGGCCACACACGCGCACGCATGTGCGCTATAGATATCCGCACGTGGATGTGATCGAGCGGTATTTTGGTGCGCTGTGTGCAGCAACAGTGACGACTGCTCACTGGAAGGTGCAAACGCCATACAGAAAGCGGGTAATCTCGCGCAACATTCCCCAGATTAAAAATTCGGCCCCGTCTGTGAAGCCTCTGATATCGACCTTGCTTAAAGCTCGTTTATGATCGCAGTATCGCAAGATGCCGGCTATTAGTTTGATTTTTCGTCTCTGGTCAAGTGCTTTATAGGTTTACGTACAGATAGGGGGAGAGAAATAGATAATTTTTTATACATAAGGTAGTTCAGAATACGAAAATTTTTTTACTGTGTGTGCGACTGTCCAACATCAATTGTCCCAACGATTGGTATACGGCACTAATGAAACCACTGTTGGGCAGTCGCGAGTTCGTGGCCGACCATTGAAGTCGAGATATAGCAGATCTCGGCCGCGACGACAGCATTTTGCGTTGAGGGTTACGACATGTGCACATGTTTTTTGAAGTTTAGGTGGTCTCCGGATCAGATCAGGCAGTTCAGGGCATACCCTACAGCGTCCCTCGCAGCCTGCAGTACAGCATTTGGAATTGACACCTTTCGGCAATAAGCTTTTTTTCTTCTTCTTATTCCTGCGGGAATGTTGCGGCAAGGTGATTTACCTCTGAACGTTGAGCATTTGATTCCTGCGAAGCAGCGTTGTATACCAACAAAAGTAACCTAACAGGTAAATAAATAACTGAACAAAAACAACTAAGGTGCCTTCGTTCTCAACAATATAGGTGGCCTCTGTGAGAGAGGCCCACGAAAGGAGTGCATAGGACTCCGATCAATGTAGTCTCAATGACGGTGATTGAGCGATTGCGTATCGCGGGACGTTCCCTCCGGCATTCTCCGCGCGAAACACTTAATGACCACCGCGCACTTTGGGAACGCGGCCACGTTCGGCGACCAACTCCACGCGAAAGTCCCAGCTCGGCCGTTTGATTTCGTCGTCTGTCCAGAAGGACAGAGCGAATTGGAATGGAGCGCCGGCCGACCTCTCGCGTTGCTGCACAGACGCCCGAGACTATGACCGCCATGTTGTTATTAAGCCCGAGTAGCTTCTGCGGCCTTCTTTTCAGGTGCTGCGTTAATAGCCTTCCCTTGGTACATTCAGTGGACCTTGTGTGCCTACATATTCTCCGCACGGTGTACGGAGGAGCAGAGGACACCTTTGCTCGAGCGGCCGTCCGACGAATCGTGCCGTACTTGATGGATTGACGAAACACAACCTCGCGGGACTTGGATCACGAAGCGGCCCTTTGAGAGGCACGCAAATGGCCAAATGAGGGAGCGCGCTCGTTTGTTCTTCTTCATTTCCTTATTCCCGCACGCGCTCCCACCCTGCCGGTTTGTTTGGACGCCCGTAACGGCTGGCTACGTCTGGGATTAGCCTCGCTTCCGTTGGCATTGCCTCTATCAATACAAGAAGCTCGAAAGAGAGTGTGCGGGCGAACAAGTCCTGTACACGACGTGAAAGCGTGCATACGTCGCGGTATTGAAAGGGAACACCGATTGCCTTGTAGCAGCAGTACGTGGAAGAAGTGCGCCGACGCCGAGTTTGGCAATGCGGACGCCGGTGTACCATCATCGTCATCATCATCATCATCATCATCTCTGTCCAATGCAGGGCGAAGGCCTCGCTCTGCGATCTGCAATTACAACCCCTCTTGTGCGCTCAGCGGTGTGTGTGTGTATTGTAGTGTATATCGACGGTGTGAAAGGAGTGCATGTTTGCTGCAGATGGTTGCATAGAAGTAAAAAACTCGCTTGCTGCGACATTTGGCGGCTGAGCGCCTCGTGCTGAGCCGCTGAACGCCGCGTCTTTTTTGTCTCCTGACGTTGTATACGCGCGTGATCTCTCCGTTCCACTGCTCGCTGCGTAGAATCTTTCTACGTATGCCAGTATAGTTAGAACACGCACTGACCTGGACGCTCGTTTCCTCGTGTTTCGCAGGTGACCTTCAGCTACTCGAAGTTCGGCAAGGAGCTGAACGTGCTCAATATCGACGGCTTCTCGCTCAGGGTAGACCCCACTAGGTAAGAAGTCACTCCTGGTGACTAATTTCAGCATTTTCTTTTTTCTTCTCTTCTGTTTATTTGTGAACAAACGGCCATGCCATGTGCGCATGGCCTATCCCACAGAGGTAAGGACCAGTCGGCTGTTGCCCGGAAACGGCAACTGCAGCCCTTACCTTTTCTTTACCCGCCGTGGTCGCTCAGTGGCTATGGTGTTGGGCTTCTGAGCACGAGGTGGGGGATCGAATCCCGCCCACGAGTCCTCCGCTACGGCGTGCCTCATGATCAAGAAGGGGTCTTGGCACGTAAAACCCCATAATTTTTTTTACCTTTTCGTTTTTTTTTTTGTCATAAGTCGTACTAATTATCAGAAAACGAAAGTGTGGTATTGGCCTGTCGTTTTACGTATCACTCTTGTTTCCGGAATGGCGGAATTCTGCATACGTTGGCACGGGAAGCAGCACCAACACAGTGACATCTTGTGTCGTTGAGTTCAGCTATAGAATACGTCGAACTGGCGTTGCAATTGCCTACCTTGTGCTTACATAGCTGCTGGCGCTAAAGGCGTAGGCGGCAACAAAATCACGTCGAAAGTGCACTGGCTTCTCTCTCTTTTTTTTTCTTAGCTCTCCGGCAACGACGCTCGCGCAACACGAAATGTTTCAATTAAGCGCCGCACGTTACAGCATCGCCACGGCCAGTGTACCGGTCCCATATTCGTCACTGCATGCAGTATTGCATGCAGTGACGAATGATTTCGAGTCGAGTGATTTCCACAACCGCGATTCTAGCCGGACGCCATCGCGTCAAATTTGTCGGGAGCCGTCAACGTGGTCACGCGCGAGTGTCACGCGGCGAAATGCGCAGAACGACGGCGACAAGTTACGCGAACCGTACGCGCGCGCTGCATTCGCAAAAATTGTGTTTCCGCCACAGGTTATGTATACTCGGCCGTCAGCGATTCATCGAACGCCCGGAGGCGATTGCGGGAAACACAGCCTTTTAATCTCCACGGTGAGCGTGTGCCAATCACGAGTTCCCCCCGACTCCCCCCTATATTAGCAGCGTACGTTTTCGCTCGAAAGCGTCGTACCTCATTAGCCTCGGAATGCGGTGCGCGGGCACCTATATGTCGAGAATATCGTGAATTACCACCCCGCTGCATGCCGAAATAAGGTTCCTGTATGGACCACCGATTCAGCAGATGACGCCGCACGTACGATTCCCGCGACGTGCGCTTATGCTTTACGTTCCCGCCTGTCTTCCAGCGCCATACGCCTTTCGTCGACGCTCGCAGTATACTCTTTCCGTCTGCCACAGTCCTTGTGCTTGTACACGCTTGCAACAGTGCAGAAGACGAGCGCCTGTATAGTTAGAACTATACAGTCAAGTAGCCGCTCATCTCGGCTTCGGATTGCGCGCCCGATCGTAACTCGCGGATCGAATTATCGCACCGGACAGCCGGACCTCCCGTTCCCAACACCCACCCCCCGCTGCGCACGATGAAACATCGGCGTGACGTACAACGAAAAGGACGAAAGGAGTACACGCCGAGGTTGCAGAAGGGCGTACGGTAGCTCCGCGCGCGCCATCCGTGGGGCTATAGCGTTGCGCGCGCAGTAATGCGGACGGCCGTGGCCATTGTCTGTTGGCGATGATGGCTGCTTGTCATGCCGAGGCAGGCGAGAAAACGTTTCCCGCTGGGAGGCGCTCCGGCCCGTGCGAATGAATGCCCCCCGCGTATCCCTTCGTGACAGCCGCGTCCGGGAGTTTCGCCAGAGTGCAACACTCGGATGTTGCCGCCTCGCCGCCTTTGGTGGCTTCTCGATCGGGAAGCCAGTGGCCGACGTGTCGACAGCCCCGTTCTCTTCAACTTCTTCCTTTCTATTTTTTTTTATTCTATATGTAATTCAAGCGTTGTTTTCAACCGTTTCGTTAACCCTTTGTGTACTGCATTTGTCAGTCGTTACCACGCTGTTGTTGGAACCACGACGAGCGTTGTACTCTACGCGGAAAGCTAATTTCAGCGGCACCATATAGATGAAATCTTAAAATAAGTACTCTTTAGCAGGAAACTAGAGCGAAAATTTTGCTATTTACCCTGATATCATTTTGGGGAAGAAAGGGTTAAACAGAGAAGCATAAATTTAGCCCGAATATGACCTGAGCGCATAGTATTTGTCTTTTCCTCGTTTGTACAAATGGTTCGCAGCTTGGACACAGAGCTTATAAATGTGAAGAATGTCGGCTCATTGGACAAGTTCGTTCGGCCAAGTCGGACGCGCTTTAATACTGCTCAGACAACTGGGTCTTTCTAAAGGTGACTGCAGTGTCCTGTGACGTACGAAACGTGTTCGAACGCATCGGTTGCTTTTCTATAGGAATGCATTTCGCCCTCCTTCTCTTGTGCTTTGCTTAGGGACACCTATAGCTACAGCGTATCAAGAAACATTTAATTCTGGGCATGCATCGTAAGTAATTACACACAGCACGTGTTAGTCTCTTCACCGTCTGTGTACGTACTTCCATATCCGAGTAAGTGTAGAGTCACTTGGCAATTCAGGGTCTTCTCGTTATACGAATATTGAGTGTCTTTTCCGCGTTCATTCCGGGTTTGGCTAAGCGACGATTCGCATTCCTTTACTTCAAGTACCACCAGCTGCATCCCGAGTGCGTGCACTTGACAGACCGTGCAAGAAAGAGTTGCGTACAAGGGCGAGGACGGTGTGACGCGACAGGCTGCAGTGGTTGCTTTCCGCTATTTATCATTTCTTTCAGGAAATGGGCGTGCCGAAACCGCAGGTGTCGCGAGCGCGAAAAGAACTGCGCGCGAACTTCGAGCAGCGCGCGAATAAATGGGACGTTTGGCCTAGCGGATTTCTCCGGCGCAACTGTCGCCTGTGCGAGCGTGCGACATAAGGGTCGCCACTGTCGCGCAACTCGGGACACGCGCCGCGCGCGACTGTCGCGACTTGTCGCGCGATCGCGGGCGGGATTTTCGCAACTGCGGCGACTTGGTCGAGGCCACTGGGCGCTTGCACGGTTCGTCGTAGTCTCGTTCGCGCTCGTATACGCGTTCGCTTCACCATACATTCACTGCGTGACTTTTGCCAAACAAGCCCTGACGCCCACGTACTCTCCCAGAGCTCCTCCTCCTTGCCTAATGGAACGTGTCTGTCCGCGCAAACAAGGTTCATCTCCTTGCGATTGGGAGCAGGCAGGCAGGCAGACAAGCTGCCGCTAGTGCCAGAAGCAGCGTTCGAATCCAAATATACTGACAGGCTCTTCGCAGAGGGACCCATTGTCTCAAAGCGAATTTGGGCCGGTCGCGCATTCCCATCTGTGCGCCGTCTCGGTGAAACAATGCGTCCCGCTGAGTTACCCGCAGCTATACGTGGCTTTCGCAGTCAGCGCTCTTTCAGATAGAGAGGGAGAGTGAGAGGGGAGAGAGAGAGAGCGACCACTTGCTGTCTTCGCGAGCTGGCCAATTGGCCGGGAAAGCAGTGTCTACATTGACTTGGAGAAGGCGCCGTTCACCATTTATACACGCGCTTGAAGTGGAGGCAACTGCCTCCGTTTGCGGGACTCTGTATGCACGTCCGTGAAGCGACGTCGACGATGCGCCGGTTGGAGAGCTCTCAAGCCTGTAGCAGGTGGCTCGCTCTGCTTTGTCGATGGAGTCGCGTGTGCGCATACGGAGTGACTTGACTGTTTCGAGAGCAGAAAGAGGAGAAAGACAACGTCGCCGAGCTGTCCCGGAGGGAAAGAACTAACGAATCGAGCGAAGAATCCATTGTTGCCTTTGTCCTCTTGAGTTCACTAGAAAAGTGCAGGTCGAAACAATGGGCAGCACTCCAGTGAAATCCAGTTTCGGCTCCACTTGAGCCGCGTGTGTTAAGACTTCGTGTCAGCAACTACATTGTCCAGTGCCCACGATTGCGGTTTCCAAGCATTTGTGCCAGGTTGCAGTCCAATCGACAAGCGGCTGCTGCAAGGGCAAAAGGGGAGGAGACAGTGCTCCACGAGTTTCAGATTTGGGAGGGGGGGGGGGGGGAAGCATAACAATTACAAAGTTGGCATTGTTGGCTCATTCACGAAATTTCCCGCGCAGATCCAGTGCTCTATAGCGGTGAAGCGTCGACAGTTCTTCTCGATTGCGCAAGGGAAGGTAACCGTAGGTGGTATAAAGGAATGCTGGCCTGGTAACCTTTGGCTGAACGTTTCGTGTCATCAGTTTTATTTTGTTCCTTGCTTACATAACCAAATCTACCCGCACCTGCATGAATAACCTCAACGTAGGCTTTCTTCAAGACGCCCTCATTCCCCTAGTAAAAAAATAAATATAAAAAATGCAGGTGCACACATTACATACAGTTTTTAGAGCGTCGATCATGTTAGCAGATGGTATAGGGAACTCCGTCGTGGCAGCAGCACCTACTATTTCAACGCCACTACAAACGAAGTTGATGCTACCTCGTCGTGACCTTTTTTTGGTGCGTGAGCTGCTCTTATTGTCTAGGATGCTCCCACTAAGCGTACACAGTTCGCGGGCTCACGCACGTGGTGGCGACCTTGGCGCCACCTGCCGTCATTCCAATAGTGGCGGCAGCAGCAGCAGCAGCAGCTAAGCCATCCAGCCGGCCTCCAGGCCCGGGGC
Organism: Dermacentor andersoni; assembly: GCF_023375885.2. Classification (NCBI taxonomy): domain Eukaryota; kingdom Metazoa; phylum Arthropoda; class Arachnida; order Ixodida; family Ixodidae; genus Dermacentor; species Dermacentor andersoni. The sequence goes on from NC_092821.1 coordinate 73,645,384, forward strand.
TTATTACGCGCCGCCGCGTCGTCGCCACCGCTGCCGCCGCCCCAGACAGGTCGCAGACGCGGCGCAACATCTGGTAGCCGAGGGAAGAGCGCCGCGATGCCCCCCCTCTTACTCCGCGACGATGCAGGCGTGCTGTCTGCTCCCGGTCACAAAAAAGAAAGTACAGACACATTGCTGGAGGAGGCGCGGACTGCAGTGCATGCGGGGGTCAAAGGAGCAACAGTCTTCGCCCCCGGGGCCGGGCTGCGGCGAAAGCACAAGCTGGTAAAAAGGCACCCGCCGTCCTCGAAGGAGATGGAGGCGCTCGGGGGGCGGGCAACGTCGGGGCGCGCGGATCACCGACTGGAACTTCCACACGTGGTGCGCAGTGGAGTCCATCTGCCTCTCTTAACTGGCGCGTGAAAGAAAGAAAGAAAGAAAGAATGAAAGAAAGAAAGCTGTTGCAGTCGACGGCAAAGTGGCCGGAGCCCTGCGCTATCGCTGCCGTCTTCACAGCGCTGTCAGAAGCTCGTCACTGTTCCTCCACCGGGATATTGGGTGAGCAGTGTTGCGCTGTCGGTGTGATGATCAGAAAGGCCACTGCAGGAATGTCAGTAGCGCTTCTGGACACAAGTTCCAAGCAGGGTGTGGTGTGGGGGTTCCGCACAACCTCATTGCAATTCCCCGTATCTCTGTTTCTCCTTCGCTATGGCTATGTCTTGGCCCCAGTAACGCTTAGTGACACGCGCAGCCAACCTACCCCTGTCGCGAATGTAAAAGTCATCGAACTTTGCCTTGGAAGTACGACTTGGAAGGATGGGGTTGGAAACTCTAGAAAAACACCCAAAGGCGAAAGCGCAACGACAGCCGTTGAAGGAAAGACGGGTATTCGAACGGAACTTGTTTTGTACGCGTTCCTTCCACAGGCAGGGCGGCAGACTGTCTCGTGGGTTCGTATTGCGGAGTATTTAGTGCTTACCGCAGAAATATGAATGCGCTACCGGAGTGAATGTCAGCGAACAGAACAAGAATGAAGGCTTAGAAGGAACGGCAGGGGGATGAGTAACGAATATATTCGGGGCAGAGGTAGCGTATAACTGTTGGAGAGGGCCGAGCGATAAGCCTCTGCCTGTGCTGGTTACTGTTGACGTGCAGTCACCAGGGCCGTCTACAAAAATGAAAAAAAGAAAGAAAGAACTGCGCACTGTTTTCCTGTTGAGACTAGTTGGCTGCACTTGTTGATTCAAATGCTCTGCTGGAACAAATAAGACGCAGACAACCCAGGGGCGAAGCGCAACCTCAGCGATCGCGCCTGAAGATACGAACCACCAGGAACGAGTTATGACTGGGACTTATTAAAGGGCTGAATGAAAGTTCTAGATATCTGCAAATAAGCTCCTTGTCTACGCCTCTCTTTATTATTATTATTATTATTATTATTATTATTATTATTATTATTATTATTATTATTATTATTATTATTATTATTATTATCTGTGTTATCTTGAGTGCTTACTCTCCTGCTTTAAGCATTGAGTTACGCATATCGACGGTGAATTACGTTTAACACAATACGTTGGCGTAAGAGAAATTATCACTAAATCTGTGTCAAACAGTACAGTTTGCGCCCGGACCGATATGCCTGGCGCCCCTCAGACTGCATTCGCAACAGCTGAAATCACCTGAGGGTAGGGACTGCCTTTCTCCAGCCCTCGAGAGCAATTATTATAGGCTAACTTCAAACCTTTCTGTTTTTTCTCGCACGTCAAGAGCGGCGCCATCCTTCGACACAGACTCTACGCTAACGGACCGGCAAAGAGCTTCCATTTCTAGGGTGACGTGCGTGAGCGAGTGTAGAGCGTTGTTATTTAATCGTCCCGCAATCCGTTCTCTTTCGCGTGTCACCTCCAGCCATTACACTTGCAGGGGCCTCAGAGACGTGCTCCGTTAGTCGACGCGTTCCTCTTATCTTCCGCTAAGATTTCCTCTACGTACAGTGATTTTCGCCAATAAGACAGATACTTACCGAAGAGTCTCGAAGGTATACTAGGCGCGCTCGCTAGCCTGGGGTGCCACTTTTCACGACGATTATGCGACCTTCTGACCTTTGGCCTCGCGCGAAGGCTGCATTTCCATGTCTGTGCCCCGTCCCTCGGCGCGAAATAGCGAAGGCGCACGGGATGAAACTCTTCAACGGTTCATCGCATCGCGCGGCCCTTTCGGGTCCTTTCCCCGAAATGGCTCTGCGCTGGACGCTTCCTCCTCATTTTCGGGGCCGCGTCACGAATAAGCGCACCGAGAGGTCGCCGGGTCGCGTGCAAACGCCCCGTTTGCCACCGGGATTGACATTTCGGGAAGGGCGCCTCGATCGCGCCGAGGTTGCGCGAAAAACGGCGATGATCTGGAGGGAGGCCCTGTTATTTGGGCGCGCTAGCAGGTCGCGGGTCGCGGCGCCACCTATGATGATGGCCGCTGCCCTGCATGACTTGTTGGTGTCCTTTAATCGCGCCACTTGCGCAGCTCGGCTTCAAAATCGGGCCATCAACCGTGACTGTGCATCGGCCCTTCGAGATACTGCGGGCGCTGGGAAGCATGTTATTTGGTCCCTCTATGAGCGAGATGGAGGAGGAGGGGGGGGGGGGAAAGGAACGTAGGTTTGCGTGTCACTCCGACGTCAATCGTGAAAGATATTTGGGTCGTTTTACCTATTGTTGCCTGTATTACCTGTATTGCCACGTGACACTTCGTAGACATCTAAACTAGATGTGGCCCCCGAACACCGAGTCGGCCTTTACTGCTCGATAACCCGCGTCTGGGGGCCATATTCTCACAAAAATAGAAGGTATTTAAACTAGGAGCAGATGCAGGCAATCGTGGACATAATATTATAGAAGACGGCCAGACTGTGGCAAGCAGAACTTGCGAAACAAAAGTTATATCAATTCGAACCCATGGTCCTTTCCCGCGAGTGCCGCATATGTATATGCACTGTGTGTGTCCCTGGGCGCGGTCGTGAATGGGTCAGCGTTGCCATGGCCACCAACAAGCTCTTGCAACAGACCAGGAGCTCCGGCGCTGGACAGCGCGGTCGTGGTACCATGCATGGCTCACGTTCTGCGGAATCAGCATCTGCCGCTTCTGGTATGCGTGTGCGCGTGGTGGCAATTGCATAAATTAAAACCGGCTGCTAGTCGAGCGGTGTCTTGTATGTAGTTTGAACAGTTTCCGCACTTGCACCCCGTCAAGTGCCGGCGCAGCCACACCTCAGATGGTAGTGTGGTCTTGTTTCGTATTTCTTAAAGATGACCACGGAGAGTGTCGCAACATGCGTGATTGGAGGAACCTGCCACCATCCCCCGTCGGAGTCGGTTGAACGGTCTTTCAGTAGCGTCACTCGCCCTGCGGCCTAAACAACGTTGTCCGATGGCGCCTCCCTGTCCCGACGCGTGTCGGCGGAATGGGAGGGCGCTGCGGGCGCTTTGTGCTATTTTTTTTTTCGTGTACGCTCTTGACTGCTGCGGTCGCCAGTGGCCCAAGGCTATGTTGCGCTTCGTAATTACAGGGACCCCTCGGTGACTACGGCTCGTTCGCGACCTGTCTTTCATCTGGGGCTGTCCTGGACAACCCCCCCCCCCCCCTCCTCTCGATCCTTTTACCCCACCCGATGTTGCGCCGCTTTTATTCTCGTTTTGTTGTTGTCTCAGTCGCCTGACCGGACTCGGCGTCGTTTGTAAATTGGCCTTGCACAACCGCGCGATCATTGCGGGCGAGAGCGGGCCAGGTTTAATAACCAGTTCGAAGTGGCGCCGCCTTGAACTGCTCCACTTCTTTGTTTTTCTCGCCTCCGCTGGGCAGCCTACGTTCGCGAGTTTTTCGAGTGAACCTGTTTCTTATTTAACTTTTTTTCTTTCGCGCGGAATGCTATTTATCAAACGCGGGGATAAATACACGCCGCTTGGCCTTTTATAGTATAGGGCCACCTAAAAAGCTAGCTCCCCAGGTCTGCAGTCGATCACCACTGCTCGGAGTTTCGCACGGAGTATGAGGTGTCTTTTGTCGAGCGCAAAATGTCGTGCCTGGTTGGCACGCGGTGACGTTTCTCGAGCGTACCCGATAGACGATAGCATGCCAGTGAAATTAGACGCGTGACTGTACTTGCCCAGCTGCGGGTCGTGGCAGGCATGCGGAAACTGTAGCGTCTGCGCCTCGGAAGTTGCTTATAGCCAACGCCTCTGCGTGTATGATGCGTATTTATTCTAGTTCCTGCAGTCTCGTGTTTGTTGTGTGTGTGAGAGAGGGAACACGAGGAAGGTAAGGAAGTTTAACGGAGGTGTCTGGTCCGCTACCCCACTCAGGGAAAGAGAGCGGAAAGAGTTCACGAATGCGCGCAAGGGAAGTGTCAAATGGTCAAAGGTGATCTCATAGACGATCATTAAAGAATGTACTTCTAACCGCTCTGAAATTGTACAGCTTTGTGCTGCTGAAACCAGAATGGTGGTCAGCAGCGGGGGGATGTGGGTAGGGGAGTAGAAAGACTGGGAGAGAGGATAGCGTAAGAGAAGGCCAACTGTTTAAGATGCATACAATCCCAGTACCTTGTGTGCAGGAACAGACAGGTCGCGCACTTCATAGTTTGTGCTTGTGGAGATTCGCAAGAACCTGGTGTTTTATGGCTCTGTATTCGTACATTTTCCTCGGGTGTTTTGCTACAGTGCAGTTAGATTATTCTCGAGTAGCTCTGTTTTAGCTATAGATGTGGCTGTTTTGTGTGCTGTGCATTAAAGCCGGAGTTTTAACTGCCCGGGAGTGGGGTTCCTCCGGAAGTCGAGACGTCTCATTCTCTGCTCTTTTTCTTGCTCTACTCTCCCAGGTTCCTGTCCTTGCACTGCCAGCTGTTCCCGAACTTCAGCTTCTGCCCGAGGTAGCGACACGCCTAACGCGCGCGCTTCGGATGTGCTACACCGGGTGCCAGCGCGGAATGTGCCAAGAGCCACGATGCCTGCCGTGCACACCACGAGAGGAACGAAACGCGCCGTCAAGCAACGATCAACGGCGCGTGCCGTTTGTAGTGGACTACTGTCTGTTGTTGTACGAACTTCCGTGCTGCAGCCGTCGAGGAAATTGCGGCGGGCTTCTCAACACAGTGTGCGGAACTGTGGTGTGGAACATTGCGCAGTGAAGCCTGAACTGAGACGTTGCTGTGTGGCGACGGCGGTGTGGGGGTGCGCGAGCGGTCCATTCGGCGTGGGCGCCGCGAACTTCGGTCGGTGCGACAGTGTGACGTCGCCTGTGACCTTCCAGTCTCGCGGAAGATACTGCCTCGCTTCACGTGGGATCGCTGCATCGTGTGCAGACCTTCCTTCGCTCTCGCAGCGTCACAAGGATTTTAAGTTAAAGTTCAGTTTGCCGAACCCCCCCCCCCCCTCTTCTTTTTTTCCTTGTGGTTAACCTGGCTGGCATTTCTTGCCTCGAGTACCAGGATACAAACTAAGCAGAGATCTCTCTTTGGTTTTGCACCTTGAGCAGAACGTGTACAGAAAGATACGACCGTATTTTTTTTAGAGGTGTCAGATTCTTGGACAGGCGTCAGGGAAGAGTGTTGATGCTCGCCACAAGGGCCAGCAGACGCGGCCAAATCTGATAACCCAGTAAGACTGAGTAGGGTACAAAGGTTAACAGTCGCAGCCAAAGGAAACTGGGGACTCGCGGCGACGTCAACAGGCAAATAACCCTGCACGCACACGCTGTGAGTTCGCCAGTGGCAAAGGAACAATCAATGCAACTCAATGTACATGGCGGATGCCTTCGGGCCCCGCGCGTAATACTAGAAATGCTCAAGAAAATTTGAAACGTTTTCAGCGGCCTCTGATAATGACTGTCAGTATGCCGGACAAGTACGTAACACCAGAGAAAATCGGGAGACGATGTGCTTGTTTATCGGGACTCGGCGCGGCGGAGTCACCGTCGCTGGTGCGAATTTCTGTCGTAAACCACGACATAGTTCCACGACACCATAATGTCATATGAGGGTCCCATTTCCCTGGGAACTCTTGCGTGTGCAGACGTGCAGCGAGGATTCGAGTCTTGATTGCACGCGAATCGGATCAAACGCGTCGGGTAATTTGGTTGCCTTCATTCCAGTTCACATTTAATTTAAGCCTGCTGTCACAGTCATTGTGCCATTTCGCAACGTATAGTATTCAGATTTCCTGCGCTAAACAATTAGCTCTGCAGAAGACGAATCACGTGCGTTGGCGTAGCTCTTACAGGTGGCAAGGAAATAAGAAGGCGTGTCGCAGCTTCGGTATGCGAAAGAGTAATCGTTGCATATTTTCAGGCACGTGTTCAACGCTGTGTGTTCAATGTTTAGGCGTTCGACTTGCAACTATTTCCTTCGATGCCTGCCCTTTCGTGCGGTATATATTTCATTGCGCTCTGTCTTTAGGAATCCCTCGTATGTTCTTTTTATCGTTATTATTATTTTATTTTATTTCCACGGACTAATTGTCTTACACCACCAGTATATGGAATATCTGTATTCAGCGTGTTCAGTACGTTGGACTCGGTTCAGTGGTTGACACGTTCACTCACGCGGTGTCGCACACGAGTCAGAAGTTGTGCACGAACCGCGAGACGAGGTCATCCAGAAATGCAGTCATGACTCTGTTTATGCTTGCTGCACGGCCGCACGAGCAGTGTAACGTACGTTTTGCATGCAATCTGGTAAAGTTACCGTGGCATCGTAATAAGGCCCACTTGCGTGATGCTGTCAGTGGAGGTTCGATCGCTCGTCAAGCAAAATTTGTATCTATGTACGCGTTGATGGAACTCTGCATTCCGACTTGTATTGGTGGCATTGGTGGGTAGGACATTTTCTCTTTTTTTTTTTTTTTTTTTTTTGTCACGAACTCGAGTATGTCTTTGTTTTCAACGGTTGCCAATGCCTGTTGGTCCATTTCACGGACCGCGTATATAGCTGCAGTGTATCTGTTGGACCGTAAGCTTTACATTATCTTGAACATGAGTGTAACCAAGAAACGCCTAGAATTCGCTCCGTGTTCAAATCGTGCATAGAGCGAGCCACACAGTTTGTCATAGTTTCACGCATAAACTGCTTTCTTTTTCTCTCTCTAAAATTGTAACATTAAACGCATCGCGTATCCCCGTCAGAGTGAGTCGGGGCTCACCTGTCCGAGCCCAGCAAACATTTCAGCTAGTCGAGTGTAACACATTCAGAACCACATTGCAGTCGAACGTGAATACTTACAATAGGAGCGTTATATTTCAACGTCGACGTGTGTCCGACCAATGACATGCAAATCCTCAAACGGGAACTATTCGCGTGAATCACCGTGAAATCATTACACTTATAGGCCGGCGTTGGCATCGGGACCTCCAAAGCGTGCGGGTGGGGAGTTTTCTATGTAAAGCGGACTTCTCGTATTTTACTATTTTAAAACTGGGAATTCCACATCAGGACTTCAATAGCTCCTGCTATGTGCTTGCGAATAGCTGGTGACTAGAGATTAATTTCCCAATCATCTTTCAATGTTCTGCTACGCACAGCTCACAATAACTTTATCCCCAAACGTGTCGTCCAGTCTCTTCGCTGTTTCGCTTTAGCTACAGACAATTCCTCATGCGCTTTTCGCTGTAACGTATAAAGGAACGCACATAATTTGACGCGAATGCTGCAATCGCGTGTTCAGCGTTTGTTGCAACCTGGATGAAGTTCACCTAATACTTCTCAAGGCTCACTCGCACTATGCCGACCCCCGACACCGATTTCGAGCTGCCGATTGCCGACAACAGCGTCTTTTTCTTCTTTTTTTTTACCTTCGCGTCGGCGCCTCTGTCACTCTGTATCGACGCCGACAATCTGTAGACGGTCGACGGGGAACGCGGCGTCGGTATACAGTGTGACAGAGGCTCCGACACGAAGGCAAATAAAAGAAAGCGCTGTCGCCGACAGTCGACAGAAAGAATTGGGGTCGGGGGTCGGCCTAGTGCGAGTGAAACTTCACTGTCCGCACCAACTTTCTCGGTTCATCTCCCTGCTCCTGTGAGTCACTCGAATACAAAATAGCGCCTCAGGCTCTGCACAAGCAACGCCCGCGGCGCAGTTACGACGTCTATTCAGAGAGAGTGCTTCGTCACTCTCGGCGCGAGAAATGACGAGGCAAAAAAAATTCGCTCCCTTAGGCCTCGCGCACTTGTCTCGAAGCCAACACGCGGGCGACGCGAGCGAGCCTCGCGGGACGCGATGGCTCCGAACTTGCGTACAAAATCAAAAGTGCGCGCACAACCCCACCCGACCGCTTCTTTCTCGCCTGTAGTTTGTCCGAGGAGAGAGAGAGAGAGGCGCGTAACAGCAGTAGTAGTAGCCGGCGGTCAAGTATAATACCGCCGCCTGTCGCGCGCCGGTGCGGAAGCAACGACCTGTAATTGCGTCCCCGCGCACGACGCCTCTCGCCTGCGCTTAATTGAGGAGGCCGCCTTGTTTTTATTTAACGTCATTTTTCTTTTCTTTCGCATTCTTCAACCCGCCTTCGAACGTGTACGGGAATGCCGTCGCTGCGCGCGAGGTCGGTAGCCGAGACGAGCCACGCAAATAGCCGCGAGCTGCCTCTGCGCTGACCAATCAAAGTCGAGCGCGATGCTGGCCAAACGAACAAGCAGACCCTGTCCATTTGGCGGCGGTGACCGCAGCGTTCTTTAAAGATAGCGGACTCGCGAAGGGATATATATCGCCGCAGAGAACGAGGCACTTCGGGCGGCGCGTGATGTGCTTCGAAGATAGGCCCGCCTTAATTACGTATGCACTGGAGAGCGAGCTTCAGTTCGTGTCATTTTGTTTTTTCGGAGGATAGCATGTGTGGTCACTTTTTAGGGCTTTCCGCTTGCGCTTTCCGGTCTGTCAAAAGAAGCTGACAAATGAACTCGGTGGGCCTTAACTCTCTCAAACTTCGCCGATAAGATAGTGCAACCACGGCGTAATGGCAGACCCGTTCCGACACTCTCCACGACAACGCTAACAGAGTTCGGAAGCATTCAACGACGTTCGCGAAATAAATGAAAAATGCGGGAGCGGGGAGCGAGTTTACTGCCGAACGTCTTTTTATTGAACTGGAAACGAGGCTTGCTGTAACCTCACAGCCGTGTAGCAAATCTATTACTCTCTCCCCCCTCTCTCTCTGTCTTCCTGTCACTTTACCTCCCCCTCCTCTCTGACTCCAGCGTAGGGTAGCAAACTGGATGCTCCCCTTCGGTTAACCTCTTTGCCTTTCCCCTTTCTTCTGTCACTACTGGCGAGTAAATCTTTTTTTTTTTTTTTTTGTTCTGCTTGATGTGAGTGCAGAGGAAGGCAGATCGCACAACCGCACTTAAGATTATTCAAACTACTAACGACATTGTAAAAAAGAAGGCAGTGCTACACCAACAAAAACAAATAAGTATGACGGGAACGGCACTATATCTCTGCTCTACTATCTGCATAAGAGAATCATCGCCAACTAGTCCGGCTATCAGTTTGTTTGCTATTAATGACATGTCGCTTATTGTCGCGAAACGTCAGTGATATTTGTCAGTCAGCTCCTGGTTATCAATCGAACTTCTTTGTCCACGATGTGATTTCGTATGGGCCATATGGATCAGGTTCATTTTAATGGAGGGATATAATGTAGTCGAGAAGTGGCGCTCTTGATTTGTAACGAAGCGCGCTGGTGTGCCTTTTGGCTTTGTGCATACGCGAAGTGTTTGTACAACGTGGTCTAGTGTGACAGGGCGTGGCTGTATACCGCATAAAATACAGCGTTCTGTTTTAAACGCCAGAAAAATGTATCGATGTTTTCGTATCAGGAAGGGAATTTCTTCGTCAAGTGACAGCCGAGTAGAAATTGTTGGCGCAATTATCGAAGGCATCCTTCTGACCCATTTCCTGTCATGATGGACTTCGCCGCATGGTGTCACAGCTGGGTGCCTAGAATTTTTACGACCGCGTTACTCTTCTCAATCGGGTACAGTCGTTCTTGTGCAATGGTGGCTTGCCTCTCACATGGTCAAGAAAAAGAATTTTTTTTTTTTGCCTACTTTTCTTTCCGCGAGGTTCGTGCTGTTCCTCATTGTGGCAATCCTCAAAGCGGTGTCTTAGATATGTATTGTGATGCGTCTAGCTCGTCTCACGCTAGACTGCGAAGTATTGTGTGTATATATATACATATATGCGTGTACATAATCTAGTTGCAATGTGGAGCACGCCACGTCGACGGGTGTAGAAATGTGTCGCAGGTGTATTTTTCTGTGTTGGTGTACATATACGTGGCGACGAAAGAAACCGAAATGAAAGAAAGTGCTCGAGCCTTTCTGTATTTTGTATAAGAGACTCGTCGCGGCCGTACACCGCGCCGTGGACAGCTTTTTTGTAGTATTGTTATTATTTTCGTGCTGGCGGATGCCGTGAAACAGCCCCATCAATCACGTACAAGACTGAGACTGCACGACTAGGAAAATAATAAAATAATACATGTTTTGAATGAGATGCATTGTATGTTGTGTTCTTTCTTTCCTTCTTTCTTTCTTTCTTTTGGACGACAGCGTCGGATGGATGGATGGATGCATGGATGGATGGATGTTATGAGCGTCCCCTTCGGAACGGGGCGGTGGGTTGCGCCACCAAGCTCTTGCTATTATACTGCCTAATGTTCTACCTAGGTTAAAAAAAACGAAAAAAAAAACGATAAATTCCCACAACCAAAATTTCTGACCCCTATTGTGAACTTTGTTTTTGTACGTCTCCGTTTTTTGTCGTTTCCTTACTTTTCTGCCACCAATCTTTCAATCGCCTCTTAGTATTCTCTGTTGCGGACATGTTTACTTTCCCCCTGCTCTCGCTGAACCCAAAGGCTTCAAGCAGGCCAGTGGTGCCTAAATGGACCGCTGGGCAGATGTCATCAGATTCTAATAAAACATGCTCCATGGTTTCCCTAGCTGAAGCAGCGCTACGTAGAGAGACTTCGTCAGTCGGGAAGCTCTCCCTGTAACGTAGTACTAGAGTAGACTCTAATACTACCAAAAGACTGATGCTTGCTCTCGCGTGAGGTCGCTTGCGATGCAGTTATCTCTTCGCTATTTGATTTCGCCTTGCTGCGCTAAAGAACTGAGGAAAAAAGAAAAAACCGCAGTGAAAGAGATCCCCAGGCATAAGCTTCGCTCATGTATAAATGCATTGGAACTCATTTATAAGGTTTCCAAGTTGTCGTTTTCGGGACTTGTCGCCTTTGTTCCGAACGGTGACATATATATCCGCTGGCGCAGATTCTAAAGCAAAGCGTTCGTGATTCACCACAACGCCCGATTAATTAAAATAAGTTTAGTTTCGCGTCCATTTTCTGCTGTACACACTCAGAGCCTGGGAACTGTTTGTCTGCCAGAAGCCTAAGGTCAGCTGTTTATCCTTCTCGGAGTGGGCTATATACGACGTCGCCACGTGGACGGCGGGCTACGTGGTTTCTGCTTGCTAAAGCTTTTGGTCCTATTACGACGACGCGAGTCCCCGTTAGCCCCCTACCGGAAAAATCAAGCCCTTTAACTCAGACGCTCGCTCACGTAAAATACGGCGGAACTTACCGGTCTTGAAACCCTTTATTGGTGGCGGTGGCTAGAGTGGAGGGCAACTTGTTCTATTTTCGGTCTTCAGCTAGACACTCGTAAACCATCGAAACCGTTTAGATAACGCAAATCTTGGAAGTTCAGGCGCACGGCGTCAAGTTAGTGGGCCGTTGTTTCCAATTTCCAAGCACATGGAGACGTGGCTGAGGAGGAAGATGGTTCTGCAAAGGCACGCCGGTAATTGCTCCACCCAAGCGTCGCCTTTCAATCTATGAAGGGTAAATATGGCACATAGTTACATGTGGCGTAAGCATGTCACTTATCACTATAACACCGGAAAGAGTAAATCATCAAGGGGATCAGACCAAGCAGAGACGGGACGGATGCCTCCACTCCACCAAGTACAGTCTTGCGAGATCAAGGAAAGCACGGCTAAACATCTCCACTCCATGGACAAATCGATCACGAAGGTTCAGGAGGAGGTAGAACATCTCTCTTCTGAAAATTATGTGCCCCTGTGGGAGGACAAAGATCTCCAAGGTCGCACGCGGAACAGCTCTACGTTTTAATACTTGGAGGATAGTAGAGACTTTTAGCAGCGCCAAGTTGCCGTACGGAAAGCGCGGAACTGCCGTACCGGCCGAACAATGCGCATGCGCGCACTTCACCGATACGGAGAGACTTTCCGTACGGCACACTAGGCGGTAAGGAGTCGGTAAGGCTCGGCTTGCACCGTGTTTTGCGAGCCGAGCCGCACCAAGCCAACACAGTGAGAACTGGCGTCGGCCACAGAGTCCACGCCCTGCATGGCGACGTCTCGCGTTCTTTTTTTACCGTGATAGGACTACGGTAAGAGTTCACTTTAAATCACCTTCTGCGGATCGACGAAGCAGCAACAAGTAAACACTGGCATAAAAAAAAGAAAAAAACAGGTTGGTGGCGCCATTTAGTGATGCAGAGTTTACTTGGAGTGGACGCAGAGTTTTTTTTTTCAGTAACTAACTAGATTCTAGTTATCTGCTGGTGTAAAGTGTCAACAGCGGTGTAATTTACAAGAAACAAACCCTTTTTTTATGTATCCATTAGATAAGAACGCATATGTAACAAGAGGTTTCACGTTTTGCATGACGAAGTGTCTCAAGATGTCGCTACCGGCCTTGTGAGTGGCGTCTACGTTTGCCGTAGCCGGGCATTTCTGTAAAGAACAATGTGTGTATGGACAAGCTAAAGTTTTCTGGTATTCGTCAAAATGAATATTTTGCGCTCAGCGCACAGTTATTGTATTCTGAAAAGCCCCAATGTTAGCCGCTATCATCATTATCACATTACCGTACTCTTCTGCAGTCCGACGTTGCGGAAGAATTAAACCCTTTCTTCTATTCGGTTTTCACATCAGAAGAACCAGTGCCACCAGATCTGAACCTTTTCAGCTTAAATACTTCAATGAATGGCCTCATAGTCACTCGCGAAGGTGTAGAAGCCGCTATAGATTGTCTCCCAGTTAACTCGGCACCCGGACCGGATGACATCTGCGCAAAATTGCTCTAGTTTACAAAACTAGCTATATCACATATCTTGGCTGCTATTTTTCAGCATTCAATTGATGCAGGACGCGTGCCTGACGCCTGGAGGAGTGCACGCATGATTCCCATTTTTGAATCCGGTGATCCGTCCTTATTCTCAAACTACAGGCCCATTTCAGTAACAAGCATAAGTTGTAAATTACTAGAGCACATCATATCATCCACCATCATGAAATTTCTAACAGATCACAATTTCTACTCTAGCAATGAGCATGGTTTCCTTTGTGGTCGTTCCTGTGTAACAACTATTCGAATTGGTGACTGACCTCCACGAAGCCGTTCATGGTGGACTAAAAATAGATGCTATATTTATTGATTTTGCAAAAGCTTTTGACAAAGTTCTGCACATCCGCTTATTAATGAAGCTAACGAATCTTAACAAAAACAGTAGGATTATAAATTGCATAGCTAGTTTTTTGACCAACGGAAGTCGGTCAGTCTACGTGGACGGGTACTCATCTTCACTTTCGCATGTAAAATCCGGTGTACCACAGGGTTCGGTCGTGGGTCCAATATTATTTCTGATCTATATTAACGACGCAGGATACACTTTATTGTCTACTATCAGGTTATTCGCAGACGTCTGTATCATCTACAGACGAATTAGTAACGCCGAAGACGAGAACTCATTACAGGTAGACCTCCACAAACTCGCATTTTGGTGTTGGCAGTGGCAAATGGAAATTAACATTTCTAAAACTAAAGCCATATCGTTCACGAGAGCACATAACCTGAAAGTGAGCTACTACCCGTTTCAGGGAATCCTTGTTGAGAAAGTATCCACATTTAAATATCTCGGAGTTCATTTATCCTCTGATTTATCTTGGAACGAACCCATTAATACAATAACCAGTAAGGCATCCAAAATACTCGGCTTCATTAAACGTTACTTATACTTGGCGAACTCTGCTACTAAGTTACTAGCATACACTACGCTTGTTCGATCAAAGGTAGAGTACGCATCCTCTATTTGGAATCCGCATCAAACCTATTTGGTTGATCAACTCGAAGCAATACAAAATAAAGCAGCAAGGTATATCACAAAGAAATACTCGCGAAACCACAGTGTTACGGATATCAAGGAATCACTTTCATTGCCCTCTCTTCAAAACCACCGACTAATAACATTGTTATCGCATTTTCACGCGCTTTATCATAGTAAATCCCTGTTCCGCGAATCTTAAATCAATGCAGCTCATAGTATTTTTCAGCGTTTTGATCACCCATTTAAAGTGCAACCCTTTTTTGCTCGCACTAATCTGTATCGTCATAGCCATTACTTTTGGCAATATATCATTGGAATAAACTACCGAGGAACATTGTAACTGCCATTAACTACGATGTTTTTGTTAACGATTTGAAGATATTCCTAAATGTGTGATTATTTCTGTGTTGAGTGCTTACTTAAAATTAAATTAAATTATGGGGTTTAACGTGCCAAAACCACTTTCTGATTATGAGGCACGCCGTAGTGGAGGACTCCGGAAATTTCGACCACCTGGGGATCTTTAACGTGCACCTAAATCTAAGTACACGGGTGTTTTCGCATTTCGCCCCCATCGAAATGCGGCCGCCGTGGCCGGGTTTCGATCCCGCGACCTCGTGCTCACAGCCCAACACCATAGCCACTGAGCAACCACGGCGGGTTGAGTGCTTACTTGCGTATGTTATTCTTTCTGTATATAATTATGTTACTGTATCTTGCCAATGTTCTTTTTTGCACGTTTGTAATTTTAGCTGGCTCCCCCCCTATGTAATGCCTGAATGGGTCGTTAGAGTATATGAATGAAAGTAGATGAGCGCTGACGGCAAGGCCTGGTTTAGTCCTCTGTGGCGTAACCATAATAAGAAAGATTTCAGTTGAGTACAAAATTCACATGCGAAAGGGGACTGCGTTGCCAAGCAAAAAAAAAAAAAAAATCATCAGCGTGGTAAGTCTCCTCAATCAGCATCGAGGTGTGATGACTTCCCAAACGTGACGCGAACTTTTCAGCGAAAATGAAACAAAAATACAATATGCGGCAACTATTAGGGATTCTTGCCCTGAAATGCCTATTTTCTAAGCACATTTCCACGAAAACCACAATATCGTAAGATGCCTTCGGGCGAAAAGATTAAAGCTGTTAAAGAAGCAGTTGCTTGCCATCATTCCGATAATACACAGCGTAATTTAGACCCTTTACAAACGAGGCCGAGTGAAAACCTCGCACTCAAAAAAGTCAACTACAGTTATTCATGAAGCTAGCAACAGTTCAACATGCGCGAAGCCACGCATAATATAGATGCAGAAACATAAAGTGCGCGACAGCTGGTGCGAGGATTTGCCGGGCCGCATAAAACCAACAATTTCAGTTCTTGCAAGCTTCAGTACCTTTAACATACAACACAATGCGCTCGTGCAGTCGTGCTGCCTAGCTAGCGCAACGCGTTAAGGAAGCGGCAAACAGTTGAAGCGGCAAAAGGCACTCAGAACTTTAGCAAAATGCCTTTAAACCGCATGCTGCACTGCAGACGAACTTCGTCGCTTACCCGTCTAAATATGATTGAGTAGAAAAAACACAGACACCACAAACGAAAGGATGAGAACAAGAAATTTGCCGCCGAACGGCGGCGATCCATTGCTACCGTTGCTCTCGCTGATGAAGCTTTGTGGGGAGAACCGGATCGCCGGCACGTTTTCGCGGGCGTTTGAGCCCCCCACCATGCCACAGTTCTTCGACATTCCTTGAAGCTTTGGCCACCCCACACATGCGAAGGGTTTTGCTTATTTTGCTCTGAAAATGTCGATACGACAAAAAAAAAAAAAAAAAAAGAAAAGCACGATCAACGACGCAACAAGCTACGGCGCGCGGCTGGCTCCTTTCCCGACTGTTCTGCGCAAGGCCGCCACCAGTGGCGCGTCCATCGGCGCGCATACACGCTATTTTATTTTCTGCCCCAAATAACACAGGGTGCTGCACTGATAACTTGAGATAAGCGCATTTGCACATCTGCTGTCAGACTGCAGGGCTTGCCAGCCAATACAGATGTGGTATCGTGGACAATATGGCTCACAAGAAACAAAGATATTTTAACAAAGTTTTACTTAGCGATTTCAGAGGCACTAATGCATTTGCAAAATTTAAGGCCGGCAGTCACAGGCACTACGGCGTGCAGTAACTTAATTTGGCTGCGGGCAGCCCTGAACCCAAACGGAAATGAAATAGTTGGTCATTGACGCTGATCTCCCCAGACTATCAGAAAACGCCACCTGCTTCTTTGCTGCGCGTGCGCCAGTGCTATGACAATGAGAGTTCTCTTCATTCTGATCCATAAAGCCTTTATTTATTTACTGCTGTTGGCAAACGTGATCATCCGAGCTGCGGTACCGCCACCAGATTGGAAACGGAATAGAGCACGCTTCGCGTCGATTCCTGGGGTACCCGCCGTGGCTGTATGGTGCTGGGCTGCTAAGCACGAGGTCGCGAGATCGAATCCCGGCCACGGCGGCCGCATTTCGATGGGGGCGAAATGTGAAAACGCCCGTGTATGTAGATTTAGGTGCACGTTATAAAAAGAACCCCAGGTGGTCCAAATTTCCGGAGTCCCACACTACGGCGTGCCTCATAATCAGACCATGGTTTTGGCGCGTAAAACACCACAATTTTTTTTTTATTCCTGGCGTCATCATGCAAAAAAAAAAAAAAAGAGAGAGAAGGCCGCGATGAATCCCGTGCCAGCTAAAGCTTGCGCTACTGTTGGTCTGCACTCGCAATGGAGAGAATAGAGATATATTGACGTCACTGGCGCACTATTTGATAATTCTTTAGGTAGTGCCATACTAGGTCGCTCACAGTGCCAAAGTACTGCAGGCTCTAACACCCAAGACGATTTTGTTTAGAGAAGTTTTTGTTGAGTTAATAATGTGACTTTGGGTCCGCAATTCCCCAATTTCCTCTATAATTGCTACTTAAGCAGTTATTTAAGATATACTGCCATATCTTGCACGATACCGAGTTCCGATACCGAGATACCGATACACGCCAAGTGCATCGAGCGGCCAGTCGCGCGGCAATTTTGCGTGCATTCTCGGGCTTCTTTCGCGCTCGGAAAAACGTTTTTGTGTAGCACGTATTGAGCAACAGAAAATTATATCGGGAGTTTTTCATGTTGGCTCTGCAATTTTCTCATTGACGCTTTCATGTAATTATAATATTTGAGAACTTGATTAATTATTCAAGAATAATTATCTAATTAGGCGGAATGAAAAAAATAGAATTTGAGTATCTACAAGCGACGGCAAACAAAATTACCTAGGTTCTGTCCAGCTACGTGGCATTCGCATATCTTTAAACTCTGGCTAGAGTTAGCTGGGACACCCTGTATATACTGACGACACACAAATCATTGTGGGACATGAGCGCACCGCACGAGCACATGAAACGTTCCGCTAAGGCGAGTAATTTAGCGACCACTTCGCGAATTAATGTTCTTAGCCCGCTAATTCGTGCAATTGCTACTTAGCATGTTGATAAAGCTGCAGCCGACGATTCAGCGGCGCTACACATCTAGTACATCAAGTACGCAAGCTTGGGCTGCCGGTTACTTGAGTATTCTTTACTATTTACTCCCAGTCAAGCCGGTGGAAAGAGGGGGGGGAGGAGAGGGTGCTTCAGGCATACGTGACCCCGCCCACCCCCAAAATGGCATCTGGCATCCGGGGCCCATGTGCACGACCCCCCGTTACGACGCCACTGCTAAGGATCGCATGGTTTTCGAGACATGCGCCGTGAAACTTGCGGTAAAAAATGCGCTATTGTTCCACTAACTTTTTAACAAACTGTCGTTCTATGCATTGAAGAACAAAAGTAACTAAAACACCCGTGTATTTCGTCGCGCACTTGGGGAATGAACATCTCGGAATATGGTGCTATCCT
This sequence comes from Dermacentor andersoni, assembly GCF_023375885.2. NCBI lineage: Eukaryota > Metazoa > Arthropoda > Arachnida > Ixodida > Ixodidae > Dermacentor > Dermacentor andersoni. Next base: position 73,663,469 of record NC_092821.1, read on the forward strand.
GAGAATTCGTTCTAAGCGCATACGCCTTGCGATCTCGCCGGCTACGATTCGTGAATTGAAACATGTACCATAAAGTTAATAATTTAAATTAGTGAAATGTTGTTAACTCGTTGATTATGCATTTCTGTTTCTCGTTCTAGTAATGTCCGTCGCATTGAATAATCGAGCTCAATCACTAGAATTATGATGTCTAGCTGTCACAGAATATTTCTTCTTTAAGTTCTCTATGATGCTAAAAGTTACGCCCCGTATATATGTCAGTGCTTGGCCCACAAGTCTATGAGTAGCTTTGTTTCCAAGCGCACCGACGTGCGAGGGAAGCCACTGGAATTACAGTCGGAATACTAAACAGCGTATACTCCATTCTCACTGGCGCCGTAACTTCAAGGTATACTGACTGTCGACATAGTATCATCATGAGGAGGTCGACTGTCACTGTGTGGGAGGCGTTGTCCAACACAAGCAATTGTATAAATACATTTAAAACAGAGGTCATGCCTTCCCCGTAACGTGCCTGCTTCAGGATTCGTTTAGTCTGTGAAGCATGAGAACGTACATAGGTGGTTGTCTTACGAGCATCTAGCGTGTGCTGCATGGACACATTCCCGATATATATAGCCCAGGTGTATTAGCATGTGTCAGATAGACGCACGTGTAGTTGTGTAGGGCACTTTCGTGTAAGTAGCGGCCTGCAGAGAAGCCTCGTTGGGCTTCAGTGCTGCAGATAGGAGCGCCACATATGTCCGTCGTCGCGCTCAGTTCGCATTGTGCGGCGCGGAACTGTAAAAAAGCTATTTGTACTGTGTGGCAATAGTCTCACTATTAAGTGCATAGAGGCGGACCACATGGCGTGAAACGAGAAGCAGCTTTGATGACCTCAAATAACTATATGCGTCGCGACATATCAGTGCTAGAGCAACGCACGCAGTATACCATGCGAATGTGGCGTGCAGGTGGGACTCGATCGGGGTGTTCTAAAACGTCAAACTGTGGTGTAATGACATACGTGCAATGTTCCTATTTTTTTTTGATGACCGTCTTTCACCGTCTAGCCGCTGCTGCAAAGTTATCTGTGTACAACGTGACAATATAGCTCACGCCATAGAGCTATAGAGAATTAAGCCCTTGACACTGTTGTAAGTATATGAAACGTGTTCGCTTAGTCAAGAACAGATCTAAAATTACACATGTAAGTCCAAGCTTCACATGACCGTTTGGAGCCCGTTCCAATGCACATTTATGAGATTCATAGGAGCCATTTAAGGCGACGTTGAGCGTTGCTAGGCAACCAAAACCACCCCTACGTGGACACTCACTTAAACCAATTGACCTCCTCAGTCGACCGAATACTGCTGCACACGCAACACAACATTTTTTTTCTATGCAAGTCAGGTGTTCTAACCACGCCTAGACTGCAGTTCCCCTGAGTTTTTGTGTACTTTTTGCATCTAAAATCAAATAAAACATATTGCAGCCCATACCTGGCTGGATCATAACAGAACCAAGTTTATTGCGCCCTTACCGGAGTATATATTACTAAAAAATGTCCGGTTTGATGTCTCGAAACGGTGCAATGGATTAGAGGAGGAACGCCGTAGGGAGGGTTGTGGATTAATTCTGCCGACCTGGTGTGCTTTACAGTGTAAGTACAAGAGCGATTTTGCATTTCCTTACGATAGAAACGGCAGCCTCCGTGTCGGGGAGTCGAACCTGGTACCTTGTGCTCAGCAGCAGTACATTATGGCTATAGTGCGGCCGGTGGAAGAGACATCACTGATGACCGACGGCGTCGGAATGCGAAGCGCAGCACAAACGTCGAGCTTTGGAGACATTCGATAACGCAACGCTCGATTAAAGATGTCCAGGTATAGGAAAATTTCATCTTCTCATTTTATTGGGTTAAATGAAGCACCAAACCTCGAAACCTTTAACAAAATTATGCCAAGCCTCAAAACAACAGACAGGTTCACAGGAAGTAGTGATTGAAGTGATTAATAGTGGTAGAACAAGGAATGTTGCTTACGCTAATTTCGACAAGGGGATTCGTCTTCATCAGACAAGCTAAAGACAGGTCCCCTTGTCGAAACATTGGCTTCAGCGACGTTTCCTGTTCTACCACCGTTAATCATAGCACGCCTCGTAACACTCTAAATAAGTTACTGTAATAACTTTTTTATAAAAGAGTTTCGGTTCTGTGTCTCGGGAAGAGTATATGTGTCGTGACGGTCATGATGCAGAAAGTGGTCACGTCGGAGCAGTACATCCTGATGTTTTGTGACTCTCAGGCTCGTTCAGTCGTCTCTTACAATGTACTACATCGGGAAGAGGGACAGAAGCAGCATAGCAGACGACTCAGCCAGCCGGATTGAATACCAGTAGTTCTGCACCTACGTCACCACCTTCTGCGCCATGACCTCGTGACACATCCACCTCCTGCAAGACGAAACCGAGACCTGTTCATACAAAAAATTACGTCCACCTGAGGCGTGCCAGTATTTTTATTTGGGTTTAGAGGTCTAAGACCTTCCTCTAAGGCAGAAAAATGAATAGTCAAATATGCTATGGCAGTGCGCCTTTAAGTAGTGCGGCCGAAGCTCAACGTTTGTCGTGGAAGCAACTGCCGTATACAATGCATGAGTACAGGGTTTGTACAGAACATTTGACTCAATATTCCAGTGTAAATTCAAGGATTTCAAGGATACCATAGGCCATAATTCAAGGATGAGGAAACAAATCCTATTCGTATACAGACACCGAAAAACAGTGAAATATATTTCTATGCTGCAATTTCCTGCAGCAAAGCAGCTGCTGAGTTAAACGCTTCAAGTCTTCAGGTCACTTTTCTGAGTTACTTTCCCATGGTAAGGATGTCAATCGCCTTTTGGTTTGATGATTAGTTAGCAGTGTCCGACTTCAGCCAAATACACTTGTGTTAAATCCAAATGACTGAAACTTGCTTTCTACCAGGCATTTCTAGAGTCTAGCTAGGGCTCGAAAATGGAGCCATGATTGCTGCGGTGTGAAAAGACGGGAAAATCAACAAAATGGCAGCACGGCTTTTAGTTGTTTTATGTGCTCTTGTCAAGCTTCACCATGGTAATGGTGGTCACCGGCACAAACCAAGGTGGCCGGCGCCGTTGGAGGAGCTCGAGGAGTGCGGGCGTCGTCGGGCATGATGGGGGGTAGAGTGCGACTCCGAAGTTCCAGGGTGGTCGAAACCCAGCGCCTCCACCACTTGCTAAGAGATTTATTAGCAACGGGCGCGAACGGGTAGCTGTCGCAAGCGTTCGGCGAAAGACAGCAGCCACGAGCTCATGCCGGTGGCGATGGTGCTGTGGCACAGGCAGGCTACTCTTCTTCGTTACACAAGTCTGTCATCGATGACTGTGGACACACGAAATTGCAATTGTTCAGCGACACTCCCAAGAGAAACTATCTAGGATTGTCTCCAAATACGCGGAGTTTGTTGATTTGTGTTACAAAGTCATTCGCAAACCAAGTTTTCAGAGAATTCAAAGGACACATCTATATTCAAGGAGTTTTTAAGCCCTTATATATCCGTTTTCTTTTTCAAAATTCAAGGTTCTTCAAGGAGATGTACGAACCCTGCCTGGCCGTACAATTACATTGCACTATATTTCGTTGCATAACTGGATTTCGCCCCCTCGTTGCTCCCGTTATTACATCTCGTTCCCGTTTTATGCGCAAAGAATCGTAAACATACACATTCTTACAGGCGAACGTACTCACTGACTTGTTGTTTGCTTCAGTGAAAAAAAAAAGAATTAAAATGAAAACTAGGACAGCCGGGCGTTATGGTTCCCTTGGGAGAAGTGCGCGTACCCTCTCAACCTTATTCACGGCGAGGCAAGAACCGCGCAACCGGGCCACCGCAGCGTCTTAGTTCCCACAGAGTTCGGCGGCACTCAGAAGTAAGCATCCCACGCCGAAGAGCCCTTTTTGAAGCCGAATAAATGGAGCGAGCAAACAGAAAGAGTGCGAACCTTCCGAATCCTTCAGTGTCAGATTTCACTCCGCCTGGCTCTGTACCTGGCGATCCTGTTAGCTCACTCGTTCAGTCATAAAACTTTATTACGGGTACTGGGAGTGATTGTTTTTGTGAGCCCATCAGATGGCCCTCAATTGGTGCTCAAGGCAACTTCTTGGACTCGTGCATGTTAGTGCGCTAGCTGTCACTCTAAATGACGTAGCTTTGTGGCAGCCCCACTAGCGCCAGCTACAGGGGAATGCTTGCGCACGCGGGAGAACCAAGCCGGCTGCTGAACGGTGAAGAGATGACATTTGTTAGCGCAAGTTTCACTGTGAACACCTTGGTCCATAAAAGATTTCACCACGAACACTGACCCAGTTACCCTGTTGGTTTTGTTAAAACATGAAATGCTTTTAGCTCTTGTTGTCGGCGACCTTCGAGTGACTTTTAGCCAAAAGCCACAGTCGTTATCCGGGCACTCAAACGAGAAAATCTGGGCATCGTTGTGAAAACAAAACGAGGTTATCCGGGCAACCAGCCAGAACTTAACAAGATGAGATCTCTGGCCCCCAACTATTTGTAAAGGACCGCATTACATACGCTAGTTACTGCCCAAACAAGTCACAAAAATATTACTTCCGAGTCCTTCATAATGTTTGTTCACAATAATACTCAAGCTCTAACTTCTAGTACACTGGAGCTTTATTTGTAATTTCCAATAGCGACGTTCAACACTCAGATACAGGGCACCATACGCTTCACTGTCATCGTTTCGCGCTGAGACAGGGTTGCCTGTGCTCTTTTGAACGCCAGTGGTCCGTGAGTTCCACGGCGCGTGTTTTGCGTCACCTCGCGAGATGGCGCCACGCTGCGTAGCGCCTCCTTCAGGCGATTTTAACGCATAATAGTGTTAAGAGCCCGCGTCGCAAAGAATCCGGCATGGGCGTCGGACGTCGTTTGGATGAAAAAATTTCTGAACCACGCATGTAACCAGGCCTTCCATGTGACGCAAGGAATTGACTGAACTAATTTTCTCAAGCTAAAATACGTGGAAAAATCGTAAACTACGACTTACACACAACTTACTGACATGATAGCTCTCGGACTGTAATTTGAATATACGAGAAAACGATTCTGTTACGCGAAAACACAAATAAACCACTTGTCCAGCGTTTCTACAAGTCATAGAACGGAGACGGCGTCCACCATTCGCGTAGGCCGGCGCGTATCTCAGAGTCCACGGAGCGGCGCGCGCGCTTCCTTGGAACACTTCCAGATGGCGCTCGCCTCCGCCGCATCGGCGTCACAGTTCGCACAAAAGCACAGTTCGCAATAGGGGAGCAGAAAATTTGGGCGTGGTAGTTCAGAGTGCTTATTTTTCTTTTTTTCATTGTTTAACCTTGGTAGGATATTAGGCAATATAGTAGCAAGAGCTTGGTGGCGCAACCCACTGCCCCGTTCCAAAGGGGACGCTCATAATATCCATATCCATCCATATTGCAGCGAGCAGTATATATATATTGTACCTTGAAGCGAGAATTCCCGCAATTTAGTGCGGATTTAACCTTTTGACGGTACTATATTTTTATTTATTTTTTATTTTTCTTAATTTATTTCAGTATTACTGCGAGCCTTCGTTTGAAGGCCCTTCGCAGGTGTGTGTGTTACATGAAGCGCAGAAAGGTGCAAGGTAATAATACAAGGGAATAACAAAAGCGATTGTGTGACGCCAACACTCAAACACCATACTTCATCAAATTCGCGCTCAAGCAACCACCAACGAAGGATGCCGCGCACTTTATACAAGGCCAAGCCTTGTACACGAGTCGTACGCCCAATGTTCACATTGAAGGTGACAACATCGCTATCGAACACTCGCTGTCATATTTCGCTATCATACAACCCTAAACCAAACGGCGTGTAGTGCAAATTTCACCAGTGACAGCAAGCGTAACGCCATTTCAAGAAACATGAATATGGGCGTGCGCTGACAGGAGCGAAAAGAAAAATAGCGAGACAACCTGAGTAAGATACTGAATGATTCGTGAAGCAGGATCAAAGCTTAAAGAAGGAAAGGCAAAGGTAAGTGAAAACCAACAAAGTTTGAAGAAAAGAAATGATATAGAGCATCTTAAAAAATGACTCATCTAAAGAGTAGGACACTCCATGGCATCGCGGCAGACTATTCCATTCTCGAACGGTTCGCGGGATGAAGGAATTCTTAAATCCGTCAGTCGTACAAACGAAGTTTTTTAGCTTCTTATGCGATCGCGTTGGTCGTCGAGAAGCGTGTTCAATGTAGTGATGATCTGTTTAGTTTACGCTTACCATGGTACATCAGGCACATGTATTTCAGTCTCTCTCGTCGTCTCCTTACCTGCAGTGTTTCTAGGTTAGCTATATATCTAAAAGAACACTCGGAGATGACTTCGTACTATAAGAATTAAAAATGAATCTAACTGATTTTCTTTGAACAGTTCAAGTTTTCCCAAACAACCGTGGCGTATTCCAAGATAGGCCTAACGATCGTTTTATACGCTATTAATTTGACTTCGTGTGTGGACTGCCGCAAGGACCTTCTTAAAGAACTTAGTTTGCGCATGGCTTTATTTTGGATATAAGTAACATGGTCATTCCATTTAAGATCTGATGTGATGATGACGCCTAGATATTTGTAGGTATCTACGAAGGATAAATGCTGACCGTTAGTCGTATAAGAAAAGGTTAATGGCTGCTTTTTGCGAGGTATTCTCATGGCTACTGTCATTTTCTCATTAATTTTCATCTGCCATGTTGAGCACCAAGACTCGATTTTGGATAAAGCTACCTGTAGGAGGGCGTGATCGCTTGGACGTTTTATCTCTTGATAAATGATACAATAGTCCCCAAATAACTTAATATTCACAGGTATATCATGAAGGATATGGTTGATAAAAAACCAGACAGACCCAGCACGGATCCCTGCGGTATACCGGACTAAACTGATACTGAACTGGAACTTACGCCTTGAAAAAATACTCTCTTGCCGATCAGATAAGTAGGCCTCAATCCAAGCAAGCAGCGTACTATTTTTCAATATGGCTTGCAGTTTTAAAAGTAGTTCCTGGTGGGACACACGATCAAAAGCCTTTTCAAAATCTAGATATATGATATCGATTTGGCCTTGCTTATCCAAAACTTCAGCGAAATCATGAATAGTTTCCAGTTACTGCGTTATTGTCGACAGCCCTTCGCTGAAGCCATGCTGTCTGGAATCAATTAAGTTATTGTTTTCTAGAAAAAGTCCACACGTGCTTAAAGTTAACGTGCTCAAGTGTCTTGGCGCACGAGGATAGTAATGAAATTGGCCTGTGAGAACCAAGTAACGAGGTGTTTGGCGATTTAGGTATATGTATTATCTTTCCGTATTTCCGGTATTTTGTAATGTCTGCTTGCAATAACGTTTCATCGAGCAATACGCACAGTATTTTGAACACCATTCGGCATATCTGTCAAGGAAGGGATTGGGTACACCATCTATGCCTGGCGATTTTTTTGCATTGATGTTAAAACAAGAGCGAGATGACGCCCTCTCCATACATGGAAGTACCCAAACAAAGACTATGTGGATGCGTACGTGAATGCAATTCCCCCGATGCACGGCAGTTCGAGCGTATTTCACGTATAATGGGAAAGTTCTGAGCATTGCATGCAGAAATGTGGCTATAGGGGGAACGTATTATGAATTCACTGCAGTTCGCGCGCTTCACTGCCTGAAAATAGGCCGAAATCGCTAGCACTGACGCGCCCGCCGTGTACATATCAATGGCTGCCGTCGACCGCCTGAGCGCATTATATGGCATCATACCCATTGCTCGTGCACCGAGGATGGATGGATGGATGGATGGATGTTATGAGCGTCCCCTTTGGAACGGGTCGGTGGGTTGCGCCACCAAGCGAGAACAGTGGTTCAAAACGCCCACTGGCGGGAAATGTTGCATCTGCGGTATGCGCGTAATCGTTAACCGATCCACAGCCTTTCAACAAGTCCCCACATAACACAAAGTGGGTTTGTAGTCGCCACTACGTGAGCTCACCCCTGTTATCGTGGAGAGAAAGTCAAGTGCCTAACCCTTTCGTCACCGCTAGAAAGGTGCTAATTTTCGGTGCTACTATGTTTTAGTGTTTTCTTCCAATGTGTAAGAGTCGCAACGCATACCGCGATGCATGAAATTATATCCTGATCACAAGTCTATCGAATCGATGTGAAGCAGTAATATTTGCTCAGAATTCTTCAGAATTTTTATGTGATACTTGACAGAAGTACCCGAAGGAACCCGAATGAAAGTATACAATATATATACAATTAGCTATTTTCAGCATAAGTGCTGAACAAAAAAGAAACTGAAATATACAAAACATGCACATAAATCTTAGTACCCAAGTTTTGTAAGATAAGCGGAAAAGAATTATGAATATTTGTTGGCGTCGATACGATCCTTAGTGATGCCCATGCTATGCGGGAAAGCAGTACCTTCGGAAATGTGGCAACGGGTAAGTTTCTATATTGTACAGGGGCCATTTGTACTCGTTGAAGCAGGCACCTGGTTCGTTTTTCTGCTGCACGAAGCAATGGACGTGATGTTAGCGGGCATGCTGAAGGCTCCTCACACTTGCTTACTGCGTCCGATCAGCTTTCCTGTGCATGCAATGTGGTCTAGTTTGGTTTCGACTGGCGCTGAAGTCTTCGCGTTCTCTGTTTAGTTCTTGTACAGTGCTGCACAATAATGTGGAATAATAAATGCACTTATTACAATAATGAATAGGGCCACCTGCGCAGGCAGTGTACAATATCTGATAGATTAGATCAAGTTTCGGACGAATATCGATCTGAAATCGACTGAAAACTCTTGACAGCGCGAAACGACACGATAGACACAGGAAAAATACACGGCCAAGCGCTGTGATTTCTGTGTCGTTCCTGTCGTTTCTCGCCGTCAATTGATTTCGGTGTGGATTGCTATCGTGCCCAACGTACGGTTCTTTTGAAATCGACTGTGTGCTCTTCTGTGTGCGAGTTCTCCACACGGTGGGAAGAAATGCTCGTAATTACTTGTACGTACGCTGTCTACATATTGCGTCATGATGGCGCAATAAATTAGAAACGAAACCGAAACTGGCTGTAGCAAAACTATTATATTAAAATATTTAGGGCGCTGTGTAGGGCTTGAAAATTTGGCGTCAGTGTACCCAATAATTCTGTACTTGGACACTCGTGCTACCGCTGCAGCTACATATACATGCGCTTCAGCTACAGTCTCCTCCAGCTGTCGCTATTTGACATGTTTATGATATCTATATTCTGTAAACAAATGCGCACGTGGGCTCGCACGAAGTACCGAAGCGAACAGCGCTGACCCGGAGGTATTATACCGATGCCCACGCGGACACTTTCGATCGCGATCCAGCCCGATCCGGATCGAAATTCTTGACCGCGATTGGTTGCCTCCCGCAGCTTGCGCAAAGAAGCCAATCGCGACTTAGAAATTCAATCCCGATTGGGCTGAATCGCCATCGGAAGTGCGCCGCGTGTCATCCGTATTAATTAAGAGGAAGCTTTAGCTCGGGTGCTCCTATCTAAATACATGTAAAAGGAGAATTCGTTTTTCTCGGCAACCACTGCACCAAATTTGACAGAGTTTGCTGCATTTAAAAGAAAAACTTAAAATTTAGTGACTGTTGGTTCCAAATTTTCGATTTAGGTTGTCATATTTTTATAGAAAATTGGCAAAAATCGCAAATTTTCAGAAAACGAAACTATCAAGTTTACAACTCCGTAACCCAGCAAGAAAAAATGATATCGCAATTCTGTGAATTGTATCTGATAGCACATCTAAAGCGGACAAAATTGATATGTTACACACGAACCTCAAGAAATGTGCCAATGTGTTATTACAACTTTTGCAAAACCCTCGTAAATAACGCAACAGATTCACGTAAGATGTAAAATGACTTATCAAACTTGTCCGCTTTGAATGGTCTAATGGATGCCGTTTACAGAATCGTGATACCTGTTTTTGATGCAGAGCAATTAGTTTGTAAACATCGTGCTTCTATTTTTTTCAAACTTCTGAATTTTTGAAAATCTTTTTAACAAAATTCAAGCCCTAAATCAAAATTCCGCTTCCAACAGTCACTAGAATTTAACTTTCTCAAATGCAAGAAATTTTATTAAAATCGGTCCAGGGGTTATCTCGGAAAAACGTTTTTGCGTTTTTACATGTATTTGAATAGGCCGCGTCGGAGTTGGGCCCGAGCTAAAGCTTCCTCTTAACGCTACGTATTAACGATGATGATGATGATGATGATGTCATAGTTCTTTTTCATCTTTTGTAGAAAGCGGACGTAAAGGTGCATCCTGGCGGTGACATGCTTTTTTTATCTAGTGGTGCCACTTTGCGTTTCGAAACCATGCATTCTAGACAAACGGCGAAAAGAGAACAACAAATTGCCCCATGCCCATTGTCAAGCCTCAGACGCATACTGCCATCTATCGCTGTTTATATCAACGAACAAATAGGTGGGATGACGTTAAATATAGAACGATGCTCATTTTTTATCTTTTTTTTGCTGCTACCATGCGCAGTTCATCTTGGAGGTCTCGTTAACAGCAAACACCGCTTGTTCTTTACATGAACTTAAAATGGAAAACATGACGGGACGGCATACGTTGTTAGTCTCTGAGGCAACGCCAAACTGTGCTTGTTTCCTTGAGAGAAGCGCAGGTGCCGCCACCAGTCAATATGTGTTGTTGCAGATGGGACCAATGGGACTTTCACAGCGTTGAACACAAATTTGTGGTTTTCACGATGTATGAGTGAACATAAATCGGGGCGTTGTTCGTACGAAGTCTGGAAGGAAATCAAATTGAGGCGGTTACGAGCTGTCAAGCAACTTATTTCAAGCCGCTTTTGCAAGCTCACCGACTCATGCCCGGAATGCTCCGTGTGATCCCATTCGCTTTGCTGACAAGAATTAGGATGCTGACGTCTTTTTGTATACAGGCAATGCTTCAATTATATCCTTCACTGTTGTGAGCTATAGATTGGAGACGAATGTAACATATACTTTGAATGTTCTATTAAGTTATCACAACGAACGTGCATCGGTGAAACGTACACCGGCGTTTCGCGATCGCGCACAATACGCTTGCGCGGCCGCCACGGAGATGCTGACATGTAACGGTTCGCGACATTTACGAAGGATGATGTGTTTCTGCGAACCACCTGTGGCTTGTGGTTTTGATTGTACGAAAATGCTAAACCATGGAAAGTGTGCACGCACAATTGTGTTTTTGTGAATTGCTTGGTTATTTAGCAGAAGGCTCAGCACCCGCCGAAATAGCTCAGTTGGGAGAGCGTTAGACTGAAGATCTAAAGGTCCCTGGTTCGATCCCGGGTTTCGGCAGTTTCTTTTGACTTTTTTGCAACATTGATTCGTTTCCTTATTTTTTTTCTATTTCGTGTTGCTTCCCGGACAACGTAACGCAATCCTCAGTAAGTCTCCGGGATGTCGGCATCGCGACTTTCGTACATCCTAACGATGACCTGCACGAATCAAGGCTCCTCCTCAGGCCCATTTGTCCGTCCCAAGTATATACTGAGAACATAAATGTTATATATTTGGGGGGCCATTTTAGGACGATGCCAGGACGTGTTCCAAGGCACTACTGCTTGACGCTGTAATTCGAGGACATTTAATTATTTACAAATTGGGTTAATATATGCATGACTCAGCTTTGACAGTGGGACCTAACCGTAGTGTAGGGCTCCGTTTTGCTTTTTTTTGTGCTTTCATGTGCTCTGAAATCTAAAAAAAATCTTGGCGTTCTTGTTTTTGCAACCATCAAAAAACCGTTCGGTATGACTACCTCAGGCACAGCACGAACAGCATAGACTTTCGAAGTCGGCTTTTGTTACTTCAAGAGAGCAGTTGGGTAAAAGTGAGACCAATAATAATAATAATAATAATAATAATAATAATAATAATAATAATAATAATAATAATAATAATAATAATAATGAATAAAGAAAATAGTCTACAAATAAATGATTTTTTTTTTTGCAACACGCCATTTGTATTTCGTCATTGGTTACATTGGTTATTTTCAGTTACCTCTGGGCAACCATGAAGCTCCCAAGTGAACACATTTGGAAACAATGGACAGAGAATATCCTGATGAGGTGGTTGCTCAGACACATGCCAATGCAGATACGCGCTATGTTCGATAACCGATGTTGTATTAAAAAAATACCGTGGGCATATGACACGTGACGTGTCGGATTCAAAAACGGCGCTTTAAGAACTGTCGCCAATGGTCACAAAGGGCACAGATTTGTCACAAGTCAATACCTGCCCCTCACTATAAACCCGCCGTGGTTGCTCAGTGGCTATGGTGTTGGGCTGCTGAGCACGAGGTCGCGGGATCGAATCCCGGCCACGGCGGCCGCATTTCAATGGGGGCGAAATGCGAAAACACCCGTGTGCTTAGATTTCGGTGCACGTTAAAGAACCCCAGGTGGTCGAAATTTCCGGAGTCCTCCACTACGGCGTGCCTCATAATCAGAAGGTGGTTTTGGCACGTAAACCCCATAAATTGGTTTTTTTCACTATAATCACACGTAGAAAATAAGTCATGATAACACTTCCACCGCCTTTGGATATAGTCGTATATTCAAGTTATTTGGCAACAATGGGCACAGCACTCAGGGCACATGTCCGCCTTATAGAGACTCGACATTATAACCATAAAAGGCACAGTTCAAGTAGAGATTAATTTCATTATGGTGTTCTTGTTTTGCGTTACAACATTACACACAAAATTATTTTATGCCCTTGTGCAAAAAAATTGCTTATCTGAATATTGCATATCCGATATGGAGTAACGCTGGAAACGCTAGTTGTTCCGGACGCTGGTGCTAATTACGGCTCATTTTCCTTTTTATACGCTGGATCACAGCTTTGGAGTAGATTACCGACAAATCTAACGTCCCAACAGTCATTTGTTAGTTGCAATACTAACCTTCGCTCTTTCATGCTTGCATCGCTCAATCAGGGAAAATGCAATATATTTTTACTGTCGAAAACATTTTTGTCTGTTCTTTGAATTCACCCGCTCTTATGTATGTATAAAAGCAAATAGCACAGGGACCCCCTTTGCAACTGCTACGAGAGTTACGGGTTGGGCCCACCTTTATGTAATGTCTAATGTGCAATCCTTGTGTAACTCTTGAGGCACTTCTTTGTTCAAGCATGCATTACTAAACGTGAAAAATATGTGCCTAGCTTTCGCGGTGATGGCAGCATGCTGGCCGCAGTCGTCCTTACGCGTCAGTTAGTAGTGCGGTCGGGAAACAAGATTTGCGTCGTTGCCCCCGCTGGCTGTCATTCGAAGTAAAGCACGCAGCGGGAATGTATTTCGTACTCACTCTCTTCTGTAAGTAGAACATGTTGGTAAAAAGATTAAGAGAAACTGCCGAAACCCGGGATCGAACCAGGGACCTTTAGATCTTCAGTCTAACGCTCTCCCAACTGAGCTATTTCGGCGGATGTTCCGAGTGGCTATCTCTGGCGGCTATCTCTACCGGCAGAGATAGCCGCTCGGACCCATTCGCTCCCCGGCCGGGAAATGGTGCCGTTTTGCGAAGAAACGGCCGTTCTTCGGCTGCCCCCCCCCCCCCCGCCCCCCGGCAAAAGTGACGCTATGTTATGTCCATACCATAACCAGCGCTTCTCGCGTACCGATAGATGCGAATCGGCTCTTAACACATCTGTCACGGCAGTGACAATCTCGGTGCGCTTCAACATCCGCCGAAATAGCTCAGTTGGGAGAGCGTTAGACTGAAGATCTAAAGGTCCCTGGTTCGATCCCGGGTTTCGGCAGTTTCTCTTAACTTTTTTACTAACAGAAGAGAATGAGTACGAAATATATTCCCCCTGCGTGCTTTACTTCAAATGAGCGAGCGAGGCCAACGGCGCAAATTTTGTTTCCGGTGTTGCAACGCTTGCGCGGCCCAGCTTGTTTCCATTGGCTCCCCTGATGAACGGCGACCGCTGAAATACAGACGCAGATGTTTCGCTAGCGACACGCTTCTTGACACCGAGCAGCGACGATGACCTGCTTAATTCGAAAGCAGATACGGTTCGTTGAACCCTGCAGTGTCATGTGCTTTTGATAAGGTTATCAAAGACTACGAGTGCACTTGAGCATAAAAACGATTATACCTGTATTTGAAAGCGCATGCGCATTCGAGGAGTCCCATCGCAGGATCTGACACGAAGTGAATTGTCGTGAAACGCACGGAAATTCCAGCTACTGCATGCATTTACCGCCTACTTTTGTCCCACAGAACGCGCAGGGCTGACTTGAAGTTAAACAAGACAGCGGCAATCGGCATTTTTCGAAGGGTGGAATTGGCCTAGTGCTCATCCCCTACTTGCACCAAGCTTCATTGCACCGCGGTTGCCCAACTGCAACAATCCTGTTCACGGTTTACGCATTCCATTGCACACAATTAAAGCAACGACAACCTCCAAACAAAACAGAAGTTCCACTTTAGCGGCACAATGTGTCGCCGTCTTGATCGCGAAGGGAACTCCGTGCCACATTCGAATCGGGAGCCTCGGGGATACCCATGATGACTTCACGATCGTCTTCGCCAATCGGAGCCCGTTATCCACTCTGCGGCGTCCCGCGCAGCAGCTGCTGCCCATTTTTTGGTCAATGAAAACGACTTCCGTTGTTTTATGGCCAGTTAAAAGGTGATTTTCGCGCTCAATTGGTGAATAACTCGCTGTAAGCTTACGTTTTTTTTTTAAAGGTGCTTCAGCTTCCCTATCCATATATCCTGTCGGTGTTCAGCCTCGATCGTTCGTTCGAAGCATGTCTGAAAGCACTAATGTCGCTGTGCGCAAGCGCCTAGTCGCACGGTGCTTTTTCAGATCTCGCGCGCCTACTTTGGATCCCGAAAAATTGAGAAATAGTTAAATTCATTATTTCTGAATTCATATTTTCCAATAATCAAATTTCACGCGCGAGAGGCGCATGATAGAGTTTTCTTAATTTCTAAAATATGTGTTAGCAATTCTTTGATTTCGGTACTTCATCATTATTACTTATAAAAAGCATGTTTCACTGCGTAGTGTGCAAGCTCAACCAGCTTGCCTCGACCACTAAATGACACAACATTCGCGCTGGCCAACACCGTGCTTCCAAAGGGCACACACAGCGTGGGTGCGTCTGTTCGATTTCTCTGGCATGTATCTAACGGTTATGTGCAACTGCCTTGCAAAAAAACATAACAAACCCAGACAACACAAGGCTCTCCTCTGGAACATTACCATAGGGATGCTGGTGCAGCTGTTGTGAGATATATTATTGAATCAAGATGATTTCCTTATTAAATTCCTAAATTTTATCGTAATTCATTCTTTTCAGCTATTCAAAATTTCTCTGTAGTGCTTCTCTTAAGACTCATATAATCAGTTTTCATAAATAACCCGATTCTTGGCCAATCCCCCATAGTGGGTATGAGCCACTCTCGAAGCCAGGCAATCAAGCAAGCGCCATGGCGACGCAGGCTCGAACTGCGCTTCCTAACCTTCCTAGGCTTGTTTCCGGGACTCCTAGCGACAAGAGTTCGCCGTACCCGTCCACTCCACGCAACTCGCCCTGCGAGGCCGCTCCGCCGCACCAGCAGCCCGCAGCTGATCCGGCGATCCCACGCCGTGGCACCTCGTCCGCCGCCGTTCCGCCATCGAAGCCCGCTCAAGGAGAGGGCGGTGGTGCTGGGCGCGTGGAGAGGGGCTCTCCCGACTCCAGCGCGTTGCGCTTCGCCGTGGTCTTGCTGGCCGCCGTGGTCCTCTTCTCGGCCGTGGTCAGCGTGGCTTTCGTGCTGCGTACCAGCCGCGCAAACCGCCGCGTACTCTGGACACGCGCAAACAACGCCACCGCGTCGACATCGACGCCGCAGCAGGCCGCGGCAAACGCCACCTCCACCACCGTCACGGGGGCAGCCTCGCGATGGAAGCCTAGACCTTCTGGCCGCGCGTCGCACAGACCTGCACGCCGGCGTCACAGAACGATCCGAGGCGGCCGGCCAACCGGTGTGACGCCGGCTGCGCTGTACGTGGATGAGGTGCCGGACGGTGCGTTGTTGGTGGACGGACAGTACGGCTCGTAGGCACGCCGCACGCTCCGGCAAGTGGCTGCCGCAAAATGCAGTGTCGACTTCAAGCCTGAAGCAGCTGTGAAATTTCGAGCTTACTTTTCTCCGGGCTTTGATCACTGATCTGTCGGGAGATCGAACAAAGGGGAAGAGAAATTTATACACGTGACACTCGCTATAGGCGTACCTATGACTCATTCCGCAAGCTGCGTCGCCTCCCGAGGGGACTGTGCACTGCGCATACGCGGACAGTTTACGAGTGATTTCATTTCTTACCGGAATAAACTAGAAACAATAGGCTGTGGTCATAAGGATCAGCGCGACGTCGTTGATGGCTTACGACGTCGCGAAGTTAATTTCCGCAGGCAGTGTTGTTAAGGCTTCTATAAGCTGCTCTCGAATCGGTAACTGCACTTTGCGAAGCAACAGTGTAAGTTGTAAAGTGCGACAGCACACAGCGAAGCTGTTCGGTGCAAAGTCCGGTCTCATATAGACTTCCTCACGTGCCCGTTAAGACAAGGCGCAAATTTAGAAAGTGGGTGCAATCCCCGGTGCGAGAGCGGAAACCTGGCGTAACCACCCCAAAGTTACGACCTGCCTCTTATTTTAACCTTACACTTTGGCAGTGACTTCGTGGAGTCTACACCATACCACTGTTTCGTGTGCGTTATGTGCAACATTAGTGACACTGTACGATGATACCTCTGCGCTTAACGGAGCTAGCGAGTTTCAGAAATGGCGAGCAAGTTAATATCTACCTTGCACTGCAAGATGAGAGACTTCATCATTGCGCGCGAGGACATGCCGTTGCGCCGCCTGACGCCAGTGCTCGAATGAGGTTAAAGTTGGATCAAATGCCGGCACGTCTGCTTCAGTGCTGTCACGTGCGTCGTTTTTCGTCGTACTGCAGCGGAATTTCAGTTGGGTGTAGCAGTCTTACCTAACAGTGCTTGTTCTTTGTTTTGACTCTAAGGCTTTGTACACTGTTTGATGATATCCGGCGTTTCTTGCTGCCGGTTCGGGACACATCTTGCTCTGCGTACTATCGAATAAAAAGATAGCTTGGTAGAAAATAACAGACAGAAACACTCGGCGCACTCTGTCCCCATCGCAGGTTGCTCTTGAGATAAGACCCGCACGGCCGCGCCATACGCAGCAGCCCCCGGAGTAGAGCGCCCCTCCCCCCTTCCCCTGCGTACGACGGAAGACGGCGCGCGTCCTCCTCCTTTCATCCCTTGCGCGCGCGAGATTGAACCGCCATGGTCAGCTCACGGTCGCACGCTTTCACTCGCACATGCAATATACGGCGCGCGGCGACGATCTTATTGCTCTTGGACTTTATACGGAACATCACGGCAACGGCAGAAATGCGCCTATAGAGTGTCCACATAATTGGCACTGCAATAGACGAGTTTAAAGTAGCTGTAGACGGGGCGGGATGTGAGTCTCTCTGGCGCTACCACCCTCTGTCGTGCTGCCGTAAAGTGCCTTACAAGACCTCAGCGCAAATTTTGGAGGCAGTGGTGCCAGCTAACTTAACTGTCGTGCCCTGCGCCAATGGCGTGAAGTGCCCGAGCTCAGGACACAGGAGAGCTGGGTCGGAGGAGCAGGGAGAGGGGAGAGCCGCCGGCCTCGCGGGTGGATCGCCCGAGCATTGAATAGCGCCCGAGTATGTGGAACAAGCCGTAAGCACTCGAGGCTAATTGGCCCTATGCAGTCCAGTAGCGTGAAAGAACAGAGAGGAAACCGAGGCAAGGGGCGTATTCTAGATTGCTAAACGCTGCAAAAAAGAAAGTGCCAACAAAGTGTCGACTCTAAATAGGACCACGTCGACGCTATTGCGCGTGAAAGTGGACACGAGTAAAATACGAAATAAGAGAATAACGAACATGACAAAGAGACATAAAGCGACATAATAGAGGCATAATCAACAGTTCACCATCGACTCATTTGAACCACGTTGTACGTCGACCTTGTCCTGTTTAGCGTCGGCGCTTTGTGGACCCTTTCTTTACTTTTTTTTTCTTTCATGGTGGTGTGTATGAAGGTATATATAGGTACTTCAGCAGATATGACCTAAGACTTTCCACTAGAAGCAGTGTAGACACGTACACTTGGCTAACTGCTGCCACATGGAGGGTGCCCAAATGAAAGCGGCTTTTTTGTTGTCTGGAACGGCTAATTAGCCATAACCTGTGGACATTCGAGCAGATCGTGGCTCACAGCTGACATGTACAAAGTCTCGTTGCCTGTGAACAAGTACGCCGGCGGTTTAGGTGAGGCGGTGCCATAACGAACGTTCTTCGGTAAAAGGGAACCCGATGCGATTCGGTTTTAGTGTTTCCGATTTTAATTTCTCGATGGTACTTCTTACAGTCCTGTCAAGTGTCAATGATCAAGTCAATGATCAATGTCAAGTGATCGGAAAACTGAAGAAAACAAGAACCCTCGGGGTACACCGGCTTGCAAATGATGTTGATGTCAAAGGGTTCAAAGGAAAACTTACCATTCCAATATGGACACTCCAATATGGCCGGCTGGAAGATCTGACCTGACAAGGTGGCTCTCACTTAGACGCGGCAGTCGTACACTGTCTGCTTGCACAATTACTGGCCAATTTAGTGCCATTTATACGGGACGAATGAGCGCGTCATGGTGCCCTGCTGATATTTGTTCCTCACGTTGTCCTTGTTTGTTATCAAATTTTTTTTTACACGTTAATACCCAAAACAAACGATAAAGCTCCGTTAAAAGTATAAAGCACCCTTCTTGACTGTGTAAACTTTTCCATTCTGACCCACATTTTCTGCTGCAGGCAAATGTGCGCTTGAGAAATAAGGACGTGCGAAAATTCGAAACTTCAAATACGAATCGAATAGTTTCTGCTATACGACTGGCGTTCGATTCGAGAATTCCTTATTCGGAGTTGACGAAAATTCGTTCCTATCGAATAATGCATCAGATAATCGAAAGCGCTTGTTTCTAACTTACGAGCTCCTCAGTTGTCCGGATGTCCAATTGTGAATGGCATTGCATGTACTTGTCATTGCATAGAATGAAAACGGTTCTTGGGAGTCTCGAGGGAGACAGAGACGTGGGGTATGTGGGGCTGTTCTAAACGGTTCTGCTGCAGGATAGCTGCAATTGTTGCGCTGAGGTACGATTTTCTGAGTGACCGCAGGGGGCATATAACTTGTGCTTAATAATGTCCAGTTATTCAATAAGTACGGTTCGCTTTCAGGTAGCTTATACCTGCATTTGTTTTGAAGTCTGAGGTTTTACTTGCCAAAACCACGATTTTATTACTAGGAACGCCTTAGTGGGGGACTACGGATTAATTTTGACCACCAGGGGACCTTTAACGTGCACCCAATGCGTGGGACATGGGCGTCTTTGAGTTTAGCCTCCATCTAAATGCCGCCGACGCGGCCGGCATTTGATCCCGCGACCTCGTGCTTAGCAGCGCAACACCGTAGCCGCTAAGGCGGTGCTGCAAAATGACACTTTTCTGCTTTAGTGAACGCAATGCTCGGCGTGCATCTGGTAACGTTGTTTTGACACCGTCTTTGCCATAATGCAGCAGATATTCGAAAGCGCTTGTTTCTAATTTACGAGCTCCTCAGTTGCCCGGATGTCCAATAGCGAATGGTATTGCATGCACTTGTCATTGCTTAGAATTTTACATTCATTTCTAGATAACCTAATACGCGCAAACTTCATATTTCGTGTTACTTTCGGAACGGGCGATTGTACATTATTATCGGGTGGTTGTATTTGTCGAATATTTACGCTCGATTTGTATAGGAAATTCCGCTGCTGTATTGCGAACGCTTTCGCTCGCGTTTTTCAGATAACATCACATGTGCGCTTTGTTCTAAAACGCCGTAAGTAGCGTAGTCACCGAGTAACAGCAGATACGGTATGACGTTGTGACCTGATTTCATTTTTTGAACTGGCCAATGTATAAAACACCTTTCCGGTCCTGTCTGCTCGCAGCTGCGTTTATGCGACCGGATTTTTTTGTCACGGCGTATCCACTGGCACTAAAGCTCTCTGCTCCGTTCATGTACGTAAACCGCCGGTGTCCTATTCTGATATGGTGAGTAGAATGAAAGCCCAAGTGGGATATTTTTCTCTTTCAGAAGTTACGCGATTAGTGAAGAACGTTTCAAGAATATAGCCTGCCAGACAGGTGAATTCAAACTTCGATATTTTTCACTCGAAGTATATTCGCACTTCCATAATTTTTCCCCATTTAGGAATGCGACCAAAGTAACGGAGGTCTAATAAGTTTATGGGACTGAGAGGTGACTTCTAAACGTCGCAGCCACATTAATTTTGAAACATGGGGATGGTTTTTAAAGAAATAGCGGTCTTATGTAAGCGTTGTAGTCAGATTCACGTCGCCGGTCTACGCCACGACGAGATCTACGTGAATCGGCTGGACAAGTTTAGATGAACTGGATGGCGGGAGATAGTCAGCCGGGAGCAGACTGTGGTTTCGCACCCGATTAAGCTTACAAATTTTAATATGTTTGCCTAACGTTAAGTCTCCGGCATCGAAGCACTTTCTGTAGCGTCAGTCTCAAAATCGTGGTGTGGGAGTTTGCAAGGCAATGTTGTGGTGCCAGAAAGTGCACCATAATAATGTGACAGCGTGAAGATCTAAAGAAAATCTTTGATAAACAGGACCACATGTCATACCAAGCTCCACGTGACTGTCACTCACATCACTAACAACCAGAATGATGGTTGATGCAAAGATGATCTTTAAAATTTGTATATTCTAACTAATGTACATGTATTGTAGCGATAGATTGCGCAGAATAAACGCCATTGTGTGATACGTTAGCGGTCAACAGCCGCGAACATGTACTAGCGATATTTTCATGCTACCAAAGGCCAGTTTTGGTGCCGTCGAGGTTTAAGCCAATAAATACAGATGTACGGCGCTTGAGTTGAAAGCAGGGAGCGCAGAAATGAGGCGTATAGTTTTTGAACATTAGCGTCCGATTGTGAAAATTTGCACTTCATGAAATCAACGCGGTTTATTCAGTCCCGCGTGTCGAGCCAGAACGTCACGCAGAGGCTAGGCAAGACCACCCACTTTGTTTTGCTTGCCAGCTCTTCCTGAGTCTTGGCTAATCGGGACGCTGCCAGTGATGTTACTCCTGTAATTTTCATCCTTAGAGGGTGCAATCGTGTACGCGCCTCACGATCGTGGAGGCATGTCGAGCTTTATGCTTGAAAGAACAAACTTTGTAGATGGTGCGTAAAACTTGAGCATAACTGTGGTGCACAAACATGATATAAATGACGGGTGGAGTACATGTTCACAAGCAGGGACAGCTGGGTGAATTGGTGTGGCAACATGCCTAAAAAAAAAAAAAACAGCGCCAGAGAGGCAAACAGCAAAAAGAAACAACGGCACAGTGCGCTTACTCTAATTACAGTTTATTCAAGAAACACCCGCCGTGGTTGCTTAGTGGCTATGGTGTTAGGCTGCTAAGCACGAGGTCGCGGGATCGAATCCCGGCCACGGCGGCCGCATTTCGATGGGGGCGAAATGCGAAAACACCCGTGTACTTAGATTTAGGTGCACGTTAAAGAACCCCAGGTGGTGGAAATTTCCAGAGTCCCTCACTATGGCATGCCTCATAATCAGAAACTGGTTTTGGCACGTAAAACCCCATACTTTAATTTTAACTTATTCACGAAACACGGAATATAAACCTTTCAAGAACGCCATCTGGCGGACAGATAACATAAACGACATATGAAAAAAAAGTAGAAAACAGGAAAAAAAAGGCATGAGCAGGGTCAATAAATGTCCGAACTCGCAAAGCTTTTCAACAATAATGGCGTGGCGTTAGTGGTGGCTTCAACGCGTCACACGGCCGTGAACTACTTCAATGCGTAGTTTAATACTGAATGTAATTTGAGCTTTGCAAGCCATGCTCGTATTGGCTCAAAGTTTTGGTGGCGTAGTCTTTCATGGTCCCGCAAAAGAAAAAAAAAACCCAACCCAGTTGCTCCCAGAGCAGAGCGCCTGCGAGAAAGGGCGGTTTATGAGTTGACAGCTGCGCAGGCGCCGGAGCGTGAGTCGTTAGCAAGGATTCCAGCTGCATAGGCGCGCGCTCACGCCACGTGCACAACCAATCAGAGCTGTTTCGCTTCCGCCGGGAAGGAAAAAGGCAGGAAAGGGTTTCGCGCGCGCTGCGCCGGCTTCGTTTCCGTTCAGTTCAGTCTCGGAAAACGCACGGGACGGCCGTGCGTTCTGCGTTCCCTCAAGGATCAGGCTGCCTTCGACGAACGGTGGTGAGAACTCGCCCGTGAAAGGATTCGCCGTCGGCGCACCAATCCAGCCGTTAAAGCCGCGTCGCGCGCGCTGCGCCGGCTTCGTTTTTGTTCAGTTCAGTTTCGGAAAACGGATGGGACTGGCACGCGTTGTGCGTTCTCCCGAGGAACAAGCAACCTTCGACGAGCGGCGGTAACAACTCGCCCGTGAAAGGGCTCGCCGTCGGCGCGCGGATCCAGCCGTTAGAGCCGCCCGAGCCCAGGCAATCCGACAGCAATGAAAAGAACATCCCGCGCTGAGGGAGCGGAAGGCCGAAGCAATCCGGCACCGTTATCTGTGGGTTACTTAACCGTGACGAAGGTCAGGCGCATGCAGGACAAGCTTCGTTGACCTCCATTTTCCGGTAGGGGAAGGTTTGGTTTTTCTTTTTTCATTTAATTTGAGCAAGAAAAATGAACTAAGGACATTGTCCTTCCCGAACTCCGTTTTTTTCCCTAGCAATCACATGTCTACTTGCTCATACTAAGATGTCGAGTCGTGTATCACTACTGCTTGGTAGTGATGGCCAAGAAAAACCAAATTGTGATTGCGTTCGAATTTATCATCCGCAGAATGGCCGGTTTTCAAGAGCACAGTTTGCAAGCAGTACCAGAACTACCACCTGAACAGGAGCGAGTGGATTTGTATGACGTGAACTCTCAGGGCCACATCGGAGTCGTGGCCGGAGTTCTAGACACGTTTCATAAAGCTTTCCGGCCCTGTGAAGATGAAGACCAGCAGTTCCTAGACATCGGATGCGGTCCAGGACGTCTCACAGCTGAGTATGTGCAACCAGTCTGCAGCTGTACACACCTGCGTAGGTAGCATAACAGAAATGAAAGATATCTTCAGAAGTTCTACATTGTAATATCATTAAAGCAGCATTAGCTGACAAAAAAGAAAATGTATTGTTAATGACCTCTATAAATGCTGCATCGTGCAACTGTTATACCTGCAATTGTGAATATATCCGCGATCTTTGTGCGTTGCAACGTTACTGTTAAAGAAATTATTTTTTAAATTTTCGATGTGCTTACGTGGCCAATCCCGCATTTTCTTCTAGAAGGCTAAACGTCGTGATGTAGGCCTCCGCGAATGAACGTCACGCTCTACGCATTTTTTAATTCCGTACCTTTTTAAGGCGAAAGCCTTAGATCTCTATATTTCAAGATCGCGTTGTAAGGTACAGAAAATACCACGTGACCTGAGGAAGGCCACAATCGAACCAAAGCATGTCCAACCGTGTATAAGAGGTGATTATTGATCAGCAATGTTAATTATTCATTAGTGATTGGATTAAAGTGGATTAGGAGCGATTAAGGTGAATTAAGGTTGATTAGGGTGGATTAAGGTAGAGGAAGGTGCTTGAAGGAAGATAAAGGTGGATTATAGTGAATTAGGACAGATTAGCATGGATTAAGGTTGATAAAGATGGATTAAGAGGTGTTAAGGTGGATTAAGGTGAATTACAGTAGGTTTTACAAGGCTTTCGCCTTCGCGTTTCTTAGGCGATGGCTAAGGATACCTGGGATTTTTTTTCTCGCTGTACGACCGCAATGCCTCTTGCGGTAGAGTTGCAATCTTCCTTTCTAATTTATTGCGATTCAAGCGTAAAGGTCACCGTACTTGGCCTTTAGTGCATGAAGCGGTAATGGCGAACGGCTTCTTAAGTTCGTTGAGCTCACATCATCGGCGCTCTCGTTCATATTTGGCCCCGCATGTCTGGAAATTTCCCCAACGCAAACTTTTTCAAGTGCAATGTTGTAATACACTATAGTATACAGAGCGGTATCACCTGGTTGATTTCCGTGGAATATGAAGCGCAAGAAAATAAAGTTTGGCTTGGAACATTCCATATGAATTCACTCTTTTCCGACTGCTATTTCTTTCAGCTGTTTTTTTTTGCTAAGTTTGGCACTGTGGTCTTTTGCATTTGCTCAGCTCCCAATTCAGTTTATGTGTGTGCGTGCATGCGTGTGAGCGTGCGTGCGCGCGTGTGTATGTGCGTGCATGTATATATATGTAGGTATGAGTAGGTATGAACGGCAGATGTGCTTGCTGAACCTAAACGCGAGAGAATGAGAAAGAGACACCGATATGGAATCACAGTTTTGTTTTCCCGCAATATTACACGCACTTAAGCAAAACACTGTAAGAGGCCTTCATTGTGGGACTTCATTAGAGTTCTGCGAATTGTGCGAGTCATTAAAAATTCAGTACCATTTCTTGAAATTCAGTGGTATGTGGCAGCTCCGGACCAATTGGACCGGACATATCCGGAAGGGAATACCATTGAATATAATTTCGGCTAATATGCTCGATGTGCCATATCACGAAATTTGATGGGGCTGCAGGACTTCGGTGCTTTGGATTATGTGTGACCTCGCGTCATAAACCCCCTCAGTAGTAGCTCGGCAAAACTAGAACAGCAAGGAAAAACGTTGTAATAGTTTACGTAAATCACTTGAGTAAATGTTTCTCTATATTGAAGAAGCGACATGTAGCACTCGGACAAAAATTTTCATAATTCCGTTCGCTGTTTTTATGCTCAGATGGAGCAGAACTTGAAGACATTGAAAGAAAACGACAGGCAGAGAGTCTTACAAAGAAGTTATTTGAACGTGTTGCGCTCTGTCATTGAGCAATAGCAAAATATATGCACTCAATGCCCCCCCCCCTCCCCGCCCCCCAATGAATTAAATGCTGATTAAAATGTGGGTGCTTTTGCGTCATAGACAATGCGATACGACCAGGTTGGTAGAGGAAAGACCACGCTTTGCGCTTTTTTAAAGCTTCAATTATGTTTTAAAGAATAACATTCTGCCTCACTTTGGACTTCGCAACTGCGTGTATAGCGCGGTGGTATGTTAATGCCATTAAAATGAATTATGAATTACATAAAAGCGTGGATAGGAAACCAAGGTATACGCTACTTTATTCGTGACTAAGAAGGTCAGTGTATAGTATACATAACCGGTGGTCATTTATGAAAACATTGTCGCGGGTGGCAGAGTACTATACAGTGAGTCATATAGACTGAAAAACGTTATAAAAATATGCAGAAATAAAAAGAGTTCGGCTAACGCCGGGCATGAGCTGACGGAGATCATAGTAGTAGCCTAAGAGCCTTAATACACTGTAGACCTTAATCCTTCAGTGGGCAGAAACAGGCTCGTATTGTGATTTCTTCTTACTGATATTGGAACTGTGTCATACAATGAGTGTCTTCGCTTACATATTGAGTGGATAATTGCTTCGAAAAATGATAGCTGACCTGTACACTCATTGGGGTTCTCATTCTCCTCATGTATCACAATAACGCGTACTCAATGCACAAAACGCTTCAGAAAAGAAAGGAGCATAGTACTGATACCACAGACGAAAAGATAGTGAAATTTTTATAGAAGTTGTGCCAACCTAAGACACGCACTCATTTCGTTGTTCGTCTCCCGTAGATGCCTGTTCCCGCGCTGTCCAGCGTGCCGGAGGCTCGTGGCCGTAGACAAATCCACAGCCATGCTGAAGTTTGCGGCTGAAAATTACCCTCACCCGAAGATCGATTACCTTGCACTCGACATCGCGCAAGACGTGGATGAGTTTGTGCGTGAGCAGGGCCAGTTCCAGCGGGTGTACTCCTTCCTTACGCTACACTGGGTCCGAGACCAGCCCAGGGCCATGCAGAACATCGAGCGGCTGATGGCTCCCGGAGGAGAGTGCATCTTACTCTTCAAGCGAAGTGTGCACTTCTTTGACTTCTTTGAAGCTATGATAAATACGCAACGGTGGTCGAAGTACAGGGAGGTAATGTACTTCAAAACCTACTCAACACGCCGTAATCGCTTGATTTTCGAGCAGTGCTAGGAGAAGGACAGCACAGGAGAAATTGCATGCACTTATTGACTGAATTAAAGAAATGATAAATTAATCGAAATGAAAGCGGGTGAATAAACAACTGGCCGCAGGTGGGTCACGAACCCACGTTCTCGCATTACACGTGCGATGCTCTTACTAAGTGAGCTACCGCGGCGCCGTTTTCCCATCCTCTTTCTGGGGTATTTGTGTTTATCTACCCGCCATGGTTGCTTAGTGGCTATGCTGGCTTAGTGGCTAAGCCCCATAACTTAAATTTAAAATTATATTTATCAACTAGAACTAAACCTGGCAGTGTTAGCCAGCGCCACACCTTGATGGCCTTGAGGCCTTGACGGCGGATGTGGAACATCCTTTTTTGTCGTTGGTGTCACGTGTACGTTATCTTTTTGGTTGAAGGTAACTAGTTAATAAGCCCCTACGTGTTGCCTGAAGGCATCGATGCTGCAGGATTCAAGGCCTCGCTATGTAACGAACAAGAACAAAGGAAACCTAGGGCACGATTTTTATTAGACATATCAGCAGAATCCAAACAAAGACACGAAGGACAGCATAGAAGAAATTACATGTGCTTATTAATTGAATTAAAGAAATGGTAAAGTAATGGAAATGAAAGTGGGTGAGAAACTGGCCACAGGTGGGGCACAAAGCCAAGTCTTCGCATTATGCGTGCAATGTTCTGATCTCTCTCTCTCTCTCTCTCTCTCTCTCTCTCTATATATATATATATATATATATATATATATATATATATATATATATATATATATATATATATATATATATGAAGCTTCTACGCGTTTTCGTACTTCCGTTAAGGCATGGTTAGCTTGATGCCTGTCGGTCACGTAGGCGCTACCCCATTGACTTACATATGTTACAATTTAGAAGTCCTTTTTTTTTATTGCTATCACGGGTTGCACGGTATGCTTTAGAAACCTTGTTTAGGTGCTGCTGGACCTCTACCAGATTTCAAGCTTATACTTTACAGTTATATAGCGACGAGGTGTATTGTTGTTCTGTACGTTGTGGAACGCTAGGTATGATATATATATAGGTACTGCAAGGGCTGTCCGTTGCACGGGGCTCGCTCGCGATCACTGCACGGTCCTTCGTTTTCGTCTTCTGTCGGCATGTACATAGTGGCGCGTCTGCTTCATTACAATATAAATAAACTTAATTTATGGTCGTATTCATTCACTAAAAATTGTTTTTCTTTGCTGGCGGATCATCACAAAAGAAAGTTATAATCTTCCTGACGGAGTTCTGATCGTGCTGGGCGTAACATCAGCAGTGTTCGTTTTGCGAAATAACTTCATGTCCTACAGTATTTGAAAAAGCGTAATTCGTTCTGTGATTTTTGCATTCAGTTAGCCCCATTCAATGCTTGCGAGAGAAACTCGTGAACATGCGTGAATCACGATGTATCCTAGTGGTTTGTGGAGAATAATTTACAGTACCGAAGTGGGGAAAGCATGTGAAGTTGATGAGATGAAAAGAAAGAAACAGCACTAACAGCAAGAAACAGATAACTATGCGACAACAATATATATATATATTTTCTTTTCATTATTTATTACGTATTTATGATCTTACTTTAATCATATATGCACCAATTTCCCGTTTGCTGTAATAACATATCTTATTTTCCTGTTGTAAATATTAACAGGAGGTCTCGCCTCTTATTTTCCTGTTGTAAATATTAACAGGAGGTCTCGCCCTTACTTTCCTGTGTAAATATTAACAGGAGGTCTCGCCCTTACAGTCTTTGACTATAAGACCTCCTTCGGAATATATTGCGTGCCTAAATGTACTTATATAAGCAATAAATTTCAATTTCAAATTTCAAGATAAATGATGATAGCCAAATGTCTTCGAAGCTTTTGCAGGCTAGTTCTTCCAGGAAAGAAATGTCGTGCGGCGCTTAAGACTAACTTTAATGTAATTGGTGAAGTGGCCGGCATTAGAAAAGATAATTCTTCGAATGTATAATGCGTCGAAAATAGGACGCTGTCCTGACAAAGCTTGGCAACGTGCGCAAAAAAAAAAAAGAGTATTTAAAAGGCAGTCGTCACGCATACGTTGCAACGGCCATTGGTCGAAGCTTGGAACATTTACAGAGTAAAATTAACCAAGCTGAATCATACGAAAAGCTCGCTCGTGCTCTGGAGGCAAGTAAATACTTTTGCTTATTACGGTACTACACTGCAGAGATGTCCCAGCTGCTCTTTGTCCGTTTTCATTGCTTCACGTGCAGATGCATGTTTAGTACCTTGTGCCCCAGGAGTACATCAAATTTGTTCTCAGTGCTTGAGAATGGGGCACTTTGTAAAGTACACAAGACGAGTAAGTTAATTACGCACACAATGGGTAGCATTATACCAAGCAAATATTTGCGTGCGCTGATGCGGAAATGAGAAGCCATTTTGGAATATATATATATATATATATATATATATATATATATATATATATATATATATATATATATATATATATATATATATATAGAGAGAGAGAGAGAGAGAGAGAGAGATACTTTATTTGACAGGAATAGATTTTAAGGAGGGGTGGTCGGAGCCCCTCGATCCAGGGCCCCACTGGCCTCTGCCATCCGAAAAGAAAAATATCGGACACTCATTGCGACGTTATAGAGAAGAACGAATGTTGGTGGAGCTGAAATACTCATAATGTTAAGTGGCTTTAACGTAATCAGGCGCAACATTTTTTCTAAACCACTGCGCATCGTGTATGCAGGTCGAGATTATTTATTCGTCCTATTTTTTTTTTCTGCTGAACAGGTTCTCGAAAGTATGATGCCGGAAACCAGAATGATCAATGACGTCGTCTCTCTGAGGGAGTACGCAAGAAAGCTTGTTGAGTCTACAAGTCTCACGACACTGTCTTGCGAAGTTTTCGTCTTTCCCGAGGAACTACGATGGACGAGAGGACAAATGACCGGTGAAAACTTGAAACTCCTTCCTGTCAGACGCACAGTGTTAACTACCGCGGTGCTTCAGTGATGACGGCATTCTTTTGCATAGCAGGAGGTCACGGGTCCAAATTCTAGCCACGGCGGCCACATTTTGATGGAGTAGAATAAAAAAAAAGAGGTAGTCTTTCCCGAAGGGCGAAGCCTTAACATATCTATAGCAAGACCAAGAGTAGCGCTTGAACTCGTCGTACGGTATTCTAACTATACGTGAATGAGACATCTTGTCGCACTGCTGCATGCAAGGCAACTTCTGCTGGGCAGAAGAAAGATTGCCAAGGCAGTCTCAACACGATGTGGTGACGAAGCGAGCACCAGAAGTGTGACCACCAGCAACGGTCGCACTTCGGTGGTGCAGATCGAGATGAGACCGAGGGGAAACCGCCAGCGGTTGTCGGCATCCAGTGCAATATTAGAGAACACTGGCTTGACATTTACTGCCCGTTCGGCTCAGACTAGTGTATACATACGGCAGCTTCACAGGAATGCTAGTGCGTTTATAGTACAGGGCGTGCGTGCGTGCAAGAGGCGCATTACAGCAGCCCTGGCCGCCCTCGCTCCACCACGGAGGCGAGTGAGCATAGCGTTGGCTGCGCGTCGACTTCACTTTGTCTTTTTCACAGCCAAACGCGTTCCACGTCTCTGGAAACCTTGTAATCCCTCAAGCGCGAGCCGTGCATGTGCTGTCGAATGGGACAGCACGACAACGGCGGCAGGAAAACCGACGACATTTTTGAGTTTCAAACCTGCGTTTCATTGGTGTAGTATCGACGTCAAACGGCCGTCGTCATGCCATTGTCATGTCAGCATCGTCACGCATTCAATTTACCAACCATCGCCGTCCTTCCAGTAACGTCATCCCATTGCCGCCATTCCGCCGTCGTTAAATACCGCCTTCTTCGATCCATCGACGACCCTCGTTATTCTATGGCACTTGTGCTATCATATTTCAATGGAGATTATCCACCGTTGCCATGCCATCGTCATCATTGAAGAATGGCCATCTCATTGCCGTCATGCCTTTGTCATTACACTGCCTTTGTCGATCCATCGACGCTACTCCGTTTTCGTCATTCCACAGTCGTCACGCCGCCATGCTCCTGGGACTTTGGCAAGTGCCGATAGCAGATTGGAATGACACTGGTTTATGACAGTATAGCCAAAGTAGCGGATGTCTCAGAATGACAACTACAGGTGTGGTTCAATTCCCAAATAAGCCGTATCGATTCTTTGCTAGGGAAGAAGATGAAGTTGCTCTTTCCTAGAACGTTTTTTTTCTCTGCTAGCTAATTATTGCGAATAGCATTCTTTGCCGACTGAAGCGGTTTTGAGCATGTCTCTCTCTCTCTTCAGAGAGAGAGAGAGAGTAAAGTAAAGACCAGTACCTCGCACCTCCACCAAATGCCAAGGGATGTTCATTATTAAGTAGAGTCTGGAGGACACCTCACAGAAGACCAGGAAAGCGGGGCAGTCTCACGGCAACCTAGGGGCCCAAGTTGTCTGTCTGCTTGGGCCAATACATATGGGCTTGTCGTCATGACGCCGTCGTGGTCCTTGCATCTTTACATTGCGGCATTGTCGTTCGAGTCATGCCGTCGTCATCACGCCATCGTCGTCGTAAAATATTCACGGATTAGTTGTCACACCGCCACAGTGATCGTAGTCAGTCCAGCTTCGTCGTCAGCCCAACTTCGTGATCTGACTCTCGTCATGCTGTCGCCGTCACGCCTTCTGTTCCGACCGAGCGGTTAATAGTTTGGGACAGTGCGTATGTTTCCGGGGTCGTGATGCCGTCGTGGCCGTTACATCGTCTTCATTCCGTTTTCGCCATCACTGCGACATGCGACTCTCATTCCGTCTTTGCCGTCACGCCACCGTCATGAATGGTTATGAGTTCGTTACGGAAGTTCACATACACGCATTCTGACTTGTTTAAATAAGCAGTAGTATGCCTTTCTACTGCGATAACAAATACAAGGACGCTCGAGTTGCACAAAAAACGTGTTCGGCGCTGTCACTACCGTTGTAGACGTTCCGGCTCACCAGCGGGGTGGTACGCGCGCGGAGGATCAGGCGATCTTCAAAGACGCGGGTGCGTTTGTCTGCAAAAACCACAAAGCAAAGCAAAGCAAATCTACGCTCAATCGACCATTGCACCATTGCTCAATATCGATGACACCATCGCGGCGCGACCCTTCCAACGTAACTGGCAACGGTCGACATCGAGCCTACTATGCGAGACGCCTGGCGGCTCCTAGGGTGCCGTACCCAGGAGTATGGGTGCCGTACCCAGGCCTTGCGGTATGAATCGCACCAACATATCGCACCGGCGTGTAGTTAGAACTCCGTTTGTGGAGTCTAAGCGCAACGCTAATCCTGGTTATCGTTCTGAATGCCGAATTTTCTGCCCTGCAAGTAAGAGCTTGATTTCCCATTCCTGCCAATACTGGCACAACAATGAAAGCTGTTGCACTGAAACATAGCGAAGAAGAAGCCACCGCAACCTGTCAACATGAAAAGGTGATTTAACTGCGAGTAATGTTATTTTGAAGCCCTTGTCAGGTTGTAGTGATAATTTCTAAACATCGTGTAGAAGACGTTACAACACACTGCCAACATAAAGAATACGGCAGCTGCCAGTAATGACATTTTTTCAGCTATTTTATTTATTCAGTTACCTCACAGGCTCCCGAAGGAGTATTGCGTGAGGGGAGGATACAGGGAATTAGCAAAAAGAAAGGAGTACGAAGAAATTATACATTGTTAGCGAGTAAACATGAAAGAACAAATATCTAACAATAAAAATAAAGCGAGAAATGAAACAGAACGACTGTGTGAAGTAGCAAACAAGGAGTACCAAGAAATTGTACAAGTGGTAGCTGGTAAGAGGAAAAAATAAGTGTCTAACAATGTTAAAGCAATACAAAAGAAAGAAAGAAAGAAACAAACAAACAAAAATTATACAACGTCGCTAAAAGTATTTACTTAGGTGTGCAGTAAGGTTTAGTTGTGATGAATTATGGAAATAATATGCATAAGCGTGCTTTGAAGGATTAGGTTGCCAGGTTGTATCCATAATTCCTGAAACTATAGTGAGGAAGAGGCTGCCACGCCCTGCCAAAATAAAGAGGTGACTTAGCTACGAGTGTTCGCATTTTTTTACCTCTTGCCAGGGTGTAGCCGTGATTTCTAAAGAACACAGAGAAGAAGAGGCTACAGCACCCTACCAACATAAAAGGGGGTCAACTTAATGTAACCACATCTTAGCAGCTCTTTCCAGGTTGTAGTCATAACTTCTGAAAGCATAGTGAAGGAAAAAGATAGAATACGCTGCCAATATGAAAAGGTGTTTTAGCTGCAGCAACGGGATCGAAGCAGCTCTTGCCAGATTGTAGTTGTAATTTCTGAATTCTGTTACGTACATCTAATTCATTTTGGCACCTTACTTTCTTAGTGACATTAAAACGGTCCTTCAAATCAAGACACCTCTATTTTTGTTTAGCAAACATGTTTTAGGTATTTACTGTTTCTTTTAGAACAATCATGCGATGAAACGCATCCTGTTTGCTTTTCAGAATCGCTCCTTGCATTCAACCCAGTGTACCCACTGCTGGATAAAGAAGAGAAGGAAGAGCTCCAAAACTTCATTAGAGAACTTGTCAAAAACTTCTCCGTTGACTTTTTCAACAGAGACCCGGCTAATCGCATGTATCTTTTGATCCATGCTTGTAAGCAATTCAGCGAGGGAGATACAACAAACTGCTCAACTGGTTCCTCATAGCTCTTCAAGACCTAAGCGCACTTAACATCAGCTAAGTGAAGAAACTTGCATGATTGATGTATGCTTTTTTCGCTTGGCATAGTTCAGTATCACTGGAAGGGGTGCGCGATGTGTTTACATGGAATACATGGTAGCAGTAGAATACAAAATTGTTCTGTATGCAGTGTCGTCTAAGCACCAGGCATAGATCAGATGGCATTGCGGCTGTGCGTTTTCACATCCTCAATGTGTGGCAGACGTCTGCTGCTGGGACTACGATAGGAATGAGGCGGTATTCTTAACAGCAACACACAGGCGCCCATTTCATGGCTTGCTCGAATTTGATGAGTTGAACCTTTCTCCTCTATGGCATTGTTGGATGGCATGGCATTCACGGGTATATTGCTATATGGCAGAAAATGGAAGGTGTAAGGTAGCATCTGGAAACGCTTGCCTTTAGACCACGGTGTAAGAACATTTCCAGGGGTTGACACTCGCCCTCGAGTGCGGCCGGATATAGTGTTCGCACCTGCGGTGACCAAGCTGCAGTGGCCCCGCTATTGTCGCGGTCGGTGCATGTACCACGTGGCAGCGAACCCTGACCTCCGTGATTGCATCGGCTAACCTTCGGCTAGGGTGCGCCAGTGCGACTATCGAATCGAGTTGGCTTCTGGGGTGGGTTGACCTTTGCAGTTGAGCTGAAGGAATAATAGTCTGTCATGGAAGCCAGGCGCGTAGCTGCAGCATCCACAGGCACGGTCCACGCAAAAATTAAAGCTTGCATACAGCCGATACCGCGGTACTAAACGGCGACCCAATAGCGCCTCTTTCCCGCTCCCCCCACATACGGAAAAAAAAAAAAAATCGGATAGCCTGTATCAGGGCGCCGCCACAGGGTACCCGAACGATCTTGTGCACAGTGCAGAGGGTGTATGGGCGTTAGGGTAGAAATGACGCAACCAAGTACACAAGTGACATTTATTCACGCATCAGGAAGCACCCATGCCTAGTTTATGTAACAGCTAGCCTTATGATCTAATTTTGCAATCATGCTCGCTCCCCATTCGTAATGCGTCTATTTGTTTTGCAGAGGGTGTTTGGGTACTAGGGAAAATAAATGATGGCCCCATAATGGTTGCTCCCGCCCACGCAGAGGATTGGGGTTCCTGTGCTTGTCTCAATCTCCTGTGCTTGGATTCCCCGTGAAGACAGACACGTTCAGCCGTGGTGAAAAGGACTGGATATCCCTCTGTCTTGCTGCCCGAGTCCCTTCACGCCGTTTCTGGACCCTACGTTCCGAACACAGGGGCTCCATAACAGAGGAAGCATAATATTTCTGCAAATAAATTGCACAATGGCAAGCCTTATGACTGCCAATCAGCTCAAGTTTGAGTTTGATGATGGAGTGTACCTACGACGGCCGATTGAACTCTCTCAAATGTGTCTATTCTCGCTCCACGTCACTAATGGTGTGCCGAGGTACGCCTCTCTAAACGCCGAGCGAAATACTAAATTCACATCCGATTGGGTCTTGCGCGGCGCAGCAACAGGGCCATCTGTGCACACGAAACATGGATGATGGAGTAATGACTGCTCTCATCTACACGACGGTGCAAAAGTGAGGCGCGTGGGCAGTAGGGTTGCAAATATATAACCCATAATAGTACTGTGGGTGAAGAAAAACCAGGCAGACGCTCGTGCCTGGTGTCCAAAATTATATTTTCAGCCGAGCCCACTCAATCAGGCGGATGCCTGATTCCGCCGATTCCACTGCTCGCGCACCGTCAGCGTGCTGGGCGTGTCCTCGTCGTCTTTTGTGACCGAACTATTATGGCACGTCGTAGTGCGCTACAGTATAACATGTTCTCGTTACATGCTGTTTTACAAAGCAACCCACTCCGACCAATCTTAAAATTGTTTCTCGTAAAGAAATGAATGAGAACGAAGAAAGAAAACAAAAAAAAAGAAGAAATATTATGCGGATCTCACGGACTGTGGAAATCGATGTAAGCAAAACTTTCTGTGCCGATTGCTTTGACTGACGATAATTAGCGGCGACGTTGACGGTGAATGTTTAATTTGTTCACCGTTTAGTCCAACGCGAGAGTGCTGAGTTAACGTTAAACGTTGCCTTGCGTGCACGCCTGCTGTTTGTCTGCGTACACAGAATACACAAGGAGAGGTGTTTGCTTGAGGCATTGTTGTGCGCCATATTTTATAGCCTCTGAGAGGGTTAAGTATTGTCATTGCCTCAAATGACACATCGCATCGTGGCAGAAGTATTAAACTTTAATTTAATTATGGGGCTGTACGTGCCAAAACCACAACGAATTATGAGGTACGCCGCAGTGGCGGACTCCGGATGAATTTCGACACCATGGTGTCCTTTACCATGTCCCTAAATCTAAGTGCATGAGCATTCTTTATTTCACCCCCGTCGAAATGCAGCTGCCGCGGTCGGGATCAAATTCGCTGTTTCAAGTAATGCCATAGACGCGAAGCTACTACGGCGGGCACAGTAGTGCTGACTTCACGTGCGACGCTTCCGTAGTGTCGTCTAGACCCTACGACGGGCATTAATGCGGCTCTACCTTTTCACGCCCTGCGTAAGTTGTCCGCTTGACAAATTTGCATGGCGTTTATTTTTCAGAAATAGCAGATACGTACCGCACCGTATACCTTAAACTTATATAAAACGATGTACTGTAGCCCTTGCTCTAGCAGCTCAACACACAGCACGTAATACAGCGTCCAACGACACCGCAAGCTGTAGTCCCCCGCTTAGTTGAGTTCGTCGCGTTGCCTCCGAGATCGCACTGCACAACTTAGCGAAAGGCATAACGGTGAAATCTGGAATACCACGGTTCGCCGTAGCGTGGTACAGGCGCTGAATGCGCTATAGCGGGGTCGATGCGGCACGGGGGACTCACCCCACAGAGAAGCTGCGCACACCATCTGGTCGCGTTCATCCGCCGTGTCGAGTGGAGAGCGTCATGGCCTAAACTGTTCTCGAGATGAACAATATCGAAAGACATCGTGAACGTGCAACCTTTCGTTCAAGATACGATTCCTCCGCCGTCTAGGCTGTGTGATCTGGTCCTGCTGTCGGCATAAAATGCGTGAGCGCCTGGTGTCTATGCACTCGATTTATACTGGTCTGTTCAATAACTGCTCTTTGTTCACGTGTTGTGCGCGTGATGTATCCTGAATCAGTTGTAAACGCTTTGGCAAACAACTGTCAGGCCGAATGAATGGCCAGAGACGAAGTGTTTCTTTTGCAAGTACGAGCCACGCGAATATTTTCCAACGCGCTTTCCAGAAGAAATAAACTGATATCACTGATTGCCGCCACCAAAACCTTTGCCTTTACATGATCAAAATATTACACAACAAGATCATGCACGTTTGATTAGCAAATCGTTAATACCTTAAAGGGCCCCTCACCAGGCACAATAGCAAATTCTCGTTATATGCTGGATGTTGCTACGTGTCCTCTAGGCAGCGTTCTGCTGCAAAAATTTTTGAAGTGGGCCCATTAATAGCCGAGATATAACTATGTTCAGTTTCGCGAACCCATGATTTTAGGAGCTGAGCTTCACCGCAAATTTAGACGCTCTCCCCCCTTGCCCCGTCTAGCCTCCGCAAGCAAAATTCCTTCCCTGCGTTCTCCCATGCCGGACCTCGAGTATCGCGTGACGCATACGTC
This sequence comes from Dermacentor andersoni, assembly GCF_023375885.2. Classification (NCBI taxonomy): domain Eukaryota; kingdom Metazoa; phylum Arthropoda; class Arachnida; order Ixodida; family Ixodidae; genus Dermacentor; species Dermacentor andersoni. The sequence continues at coordinate 73,700,331 of NC_092821.1, forward strand.
ACGGGCCCCGCCTTCATTTCTTTTCTTCTCGCTTTTTTGCGGCGTGGCGCACTTCCGCTGACGGCGTCGCGTGCGAGATGTTGCGACTGTCTCGTTTCGCGCAGCACATGATTTTGCCCACTGTGCACGAGGACACCTGACTAGCGGTATAAGTCCATACTACACGAATACTGAGGCAGACACAAGTGGATCACACATAATGATCCCACACTGGATGGATGGATGGATGTATGGATGGAAAAACTTTATTGACAGTCCTTAGTCCCGCGCTTGAACATGGTAGAAAATGACATTGTTTTGGTGTCTGCGCGCGTGACTGCATGACGTGGGAACAAGCAGACGAAACGGAAGTACATCTCTCTTGCTGTGGTGCGAAGTAAAACAAAGATATGCAGACATTCGTTTGTGTGTTTTATTATTTATCTAAGCTTTATTTTGTCTATTCTAGCAATATATTACACAAATAGCAGATGTTGGCTTCAAGAATTCTCGAAGTCACTTGTCACTACGAGCGACGTCACAGGGCGAACACGTGTACGTCATCCCTCCGGCTTGGAGCGCTGCGGCCGCGAGGAGAAGGGAAAGCGGCGTTCAATTTGAAATTTCAGATCTTTCCGCGGCGCGTAGCGACGTAATACTTTGCAGACCCGATCGTTATCGTACATTGTATGTCTGCGCTTGTCAGCTCAAAATGACCAGACCTGGTGAGGGGCCCCTTAAGAGGAAGCGTTACCTCGGCGGCTGCTGTCTAAAGCCATTGGAAAGCCGTAATCATTTCTGTCGGTAAGAACTGCACTGAATTCGATAAAATTTATTACAAATAAAAGAAAAAGTTGGAATGTAATTTTTGATTTACGCTGTCGATCTTTAATAAATATAGTAGAAAACTGCAAAATTTAGAAAACTAAACTATAAGTTCACAATTAACTCTCTAGCTCAGCAATGAAAAATTCAGAGCCCATCCACTCTGCGAAGATTGAAGAGCAGCGAAGCTGTGTTGCGCAATACCTATATTTTATTTTTATGTTCAATACTGCCAGTCCCATCAGGGACTATAGCAGGTGGGTATACAAAAATGAAATATATGGTAATAAACATGCACGCACAAATTGCGTAAGTTCTATGTGATGGTTATGCTATATTGGTTGAATAAAGGCACAAACAACTTCGTTGTTTCGTCTTTTTTATTTGTTGTATTGTTTTATTTCCCTTGTGTTTTTATAATTTTAAATTTTTTTTACTATGTAATATTTTTTTGAAAACTTTATACATGAAACTGATTTTCGACACGCATTGTAATGCACTAGCGTTTGGAAAGCAGTGTTCATCGCTCCGGTCCATTCTTTTTGTCAACATGATAGGTTCGTTGTTTGTTTCGTCTTCTCTTTATTTCTCATTTTTATTTTTATTTTCTTGTTATATTTTTACTTTTCATTTTTAATTCTTATCTTTCTCTTCTTTTTCATTTTTTGGTTTTTCACTTATTCATTTTTTTTTTACTATACACATATGCGCTGACGTTTCCACCGGCATCGAGCCCACAGGGGTATGTGCCATTGATCTTGCACCCTTTCTGCACTATCACCACACTCTAAGAACAGTTTACACCCTTTGGAGTGCCCCTTCTGCCACGCAACGATAATCGTCATCTGCCTTGATGCGTTTCCTTTCTTTAACGCTGCGAGCTCGGTACTTTCCAGTAACGAACGGCATGCGCGTTATCAGCATGATAGCATTTCCTGTCGGTAGTGCTATCATGCTGATAACGCGCGTCCGTTTGTTACTGGAAAGTACCGGGCTCGCAGCGTTAAAGAAAGGAAACGCATCAAGGCATCATCATCATCATCATCATCATCATCATCATCATCATCATCATCAGCCTGGTTATGCCCACTGAAGGGCAAAGGCCTCTCCCATACTTCTCCAACTACCCCGGTCATGTACTAATTGTGGCCATGTTTTCCCTGCAAACTTCTTAATCTCATCCGCCCACCTAACTTTCTGCCGCCCTCTGCTACGCTTTCCTTCCCTTGGAATCCATTCCGTAACTCTTAATGACCATCGGTTATCTTCCCTCCTCATTACGTGTCCTGCCCATGCCCATTTCTTTTTCTTGATTTCAACTAAGATATCATTAACTCGCGTTTGTTCCCTCACCCAATCATCAAGCATCAAGCATCAAGGCAGATGACGATTATCGTTGCGTGGCAGAAGGGGCACTCCAAAGGGTGTAAACTGTTCTTAGAGTGCAGGACAGGCGCGCTTGACTTGCTTTCGTCAACATCTCTGACACATTTTTTTTTTCGAGATCCTAGCCATAGACAGTTTTGTTGTAAAGCGATATAATGTTACGGTGACGTTTCAGTTCGTGACCACGGGTGACGCGCAAGCGTGGGGGTGCTATGGCGCACGCAACGATATGGGCCCTCGGCGCGCCTACGCTCTAGAACTAGTTGCACCCTTTGGGGTGTATATTTCTCACACAACGATAATCGTCATCTGTCTTGTCCGCATTTCCTTTCTTTAACGCGGCGAGCCCGGTACTTTCCAGTAACGAACGGCATGCGCGTTATCAGCATGACATAGCATTCCCGATAGGAAAGTAATGAGCGCAGCGTTTTCAGGAAAGGAAATGCGGGCAAGGCAGATGACGATTATTGTTGTGTGGTACATATACACTCCAAAGGGTGTAAACATTCCTTAGAGGAGGGGGTCCTCTGTGTTTGCCGCAAGATGGCTCTGCGTGTGCGGAAAGCGCAGAAGAAATGTAGCGGAAACGTACTTCGCTACGTGTTTAACTGCGACTTCTCTTATTTACATGCTCATAATTACCGATATAGACAGCAGTATAACTTTCTACGGCGCGTTTGTAAGGCAGCACCGCATTCACTAGAGGCGTTTTTGTCCCTCCTTGTACGCTCAAACTCATGGCTGAGTGGTAGCGTCTCCGTCTCACACTCCGGAGACCCTGGTTCGATTCCTACCCAGCCCAAGTTGCTTTTATTTATGAATTGCCTTCTAGAATTTTTCGCTCACGGCCAACGTCGCCGACGCCGACGACACCGGCTTTTCTGCGACACGAGCTCTTCAACGCTGTCGCGTTAAAACCCACTGTTAATGATAATGCGTATTGCTTGGTTTTGTAAGTGCTGAATAGACGAGATATGACAGTTATATGTGTTTCCCCAGGAAACAATACCATAATTAATGTGGCTGTGAATGAAGGCAAAGTAAAATGCTAATAATGCGTCTTTAGAGAAATATGTTCTTGACTTGATTATTGCTCTAATACCGAAGGCACACTTTTGCTTAATGAAGGCAATGTGTTGAGTAAAGTTCAGGTTAGAATCTAATTTGGTGTCCAACAATGATACACAGTGAGAGACGTGAATATGATGACCATCTAGAGTTATCTCAGGCAAGCCAGGTAGTATTCTTTGGCTAGAACGGAAAATTATAAATTGAATTTTTGAAGGATTGATAATTAACTGATTAGACGAACACTAGGCAACAATATGGTCAAGCTCATTGTTTAGTTTAAGAATTAAGGTAGTTAAAGAATTGTCACGCATCGATATAGTAGTATCGTCTGCGTATAGTACACAATGTGCCGACTTAAGACACGTGGATATACCATTAATATAAACAGAGAATAGTAAGGGACCTAATATGGGAGCCTTGTGGTACACCTTGGTTAATAACTTTAGTATCAGAATAAGCACCTCCAAAAAAAAACTTTGTTCTCTATCATGTAGGTAACTTTTTAGGAGGTTTAGTACTGGACCGGTAATTCCCAGCGCTTCTAGCTTTGTAAAAAGAATGTTAGGATTGGTTGTATCAAAAGCTTTAGTGAAGTCCAAGAATGCCAAACAAAGTTTAATCTAGTGGATTTAAGTTATTTCGTTTGCCTATATAAATAATTAAAGAAACAAATCATTTAACTTAATTAGCTAAATTATATAAATTTAATTTTAGTTAGGTGTTTTCATTTCTCGTATATAAGTAACGGCAGTCTCACTGAGTCATGTAGATAAAGCTTTAGAATTGTGCTATCTCATATTGAAAATATAAATAAAAATTCGGGCCTTCTAAAAGAACAGACTCGGTACATTGTTCTCCAGGTGTGACCGATGTAAAATGAGGTCCGCAGGAGAGGGCAAAAAAGAAGGTGCCAACCCGCAATGTTTGCTGTGTAAATTTTCACCGGGACGCATTCTTTACTGGGTTTTTAACGGTGACAACCGTCATGTTATTAGTCAGGGCAGCCATGCGCATACTGAACCGACCGATACACGACCGCTTGGGGCCGCGGTTCGAAACTAGTTGGCGTTGCGGGGATCCGGTTCACCTCCTCCAGGCGTTCACTAACCCCTTAATTTACCGGGCGCCCGGTAAAGGGGGCGCCTGTACCCATCTGATGAACGGTGGGTTTCCGGCGGCGGGTTTCGAACGAACCACCTCCCGAAGCCGTGGCAGGCGCCCTATGCACAACGCCACGGCTGCGGTGGAAGCACTTGGTGAAAAATATACATTTCTGTATGATATTATCTGCGTTTCCTTCGGTGTGTTTATCTTTTTTTTGAAGAAACAAAATCTGCTGTCACGACGGCGTATAGAACGAGTAGCGGTGTAGCGCAGTCACCCATAGCTACAAAGTTCGTGACGAACACGATGTGAAACATGACCTAAATTATCAATGGAAACGATGGTAGATCACAACGCCCAGTTAGCCGTCGAAGTACATAGCGTCGGAAGCGACGCTCACATAGGAGAAGGCTTTTTTCGGTTGAGTGTACTGTAGATGCCCCGATCGATAATGCTGGCGTTATGCTGGATGGGGCGATGGAAAAATAAACTCCAGCAATACGACTTCGATGCCTTCCACCAGGCATGTTGTTAGGTTACAGAAGCCGAGGCCCTGTCGCTGTTGACAGTTGAGGTCCCATGCGGAATATTGAAGTGGCTAAACTGATTGTAAGGATATCAGCATATTCACTTTAAGGACGGAAAGTACGTCCTACCATAGACGGTGATCCCAAAAGAGCTACTTTATACCACGACACTTCTGCATCTGAGAGCCACGACGGCCTCTGGTGAACATTCAACAAACTTCTTAAGCAGTTCTCGTAGAAAAGTTGATAATAGACTTTGAAGATTACTTCGAGTCACTGCCACTTGTGTCAAGTTAACAAATCTAAGTACCTATATCGACCCGGCGAGCTCGTCGTAGCTTATCATTCAGCCATGCCATATTAAATCGTGCACGTGCATTTTGTACATATCGGAACAAGGGTCGCGGCATCCTCAAGACACTATAATTCTGGTAGCAATAGATCCATGTACCTGAATGGCGGCAGCGTGTCTTGGGCGAGAAGACGCTAACAGCGTTGTGGTTTGCTTGAACCAGCAATGTTCCCAGAACTCACAAGTTGTCATATTGGACAATGCGCCTTCGTTCCTAACGACGAAGCTTCAGCTGCGAGCAGATAGCCGTAGCCGTTGTGTTACGTTTTGAAGTTGCGTTCCATATCACACACAAGCAGATGCTTAACACACAGTGGTCGCGTAGTGGCTATGGCATCCGGGAGCGTGGTGTAAAATCCTGGCCGCGGCAGCCCCATTTCGATAGGGATAATGCAAAAATGCCTCTGCGACCTGAATTGAGCGCAAGTTAAAGAAGCAACCGGTGGTTAATATTTTTCATTCCGTAGTCCACTACCAAGGCGCGCGTCATAGTCTCGTGGTGGATTTGGCATGCAATACTCTACTATTTTATTCTTTTGAATGGCCAGAACGGCCACTAGCGAGCTCAAGCAAGTTATCTCTATCCGCCCAACGTTTAAAAAGAGACGAAGATGTTTCCTTGATGATGAATTTTGGATATTGTTATCGCAAGGGCGAACTGTGGCGAAAGAGCGCCAACGCAATGCTAGTTAACTGTGAATGAACCACGAGCTGTGAATTTTGAAATGTGGATGGAGGCCTAATAACATGTGAAGTTTGTGGAATATATATACGTCTTTAATATGAGAATTGCGCGTGAGGTGCGATACGCGATGAGTGGATCATATACAAAAGATGAGGGTGTCAGTAGCACAAATGCCTCAGCAGGGCCCTGGAACGCAAGGGCCTAGAAGCACGTGCTCTACGAAAGCCTGTTGTGTTAGCAGCAGCCTCCCGTGAGGTGCTGTGGTACGAATCTCTTGAGTGTATAACATGTAGTACGTCAACGTTGTCTGTGAAAGCTAGGAATTATTTAAAGTAAAGAATGAGCCATTAGGTAAGAACATTGCTGGGTGTAGTTGGACTTGTTGACGGCATGGTAAACCATTTTTTTTCCTGTGAACATCTAATGCAGTGCATTCCAGTAACACGTGAAGGCCAGTTAACGTCACGCTATATTTACCACGTATATGTGGCTCGCCACTAATCAAGAGGTACGAATGTGTGCCATACGTGTGGCATATTCTAAGTCAACAGATGATGACCTCGGTTCACGCTATTTTTATGTGGGTTGCTTGTTTTCTTATTATGTTGAAGCCATTGATGCGCAAAGGAAGAAGGGCAAGTAAGCAAGTAAGGAAGAAGGAAGTAAGCGCCCATGGTGTCTTGTCCCCTTCTTTCTCTGTGTTTCTAGAAAAATACGTTGCACACAGGAGTGGGTAAAGGCCATTTAGCACCATATTTTTTACCTTTATAAACCAAACTTAAGCTTCTTAAAAATCTTAATGAGTCAGTGCATATAATGGCTTTCTGTATCTCTGTTTTCTTGCTATGCTTAACAGCCGACCGTGCAGCTTATGCCTCCGCCGTACAGATGGTCGTTTGAATGTACAGAACGTTGGTTTCGGAGAAAGATGGTCCGATTGCTACACAAGACACACCAGCATTTGACCTTGATGCGTCAGCGTAGTCCTCCGGGCATGAGTATTTCGCCTAAAGTTCTATAAAGTTCATCATAATGTCTGCTTCTGCGGCGTGCTTAGTAACCTCAACAAGCGATCTGCCACTGTATAATATATGACAGTACCAAAGCGGTAACAACGTTGCTGGACGCATGAGTTAAAGGAGTGGTACACCCACTTCTTTGCTGACTTTTCATGTCGTTTATACATAAATAAAACGGATGTTCCGAATTGGCATTTGCTTTAAGAATATATGTGAAGCTGGGGTATGTCCTTTGTAGATGGGGTGACCCCTCGTAAGCTTTTACGTAGATGACTTGTCCAAAAACGCATGCGCACAAAGGGTTGCCTCAGTGGTGGACGGGATCAAGCATATTTAGGGCACTGGGCGTAGCTGACTGGGACATTATGGCACGGAAGTCTAATCGTTTACGTCGAAGGGTCTGATAGCGGTTGATGGGGCATTTGCCATCACTACCCACGTTGTGTGACAAAATTAGGTATGATCATTTTTAAGCATTTGTTCTTAACATAGTTTATGTGTGGGATGAAAGTAAACGTTGTGTCTAGTATTATGTCTTAACATTTGTATTCGGTGCTTACAGGTAAGCGCTGTGTATGCAGCCCTACATCGGGATCAGCGTTCAATCCTGTTTCGTGTAAAAAGTACAGAAGAGCTTTTATTCAGGTTCATATTAAAGCCATTTTCGTTAGCCCATTTAGAGACTTCGCTCTGTTCAAGCTGAATATGTTGCTGGCAGATTTCCAGGTTTCTCAATGCCCTTAAATGGGGCTTTAGATCTATTGCGTCAAAACTAACTAACTAACTAACTAACTAACTAACTAACTAACTAACTAACTAACTAACTAACTAACTAACTAACTAACTAACTAACTAACTAACTAACTAACTAACTAACTAACTAACTAACTAACTAACTAACTAACTAACTAACTAACTAAATTTATCCCATTCGGCGGAGACGAGCTTCCACTGAGTGGCATGTGGAGGAAAGTCATGCTGCTTCACCAGGCTCATATCATGAGAAGACAATAAGCAGACATATGGAAACATATGTCAAGGAAAACATTTGGAAATTACTTGTACTTACTAATTGCATTAAAGAAATGATAGATTAATGGCAATGAAAGTGGATGAAAAAGCAACTTGCAGCAGCTGGCGAACGATCCCACGTCTTCGAATTACGCGTGCGATGCATCGCGCGCAAAATACTTCAGAGGAATTTTCGCTTCTACTCTCAGGACAAGTGGGACTAGTAAAGGGTTTCATTCATGACGTTAGAATGAAGCCCTTGACAAAAAGATAGCGTTAGCTAGTTACCTACAGATGCATTCCGATCCTACGGCTTTTTTTCATCAGTATCTAACGAAAACACACACCTACAACACCCGGCACATATGTTACAATAAAGAAAAAATACGTACGAACTACGGCACCCAGAAACTTAGCTACAGAATTTCCAGTTTTTTAAACGATCACCATCCTGCTGTAAACATTATCCAGGAAAGTAAATCATTCAAAGCTTTCAAAAATAACATCACTATGTATCTATTGTCACTGCAGGCATGACCACTCCTTTTGTTGTTTTTTTCAGCTGTTTCTTACAGCATTTTCCCAATTGTACATAAATGTTCAATATGAAATAACTCCCGTTTCAATGTTAACCAACCAGTATTTATTTCCATCTCGTTTAGTGTTTATTTTTATGCGCTGAATGTCTTGTGCTCTCGAATGGGAGCAAGAAGGGCGCCGACTCCTTGTCAGGCATCCACTTGCCTTTTGGTCTGCGCCCTAGGCAACTGCACCATACGTTGTCTGAATAAACTCTTTGACTCATTGACGTTCATCAGGGACTTTCGGTGTAGTCAGTAACAGTAAAACTGCGGCTTCCACCGCTGGTGCTCCGCGAGCAAGTTTCAGCTAAACTGCATTGACTGGAAGCTGCTGATATCATCGAACGGGTGGGTCTCAACATCCGAGTGGATTCCTGCGCTCGTCGTGGTTCGGAAAAAGGACAACTCCATCCGACTTTGCGTCGATCTCCGGGAACCCTACTAGACCATAGTGGTCAGCGCTTTTCCGCTATCGAGAGCTGATGAAGTAGCATCGAATTGCTGATGCTACTGTTTTCAGTAAGCTGAACTTATAATATGCCTCTCGTCAGGTCCACTTAGCCGAGAAAAGCCGAGAGCTTACCACTTTCATTTCTCATTACGGTCCCTTCCGCATTAAGAGCATGTGTTTCGGTTTGACATCTGCGCCATCCGGTTTTCAACAGATCATGTCATCTGTCTTAAAACGCTGTCCGCGTACAATATGTTACTTTGAGGATGTCCTTGTTTGTGGTCATGCTCAACGCGACCACAATAGAAATTTGGAAAGGGTCCTTTCCAGAATAAGTGATGCAGGCATGTAGTTGAACCATAAGTGTGCATTCAGTTCCCCAGAATTACCTTTCCTAGGAGATAAAATTTCTTCAAAGAACATTTCGCTGTTGAGCATCAAAATCAAGGCCATTCTTCAGGCGCCGCATTCAAGTGACAAGAAGGCACATCACTCATACTTGGCCAGCACGGGATATTATGCAAAATTTATCCCGCAGTATGCCGACATGATAGGACAACTAAGGAAACTTCTGAGGCAAGGAAAAACTTTTGTCTGGGAGCAGGGTATTGAATACAGCTTCCAGTCGACTAAGGAAGTACTTCCTTCGCATCGCGTAGTGGGCATGTTTGAAGCGCACCTACCCCTTAGTGTGAAAGTTGATTTTCAGACAGCGGTTTTGGAGCTTTTCATCAGGAAAAACGCAGATGTAAGCTCGTTACAGTGGCTTTTGCATCTCACACGCTAGCCCCCATAGAACGATGGTACTCCGAGGCAAACGTGAAGCATTAGCCTGCCTTTCTGCTTGTGAACATTGGCATGTTTGATGGATTGGTTGATAGATGTGTGGCGTTTTATGGCGCAAGGGCCAGGTTTGACCATAGAGCACCATGACAAATGTTCCTGTTCGTTGAATTATTGATGGTGTGGACAATGTTTTCTTCGTGGCACATGTGGCATGGCTGTGAAAGGAAGTAAAAAACTATGGCTGTAATTGGCTTAAAACATATCGCAACTAAAATAATGACGCTGACTAATGCCGCTGATATGCGCTATGGCAACTGGGTTATATTACAACACAATGAAACAAAACCTAAAAGCGATACAGGAGCTTTAAAAGAGCTCTGGTGCACCAGGGCTGTTAAGCACGCTCTAAAATTACCCGGCCAAATAATTATGAGAGTGTCTGTTTCAGCTAAGAACTCTAAGAAGGACTTCAGACTAAAAAGCGGTTCATTGCTAAGAAAAAATGCCGGGTGTGGAGGTATGTTTTTGGAGTATGCAGAAGAGAAATACTTTTTCCTCTCTGCCTCTATTGCAGGGCTTTGAATAAGAACATGAACTGTGAGATTTTTACCACACTTGTTACAAGTTGGGGGATCACTCCCATTGAAGAGGGAAGAGTGCGTACTGTGTTTCCTATGCGTAATCGGCAAACAACTACTTCCTGGTAACGTGATGTTTTCTCACCTATCCAGTTCCCTAGTTTTGGTTTTGCCATGTGTAGCCTATTCAGTACTCGGTTATTCCGTTGTCCTAGCCAATGCTTCCTGAGCATGCGGCGTAGAAAAAACTTTAGGGCTGTGGCAGTGATGGGAATATTTGCATCTGTATCGCTAAAAGTTACTGACGTAGCGTTTTCATCAACAGCTACATTGCTTTCGATAGCTTTGTAGCCAGGTACCCAGCATATGACAGTCACTTGATTGCACATATATGCGGAGAACAACAAACTGTACAGGTCACTAAAAACGGAGTTCTTATGTTTCGCAGACTAATTAGGCTTTTCACTATAGTTTATGACTCTGTAAACACAATCGCCTTAGCGAGATTTGTGGGCCTTATGTGTTCAGTAGCCGAGAGTATAGCGTAAGCTTCGGCAGTAATGATACCTGTGTGCGAATTTAGTTCCCCGAATCTTGAATATGAAGGTCCGAGAGCTACGTAAGAAACACCAGTAGAGGACTTGGAAGCATCTGTATAGTATTCTGTACAAGAGTACTTGTCCTGGAGTTCCGAAAATTGGAGTGTATATGTGATTCCGGTGCACGCTTTGATCTTTCTATAAAACAGATGTCGCATTCAATGGTCTGCCATTCCCACGGTGGGGGCAGGCGAGTGGGAGCCATTAGGACATTGTCTAGAAATGGGACGCCTGTGTCTTCTGCCAATACTTTCAAACGAAGGTTCAATGGAGCCTTAATAGCTGGGCGGTTACAAAACAGCCTGACAGTAGACATGTCACGAATAGATGAGTGACATGGATGCTCCACATGTGATTTAACCTTGAAAGTGTAGGAAAAGCTTAGATTTGTCGTTTGGAGATGTAGTGTTGATTAATTAGATTCTACAGGATTTCTACGGGACAGGATTTCTACGGGACTAGTCCTGAAAGCACCTGTAGCTAAGCGTATATACAAGTGGTGAACGGGATATAGCCTGTTGAAAGAACTAGGCTCAGCAGAGTTATATACTGTAGCCCCGTAATCGAGGCGGGACCGCATAACGCCTTTGTAGACTCAAAAGGCATCTCCTGTGACTTTCCCTAGATATGTAGGATAGGACCTTGAGTAGATTAATTGTCTTGAGACACCTCGCTCTCAGATACCTCAGGTGAAGAACAAAAGTTAGTTTGGAGTCTAATATAGTTCCTAAAAATTTATGTTCGCTGCTGAAAGACAGCCGTTGCCCACTAACATAGATAGTGAGGTGAGGAATTATACCTCTCTTTTTGGAGAAGAGAACGCATGTACTTTTTTGAGGGTTTAGTTTAAATATAGTCTCGCCAGCCCACTTAGATAATTTATTGAGGCCAAGCTGTACATGTCGCTCACAGATAGAATGATTACATAATTTAAATCGTAGTTGTACGTCATTCACATACACAGAATAGAACACTGTGCGTGGTATGTAGTGAGTTCAATCTTGCGACGAAGAGAGTGCAGCTCAGCACAGCACCATGTGGTACACCCGTTTCCTGCGTAATTGGCAGATTGGTAATGTGTTAACATTACCAAGCCAGGCCTTTACCATGGTAGGTAAAAGTACTTACGACATGTCGAACAGAATCCTCAAAGAGATGTCATTGCGAGGTTTTAAAAAGATCAAAACATCATCAACATGTCTAAACACCCTTAAAATCGGGCCTCCAATAAAATCTCATTCCAAAAGGCGATCAACACGAGCTAAAAAGATGTCGCACATGATAGGTGCAACACAGTATCCTATACAAATGCCATTGCGCTGCAGAAAAGGCTGCCTGTCAAAAAGGATAAAAGTGACACTCAGATAAAATTCTAAAAGCTTTAAAAATTCTTCAAGGGACACTCCGGCTGTGGACTGAAAAGAAAGTTGGCCTGAATTTTCGACATAATCTTTAACAGCAACTAAATGTTCAGGTTGAGGGATGCAATAAAACAAATCCTCAACATCCACTGAGAAAGCGCAACCGACACGGCGGTTATTCTGGAGAAAGTTTGAAACTTCTTGGGATTTTTTTGTCAGGAAGGGATTGTTCACTTTTAACCACTTAAGCTTACATAGCAGAAACCGGCTTGCACATTGCCTCCGTCTTTGTCCGCTTGTAAAAGAGAGAGAGCTTGTGTCCATGAAACACGCGACGATCCCGTCTAAAACGTCTCGAGGTACGACTGGTCGTGTTGGGAACAAACTGCATGCTTGTCTACTCCTTTAAGATGGCACATCTCGCCTTCTGGGCAATGTTTCTGTTGGTGGCGATAAGGTCGTGAGTGGTCGTGAGCAGGTCAGTGGGCCCATCAGTTTCTACTATGCAAGCTTAAGTCGATAAAAGTGAACGATCCCTTCCCGACAAAAAATCCCAAGAAGTTTCAAACTTTCTCCAGAATAAGCACCGTGTTGGCAGCGCTTTCTCTGTGGATGTTGAGGATTTATTTTATTCCGTCCCTCAACCTGAAGTTTTAGTTGGTGTGAAGGAGTCTGTCGATAATTCAGGCGAACTTTCTCTTCAGTCGGGACTAGGAGTGTCTCTTGTTGATTTTTTAAAGCTTTTAGAATTTTATCTAAGTGTAAATTTTATCCTTTTCACAGGCATCCTTTTCTGCAGCGCAATGGCATTTGTATAGGGTCCTGTGTTGCACCTATGTTGTGCGACATCTTTTTAGCTCATGTTGATCGCCTTTTGGATCAAGATTTTATTGGAGGCCGGTTTTAAAGGTTTTTAAATATGTTGATGATTTCTTTATCTTTTTAAAACGTCGTAATGACACCTCTTTTGAAGATTCTGTTCGACAGGTCTTAAGTACTTTCAAGGACCATGGTAAAGGCCTGGCTTTTACCCATGAACTACCGAAAAATGGCGATATACGCTTTTTAGACCTCAGGCTGTGCAAAGCTAAGCGGCACACCTGCTGGGCGCATTTCCCACGTGCAAATATAAAGCTTGTGCCCTATGAATCGTCTCATTCAAAGACCGCAAGAAGAGTACTTGCATCGCTCTGCATGGAATCCGCGCTTCAAAAGTCGTGCCAACACGAAATGCTTTCTAGCTTTGACAATCAGGTTCGCAGGCTTTTGGCCATAGGATTCCCTAGCTCGGTCCTTTTAGGAGTCGCTGTAACCCTCCTCAAGAAATTTGGTCCCCGACAAATGAAGGCTGCACCTGAATGCGTGAAGACCAAACCTGAGGTGATGCCTTACATTCATAAGGTTTCTCACAACCTCAAGAAAGTGGCCAGCAGGCAGAACGTGCCGCTTGTTTTTCCTGCGCCAAACAAGTTGGCGAAGTTGTGCCCCCGCATCTGTTGTGAAGGTCAGCGCGGTTGCAAAAAGCAGTATGAAGATGTCTTCGTTAGGTGCGCCCTAGGAGTGGTATACATTATTCCCCTGTTCTGTGACAAGTGCTATAGCGGGCAGACGGGTTGCCTCAATGACCGCTTAAGGGAACATTCTCAAAACGTAATAAATTAAGGCAAGCTTGCGAATTTAGTTTCGCATGCGATGGTTTGCGAGTGCGTGCCGCGGTTCAAAGAAGCAAATATCTCGGCAGAAGTGCAAGCGCTAAAGCTAGAGTTTTGCTTGAAGCATTCCACATTAAAAGAAGGCGGGTCTGTGCATTAGCGATGTTTCGATAAATTTGTACTCGGCTGAGCGCACACTTCTGTAGAGATGTTAAAACCGTAACATATGGCTTTTAGTCCTTTGCTGTCTTTTATTGGCCATTAGTTACACTTATGGCTGCTTGGTTTTTTATCATTTCACTTACCGTGAGTGCTTGCGATATTGCGATATCAATATTTGTAAAGGAAGGCTGGCGCTGTGCGGTTGTGTGCATGTGTGGTGCTTGTCTTAAATCTGAACCATTTTCAGAAATAATCCAGTTATCAGTAGCGTCACTTCGCCGGCGTGTCATCTTTTCACCGTGTGTTTGTCCCTTTTAGCGCAACCATCAGTTTTAAAGAATGCATCACCAACTAGTCCAGCACCAAGTTTTATTGAAACATTTGTTTTGTTCTGTTATTTTTGTTTGCCATCAGTAAAGCAGGAAACTACAGGTATTTCTCGCTTCTTGCTTTATTTCTTTCGCGTCAAAATTGGCAATTGTTAGTTTGTGGCTACGTGGCACTTTCTTTGCTACCAATTAAAGCTTTTGCCGCATTTGGCGACCTTCTTGGCTAAATTTCGGATTTTTTCGGGTACTTCTTTTACCAAAGACAAGACATCACTGGAGCACTCGCATATGCGGCCAGCGAGTGTAGCTAGCCGATCGAGACTCATCCCTTCGAAACCCACCAGTACCATGCGTGTAGAATGTAAGAGTCGTTGCAAGAACAACTCGCGCAAAATAGGAAGCTGGCTCTCGTTTGCGGAGTGCTCATCGAGTAACTGCCGCAACCGATGCAGCAGTTGTGACGGTCGTTGGTCGCGGAGTTCCTGGGAGAGGAGCTGTTGGAGCCTACTATGCTGCGATGACTCGAGGTGCTGCAGGACGGTGCGTTTCAGGTTGTCGCATGTTGTGGCTGACGGTGTAAACGCTAGCAAGTCGTCTATGACATCGGCTATGTGGGAGGGTAACGCGGCGACGTCGTGCAGGTACGTTGCTGTCTGAGAGGTGATGCACCGGAGTTGTAAACGGTTCTCTACTTGCATAAACCCAACGGGAGATTCTTGGGCCAAAAGCTGGGAAGCTGAAGCTCTGCAGCGATGACAGGGAACGCAATCGCGGCGTCGTCTCTGTCAGCAGGAGTAGGAGCAGCGTCGTCCATGGGTAGTGTCCGAAAAAAAAAACGTTAGTATCCTGCGACACCACTTTTTGGAAGCTCGGTTAAGCTGAGGCAAGGAATGCAGGTTTTGACAGTTTGAGAACTGAGAGTCGACTGGCTTTATTTAAAAGTAAAAGCAGGTTTGCCGAATAGCCATGGTGGCATCCCAGTCTGGCAGCCACCTCTGTTTCCAATAAAATGCAAGGGGCCCTGACTCCGACGGCTGGGACAGCGAAGTGACGGATGGTCGCTACACTACACATTGTAGCGTAGGTGCATGTTAAAGAACCAGAAATGGTCAACATTAAGCCGCAGTCTCTCACTCCTCATTATCAGATCGTGGTTGTGGCACGTAAAACCCGATAACGATAATGACATACAAGTACGAGTAAATGGCGGATGGAAACGGTTCTGAGTTCTTATGGCATAAATGAGGCAGTATATGCGGAGATAAAGGCGAGAAGTGGCCCGTGTGACAATGTATGCATATATCTTGATCAAATTCTAGATTTTATTAGAAAAGAAATGTTTTGCGTATCCAATGAAAGGTGGCAGAAATGTGTGATATGGTGGTCACTGAGAATGAGAACAACATTATGCTGTCGTGTGGTCTCCTGCTGTGCTGGTTCTGCTGTGCTTAGGAAGGCCGATTTTCAGAAAGTTAATTAGTATGCAAATGTTTCCATGATGTCAGAAGGTGAAATACTACTGGTGAATAAGTACTACATATGCCAGTTGAATGGTGCACGACTTTCTTTAGAGACAGTTAAACTGCTGAGGAGGTGTGTGTGCTGTAATACAAGAATGTATAGCCTGTAAAATATTGCGAGACTGTTGTTGTGCCCATGTTGAGTATGAGATAATATCTGGGAAACTCGGTTGAGGAACGCCGGATTATGGTTCTGCGCTCCGCAGAGTGTCATTGATGTCGCCTTCTTTGCACGTATGGCATGTTTTGCTTGTAGATACATATATTAACATTTTGATAAGGGAGGGAATTTAACATACTTCTTTTGATGCCAGCAGAAAATAAACATATCTTAAATAGCAAATGGAAGCTTAAATTTGATTTAACAACGTTATTTTCATCTACTATATTCACGTCAAGTGCAAAGTCACTTTTTGAGCTATTTACCACATTTACCGTTGTGCGTCATACCTATGTGCTCCTACATGGGATCAGGGCAGTCACATGTGCTCAGTCACGTGTGACTCATATGTGCTCGTATGAATCATATGACCCATATAGCATATGACTCATGTGAATCATATGTGCTGAATGCTCACGATGACCATCTTGAAACGATTGAGGAAATGAAGCATGTAATTATGCATTAGACGTGATGCACCGGTGTTCATCAAAGATGTTATGAAATATCTGTGCCTTCTCTTCTCGTGAAATTAAGTTACGAATGAAAATAACCATAATAAGGTAAACAACGCCTGAAGGCGACAAAATTTAATGCAACGCACGGCATGGTCACTCAAAATTGGCCTAGTCTATTTATAACGGATTCCAATTAGTAACGCAATAGACTGTTTTAGCACATTTAGACCTACTAGAAATTATGATTAGCAGGCATCTTTATACTTAAGAAGATATTTCACCAAGCCAACTTTTCAAGGCATGAACGGTATCATGTTTTCATCGTGAAATGCGATGTCAACATGCAAATATCATCTAACAAATGTTATCCTAATGATATGTCAAGCCATGCCTTATAATGTTATGCCTTAATGTACAAAGCTTAAAGGAAGACGCATCAAAAAAGAACTAAGGTAGGGAAGGTAATTGAAATTAAAGACAGTCGGGTCTCTTGAAGACTAAAAATATGCGCAGCGACGAAGCACAAGCGCACAGGGCGCGAACGTGGGCGCTACATAATCTCGACGGTGCGACGCCTGTTGCATTCGTGACCCTTTCCAGTGAAGCAGTTCGCCGGGTGATACCCGTGGGGTGGTCAGACGCCGCTTGGCGACGACGGCTCTAAGCCTCGCGCTCCCGCACAATGCTCATAGAAGACGGCCCGGCCTCGCTCTCATCCATGGCCAAGCTCGCAAGGACTAAGCTCCTAGACAAGAAGGCCTGAGGCCTCAGCTCGGCGAGTGACGTCACGGAGAAGAGGCCGGCGGCGCGCTTGGGCATACGGGTTGAATGAAGGGATCGCGGCTTGGTTCACCTAGCAGCAGTATGCTTCCATTGACTACTCCACACTTTTTCTTCAGTTGAAACTGCGGAATGAGCAGCAGAAACTTTACAAATAATTTATTTAGAGGCACAGATACAAAACAGCTTTGTAAAGTTTGTGCAGGTATTGATGCCAGCAGTTTTTTATAGCGTCGCGCTCTGTCATCTTTGTAATGTACGTTGTTTGTGAATTATTATTATTATACCCCACACTTCATACCTATTACTTCAAATAAATTGAATCCATAAAAACTTTTCCTTCTGTATTTCTGTACTAATGGTTTTTATGGCGCGGCAATGATAAATGTAACGCATTCGATTAGCTTCACAATTGCGTATGAACAATTTCATTGGGGACACACGTACTTATTCCAATCTAGATTATGCTTAAACGAATAATTTCGCTTTCGACGCACTAATTACCGCAGTCCACTAACTTACAACAACTCAAATAAGTTTAAAAATGGGATATGAACATTCGTGCAGCTATTTACAAGGAAACAGCTGCCTTATTGCGCAGAATTTCAGCTTTTCTCTTCCTTGCCTTAGCATTGGCATCCAATATCTTGTAATTCATCTTGAAGAAGTAGTTCTGCAATGAAACATTCGTGCTACACCACAAAAGGTGCCTTAACACAAATTCACATTTGTGTCCATCCTCGCAGGCGTCTAACTATCAGCAATCATCACTTTCTGTAATGGCACTTTCTGTAATTGAGCAATTAACCTTTCCATATTTTTTCAGAAATAACTATTTAAAGAAGTTCTGAACACCGTACCCTGGAGAGCGGTAATACAATGAAGTCTGCACGTGGAAGCGCCCTAATTCAGGCGCTCTGGGCTTCTTCATCTTGCGGAAACTTGAATACATGATTTTTCTGCCCCGATTTGTACCTGTATAATTGCTCCGACAATTGGGCACGCAGCACTTATTAGGCATATCTTGGCATGACACTCCACATTCGGGGCAATGAAGACTCGCGGTACACACACACAAGCACAGCACAAGTGTTGAGACTGCATGCACTGGTCACGTCTAGAAAAAATGCGCATTCGGAAGCATGCAACAGCATGGCCGAGCATGCCGGGTCTTGTTTAACCCCGAAGCTATTCAAGGAGCGGCAGGGCTTCTGGAACTAATCGAATTGTTGTCGCCGCCGTCGTCCCCTCGGCCTTCTCCGAATAGCCGGGGTTAACCATTGTATATCTTCCACGCTTCATTTTCAACACAGGTGCGCTGCTCGTAGCTTCGTTGCACGCTGCACGGAACATCTATGTAGGCCTCTTTTGCGTGACGTAGCTCAAGGGGGAGAGGGTCAGCCAGAAGGCGTTAAGTTCTCTAGAGGGTGTTGGCGCGGCGCTCCTATTAGCCAGGCGTGCGACGAGTCACGTGGTCAGGCTGCGACCCAGCTAGTGAGAGCGCGTGCGCCAAGCCGGCGGTCGCGGCGACGGCTAGCGCACGCGGCGGCACTAGAGTGTACTAGAATGGGGGAGTGGGTCCAACGGAGGCCACGGTAGCGTGTAATAGATTGGGAGAGGGGGTCCAACTAGGGCTCCGCGGTGAAGCATTTTTTATTGAAAATCCAGATGGCGCCACCATCACCTCGTCTACCGCAATAGGGATTGTCCGCAATCGGGATTAGTAAGATGTGATTGGAGGATTGGCGGAAGAAAAGTAGGGAAACGACAAAGAACTGAGAAATACAACAGCACAGTTCGCAATAGGAGACCAGAAAATTTATTTGTGGGAGTTCATAGTGTTTTTTTCTTTTTTTATTGTTTATCCTAGGTAGGACATTAGGCAGCATAATAGTAAGAGCTTGGTGGCGCAACCCACCGCCCCGTTACAAAGGGGATGCTCATAACATCCATCCATCCATCCATCCATCCATCCATCCATCCATCCATCCATCCATCCATCCATCCATCCATCCATCCATCCATCCATCCCATAGAGTTTCCTACAAAAATTACTAGAGGGAACTCTGGCGCTGCAGCCGTTGTCCTACCATGGGAATGGTGGGAAGTACATGGATTTGTCTGATCTTCGTGCTTGTGGATGCAGACGTTCTTGTGGCTTCGTATATTACGCTACATAAATCTTATTGTATATTTCCGCGGAATCTTCGAACTGCAGAAGTCGCCGGGAACGCGTACAATTGCTATTAATTGCAACGATTGAGCTTGTCCAGGTGGCCAAATCGAAACGCGCCAAGCGTTTCAAGGCACTGGCATGCCCGCGATAAATTCATAAGGGCGTTTCATTCGCTTGTCGATATATGCGTCCGTGGCTTAATGGTTTCAATATCAGGCTTGTGGGCTAGAGTACCTGTGTTCGAATCCTGCCGTCGGGCAATTTTAATGATGTTTATTTAATTATTTATTGCGCAATATACTGTTGAAAATGACGAGCTTACAAAGTCACAAAGCCGGTTTGAAGCCAAAAGAACGAAGTTTAGGCAAATCCATGTACTTCCCATAATTCCCATGCTGGGACGACCGCTCCCATTGCAGCTCCCGTAGACACTAGCGCCAGAGTTCCATCTAGTAATTTTCGTAGGAAACTCTATGATCCATCCATCTGAACGCTACGGCCGCGCGCGCCGGCCGGCAGCAGTCGGAGCGTGCCCAACCCAAGTACGGCCGTGCTCGAACGCAGCGTTGAAGTTGCGTTCGAGCATGACCGCAGTCAGATGGGTCGCCTTTGTTGCTTTCCTTTTTAAACCTTATTTTGCGTGTTTTGACTGTGTCGTGAGGGAACGAAATTCAGAGCTCATATTGCGAAGAAATGGGGTTCGTGTACAGGAATGGTCCGGACGAGCTGCAGGAATAAATGAACTGTGTGACCTAATTAGGTGTCAGATAAAAATTGGTAAACCGTCGTTTTCTGCCTTCCTCAAGGCGATATATTGAATGCTAACAAAATTTCTCCAATGCCCTAATAACGGCAGCAATTTGACATTTATGGAGAATGTAGGCCACATTATTCGTTACGTGCCGCAGATTTCTTTTGTAAGTTGATTGTGTGTTTTGAAAATATTTATGGAATATAGCTTCTTTGCCTATTTTTCTGCGTCATACGCCTGAGACGTAGTTGGTTTCCAGGTCCCCTGGGTGAATAAAGCAAAACACATTGTTTATACTTGTTTGAATTAGGAAACATGTTATCAGTTGTCTATGTCTTCGAGCTCGCGCAGGTTTCCAATTTCACCTGCTTCCAACGTCAATGACGGTTCAACTGAGGAGGGGGCGTTTTCAATGATGACTGGCCTTCATCTGTTGCATGCAGTGTTGCCAGATTGGGCTATTTAAAGCCAAATTGGGCTACTTAAAATTTTCCTGGCTGCTTTGTAGATAATTTGGCGTTGTGGCTATTTTTAGGCTATACGCTCCCTGAAATTTTTAATCGTAAAAAAGCGTGTTTTTGGAAGAGCGCAACGTTTAATTAGTAGCTGCTGCAGCCTTTTCGCGGCTTGCTTGCATTCTTTGCTTCAGTCTACGTGGCGTGTTTCCGTGGAGAATGTCGTGGCTTTTGTTGGCTAGGGATTCTGCGTACGGCGCATTTAGCCAAAGCCGCTCTCCTGCTCGCTTGCTTGAGAGTGAAACTATGTTCTATGTTGTCTGGATAGTGAAACCATGCATGCATGAAAGCTGCTGCTGTTGGGCTCGCTCTGTGTGTTTGTCTCGCCTCTTTATTTTTGCACAATGGGGAAGTGGGCGAAATACCCAAGGAAATACCAGAAAGAATGGGAGCAGAACCCAGATTTCAAAGGTAAGTATCTGCTGTTAGCTAATTTTATAGTCTACGACAGGTTTATAGCATAAATTCACAGTTTACTATTTTTTTAAAATAGACTGGATCATGCCTTCGAGACAGGAGGGCAACGGAGACGCCATGGACATGGTATACTGCAAAGCATGCAAGTGCAAGCTGAGGCCGGACGTGCAGGACCTCAAGGTCCATGTTACGAGGCACAAGCACATTCAAAATATGAAATCGATGAAGCTTGCGTCTGTAACCAGGCCTATCGACTCGCACTTCAAGCCCGGGCCTTCGAAGCCAACATCAACTCAGCTGAAGATTGCAGAGCTGCGCCTGGCAGCGCATGTCGCCGTGCATAGCTCGCTGTGCTCTGCGGATCACTTGGCTCCACTGTTGCCTCCACCTAGCCTGCAGTGAAGCAACCGCTGCTCTTCCTGCTAACATTGAATTTCTTGTGCGGGAGTGCGATAATTGGTTTTCATGTTCACCAAAACGGCGAGAGCAGTATCGCCTTATCTACTCTGCTATCAATGAGACCAACCCAATCAGGTTGGTCAGCATAGCGAACACTCGGTGGCTGAGTGTTGCTGCAGCTGTGAATCGCATTATCGACCAGTGGACGGAGCTGCGGTTGCATTTTCAGATAGTTCAAAACAGAGCGGTGTTATACAGCACGACTACTGCACGAAATGTTCCAAGACGAAAAAGATTATCTGTACATGCTTTTCATTCAGCCCATCATCTCGGAATTCGACAGAGTCAATAGGTTATTTCAATCGGAAAATCCTGATCCAGTTAAGCTTTTTGAAGATTTAGATATGCATGTCAGGTCGATGCTGTTTAGAGTGGTCCTGAAGGAGCATGCTTGTCCAACTGCAGAGTGGGAGAAGCACTTGCTTCACGTACGTGCGTGTAACTACGGAACTGTTTTCTCTGACGCCTTTCACAACATCTCGCTTTCAGACGGCGAGAAGGACCAGATGCTTGACCGCTGTCGTGTGTACCTTGTGGCGTGTATCAAATCACTGCTAAAAAGGCTGCCTGAAAACCTAGAGCTACTGCAGAACTTCAAACTGTTGAGGCCCAGATGCATTCGTGACACGCCATTTCGTACGTTTCACAAAGTCATTTCCATTGTTGCAGCACCGAGTAGTACATGAACCCTTGAAAGCGAGTGCGGAACTTTGCAGTCGATGCTCCCGTCTCTCGCTGAGTGACAATGTGAGTGAATTCTGGCGAGCGGTCGCAAAATTCACGAACAGTGCAGGCGAACATCTCTTTCCTAAATTGTCGGCAGTTGCCTTCGCACTTCTGTGCTTGCCAGTGTCAAACGCCGCTGTAGAGAGAGTTTTCAGTCTGGTGACCGTAACTAAAACAGACCATCGAAACAGACTAAGCGTGCGTACTTTGGAAATGATACTTCATGTGCGATGTGGCTTAAAGGAGTACGGGTGCTGCAACAATTTTGAACCAAGCCCGCGTTTCTTGGAGAACTTTAACAGTGCTGTCATGTACGAGTAGTGATGTGAATGAATGAAGGGCATACACTGGTGTGCGGTAATCTGAAACATGTTCCTTGAGTGGCCATGTGTCAACGCGAGTCAGATTTTTATAGCCTAGTGATCTCGATTTTTTTTACGAATGCGATAGTTTTCGCTTTCTGCTGCGTCACTTGGTCTAGTCAACCGTAGGTATGTTTTGTAACAAGTTTATTGTTTTCTGTTAGAATTTTAGTTGCGAATAAAAAAACTTCATCTCACTGTCCGATGGGTAATGTTGGCTACATTTTGGCTACTAACTGTCTTGGCCTGGTTGTGTGGTTGGCTATTTTTGGGCTAGAATTTTCCTATACTTTGGCTACGGCACTCTGCGCCATCTGGCAACACTGGTTGTATGTGAAGCCGTTCTTTTTTGCGTGGGCTGCTCGCTTGTGGGCTGCTCGTAGAGATACTCCGGAAGATAGGGCAAAAGATTCTCGTACTGCATCAGACCGAAGCGCAGGCTTTCCACGCTCTGTAGATACTTCCTGACCTTAATGATATGTACATAATACCTTAGTATGTACTCTGCATCAAAGTGCAGCTCACAAATAGAGTCAGTGACTTCCAAGGGGCCGATTGGTGCGGGGGCGAAGATTGAGCTCCCACAGTCGGAGCCTTTCTTCATCTTTAGGGATTCCGAAGAGCGAGGGCTTTGCCTGACCTTTCAATCTGCTGTGTACGGTTTTGCAAAAAAAATACAATAAAATTACTGCCTTGTCATTAATTGAGGTTCCTCGCTTCCGTCTAACGATGCCGTCTGCACGATGTATACTCGCGCAGACGGCCCTCGCGTATGTCTGTAGTTTGTGTAGTAACTCAGCGACTCGCAAGATTGTTCGGATGATGAGAGGATGAGCACACCTCGGTGAAAGAACTACTGTTGTGTAGTGGGTTGCAAAACCATACACAGCAGATTGAAAGGTCAGGCCAAGCTCTCGCTCTTCGGAATCTCTAAATATGAAGAAAGGCGCCGGCTGTGGGAGCTCAATCTTTACCGCACCGATCGGCCCTTTAGAAGTCACTGACTCCATTTGTGAGCTGCACTTTGATGCAAAGTACTTACTGAGGTATTATGCGCATATTATTGAAGGTCAGGAAGTATCTACACAGCGTGGAAAGCCTGCGCTTCGGTCTGATGCAGTACCCAGAATCTTTTGCCCTATCTTCCGGAGTATCTCAACGAGCAGCTCACAAGCGACCTGCCCACTCAAAAGAGAACGGCCTCACATGCAACAGATCAAGGCCAGTCATCATAGAGAACGCCCCCTCTCTCAGTTGGACCGTCATTGACATTGAAAGCATGTGGCAATGGAAACCTGCGTGAGCTCGAAGACATAGACAGCTGATAATATGTTTCCTGATAAACACTCAAACGCAACTGCACCGTTGCGTTCGACCTCGGCCGCAACGTTGCAGTTGCGGCCGAGCGTTGCGTTGCAATTACTGTGGTTTACACGTTCACGCATTCAGCGATACTTACAGAGTCTTTAATGGTGTTCGTGAATTTAAAAGACCGCAAGAGCTATGCTGGCGGACGATGTACAAAGTCGCGTGGCAAAGCACGTATTTGGAGCCATAGTCCCGTACTACGTTTACACAGATATTTCACTTATGTATGCTATCCAAAGTGCTCATTATTTGAATGCCAATGCCCCGAGTTTCCACCCACGCAAGAAGGCGATCAGTGCTGGTAATTAAATTACAGACGAATGATGCTGTATCCGACATTTTTAGAATGTCAAGAATAATATCTACGGAAGCGAAGAATAGACACTCTAACTTATGATTAGCAATGGAAGTTCAGCTTTCGTTATATGAAGAGATCTGAGACAGCGACATGGAATTTTAGAATAGAACATCCATCCTTAGAGAATAGAACAAAAAAAATGATAAGTACATCAAAAAATCTTTCTCGATCTTTTAATACCCATCCGAAGTGACTTTCGACAAGACTTGATACATGATGCTTTCAGGGTCCAACGCCTTGAATCTGTGTCGTAACTTAGGCATCGCTTAATTGCTGCCGTTGTAGTTTTTGATATAAAATGTAATGTAGAGTCTATTGATACGGAAGAAAAGTTTAATGCCTACTGGTGACGTTTTTTTATGTCTTTGAACTACCTCAGTCAGAAACGGCTTCTGATCACGCTTGATGAAGCTTCGGAGATTCAGTGCTTGCACGTCTTATGTTATGTCTTGATATCGCGTGCTGTATGCCAGCATTACAACCGTAAACCTTCAGCAAAATAAATAACAGCTGGCATCCTTCCAGCTGTTATTGCCAGTCTGCATGATCCAGTCTTGGCCTTTAAGTTGATGCCAACTTAGCTAAATTGATTGTGTGCTCTATGTTGCCCTATCTAAGCGGTCAAGTAATTGGCTGACGAGATGGCATCGCCACACCTCATGTTCGAAGTCCCGGTTTCGTCTATACTTTCTGCGATTTTGTTCCCCTTGGATATACTACCACTATCCGTTTACATGAAGGCCACTGCTGTCATTCAGTTAAAAAAATGGACATGCAACATAAAGATGCAGTCGTTAGCCATTGAAACGCGATTGTCGGAGCACAGGGCTGCCACTGCATTTTGCAGTACCAATGGGCGCTGGTGACACCAAGATGGTGCATTGCGCTATACGATGAAAGCGACGATTTCCGTGACCCGTTGGGACTGCATTTCGCACCCCAGCGATGCGCCAGCGCTAAGCGGTGGCCCAAATTAGCGCCGACCGCTCAGCGCAACGATGATTGCGCTTAAAACGCTAAGCATTTACGTGCAATATGTAGTCACAGTGGATTCGTGAACCAGTTCGAGTTGCTCATTACGTATAACCCCCTGTACCTTTCTGACCTATACCGGTTAGAGCTCATCGATAGCCTAGGAGGCCTGTAATTATTCTTAATAAATTGAACACTCAACTTATGTTGCCTAAACGAATCTGTGTGTGTGCTAGGTTCACTGAACTTTAGAATATTCATATTGCCAATATAATTATTGATGTCCGTGCAGGGCCGGATTAAAGGGAAGCTGAAACACTTTTCGAAAAAAATGAGTTCTCTGCGGCATTTTACAGTTTTGAGTCCCCTGAACACGAATATCTGGTTCAAAAAGGGCGGAAACAAACGCAAGCGGCTGTTTTTCCAAGAAAACGCACACCAGCGCCTCAGGGCATCGCGCGAACGCCGCTGTTGCCCGTGATTGGTCGGGGCCGCTGTGACGTCGTTGGCGGTAGTCGCCGGTCGGCGCCGCCGCATGTCTCCGTTCCAGAGCGTAGCACCATTCCTTTCTCTCTGGTAGCACGCGGTTCTGCTGTTCTGGCTTCATAGCTGAGTTGCAAGATGGAACGTTCTCGCTGTCTCCGATAGCTTGTATTGTCCCCGTACATGTTTGAACCCACAGCCGATACGGAAAACGATGAAGCTGCCGCGACGGGCTGCAATTAAAAAATACCGAAAAGAAATTTTTTTTTTAAAAGAACGTGTTAGCAGTCGTATAAGCTCGTACACGGATGGTTTCTATGGGTAAATTCTTTTTTTTTTTTCATTCCGAACTGAGCTTATATATGGAAAGCTTTCTGAAAAATCGGGTCAAGAAACACCGAACGTTTTCTAAGTGCGAACGCAGCCACTGCAAGAAGTATCTCAAGCCTCCACAGCGTTGCACCTGATGTATTAAACGGAGTATAGCAACGCTAGCAACAACGCGTTTTCGCATTTGTCGTAAGGCTATCCGGCTACGCTAAAACTGTGTTACCAGACGTTAATGGCTGCAAATGTTCGTATTTCTCCAGTGCATCAATGTGGGCCTAATCACGCTTTCATTAAACTAGGTGCACCTGCATGTGCTGCGTATTGATGGAAGATGAAGAGAACTGCTTGTGCTGCCAGGAGGTGCAAGAGATTAGGAAAAAACAGAAGCGCACGCAGTGCGTAACAAGTTCAAGACAATTCAGGACTGTGTGCCTCAGCAGGGCAGTACTGGAAGTGGCACTTGCCCAGAAAGGAGTCGAACCGGCTGGACAAGGCAAGAAGTTTACACACAGGTGTGAAAATGATATGGCCAATGGAAAAAGAGTGATGCAAAAGCAATTTTTTTACAGGCAGTTGAGGTATGCAGCATACCGCCAGTTTGTCTGGCTAGTATGGAAAAAGTTGGGAAAGAAGAACCGTCGAATTCTGCCAAGCTGTGTACTTGAAGTTGTTCGGGCTTCAGTCGCGCCGATTTAATTGGAATACCGATTGCCCGCATCGTTGTCAAGCTCCGATGATAGTCACTGTCGCGGAAATGGTCCGAGCACAGCGCAGTTGATTTCGTCGGTACGAACTTATCTCTCCTTACCGCATGTACCCACTGCGCTGCAAGCTTCTTTTCCTTCGGGAATTTGTGAAACACCACATCGTCTCGCCCGCCTGTGTTCGCGCAGCCGAATGCTGCACAGAACGAGGGCATGTTGGGCGCCCTTGGCTGTAGGCACTCACGCAGCACAGAAGGAAAGAACAGTTTACGAAAATCGCAAAACAAACGTGAGCGGCGGCGGCGGCGGCAGATCTCTCGTAGCGTCGTTCAGTAAAGCGCAGGACGGAAAGAGGCATGCCAGCACATGTCAGCACGCCGGTCCGCAGCTCGGTTGGCTCGGTCTCCGCCCATGACGTCACTCTCGCCGGTTCTCTCCTCTGCCAACGTCCTCACCCGGCGCTCCGGGAAGCGATGGGGGCGTGTCCGCGCGGGTGATTTAGAAAGCGTTTTCCGCCCGTTATATTAACAAAACGAAAAAAAAAAATTCGGAACCGTAAATTATTAGGTCTGTTCTTCCCAATCCGAGCAATTCATAGAAATTGAAAACCGTTTCAGCTTCCCTTTAAGCAAAATGGGGGCCCTGGGCTAATGTGCATGCAGGTCCCCTTTCTCTATACCGAACCCCCCTGTCGCCTGCTGCGCTACTGGAAATATGCCATGTTTCATTTTAATTCCACCAAATTAAGAGGGACGAAGTGCGACCCACGGGATTATTATTATTGTTATTATTTTAAGGAAAACAACAAAATTTGCTTGAAACGCGTGCTGTTATAAACACCAACACATATGTTCACTTTGTGATTATTCTGCATTCTCTTTTAAGCAAAAGCTAGGCTTTAAGGAAAAGTTTAGTGCACTCAAGACGAACAAGAACGTAGAAAAGACAACATAGCTCAGATGTAGATCCTTCTGAAGCTAGGCTTTGTTTGCATCACTAAGTTTAATCCCGTGAGGAGACGCATGGTTGTATAGAAACATTCTTTATTAAAATTCAAGCATCAGACTGCAGTAATCGTTATACACGTTACTCAATAAATATGCAATAGATATATACAATACATAAGGTAATACAAACACCATAAAAATGCACTAGAATACAGATGAAAATTACCAACTGTTATTACAAAACATTATTTGAAGATATTTTCGTTAGAGGTAAGACAAGCTAGGACGACACCAAATAAACGTGGCACTATAAAACTATACAGTTCTTTATAAGCACGCTAAATATCACAAGAAAAACAAACAAGAGACGAACAACAAATATTTGCATATCTTGAATTACACTGCTCAGCGTTTCATTGGCAACGTGGAGGCTGGGAGGCGATACAACGAACTTATTGGAACTATTCATGTATAGCGCAAACAGTCCTCTTTTAAAATGGCATCTTTCGCGCCTTCGCTTTGGCGAAATCAGATATAGTCTGTTCGAAGGAAAGATCGCGGAGGAGGTCACTTTCAATGGACATGATAGCAGGCGAGTTTACCTTCTCGTCAAGGAGGCTCGAACGAAGGTGATTTTTTATCAGCGACAACTTGGAAAACGATCGTTCGGTCTCACAGTTTGCTACGGGTATGTTTAAGTACATTCGCAAAGCAACAGAAAGGTTCGGAAACACATCAATAAACTTTCTTTCGCGGAGCAACTTAATTATTCCCAGGGGACTCGTATTCTGGCGCACAGAGTTGTGCAGAAAGTTCGCAAACTGAACGATTTCAGCGGAAAATGCTGGCTCCAAATCATTTTTGTAGGTTTTCACCAACTTCTCAGCCTGCTATACCAGAGAGGCCTTGCTCCGAACATCTGTCAGCAATTTTAAGAATCCGAACCTTTCGCAGAGTTCAGTGTAGGCAGCCTTTCGCATTCGCAAAGCAGAGCCTATACTGTCAAGTACAACATTGTAAGTCTCTACGGTAAACTTTTTTCTACCTTGTAGCGCACTATGGCTTTTTCCGTCCGGGTGCTTACTCAAAACCATGTGTTTGCCCTCATCCTGATAACATTGATTGGTACTTAGCGTGCGTGCTCTCTCTTCGAATGTATCAGAGAGAGGGCGCAAATAATTAACAAAGCCTTCTAGAGAGCTCAGCAGGTCTACATCAGTTGAAATGTCTGGGCCTGGTTTCTGAAGCGCTACGCTGGTTTTGTCAAAGCGCTCCAAGATTTCACTCCAGAAAATCGCCATTAATGCAGTCTCTAGTTTTGTCATTTTCTTGAGAGAGAGTGCGCTTCGATGCTAGTGTCACCGCTTTCTTCCTCGATCTTTGATATAGCTTCAAGGCAACACAAGACTGCATTGAAATTTTTCGGAATGGCCTTACATGATTCCGCGTGTCTTGACCACCTGGTCTTAGAGAGACTTTTCAAAACAAGCTGCTGGCCAGTTCCGCCCGTGCTGTCCAAAAGATACCTCCATCGCTTAGGCGAGGTAGCAAAGAACACATACAGTCTCTGAATTACAATGAAAAATTTGACTGCCTCAAGGCAACTGTCAACGCTACACGCGCCAACTAAGTTCAGTGAATGACCAGCACACGGGAGGTAGACTACCAATTCGTTCAGGTGTTTCATTTGAGCTTGCAGTCCTTTGTATTTTCCTTGCATATTACTCGCATTATCATAAGCTTGGCCCCTGAAATCATCATTTGAGATGCCATTGGTCGTCAAGAGGGACATCACGGTATCGAAAAGATACAAGCCGGTATTCGATTCAATTGGAACAAATCCAAGAAAGCGTTCGTACACTATCCCATTTAAAGACTATCGTAAAACAACTGACAACTGATCAACGTGGGTAAGGTCTGAAATCGAATCAACAATTAAAAAGAAGTATTTTGCGCACTTATCTTCGTCAACGAGACGTTCCTTGACAGCCTTTGCCATATGCTCGATAAATTGATCACAAATTGTTTTTGACAGATACGATGGGTGACCTTTTCCTTTGTTCCCGTAGCGTTTGATGTGCTCCTATAGAAAGGGATCAAACTTGGCCATAGCCTCAAGCACTCCCATACAATTGCCATTTCTAGGTGAACCAAAAATCTCCTCACTGCCTCTAAATGCTAGGTTGCGCTCAGCTAGAAGCCTAACTACAACGACTACGCTCTTCAACACCTCTGTCCAGTAAGCGGTCTCAGTGACAAGATGCTTAACCAGCTCCTTGTCAATTGTGCCGCTCGAGTTAGAGGGGGCGAGCCATGCTGCCACGTAGTTTCGGTGCTCGACGCTATTTTCATGCACGCAAACCTTTTCTTCTGCTTTTTTCCAATCAGAAAAGCCGTGCGTGCTGAAAGCACTGGGTTTGCTTGAAATCGAAAATAGTTTGCACATGAAACAGTAAACAGAACATTTGGACTCCGAGTACATTAACCAGTGTCGCTCGTACGTCTCCCCATTTACGGCCTTTCGCATGAAAATATGAGGTGACACATAGCGTTTCTGAGTTTTGTATTGCCGTTCGGAAGACGGAAAATTTTCTGCCCCATTTTGAAAATACAATTTTATTTATTTATTTATTGAATACTGCGGACACGTGGTCCAAGCAGGGAGGGCGACATATGGTACATACAAAGAAAATCAGATTGACAAAACAAACAGAACAATGAGAAACAAGATTAGGAAGTAGATTCAATTTATACAATTCCATTTGGTTACAGTTCTAGGAAAAAAAGAAAACTTATATGTGTTTGTTCTTGCAAAGTAAGGGGTTAATGCATCATGTCTGCGGTGGCGTGTAGTTCTGGTCGATAACTGCGATAAATGTTCAGATGGGTCAAGGGATAAATTGTTAGTGTGAAGTAGTTTAAGGAATTCAAGTCTCTGTTTTTTTCTTCTAAGTTCGAGTGGTTCAAGGTTGTTAATTTTCATAAGTTCGGTGGGGGAATCACATCTGGAAAATTTGTTAAATATAAATCTGACCGCTTTTCTCTGAATTCTCTCAATGCTATTGATATTAGTTTTTGTGTATGGATCCCAAACTATGCAAGCATATTCAAGCTTAGGTCTAATTAGGGAGATGTAGCATAGCATTTTAACGTTAGGTAGGGCTTTCTTAAGTTTGTGTCTCAGCAGGCATAGTTTTCTGAAGGCTGAGGCGCAAGTGTTAGTTATGTGATCATTCCATGATTGTGGATTGTTAATGGTCACTCCTAGATATTTATAGCTAGTGACTTCACGAAGAGGTGATGAACCAAACTTATATGGCCCTTTCTCAAGGCATACACTCCGAAAGCTGTCAGTAATAACGTCCGGCCACTTAGCAAGGTCACTTCGGAGAATCTCGCAACGTTCCTCTTGCTGCGGAGGTGTCTGTACTTCTCTGTTGCCGCAATGAGAAGCCGTCTCATTCGTCCTCTCGAGGCACACTTTGTGGTTGGGAACATGATTATTTGAAACCAAACTGACAGGAAACAAATGAGTCGGTTCTTGGAGTGTTGTTTCCTGGCACTCGTCAGTAGAAGGAGGCTCATCGGGGAGGTTTGGCACCTGTTGATCAGCAGTAGTAGAAATAGGGCGTGGCGGACCGGACACCTGGAGCTCTGTGGCAGAGACCCGGTTGAGTAGCATAGACGTTGCTGACTCAGGAACAGGACAGGGCTCAGTTAGCGTCGGTTGCTTAGAAATATGGACGACCGAGGTTGGCACTGTTTTCACAGGATCCAGACAACCAAGACGAGTTAAACCTTGCTTCTTGCCAGGAAACCGTGGTGATGGAGTTGGCAAGTCCTCCACAGAAGCACAGTCGGTACTATTGGGAGTTTGACACAGACTCTGGGTAGAGCGATCATACTGCTCCGCGGAAGGTGGATTCAGTAGGTACTTTGTCATCTTTGATAGCTTCTTTTCACGCTCTTCTCTATCTAACTTCGCTTTTCGTTTAGACGGACCACTTTGATGCTTCCGACCAAGCATTTTCGCATGAATGGATGCTTATTGTTCACCGGGCACTTCGGCAGTCCAACGCGACCGCAGGTGTCCAACGGTGGCCGTCCCGATGATTGGCGCACGCTGCCTGGATGGTCCGTGGCTGGCCGAGAGTGGTGCGTCCCTGGGAGATCCTCAGCAGGCGGGCTTATGCAAGCTTAACCAGCTGCTCGGGGCTGAATCGCAGCCCACGATCAACTTCCTTTTATAGACGCGCCCCACGTCTGTTTGTTACTAGCTCCAAAGCAGGCGTTCCCATACGCATAGAGTTCCTTGTACAAATTCCCTCCTTCTCCGTACAAACTCACTCCTTTCACGTTCTGGTCTCGTCTTCCTATTGACTAAGAGGAATCGTCTGTTCTGGGAGGTTCTCGATTGTTCTTACGCCCCGTCGACGCCGAGCACGAGAACGAAGGGGAGAGGACGACTCCTAGCGCGGGCGAAGTTACGCGCCCTCCGTCGCCTCTGAGTCATCTTTTTCTACTTCTTTCTGGAAAGTTCGGCGGCCAGCCTGACCTACTTTTTCCGTCAAGCGCGCGCGAGGGTGCGCAGCCGCTAGGCAGGAATGGGCCCTGGAGACAGGCCTTTGTGTCCAGCTCTCCAACTTCCCCCTTAACTCTTCCACAACCCTAGCCCGAACAGTGAACATTCCATGCCCTACGGTACGCGGCACGTGTGACGCCTTCCTTCCTTTCCTGCCTACACTCTGCCATCAGACTCATCATCATCTGTTATCGGACTTGTCCTCTCCCGCCCAAATTACCATCACGGTAAAGAAAAGTCGAATGGGAGGCACTGTTGGGTACTGCGGCACATCTTTTCTATGAGAAGGACAGTGGCGTAATGATTTGAGAGATGGAGAGTGGCGTGGTGGTGACGAGGGGCAAGGAAGATTTAGGCCCTCATCCCAAATTACATGTTTTAGATGTTTCCCCCTTGCCCCTCCTCTCCAGACAGTACTGGACAGACGGACTGAGAGGAAACCACGAAAACGCTTCCAAGCAAACGCACTTCGCTTCGTAAGAAAGAGGGCCGCGCCGGGGTGGCGGGGGATTATTGTTTTTGTAGCTCGACAAGCTCTCCCCAAATGATCAGGCTAAATGCATGGTGTTACATTAGGTGGGGGGCCCCGTCTGCCCGTTCTGGTTTTCTCGCTTCATACATGGCGCTCGAAGTTCCGTTGCCCATGGTTTCATAGAATAAGCAGGTTAGAATAAATGGGCCCCCTTCTCCTACTGTCCGAGGTGAGGCCCTGGGCTGCAGCCCCCTTAGCCCCCCCCCACCCCCCCCCTACCCTTAATCCAGGGCTGTGTCTGTGTATGCGTATTATTGTAATGTTTCTCGGAACACATTATTTACAAATGATTTGTGAGGTCCTTCTGCCGGTGTTGGTATTTCATTTGTGTACGAGAGCCACCAAGAGTATTGATGCATTCTAAATGGCTACACTGTATCTAATACCTCCCTTTAATGAAATATTGACTGTGTATAGTGCACTAGAAGATGGCGCAACCATCTGCCTTTGTTGCGTTAGAAGATCTATGGGCAGTATTTTGGGTCCATTACTGGAGCATTTAAGGTAGAGAGTTGGGAGAGTCGGAATATGGACAAAGACATGTTCCCGCACGGAATAAAAAATGAAAAGAGGTGCAGACGAAGAAAGGCGATAAGAAGTCTACCTTCACTGGTAGTGCTTCCCATTTCGCGTTTAGTGCATCCTCGCATTATTTAAAAATTTTCCTTTCGTTCCGCTAGTTGCTTAAGATTTGGTTCGTTGTCGTAAATGGTTGTGTGCATTTTATTATTTACGGTTGATAATTGTGGGGACTTTCCGTAGGGTCAGATAGACTTGTCAGCCTGCTCAGTCAGGTTTTTATTTTTTCTCTGCAACGTATAGAGAGGCAAATGAAGTGCATCCGACCTGAACGGTGGCTCACATGACTCTGCATTGCACAGCCCCTTCCGCCCCTTCCCATCTTGTGTTATCGGCTTGCATTGAAGAGGTTTCACCATTTCTTAAAGATACTCTGTATGCACATTTGCGCAGTATTTCTTCCAACAATTAAGTGGCGTTATAGGTTGTTTCATGCTCTTCTTCTCCTTTATTTTTTTCAGCGATCTGCCCAATGTTGTGTCTGCGGAAGTGAACTCCGATTTTTACTCAAAGTTAAAATGTAGTATACCGTGCGAAGTTTAGGGGTATACATTTTAGTTTTTTTTTATCAGCTGCATTTCGTGTTTTTTTTGTGTTGTGGTAATGCTTGCTGCTTTCATACAATTTCAGTTTATTTATTCACTTGTTTCATACTGCAGGGTCCAGACCACTACAGCCAAGGTCCACGCAGGGCAGCGATACCAAGGTACCTGTGGGACCGCATGCGCATCGCGATATCTCCGGAGCGGCCACGCAGTTATCACGCGATAATCACGTGCTCACTCGCGGGGGGTAGCGGGTAGAGGGCACGTTCGCCGCTCCCGCTGCTCTTCGCGCCTGGCCGCGACGCCGGAGCCAGGGCGCCCCGTTCCCTGCTTTCCCCTTTCTTGGAACCGGGGAGCCTCCCTCTCCGCCGCTCGGGGAGAAGCGCTATTCCCCCGATGCATCTTAATCCTGTTTCACATGATGCGATTTTCGTCGCACCGGAAGTGCGATTTCCGTCGTTTGCGATGAAAATCGCAGTCGCAGTGCCGACCCCCCGATTTTCGGCTGCGACCAACCGGTTGGTCGCACAGTCGCACCGTCGCACCGATCGCTGCGATTTTCCGTCGAAATTACGCGGAGAGCTGTCAAATTCTTTCATGTAGGAAGTTGCGGCAGGCCTGCTGGGAATACGTGAGGATCGTCAGTGATTTGCTTGCGTGTTGGCCTTCGTGGATGGCTAATGCGATGGCCAGCGCCTCGGCTTTCGTGATCGTGCAGGGGCGGGTTGATGCAGCGGAGGTAAGGTGGCCTCGGTGGTCACGCACTACTTCTACTGCGCCCTTGTTGTTCGTCCCATACATGACGGCGTCCGTAAAACGGGCCTGCAGCTGCGTTGACTGGGCCTTCAGCGTATCGTATGTCCGCGGTGAATTCGGAGACGAAATTGAGGTGCCGTATCTCTCGTGTGGTATAAGTGTTGTGAATACCACGAAAAGCGAACGTCAAAACCTTGTGATCCGTGAGGACGTGAAAGATTGTTCCTTCCAGCAGGTGTCGGAAATGCCAAACTTCAAGTATATCGCAAGCAGCTTGTGACCGAACGTTCCGTAGTACGTTTATGGAGGCTTCAGCTTCTGGGAACCAACCGTGGTTCCGTGGTTGCTTAGTGGCTATGGCATTGGGCTGCTAAGCACGACATCGCGGGATCAAATCCCGGGCACGGCTGCCGCATTTCGATGGGGGTGACATGGGAAAACACCCGTGTGTTTAGGTTTAGGTCTACGTTAAAGAAACCCAGGTGGTCCAAATTGTTCTGAAGTCCCCTGCTACGGCGTGGCTAACAATCAGATCGTGGTTTTGGCACGTAAAACAAATATTTTAAGTTTAATTTATTTTCACCTTCTGGGGGAAAAACCTGAGTGGATACCAGTAGTTGCGCTGGAACTGTTATAAAACGGCGCCGACAGCCACACTAGATGCATCAGTGGTATAATAATTTGGGCAATGTTGGGAATGAAAACGGCGTTGGAAGTTGAGCAGCCCAAGGAGCTCATGGAGCTTTCGCAGTGACCTTGGGCGAGGGAACTCGCGCAAGGCTTGAACTTTCTTTTTTAACGGTCTGATTCCTTCGGAATTCAAGCGGTGTCCGAGAAACTCAATTTCGTGGGCACCAAATATACACTTTGCGGGGTTGATGAGGAGGCCATGTTCCTGGAGCCGAGAATAAACAAGAGTTGCAAATGAATTCTATGCTGCTTGGGGGATATACTAGCCACCACGGGGTCATCGAGGTATGCAAAGACGAAGGGGAGTCCCCGGGTGACCTCGGCGATAAACCTCTCAAACGTCTGAGCAGCGTTTCTCAGCACGAACGGCATGCAGACATACTCGAAATGCCCGAATGGTGCTGCAATTGAAGTCATTCGGATGTCCGCTTGCTCGACAGGGATAGTAGGTTTTCACTAAATTTATCTTGCCGAATATTACCGTTCCCGCTAGGTTGGCTTCGAAGTCATGAATGTGAGGGCGTGGATAGCGATCAGGGACGGTATGTGCGATGGGCCCATGGTAGTCGCCGCACGGGCGCCCATCGCCCGCGTCACGCTTCGGCAACCATGGGGAGAGCTGAAGACCAACTGCTCGACGAATGACGGATGATACCCAGTGCAGCATGTGATCGAATTCTCTCCTTGCAATGACAAGACGGTCCCCATGGAGGTGTCTGCGTCGGCAGAAGACATGGCGGTCCTGTGGTGACAACATGATGCGCGACGTTGTGACCGGCAGCTCAAGATTGTAAGGTTTCGTGATGGCTGGGAAGTCTGACAGAATTGAAGTGAATGCAGATGATGGTATGTATGTATGTATGTATGTATGTATGTCTTAGCGGTTGATGTCATAGGCGCGAGGATGCCTCGTATAGGCATCCTAGCCTTCGTGTCTACGAGGTGATGAGCATGGAGGTGAATGCTAAGGGCTAAGTAGGTCGGAAGATGTGGCCATACGTACGTCTGCAGCAATTAACACCCATCGGATGGTGTGTTGGAGACCCAAGTAGATGGTAAGAGAGCGCTGGCCATCTGTGTTGATAGAGGAGCTGTTGGCTACTTGAAGGGGCGCGTTTTTTCGCACGCTGTGGGTCTAGTCGCGCGGCGGGAACGACGCTCACCTCTGCACCTGTGTATAGAAGAAATCGTTGTCCGGCAACCCTGTCAGTGACGTAGAACAGACGGCTTCTCGACGGCAAGTCACCGGCTACCATCAGTGACTCCTTGCCAGCTGCAAATGGAACGGCACTGACGTGTGCAGGCACCGATTTTATTGTGATACCAGCGGTATGCCTCGCGACGAGGGCCAGAACGGGAGCTGGACCGAGAAGGGAATCTGGAACGGCAATTGCGGTCACGCTTACGATTGCGGGGCGACGGCCGTAGGGTAGTAAAACTTTCAGCAAGTTCGTCAATCATTTGCTCAAGGCGAGACTGCTGATCTGCGAGGTGCGACAGCAGAACGGTCATTGTGGCCACAGTACCGAGTTGATAAGTTCGGTTTTGCTATCCCATCTGCTAGACGCCGGGTTAGCTCAGATGGTAGAGTGGCGGGTTTGAGTTCCGGACAAGGGCGAATTTTTCTTCAACTGTGAGGCTTTTCTTTCGAGGAACTTCTATGAGTTTTCTTTCTAGCAATTGCTACCATTGGATAGATGTCACATTTTCCCTTTAATAAGTACATCTTGCTGCATAGTCAACGACGCAGTCGGCCAGCTCATCAAGATTATCGAGAGACATGTCTTCTGGTGGGGACCACCAGATTCTGCGGCTGCCGCTAAAGGGACAGTTAAGCGGGCCGTTTGCGTCCAGCCTACAGTCACCGAGGAGCCTCTGCATACGATCCACAATTTCCGACTGTCGACGGTCGCGAGCGTTGAGAAGCTGCTGGAGGCACCTGTGCAGAAACGGAGTTGCGTTGCAGTACCGTCGTTTTGAAGTGGTCCTAGAGGGTGGTTTCACGGGGTGCCTCCACATCTCGGAACTCCTCAACCACCTCTGTAGATAGTGGCGAAATTGCGTGGAGGAACCTCACGCGCTGCGAGGTAATGTGCCGAAGGTCGCAGATGGCCTCTACCTGAGTAAACCTGGCTGCAGCAGGGCTTTGTGGCCAAAAGGACGGCAGGTGAATACGCACCGTGGCGAGGCCTCCTGCTCTGGTCGTTGGTCTCTCGTTCGTGGCCTGGTCCATGATGCGTGCTCGCCGTACTATCACGTCCGGGTCACCACGTTATAGGGAACGATGTTAGGTTCACTACAACAACGTGCGAGTCAGCGGGTGAAAAGTCCGAGAACCGTTCGGACCATTGGCAGGAGCAGAAGTTCTTTCTTTTACTCTTCCTTTTTTTCTAACCTCGCAGCTCGTGGACCGAGGCACAAGACACATGCGCCGGAGCGCGCCATACATAAAAGAAGGCCACTGAAGATGACGATGGCTGCTAGAGTACAAACAGTAGATCATAAGGATCTACATCTACAAGCGAAACAGAATAAAGCCAGAAAGAAATGTAATACCTAAAATAAAGAAGACCCAGGGCTATTAGGAATGTGGCAAGTAAGGTTAGGTAACGATATTCGGCTAACTTGCGGTTCTGGAAGCAAATGAGAAGGTATCAGCACTAGCATTATCAAAAAATTGCATGGGCCTGATTAGGCTTTTGCGGTAAAAGCTGGTAAATAGCCAGAGTGGTCGATCACTAACTTACGGCTGCTAATGAGACTGAGAAACACAAGGCTGGTCTTCCTTATTTTAAATTCATTTGATGCTGTGCTGTTGGGTATCATGTGCTCTGTGGAGAATCAGTCCTTTCTAGTATATATTTAAAGAATCTACTTTCCTTGCTCTGAATGTGTTCTTGTAGAATAATGTGCTCCGTATTATAAGGGTTCCACTCCATAGGAGAATATTCGAGTTTACGAGTAACGTATGTGTAGCGCGTAAGCAGTTGTGCATTTACGAGAAAGCTCCGATAGTTATGCTTCGAAAATCATATTTTACGAAATGCTGAAGAATAAATGGTTAAGGCTCACTCAAACCGGCGACAGACAGTGGTCGCGCGACAATGTTTGTCGCAAAGCTACCAGTCACAAAGGGTCGCAAATAGTCGCTTTTCTCGAAAAGCGACTATTCTGGGCTAGCGCTCGCTGCTCGATTTTTAAGTCACGCGACCATGGTCACAAAACTGCGACCGTGGTCAGCGGCGCACCGAAAGTTATGTTAACATTGTTGTCATCCGTCGTCCTCCTGCATCGCACCAAATACAAAATCCGCGCCACCATGGCAGACTGCAAAAGTGTAATAAGTGTCTTGCCTTGCGGCGCTGGGGCTCACCAGTATATATAGTTCCAGAAACTTGTCGAATGTACGCGGTAGCGTTGGCCGGAAGCTAAACAACAGCGAAAGAAAGCGCGAAAATTATGCACCGATTCCCACGCCCCCCAACGCCAAATAAAAATTACAACTTACTCTCGATGTTAATCCTCGTCACGAGCGCGGAGTTCGTGCAGGAGGCGGCTTGTGTGGCCGGCCACTTATCGCGAACGGCGGCACGGGTGCACCGACTAGCGTCGATTTTTCTTCGAACGCTTCCGCGATGCCATAGCTGAGCCCATGCAAGGCACTGCACATCAGCACAGTGACGACGTCTTCCTCTTCGCCCGAATCAGAATCCGTGGCCGTTGCCTGAACGCGAAGCCAGCGAAGTGGGCACGAACTGCGTAGATCCCCAAAGTTATTGATGACAACGGTAATCTCTGGGATTGCGATTTGCAGGTCGCACTCTTCCCGGGCTTGCCGGTGTGAGAATCAGTCGCCTTCAGTCGCTTCTTGGTCGCCAGTCGCAGATGATCGCACGACCTCCTCAAGTTGTCGGTGTGATTGAGACTTTATTTTAAATTATGGGGTTTTACG
Organism: Dermacentor andersoni; assembly: GCF_023375885.2. NCBI lineage: Eukaryota > Metazoa > Arthropoda > Arachnida > Ixodida > Ixodidae > Dermacentor > Dermacentor andersoni. The sequence goes on from NC_092821.1 coordinate 73,739,911, forward strand.
TGCCAAAACCACTTTCTGATTATGAGGCATGCCGTAATGGAGAACTCCGGAACTTTCGACCGCCTGAGGTTCATTAACGTGCACCTAAATCTAAGTACACGGGTGTTTTCGCATTTCTCCCCCATCGAAATGCGGCCGCCGTGGCCGGGATTCGATCCCGCGACCTCGTGCTCAGCAGCCCGACGCCATAGCCACTGAGCAACCACGGCGGGTCATTGAGATTTTATAATGTGATTGTTTCAGTAAAGGTTGCTTGTGATAGTTGCTTTTAAGTATTTGTATTTCTTACTTCCTTCAGTGGCGATTGGCTCAGGTTTGATTCAAATTTTATTGGGTTATTTTTGTGTGCTAGTCTTAGAGAAAGCTTTTCAAGAGTTAGCAGGTGTAGCATATTTATTACACCATTTGTATAAGGGTTCCACTCCATAAAAGAATATTCGAGTTTACGGGTAACGTATGTGTAGCGTGTGCGCAGTTGTGCATTTACGAGAAAGCTCCGAAAGTTATGCTTCTAAAATCATATTTTACGAAATGCTGAAGAATAAATGGTTATTGCAAAAATGCAACGGCCTTAGAGATAGCCTTGAGGACCACCTTATGCCATAGAAATACAGCTTGAGCTTTTCCCATGAATTAAATCAAGCTGGACTCTACTCGTAAGGTAAGCTCGAATTCACGAAATTAGATATCTGGAACAGTAATAGTTTTTTTAATTAACTGATAAGCTTTACATGTATGGCTTGAAAAGGAGCATCGCTAAATCCACAAAGATAGCAGTCCACAAAGTGCGCTTTATTTTTTAAAGTTCTGGCAAAGCTGTGGACGGTTGTGACCAGTTGTATTATTGTTAAATAACGTTTTCTAAAACGGTACTGGAACTGTGTTAGCATTGGATTTCTGCCTATGAAATTTGCAGTATGACTAACATTAATGCGTGACGATAACTTTCAACAAATGAAGCCTAAGGAGCTAGTAGGGTAGCTATTGACTTATGCACAGTTACTTTTCTTTTATATGGAAACAACTCGAGTGGTCTTCCAGACCACTGGGCGTTTAACTGTTAGTAAGGAACCTCCACACAGCAAATGAAAAGGTTCACAATGGTTAGAGCACACCGTTGGAGGTATGCTCTAAACGTATGCACTTCGGCACTCTTTCTGGTCCAGGGGCCTATTTAGTGTTGAAATTCAAAAGCGTTGCCACGTCAACAGAATTGCATATTCTGCCAGCCTGATATGGCTGAAAAGTAATTGCACCTTGCATGTGAGTAAACATGAGTCATAAAACAAAAACACACCAAGAAGAAAGGGAAAATGCCTGGAATATTAATTAATGAGTTCATGTGAAGTTAAACTCGGCCTTAACGTAATGATAACTTCTGTTCGCACGCACAATAACTGTTTCAATTAGTACTGTTTTCTAAGAAAGTCCGAAGTACTGGAACAAACACAACCTCACAAAATCTGGCTAACATTTTTCCTAAACTCCTAAACATACGTTGTATTAATCGTTTAGTCACAGGCTATGCAATAGAAGGTCGCGGACTGAAATTCTGCATGTGTTATGAGGGAATTTTCTGCTTAAGAATGATTGTAAATGTTCGCTCCTATGATTTTCTGTGACATCAGTGGTTATGTGGTTCAGCAGCTCAGCACGTGCTGACGGGCTATATTGCAAGCCGCGATAGCAGAATTCCGACGTAGGTGGAATAGAAACACTTGAAGCATCGTTCTTTGGGAGCAAGTTATGCAGCTGTGGTGCTCGAAATTTATGCGGAGCAGCTCTCCCTCACTGCACCCTCCTCCCAGTGGGAGTCAAAGGCCGTGATCTTTATTGGGTCCGTGAACTTAATTGGGGCTAACGCCTCCGGGCTCGTTAATCAACAATGACATTTTACACCATGGGCGGGTTCATTGATGCCTCTTATCTGGACGGCATCATTATCATTGAAAAGCGCCTACGTCACAAGATTTCCGCACTTGTTGCTTTGTGCGTGCACAGGATGGGAAAGAAATAAACGAGCCAAAAAAGTTCTCGTACGATGCATGTGAGTCATTTTGCAACAGAAGTGAAATTTTGATATTTTCGTTAGGCGTTCTATCGAAGTCTTTCGATTGCTAATTCAAAGGGAAACATTTCTTCAATACGAACATAATAAATTTCCAACTATCACTTCAAGACGCACTATTGTAATGATCGTTCACCGCTGATAAATGCATGGATTATTTGTGATTTTATTTTTGCGTGTGTGGCTGTAGGGAATTTTGGGTGGTACTTATTGGACTGCGCGCCTCCTGGCCTGCATAAAATGCCCAAATGGTTGTAAGAGCACACGGGAAGCTGCGCCAGCGTCCGCAACAATAAGTGCACTATGTGAAATTCAACAATCTGGGGTTCTTGCCGACGATTACAGGCAAGGTGGGGTAACAGATATGAAAATCTATGTAGAATTCGGTCTCCTCGGTTCGTAATAATATTTATGCTTGCACTACTAGAGGCACCTCTTTTATCTATATTGATATTCGTTCGCCCTCCAGTGGCGACGTGAGTGCGGCTTTTACAGTTTCTTTGGTACGGCAGCAAGCTATTCTCACAATGCCCGGTGCGATTACGATGGCATTTGCGCTGCGGTCACAAAACTCTCCGTGCAAATGGATGCCAGGTCCTTGCAACAATAACTACACATTTGCAAAGTGAAGAAATGAAGAAACGTTGGCACCGTCACCTATAACCTATATACAGTATATATATACAACATGTACAACCAAACTCTGTCTGCATGAGCTGCTGAGCAGTCATTCTCAATGCACGCCCAGCGAACCTGGCCGGTGGCTTCCTATGGTGAGTAATTACGTGTGATATGTATGATGACGCGGGCTGCTAATGATTGCGGCAGAGACCACGTACGCGTGCAAATATCCAGTCCTTCTGTTTTATAACATAGATGTGCGATGGTAATCGACAGTTCGAGATTGGATGCTGTCAACAATTAGACCTTACCATTGCCATTGTCACTTTGCCATTGTCCATTGGGACAACTATCACAGCGCGTCCAAGAAAGGAGAGACAGCAAAGTGATGCCAAGAAAACTCTGCCGAAGAATCCACATTCTTGCTGCCACGAACTGTAATTTCAAAAATTACACGAGTGTATTTGGGGGTGACTCCTTACAGCTGGTGTCCCACGAGCTCAGTAGTTGCATTGATGACGTCTATTTGTTATATGTGATTTGAAGAATAGTGTCTATAGACATGGTATCAGACAACGCTTAAGCCACAGCTCTTTTACCAGACGCTGCAGTAGCAATTTGCTAAACCAACACTTTCGTTCGCTGTGCGCGTCTTACATCGGCGCAGATTTGGACTTTTTGTGCAAATGATATCCTATGTAACCTTTGCAACCTGCATACGTCTTTCTTTCTGATCCCTTCTTGAAAAATATTAGAGAGTTTAGAATGAGCCTCAAGTTTGGGGCCCCAAGGAGCTTTGCAGGTGTTAGCGTTGGGACATGCAGCAGTGAAACGTTTTATCAATCAATCAATCAATCAATCAATCAATCAATCAATCAATCAATCAATCAATCAATCAATCAATCAATCAATCAATCAATCAATCAATCAATCAATCAATCAATCAATCAATCAATCAATCAATCAATCAATCAATCAATATTTATTTTGGACATAAATACAACGTTGTACGAATGTCCACTAGGCGTGGCAAAAGGAAACACGTATGTTTCCTGACAAGGCTTTCGCCTCGGGAGTACACATCAGACAGCATTTGCACTAAATCGAATACAGTGTGCAATCATATAATACCAAATAAGTAGAACAAAACAGATATTATAATACATAGGGAACACAAGCAAATGTACACTTGACATAGATTACAATGAACTGAATAACACACAAAGAGTAACAAGTCATACAAGGTAGCACAATTGTGTCATTATATAAATATGAATATAAAGGGATGAATGCACTACATATATGCACTACATATAACTATGCATTTCATTAGAACCAGGCTTTGCGTTTGCGGATAGCGTCTTGCGCTTACAGCGCCACTACGGCGTCAAAGAAGAACTATAATAAATGAATAAATAAAATATACAATTTTATGATAAGTAAAGTAATTTTGACATTCGTGTTTTCGCGTTTCATTACATTTTAGAGGTTATTCTATTAGCAGCAGGCAATTCCTTGCGCTTAGTTTTGAGTAGCCAACATTATGTGCCTTCACCAGCCAAGTTAAACCGTGTTAGGCCTACGAGCCACGAAACCGACAATCGAATTCCGAATCAGCGGCGTTTAATGAATCAATCTTCATAACACAAGCTAGTTGAGAGAAAGCGATAACCGCAGTCACTTCTCCTAGCTTGCGAACATCAAGCATTACCGCGAATCGAGCTGAGTTTGGTGCTAGGTTAGAGCCGTCGATTCGATGGCTGCCGCCATGTTTGTTGACGCAACCATTTGAACGAGACGGGATTCACTTCAATTTACAGGCTTGCACGAGAAGTGGGCTGGCGACTTGCTGGTCGCGCTGTTGCTTTTCTAGGGGGCCCACGAGCGCTCAGGTGGCCAGAGTAGGTAGCAATGAAGAAAGTCCCGAAGGGGAACGTCAGGGTAGCATTGCCGTCAATAACAGAAGAAGGAGCAAAACAAGAAAGAGAGCTTGCCATGCAATAGTCTACGTAAATGAGCAGGGCTGTAGAAAAAAGGAAAGGTGGGCAGATATTTAGGAGCACTTAAATAGAGAACAAATAGGGGTGTATGCGGTTACAGAAATGCACCTTAGAAACTCGGAAGAGCCGCCAGTGATCCGCCAGTGAAGAGCCGCCAGGAATTATGTTTGGGAAGGGTGAAACAGAACAAAGTCGCAAAGAAGGGGAAGGGGAGTCGAGTGCTTGTCCATCAGGGAGCCAAATGGAAAAGAGTAAGTTGAAAATGTCAAGAGCATCTTCGGTTATCAGGTACAATGAGTGGGAAAAAACTTGGCTGGGCGTTACGTATTTGAGCATCGGAAATAATTGCACATAGAAAATAAAGAGTTAGTGGAATGCATAAGTGCTGATATTAGGGGTTTCGGGAATGATGTCGAAATTATTCTATTAGGTGACATGAATGCCCACATAGAGGATCTAGATGGCTATACCGACAAGAACGGGAAGTCAATGCTAGCACTTTGGGAGCAACATAACCTCGTTATCATGAATTCAGGGCCAAACTGTGAAGGGCAGATCACGTGGAAAGTGGGAAACCGGCAAACGACCACTGATTACTGTGTGATGACAGAAGGAAATCATGATAAGTTCATAGAAATGATCATTGACGAGGAAGGGTATAGCAGCATAGGGAGTGACCATAAACGCATTATTTTGAAAATGGGATATGTAGTTGGGAAAGAGAACGAGGAGGGCAAAATGACCAGTCCAAATTTGAACGCTGAACAAATAACAAATATAGTGACAAGAGTCGAGGAAGAGCTTGGCAAATGGCCAAGTAAAAAGTGGGAATATAGTGACTTTCTAAGTGTAATAACGCCAGCAGAAATATAGAAAGAGAAACAACATGTTCGTTGAAAAGGCAAAAAGTAACCGAAAAGCTGGTGAAACAGGGAGATACGAGACGCAATGGCCGAACGACAGAAAGCATCTCGAGAGCACAGGCAGGCAAAAAATCGCAGTTGTCATAGGAAGAATTAGTCAGTAAATGGGAAATATACCGGGAGAAAATGTCTATGGTTCAAATACTGGTGCAAGCAAAGATAAAAGGTGACAGTGAACGTTGGTTGCCAGAAATAGGTGAGAAAAAGAAGGCCGCACCTAGGATATTTTGGAACCAGATAAAATTATTAGGCAGGAAGTCACCAACATTACACCAACATATCTTAGACGAAGATGGAAACAAGCTGGGAGGGGAAGCGGCATTAAATTCCATCCGAAACACAACAGCCGAATCTTTGCAATGCAATGAGGAGGTTATATTTGAAAAAAAAAAGAGCACGAAAGATAACCAGACGGAAGAGGAGCGGTTGCTGACAAATTTCAACGGGAATAAAGCTGAAGAGAAAATTGCTAAGCTCACAGCCACAGGATAAACGAGGTTCCCGTTAGGCTGAATAATTAACTAAGACGAAAAAGTAAGCAAGCTCTGGTGAAAGCAGTGGAAAAAACTTAAAAGATAGACGAATACTAGACAGTTGGCGACAGAGTAGAATGATTTTAGTTAAGGTGAGGGTTAATAAAGGTAAGGGGGGAGAAAGCTAGAATTCACCCGTATAGACCGTTGACCATTACACCGGCAATATACAGGTAAGCAATGCAGGCAATCAAATTGAAGCTGCAAGTATGGGCAGGGGATAATGGCATTTTGGGAGAACTTCACAATGGCTTCAGAATAGCTAGGCGATTGGATAACTTATTTGTTCTTACTCAGTGTATTGAAATATCAAGAGTAGAAAGCAGACCGTTATATGCGGCCTTTTTAGACATTACAGGAGCGCATGACAACGTAGACCGCAACATTTCGTGGGATATTCTAGAAGGAGAAGGCTCAGGCGACGATCGTCCACGACGATCGTCGTGGAGATTTACCTAGAAAATACCATTTATGTTGAATGGGAAGGGATGAGGAACGAGGAGAAAGGTGCTATCAACAAGGAACTGAGGCAGGCGTGCCCTTTATCCTCACTATTGTTTATGATGTACGTGGTGAGGATTGACAAGGTGATAGAAGGAAGTCGTTTCAGGTTTAATCCTTCATCCAAACATGCGGGTACAGTAGTAGAGCAGCAGCTTCCAGATTTATTTTATGCGGACGACATTGTGTTGCGAGTCAACAGGCAAAGTGATTTGCACCGTCTGGCTAATATCTGTGGACAGGAAGGCGACAACTTAGGTTTGAAATTTAGCGTTAGAAACAGGGCCAAAAATACCTCGGGCAAAAGAACATAAATATCTTGGTATATGGATAAGCGAAGGATAAATATAGATGTAAAACAGTAAAGGGGAAGAGAAATGCAGCCATAAGGAAAAACAGAGCGCTATGAGGATACAATAGGTACGAGGTGCTCCGGGGTATGTGAAAAGGTGTAACGGTTCCATGACTTACTGTTGGATATGCGGTTGTTTGCTTGAAATCAGGGGTACAATCAGGACTCGATGGTAACCAAAGGTCAGTGGGACGCCTCGCATTGGGCGCTCACGGCAATAGTACAAATGAAGCTGTGCAAGGTTATATATGCTGGACAAGTTTTGAAGTGAGGGACGCTCACAGTAAAATTGATTATGAAGAACTACTGAGGAATAATGGAAGAAAGTAAATGGGCTGGGAGAGTGTCGAGGTATTTGTACAAGAAAAACATTGATTCACAGTGGAGGAAAGAGACTAAGAAGCTTACCAGCAAGTGTGCGGCCTGTAGGGTGAGCAGCACAGCAACAAAGAACGTCAAGCGGAAAGTCAGAGACGCTGAAATAATCTCGTGGGTGGTGGCAATGGAAAAGAAACCTGGCATGAGTAACTACTTAAGAGAAAAAAAAACGAAATCAGGAAAGAAACAATTTATGATAACTCAAAGGGAAGCTCATTACTTTTCGAAGCGGATGCTTTGGAACACGCACCTATAAAGCGAGATATAAGGAGGAAGAAGCATGTGCTTGCTGCGGTAAAGCTAGGGAAACAATGGAACATGTTTTATTAGAATGTGGAGATATCTGGCCAGCCGTCGATTTAGACGCCACTGGCCTTCTTGAAGCCCTTGGGTTCAGTGAGAGCAAGGGGAAAGTAAACATGTTGGCAATAGAGATTAGTAAGAGGCGATTGGGAAGATTGGTGGAAGTAGGGAAACGACCCAAAATGGAGACGTACAAAAAGAAAGTTCGCAATAGGGAGTCAGAAAATTTGTTTATGGGAAATCATCGTGTTTCCTTTGCTTTTTTTAAACCTAGGTAGGACATTAGTAGCATAACAGCAAGAGCTTGGTGGCGGGACCCATCACCCCGTTCTAAAGGGGACGCTCATAACATCCGTCCGTCCGTCCGTCCGTCCGTCCGTCCGTCCGTCCGTCCGTCCGTCCGTCCGTCCGTCCGTCCGTCCGTCCGTCCATCCATCCATCCATTCATCCATCCATCCATCCATCCATCCATCCATCCATCCATCCATCCATCCATCCATCCATCCATCCATCCATCCATCCATCCATCCATCCATCCATCCATCCATCCATCCATCCATCCATCCATCCATCCATCCATCCATCCATCCATCCATCCATCCATCCTTTCATCAATAGGGCGCATCGCTGCGCGCGAGAGGTGCGGTTGCTTACAAAGAGGTCCGTAGGGTGAATTGATCTGAGGACTTTTTGCATGGAAATCTTGTGCCTAAAGAAATATTTGGATAATTTCTGGGGACTTCCTGCTGGAACATTTCGCTTCTAAATAGGCCTTTGCTTAGACACTACGGATTATTATGTGTTTCGCTCAGTTTAACCGCCGGTTAAAGTCCCGTCCGTAGGGTAGCACAGCGCAAGTTGCAGAGTTCGCACTGGCGAAGAGTAAGTTTTTTGTCATCAGTGGTTGGCACGTGTCAACCGACGCGCGTGTAATATAAAGCTTGCCGCTTCACGGTGCCAGGGCTGTCGGCGTCAGGAGGAGCACATGCCATATAGACATGCTGTGAGTATTCGCCGCTCAGTCAAGAACTAGTGCAGTTTAACCACATAACCAGCAAATGAATATTTTAGAATAAAACGAATTCGCAGCAACAACGCGTCATTATTCATTGGTCTGCGGTCGCTAAAGCGGTATCTACGGGCAACCTAAGCGTCCCGACAGCACGCTTTTTAGGTATGCACGTCCAGGAGAACAACGGCATAAAGGCAGCCTCAGAGAAGTTAAATCACGTTATAAGAAGCATAGCATCACTCATTGCAAGAGTTGCGCGCAGGAAGCATGGTTTCACAGAGGACGAAACCGTAAGACTGGTACAAGCCCTTGTCATCAGCCGTGTCACGTACGCACTCCACGCGCAAGCGGAAAGAAATTACTAGGGCTATAGGTATACAACACCTTTGAGGAGCAAGCAAGTGCCACGCTCATAGCGCAGAGCGTGGTCCTCAACAAGACACAACAGGGAAGGCACCTTATTCAATGGCTAGGGTACCCACTGACACCTCAGTACTGCAAAGAAACACAACTCCTGCCTAAACACATTAGAGAGAACATTGTAGTAGACCCTATCCCCAAGAACATGCACCCCACCCACAATCAAGAGAGAAGAGCAGCGCGTGCCCGCATGTTGCACAAACGCTGTTTCAGAGACCCAGATACATACTACACGGACGCTAGCCCGTATCCCTCGTCGCCACAACGTGGGCCCAAATACACACTCGCCGTCGCCAATCAGGGGAACCTGGTAGCCTCTGCCTTCATCCGCGCCACATGCAGCGCAGCAGCAGAAGCAGCAACGATCGCTCTCGCACTCCGCGAAGCCGAGAGCAAGGGAAGGTCCGCCCGCGTCCCTACGGACTCACAAGCGGCTTGTCGTTTATACATGAATGGAACACTTCCTATACAAGCCATGCTAATCCTGAGCCGCTCACTAGAATGAACCCACGGTATCGTCTGGTGCCCCAGGCACGAAGGCCTGCGGGGCAACTAAGAGGCGGACTGCGCAGCTCGAGGCCTCACTAGCCGAGCAGCAGACCACACCGTTCTTCAGCCCCAGACAGACCAACGAGCGACCCACGAGTTATTAACCTCAAGTCAACAAATACTACAGGACCGACACATCTAAAGAACACAATATGCTCCCTCACACAAAGCTCTCAATAAACTCCAGGCAAGGGACTGGCGCCGCCTGCAAACGAACACATACCCACACTTGTCTCATCTACACGCAATCTACCCAGACAGATATACGTCCGAGACATGTTCCTGGTGTAGCAGCTACACAGCGACACTCGCGCACATAACACACGAATGCACCGACCGTCCGCGCGACGCAATTTCGTCACGAGTCACAACACATACACTCACTACGTGGTCTTGGGAGGCGAGACTCTCCGAACTGGACCTGCGAAGCCAACTGGCGACCCTCGAGCAGGCCCGGCGAGCCGCGATTGCCAGTGGGGCCCTGTCAGAGGGAACCACCCAGGAATAAACAGCGCAATGGCTTCTTCAATAATAAAGTTCCATCCTCCTTCTCCTCCTCCTGAGCCGCCGCCCCCGCGCTTCGCACCGGATCGCTTCGCTCCCCATGGCAGCCACTCGCTCTGACCCGCTCTCCCTGGTGGCGAAGCTAATCACAGCGGGTAAAGGACAACTGCTGCTGAGTGTAGAGAAAGAAAAACAGGATAAAACAATTGAAAACGGTTCGAAAACTGGCTCAACGATTCAAAACTGTTAAACAGACGATGTAAGCTATACCGGCTACCCAATCGCAATTGCAGTATTCTAACTTTAACAGGAAGAACTTATACTTCAGTATTATCCACGGTCGCGTAGTGCAGCTCAGCCGGGGATAAAAAGGAGCAACGTGCGCACTCGTTCGTACTACTGTAGCACCTAGGCAAACGCACATTTGAAGGCAAGATTCTCCAGCAAAAAACCCCCGATTTGTTTGATCGTAGTGACGTCCCTGCAAAGAATCCATCCTGCGCCTGGGCCACGGCCCACGGCGGGAGGGCGGTGTGATCCTCGAGGCCCGGTAAAATTCGGGAGGGAGGAGAGCTTGAACGAGAGTTTCTTTTTAGGATTCGCTCAGCGTTGCGCGCACACGTTAAAACCCCTTGATAGTTTGAAAGTAGCGACACTCTCCTCCTCGCGGCGCTTTCCTCCTCAGTACTCCTCGCGCCACAGATGCGTGCGCTGCGCACGGCACGCTTTTTCTCCTGTGCTCCTGCGAACGGGTTGCAGTATTCTATGGAGGCGCGTCATTTCGGGCCAGTTCCGCGCCCCAGTGGTGTTGAAAATTTTGAGAAATGCTGATAACAGCGTAGACAAGGGTGAATGCCACGTTTACGAGGAGGTTTGTGTTTTCTTAAAACCGGATGAACGGGTGATACTGATGTAAAAGGAGCTTTGAAGCGAGTTCTATACACCAAAAAATTTTTCTGCCACATGATCAGATTCTTTACTTTGTTCGTCTGATCTATCTAGCATTGCTTGCTGCGCATCCCTCTACGTGTGGCTTATTAAGCGAAAGCCTTCAATGTCTGTTTCAAGGTCGCGTTGTGAGGTATAGAAACTATCACGTGACCCGAGGAAGGCCGGAAGCGAACCAAAGTATGTTCAGCCGTGTATAATAGCTGATTACTAATGAGAAAAGAAAGCTAGTTCATGATTTATTAGTGATTGTATTAAGATGGATTAAGGTGCATTAAGAAGGATTATGGTGTATTAAAGGGCCACTCACAAGGTCTGGCCATTTTGAGCTGGCAAACGCAGAGCATAAATTGAGCGATAACGATCGTGTCTGCAAAGTATTACATCGCTACGCGCCGCGGAAAGATCTGAAATTTCTAACCGAACGCCGTTTTTACTCCTCCTCGCGGCCGCCACGCTCCGAACCTGAGGGCCCGCAGTGTGACGTCGCTCGCGGTGACACGTGACTTTGAGAATTATTCAGGACAACATCTGTTATCTGTGCGATCTGTTGCTTGAATTGACGAATTGAAGTTTAGAGAAATAATAAAACACACAAATGTAATGCCTGCGTCTTTTTTGTTTTACTTCGCACCGAAGCAAGAGAGATGTACTTTCACTTCGTCTTCCTGTTACATGGTCGTGCGGTTACGTGCGTAGGTACTGAAACTATGCCATTTTCTACCGTGCTCCAGTGCGTGATCCTGCTCTGCGATCCACATCTGATGCCTCAGTATTCGTGTAGCACTGAATTATACCGCTAGTCATGTTTTCTTGTGCACAGCACACAAAATCGTGCGCTGCGCGAACGAGACAGCAGCTCGCGCGCGACGCCGTCAGCGGAAATGCGTAGTACCGGAAAAAATAAAGCGAGGAGAAGAAAAAAATGAAGGCGGTGCCTCTGACGTATGCGTCACGTGATCCTCGAGGTCTGCTATGGGAGAACGCAGTGATGGAATTTCACTTGCGAAGGCTAGACGGCGCGAATGGAGAGAGCGTCTTGCTTGGCAGTGGAGCCCGCCTGCTGAAATCATCGGTTCGCGGCACTGAAATATTTCTATCTCGACTATTAATGAGGCGAATTCAAAACTTTTTGCGGCAGAACGCTCCGTAGAGAACACGTAACATCTTCCAGAGTATAACCGAAATTTGCTATGGGTCTCTTTAAGGAGAATTAAGGTGGACTGAGGTCAATGAAGGTGGATTAGGGTGGACTAAGGTGCATTAAAGAGGATTAGGGTGGATTAAGGTGGACGGAGGATTGTGGTGGATTAAAGTCGATGAAGCAGGATGAAGGTGATTTAGGGCGGATTAGGCTGAAGTAAATCGCAATGCTAAGCATTATATTCTGCAGAATATTCTCGGCATTATTACTATATCATGACCATAATAATGATTGATTGCTCAACCTTCGTAATCAAAGCGAATTGATGCAATGATTTCGGCTCGTGTTAAATCAATCGAAAACGTTTCTCCACAGAAAAAACTCGCAGAAAGGTGGTTTTAAAACATTCGCTATTAAAGCGAAGTTCCCGGCCTCCTCCTAGATGTCGATATCAATGGCAAGCCTGCGCGATCATGTAACACCTCCTTCACATTGCCTGTATCCGTGAGAAAGCCAAATAATAATCGTTTCCCACTCATGCGTGCGCGGAAGCGCAGTTTAAAACAAATTCCAAAATCCAAGGTGTCCTTAGGTATCGCCTAAGAGACGCAAATACGGAAGCCTTGTAAAGCCTACTGTAATTTACTTTAATCCAGGCCTATTAACCATAATCGATATTAATCTGCCCTTATACACCCTAATGCTCCTTAATCTATCCTAACCAGTCTTATTCCTCCTTCATCAACCCAACTTAGCGTTAATACGCCCTAATCAACCTTAATCCTCCTTCATCCACCTTAATTCATTTTAATCCTGTTTAATGTGCCTTAAGCCTTGCCCATGCACCTTAATCCTCTTTTATACTCCCTCAACCACTTTAATCCTTTTATTCTATCGTAATCTTGATTGACCCACCTTAATCGGACTTAATACTCTTTCATTAACCATAGTTTACCGTAATCCTCCCTAACGGACCTTACTTAATACACACTAATCCACCATAACCTTTCTTCATCCATCTAATCCTCCTTAGTACACCTCAATTCTTGTTCATGCAGCTTAATTCAACTTATTACTCCTTAGTACACCCTAATCCACCTTAATACACCCTAATGAGCCTTAATCCTCCCGCCGAAGGAATGAAAGAAATGCAGCATTAGGCGATGCTTTGATACAAGCAATGAGAAAGTTTGAAACGGAACAGGCGTGATTTTCACGGGGACAAGCAGGGAGAAACGACACGGACGAGCGCTGACCATTTCTCCCTGCTTGTCCCCGTGAAAACCGCGGTGTTCTGTTTCAAATATGTCTTACCAACTCGCCCAAACGTCTGTTTTAACAATGAGAAAGACGCCTCACATCGCAAACGACTCTGTTCATTGTCGGAACAAAGTTTTTTCGGCCAATGTTATGCAACCTCTGCTTCCTGCGCAAGTGCTCACGCTTTCCTTGGGGTATCATAAAAACTGCATAACCATCTTCAGGCTTCTTGCTGCAGTTATATGCGCAACAGCACGACACAGTGCTAGCACAGAGAGCAGGAAACGCAGTGTACAACGTTCGCTACGCCGAGCTAGGATTCCTGTGTATGCTCTCGCAGGGGGCAGACTTGCGCATAGGTCTGGCATTATGTTCCAGCTACGCAGTGAAACCATTCCTCACGCGCGGAGGATGCAAATGCCGCGCAGTGTGCCATTTACTTTTCTTTCTGCTGGTCGCGAGCTACATGCGACGATTGTTCGCAAGTGCTGAGGAAGGTGGCACCTTTTAATACAGGCTATACGCTCGAACCAATGGCACAGCCGCAGCGAGGTAGGGTTGCAACGGCCTGAAATTTTTAGTTTGTATATGTGCGTGTATATATATACGTATAAACACACGCACGAACGTGCATATTAGGTGTAGGACCCCCCCCGATCTCTCGAAATAAAATCGTGGCTCCAGCAACTCAAAAGCTCGCGCGAAAACGCGCATTACCTTTCAACAAAAAGTGGTGCAATGTTTTTCAGCATGCATATGAAGTTTTCTAGCCGAGGCTGGAAGGCAAGAAACGTTTTAAAGGTTGTTTAAAGAAAGCTTCACAGACGTAAAGTGGGCAATTATGTGAGCGCATTTTGTCTGCCGAAAAGCCGATTAATCATCGTCGCGAAGAGAACAATCGTGCATGCAATTAGGTCAGTGACCGTTAACAGAGCGTCATTTATCACTAACCGTCGTTCACAGTAGCTGCACGTTTTCGATACAAGCGGTGCAGACACGTAGATTTAAACGCATTTCAAATGTTCCCATGCACACACTTTATGCAAAGCTAATTTATGCACAGCTGCTTCGTAGCAGCAAATCTGCAAGCGGAAGAAGATTCAACATACAGGAGCTTCTAGACCAAATTTATTCTGTACAAGGGAATAGTTGACCAATGCCTGCTGGCAGCAGGGCAAGACTGCTGGTTCTTGGAGCGTTTGGCGGCAGAATTCAAAGGAGTTGGAAAGGCAACAGGCTATTAACAGTAAGAAGAAATCATTTTCAGTGTACTAATCACATCAAGATGGCAAGCTTGCAAAGTAATTATTCACCCAGTGCAGACTGTAATATGACAATACATTTTCCTTGACGTCCTCATACCGCTAACGTCAATTTACTATAACACAGCGCTTATCAAGCACGCAGGCAGAATTTTACATTCCTCAAGTCGACTAAAGCCGATCTAGCAAGAAAGATATTGCGGGTGGTAAATGAGCTATCACAGCTGTCTCATAAGAGGGAGCGCGCGAAGTTTTCGCTTAATACAAAAAAAATAAAATAAAGAAGACTACCACATCGACGTTACATGAAAATTAGAACGCCAACAAAAATACATGAGACACAGAGGAGAGAAAAACCAGGGTGCAACGGGAAAATTGTATCGGCTAGTATTTGCTCTATTTTGAACACACTGTCCGAGACCCGCATAGTCAGAACAATCGTACAAGCAAGCCAGCGAATTGGGCAGCTTGGTAAAGCGAGAGAGCAAATGATAAATGAAAGGTAGGGAAGTTAACCAGGGCGAATTAGTAAGTTAATATTCTTGGCGTATATGTGCAGCGCGACACAGACGTGTCGTTAGGCTTTTGTCCCGCGTCTGTGTCGCGCTGCACACATACGCCAAAGATCGTACAACAACCTCTCATGCCAGGCGAACTCATCTCAGCGTTAACAGGAGTGTTACTCGAGATAAATGTAGCTTTAGTGTAAACAATCCCAACTCAATTTCGTAAACAAGGCGAACCAACGTCGTATATCCAGGTCCCTTTCTGAGCCGGCCCGGACTCCACCCATACGCAGGAGCCATACCAGTCGCCGGCGCACATCTCTCTGCCAGCACGGCACCACGTAAAAAGCTTTGCTTTGCCACTTTCCGTGCAGTTTGGGCGCTTTGGTACGCTGCACCCCGTCATACTGTTATACAAGTGTCAATAGGATGCGTTTCGTATCAGTTCAACCATGTCCTTAACTTTATGTCGCCGAATACCGAACCGATAAATGCAATCCACGATTGACCAATTGGCTCGACAGTCCGCTGATTGTAACGTCGATTGCACTGACGGAAAGAAGTCGGCGTCGCGCCCGAGAAGTTGGCTTCGCAGCGGCGCAGTTGCACATATTACTTCATATTATACCACGTGATAGCGCTCAGTGAATAGCGGTGCGAGCTGCGCCGGAAAAATGCGCAACTCTGCTCCTTGCGCGAGCATATAGGGACAGTATTGGAAATTTTACAGGCGCGCTGCGTAGCGTCCATACGTACAAACTTTGCATTGCTGTTCCGTTATATTACACAAGGTGTTCCGACATGGGGCATTTGCATATAACAATTGCATGCTGCATGTGGCTGACCGTGGATGTAGGAGGCTAGGTGACTATTTGTCACCATGCCGTTTCGAAGGACATGTCGATATTATCATCACCGTCATCAACAGCAACGTTCCACGCCACGGATCAAGAGATGCGGCATGTGCGCCACGTAGACTGGATACCTGTGTTTGCTTTTCGATACACGCGATGGCGCCTCCTCGCTAAGAAGACACCTCAAGGATCGATTCGTAGGGCTACGCCGTGGTTGCAACCAGGCAACATCGAGCTCAGCAGACCGCGGTGCAGAGAGCAGGACAAGCCGCAGCTCACCGTCGACGTCGGGCGGACAGTTCAGATCGTTCTCGTGAAAACGACGCGAAGGACCGTCGCCGCGAAGACCTGTAAGCCGTGGTGCCGAAAATAGAGCTTCTATGGAGCCGCTCCTCAGGCTTAGGCTGTGACAGTGCTGCGTGTGCCGCGCAGGCCTGTGACTTTTTACACCGAAGCTGCTAAGGGCTAGTTGTGCCAGCATCTTCTCCGTGTGTTGACACAAAACTCGAGCCTTCTCCTCCAGCGTCCGTGTCAGGCGCCACCTGCTTCGTACCGTCGAGTATGCGCCGTGATCGACGTGGCCCTACTAGAATAAAACATCATTATATCACCAACGAATCGTGTGTATCATGCGTTCTGTGACATCGAGATGGCACCAGAGCTCTTATCAGTTGCCCTTCTGGACGCACGCTAGCTCGGCCGCGTGCCGTTCGTTCTCACGAATAGCGGGACCCAAGGAGCGGCGACTTGCCCATTTCATTTTGCATCTTTCCCAAGCAGAACGGGTTCGACTGGAAAACCTTAACCGCGAAGCCATGCGTGTGGATACAGGCCTTCCAAGGCTCACACCTATCACGACACTTCAGGCAGAAACTGAGGTGTACACACTCGATGAGCACATTCATCAAAGACCTGAGGCGTGGGCAATAAAACACAGTATTGTTCCTGCAGCTGCTGCCTTGACGAATCACAAAGACCCGTCTTTCCACTTAGTGGATCAAGCCCCATCGAGCCACTGGTTAGTGACTAACAACGAGCCACTTGGTTGCATTCGGCAGGTGAATAATCGAAACTCAAATTCTGTGAGCACCATCTCTCCTGTGCCTTTCTGTTCGGAGTTCCAGGAACTAAACCTAAGTGCCTATGTGGATACCGGGTCGAGTTCGGTCATTCTTCATGCCTCCTTAGTCTGCCTTTCCTATCCAGATGTAAACCAGACGTGTTCATATGAGTTGGATACACGGATTACCTCAATACTGCCGGAGCTAGTTGCACTCCGCGACGCCCTGACCGCTCTGTTGCCGACCGCCAGGGTGCAACGTACAAAAAGCGTGGTCCTCTACAGCGATTCGACGCAACCGGTGGGCTCACTCGGTCGCGTCGATCGTTCAGATGGTGTAGCGATGGACTTTCATCACTGTGCGACGACTTATCCATGCGCGGTTCGATTCTGTTGGATTCGTCGACCAAGTGGTTCCGCTCATATCGCGGCAGATGCCTCATACCAACCCTTGACATTCGTGCACCCGTTGCCTCTGCTCATGCTCCCGCACTCTGAAACATTCAGAAAGAAATTCTTCGTCGCACCAAGCAAGCTCTCATACCTCCGTGTGGTTCTGACCTCCCGAGTGGCCTCACCCGTCAAGAGGAAGTAGCGCTCCGAAAAGTTCGCGCGAGTGCAACCGTCCCACCGTCCCACCGCGCGCAGTGGGGTATAAGACGCCTCCTTTAGATATCCGTACTGTCATATGCCAGTACAAGAAGCAGATCTATAGCACTTGCTATGAATATGCCCTGGTCTGCAATCGGCTCGTCGACATCGTGGGAGCCGTGTGGGTCTCCACCCTAATCGGCCGCCAGACTTACACAAGTGGCTCTTTGGCCCTCTTCGCCGCTCCTTTTATTGCAATTATACTGACACTTTAGGCAAATTTCTGCCGTCGCCGTTGCCGCGAAGTTACGTATAAGTGAAAGCCTATGTGGGTGGAAGCCTATGTGAAAGCCTATGCGCGCGAGGCAGGGAGTTGAGGGGCAAGAGGAGGGGCGTTCTTCTCCAGCGGCTGCTAGGGTGCCTTGATGTACTCCTCGCCCACCGCTCCATACAGGGTGGAGACAACCGCGACGTCTACTACTGCGTTGGCCACGCGAATCGCGGACGCCGTAGTAAGTGGTGGTAACGAAAAATTTTATTGATGAGAAGGCCAGAAGTAAGGAAAATTAAAAACACAGCGTTGTGGGCGGCCTTCAGGCTGCCAGTTCTGGAGTCCAGGCCATGCCTAGCCAGGACGTCCTACGCCCAGTTCACCAGCTGAAGTCGGAGATCCGGCTCGGTGCTAGACAAAGCAGCTACCCACTGCTGTGGACTGGTTAGGTGCCAAGAGGCAGGGGACAAGCGTGCCGGGCAGCGGAATAAGACGTGAGCGTAAGCTGCGCGGGAGCCGTCACATAAGCGGCAGGCCGGTGAGTGCGTCCCGGGGTGCAGGAGGGAAAGACGTGCGGAAGTAAGATAGGTGTGAGCCTGAAGGTGGCGCCACAAGTGTTGGTGGTGCTGGGAAAGATATTGGTGCGGAGGGGGGAAGGTGATACGAGAGAGGCGATAGTGCAACGTGATATCGCGGTACGTGAGGAGCGCGTCGCACGTATCCATTCCCGGCGGGGGTGGGCTTGCTCGGTGAGTCGAATCTCGAGAGATGGAATTGGCCGCATCGTTACCAGGAAGGGCCTCGTGAGCTGGCACCCAGATGGTTTTAAATGGCGCGAGAGGGAACGGTATAGGAACGCAAGATTCCGATGGCCGGGTGTGTCACCCGTCCAACCGCTTAGTTGCAGACCGAAGGCTTCGAGTCGCTGAAAATGTACTTCGCGCAGGTTTGCGTGATGGCAAGGGCAATAGCTGCCTTCTCCGCCTCGACAGAGGTAGAATTGTAGACTGAGGCAGTAAGAGTGGATTTGAGAGAATTGTCAGTGATGGCAAGGGCATGTGCTGGGTAGCGGTGGTCCGGGGCAGCATCCACATAAGCCACAGCGGCCTGCCGTTCGTACTGACGCCAGAGCGCGGAGGCTCGCGCTGCTCTACGTTAGGGGTGGTGTTATGGATGCATATATTTAGGGAGGGGATTAACGGTTAGGAGGGAGGAGACATGGGAAGGGATGGGCAGTGGTGGGGGAAGACGAATAAGAATGGAGAGCTTAAGGGGTGTACAGAAGTGCGCGACTGGGGTGGATGTGCGAGAGACGGAGGAGCTGGGCCGTGTGATGGGCCTCCGTCAGCTCCGTAAGGGAGTTGTGGACGCCCATCGACAGTAACCGATCCGTCGAGGTAGATATGGGGAGGGACAGGGCCTACTTATACGCCTGGCGAATGAGGCTGTTGGCTTTGTCATCCTCGGTACGAGAAAGGTAGAGATACGGAAGAGAAAAATGAAGCGGCTGAGAACGAGGCCTGGACCAGGCGGCGGAGGTCGTGTTCACGCATGACGTGGTGACGGTTTGCAATGCGGCGTATGAGGCGGATAGTGTGGTGTACAGTGTTTGTGAGCCGAGTGATGAGGGTTGTGGGCTTGCCATTGAACTGAACAAAGAATCCGAGGATGTGGAGGGTAGAGACGAGAAGAAGGGGTGTGCGGTCAAAGGAGACGGTGAGTGGAGAAAGCGACAGCGGGGCTATCCGCACAGGCCGAAGGAGCAAAAGATCTGGTTTGGTCGGGGAGCAGATCAACCCGATAGCCCGGGCGTGAGTCACCCCCGCGTCCACACCTGCCTGCAGAGTGGTCTCCATGTCGCCAAGATTGCCAGTGGTCACACAGAGGGTGATGTCATCGGCGTAGAAAGCATGAGACAGAGCTGGGATAGCGCGTAGAGCACGTGCCAGCGGGAAGAGGGTGATGTTGAACAGAAGAGGAGACAAGACAGAGCCTTGGGGGGTACCCTTGTTGCCGAGGGAGAAGGAAGGAGAAGAAAGTGGGCCGTATGAGATTTCCGCTGTGCGGTGGGCGAGGAAAGCGGTCACGGGGTCTGACATGGAGGGAGGAGAGATCGTCCAGAATGGTGGTGTGGCGCAGATAGTTGAATGCTTTGGTAAGGTCCAGCGCCAGGATAGCTCGAGTGCATTTGTGGTGGGAGGAGTGTAGGGCATCCTCGGAAAGCTGGAGCATGACATCCTGGGTGAACAACTGGGGACGAAAACCGAACATGGAGTCCGCATACAAGTCATGATTATCCAGCAGATAGGTCTGGAGGCGGGCCAGGATGACATGCTCGAACAGCTTGCGGTGACAGGAGATGAGAGAGCGCTGTAGTAGACGCCTTTGGCGGACGCCGTAGGGACACCTTGCCGGGGCTCGTGCGTCTTGAAAGCGATCTACGACTCAGTCAAAGTGCGTGCCCGCGCAGGCCTCATCTTCAAAGCGATCAGTGACGTTTGCAGAGTGCGCGTAGTGCCGGTAGCTCCGTATGCGCTGTGCTTTCCACGTTTCGTTCGCGTTGAAGTAACAGACACACGGAGGTCAATTGGCTCACGGCCGCTGCCGGGATTCTTCACTCCAGCGTTTTCACAGACAGGTTCCGCTGTGATCGAGCGAGATGTGTTAATGTTTACCTGTGCGCGCGTGGCACCGTGTTGGTTAATTTAGTTAAAAC
Source organism: Dermacentor andersoni (assembly GCF_023375885.2). Classification (NCBI taxonomy): domain Eukaryota; kingdom Metazoa; phylum Arthropoda; class Arachnida; order Ixodida; family Ixodidae; genus Dermacentor; species Dermacentor andersoni. The sequence continues at coordinate 73,760,687 of NC_092821.1, forward strand.
ACGTTGATAGGTTAGTTGGTTTGAATCCATGATAAAATGTGTAAGCACGACTGAACAAGGACGTAGAAAGAAGCAGACACACAAAGAAAGCGCTGTTCCTGTGTGTCTGTTTCTGTGTACGTCGTCCTTGAGTCACGCTTACAGATTGTATGACTGCTAATTTAGTAAGTAAGCGAATGTGTACAAGTTTATACGGCCAATAGAACTACTATCCTTACTTCGTACAGCTATCTACTAATTTGATATCACAATCGGTGCTTTGCCTTTCGGGCTTAACTGCGATTTTTTTAATGCCAACGTACATTCGCACGGTAACACACCTGCAGATGCAATAATAACCTATTAGGCGGGATTCCGTGGCTGTTGTTGCAATGACCACTACTTATTAGAACCGTGCTCAAAGTTTTTAGAGTGTTAACGACTGATGTCGTACAGCAGATGTCGTAGCTTATTACGTCGTCATGGACGGTGGAAGGAAGCTTGACGAAGAAAGTGTGTCGGCATACCACGGTTCCGCCTAATCAAGCAACAAATCACGGCAAAAACTGTAATTATTATATCGACTCGCCATCTCCAGATTGCACAGACCTCTTATGGAGCAGCGCATAATGTTCAACTGTGTTTGTGAATTTGAAGGTTTGCTATATTTGGCTGACAGTATCATTTGACGGCTGGGTGTGCGCCACTGTGACGCATCAGCTATAGTAGCTTTGACTATATGTATATGTCATACACTTCTGCGCATGTGCCTGTCCTCATTATGCTTCCCTCAGCAAGCATAAAATATTGAATTCGTCCGGTAAAAATACGCTGGGTCAAATTCTTAGTGTGATCGTCCGCCTCAATTAACAAGTGGAAATTAGCAGATCTTGTCAATTGTGCAGTGTATAAAGATAAACATTACACGACTGCACATTTTGCGCAGGACAAAAAAATAAATGAAAGTGTGAGCAACGACCTGAGCTTTATTGCAGAAATTTAGCGCATTACGAGAGCTTCGCGTGAGAGAGGTTTCATCATGTGTGTTGGATTTGTGCACTTGTTTTTGGGCGGGGCACTGAGAAAGCATCCCAAGAGAGTTCAAATCTGTACGAGTATAGGACGCGTTCCTCCGTGGCTCCGTCAAAGACACTCTGGTTACAGAGCGTCATGCTATGGGTCAAGATTAGTTAGTGTGACATTTCATTGCCTTGCAAAATTAGTGGGTAATAAAATATCTGCTTTAAGTATTTACAGAGTAACTAATTGGGCTTGTTGGTTGAACATAGTGCAAGGCTACAGCGCGGGAACCAACGGAGACAGCGCAGGCACACAAAGTACACAGACACAGCGCTGACTTTCTTGCCTTTCAAATGCCTTGAAGAAATCCCGCGGTCACAAGGCAGAAGAAAGCGTTCGGTCGTAGGTATCCCGTGACAGCGCAGCTGGATATGCCTTATGTTTGCTGGTTAGTGTCACGGAAGGCATATTTAAAAAAGTCAGAAGAAATGGTAGTGCAAGGACACATCTCACAGAAGGACAAAGTCGTGACAGCGTAAAGAAGGCAGTTATTCCGTATTTTCACAGAATCTCACACAACCTTAGGAAGGTTGGCCGGAGTGCAAATTTTCACGTTGTTTTTTTCCGCGCGTAGAAAACTGGTGTCACTCAGTGAGCAAAATTGAGCTATATTCCGAGAGAAGGTCCAGTCTAAAACAAATCACAGACAATGGGCCCGGTGTGTCGTATATGAGGTACCTTTCTCATGAATAAAGAGAAAATCAGACATCCAGCCGTTCGTAGCAATTGCTACAAAGGAAACCCATTCATTAAAAAAGCCTTTATTCATTACTTCTCTCCGGCTTGTTGGTTTCCGCAGAACTACTACGTCATACCTATCTCATGTGATAAAGTCTATATCGGGCAAACCGGCCGATGCATTAACGATTGGCTGAGGGAACGCCGCAACAATGTTAACAACACTATTGAAGGTCATCAAGGCGGGCACTGTCGCAACTGTGGGTGCAAACCTGTCTGCGACAAATGCAAGATTGTATCTAGGAGAAAGTCAAGCCTTACTAGAGAAGTTATCGAGGCTGCCGCAATCTCACGTGCGGGAAATAACTGTGTCGGTTGTCTCTCGATAGCCTTGTGTAAAAAAGAGCTGTCATACCTTGATTCAAATCCCAGGGTGCGATAGCGGTACGAGCAGGTTCTGTGCGCATGTGCGGTCTTCTTGTTCTTTTGTTCTTGTGCCTAGTGTTTCCTTTAAAACTAGTTGCACACCAGAAAATAAACATTTTTGTTAAAAGTCAGTGCTGTGTCTGTACTTTGTGTGTCTCCTTTATCTTATCTCCATCGGTTCCCGCGCTGTGGCCTGGCACTAAGTATATATAATTTTCATAAGATTATTTGAGACGTGGTATAAATAAGTGAAAAATTCGCTGCACGTGCTGGAAAACCGACGACGCGTACAATATTTCCTGCTTTTCACAATTAAAATTCAGGACGCAAACGCGTGAATTTGGTAGCCACCCTTGTGTCATGCAAATTTAAAGCTATTATGATTTACATCGTTAAAGAAATTAAATTATGCGGTTTTACGCGCCAAAACGACCTTCTGAGGCACGCCGTAGAGGAGGACTCCGGAAATTTGGACCACCTGGGGTTCTTTAACGTGCACCTAAATCTAAGTACACGGGTGTTTTAGCATTTCGCCTCCATCGAAATGCGGCCGCCGTGGCCGGGATTCGATCCCGCGACCTCGTGCTCAGCAGCCCAACACCATAGCCAATGATTTACATCGTTAGCGTAGCTGAGTATTACATAATTAGTAGTGCTCACATTTTTGTAACAACACTGCGGTTTCCTTTCAAAATACATGGATAAAATGCCGTCTTTGTTTAGAAAAGAGAGAATTGTAGTTTTTGCTAGTAGTTGCTGCAAGTGACTAACTTGCTAGCACATATCGTAGTGTCGAGAAAGAACTAGGCAACGAATCGACATACTGATTCAAAGTTGTAAAACCGTGTCTCATTAGCTGAGTTGGCGATAAGTTGGGGTATTTTCACACTTCTGCCCCCATGTAATACCAGCGTCAATTACTCAGTTGTTCTCAATATAGAATAAGTTGCTAAATGCGATATTGGTGACGACCAGAATCATTTGATGTTATTCGCTCATCGTGAGATAATCTTGACATCTTCTTTTGTTGCAGCCATGAAAATCCTAGCTTTCATCTCCGTTGTAATACATGGTAAGCAATAACGCAACAAACTATTTATGCTGCATGCAGACAACGCTTAAATTTACGCTTACCACAATTATGTTCTCGATTTTTTAAAGAGTACTTCATTACTATGGCGCATGGTAATACTTACTATGAACCAGAGTCCTACGAAAGGACATACAGGATGTCCCAACTACTATCACCAAGATTTAAAGATATGCAAATGCAATGTAGCCGGACAGAACGAAAGAAATGTTTTTTTTTTGCCGTCGCTTGGATATGCTAGGGTTGTATTCGCATTGCGCCTAATCACATAATTAGTCTTAGTGAACTGATCAACTTCTGAAATATAATGAGATGAAAAGTGTCAAGGGGAAATTTTAGAGCAACATGAAAAACTACCGATCCGGCTTTTGTTGAGCAACACATGTTACTTAAATTGTTTTTTTGCGAGCGTGAAAGAAGTCCACGAGTAACGCCAAATTGCCACGCGACTGGCCGCTCGAGGCACTTCGCGTGTCAGGACATCACAGAGGCGGCGCGAAGTTGTCTCGAAGGCATCATGAACAGACCATCACTTTCCCAACCTAGAGAAGATGGCGTCTTCAGCACACGTCCGGGGTACTTAAACAAAGGATGGGGTTTTCAGCTTTGCAATATGCCAGTGGGTATTAGGCACCGATCTGGGAAGCAGGTACGCAACTTAGTTGTATTCGGAGTTGAAAAGGTTAATGAGGTTTTATGAAAAATCATGTTTGCAAATACTGTAAGGGAAAGCTTGCCTGAGTATATTAGAAGATAACTAGAGTAAACTGAATAACCACGCTCGTTATATGTCTCTTTTCTTCCAGGTTCCTTGGCCTACACTTCGGCCATCGGAAGTCTAGCGGAAATATTATTTTCGCAGGATGCCAATCTGCCCTTGCCAGATCAACATTTCAATATTACGATCACTGGCAACTTTTCAGATAAAGTCTACATGTTCAACTTGACAAATGGACACCTGCATACAGTGGCGAAGCGAGACAAGAGTAGAAGTGGCAAAGCGTGCAACGCAGCAAGCGGCGATGCCATACACGTAAGCTGTCGTGTAGCAACGGCGGGCTGGTGCGCCAAATACGACGGAGTCATATACAATGGAACAGATCCACTTGGAGAACGATCCGCCGAGTCATTCAAGGTTAAGGTCACAATAGAGGAATATCAATCACCTCCCAATCCTGCCCTCATTACTGTATCTATCAAAGCGTCAAATACTCTCTCTGGTAAGTCTAAATTGCGAGAGCGCGATAATATTGCAGATGTCAGCTCAGTTAACGCAACTGTTCTTGAATAGTGGATGGATGGATGCACTCTTAGAAGAAGCGTAAAATTACAGACACATCCTACGGGATCGCAGCCGCATTGACGCCATACTTGCCGTGTTCTATAGCGGGCTTCAACGGCTCCGAACCAGTTTCGCAATGGAATCTTATTTTCGGGTACGATAAGTAGTTAGGTTTCGTGTGACTGATGTGGTGAGTACCGTTACTTTCGCGATTTCCAGGAGGCCAATCCTATATTCGTTTCGCTAATGCAGCACTAAAACTTAAACCGAAATTTTTGCTCGGAATTTGTGCGACGACGCCACTGCGCGGAAGAACACGGCCAGGCGCACGCAGGACTAATTTCTGTGGTGGTTTCGGTTGCGCGTGCAGCCCGGGCTCCATCCTGGGTTTCATCGTTTCCCGCGTTTTTCGCTGCTGCAAGGTCCAACCGTGTAGAGTTATGGATCCTCCGGCTCCTCTGAAATGATTTCACGGTAAGTTGAAATTTAGTTTTTTTTTTGTTGGGTCAGAAAGCTGTTCATCGACAAATCACTGATCCACTGCCTGCTCGTGCGCCTCCCTTTTTATATGACACGCTTCCTTGCCATAGGTTAATATTCTACACTTCATGCGAGTACTTTTGTGACGTACAGCCGCGCGTGACATTTTTTCAGGGCATGCAACTGGTTGGTGTAGGTTGCTCTATCGGCCCTGAGAATTTAAAATTTGTCGCCGAATCGCCCGGTGGGTGCTTGCTTGTCACTTCGGCTAGCCGCTCACAGAACGGATATATGTGTTTAATGTGCCTATGCGATGGTGAATAATATGGTGTGTCGTTTCACGAGTTTGTAACAGAATTTACTGCGTGCTCCTTCGTACACCTCACAACTGCTCACAAAATTCCGCAGAGGCACTGAAGACTGCTTACGTATGGGAATGCGAAAGCATTGCAGTCCTTTAGGAGAAATGTTTTCGCTTATGCATTTATCCGTATGTCGTCGCGCACGTTGTAAACTCGCACGGCAGTCCTTTTTGTGTTCCCTTGCTTCGTCTTCTGCGACCTGCTTCCGCGGGCAACCACGTTTCACAGATGCCGCTGAGCTAGACGCTTCGGAGTGCATTCCAGTAGAAACAGCACCGATGAAATCCGAAGAGCAAGTGACGCGCGGGAGGCAGCGACGTGACGTGTGAAGCTACACACGTACTAGGCGCAGCTTTAGTTAAGCATAGCCGCAGAGCCACCGTGGCGTCGGGTAAGCGTGCTCGTCTCGGACCCCGAAGGCGCAGGTTCGATCCCAACCCAGGCCAAAATGTACCGAACTTTCTTTTCAACTCGGCTAATTGACTTTGTTTACAGAAAGTTGCTTGATAACTTTGATGTCAATTCTAGTGTTTTTGGCTTGCTTTCACTCTTCGCGTCGTCGGCTATTTTTGGTAGCATCCTTAGGTCCCGCTGCCGACGACATCTCTGGATTTTCACGCAATGGGCACACATGATGCCTTCGCATTAATAACGTGCGAAAGCACGGCCAGCGATGCCACCCGCGCCTCTTACACTGGCCCATCGGCGTTAGATTACGCGCCAGTGCTCAGGACGCGTTCGACTAACCCGGAAAGAAATTCGTGCTGTCAGTTGCGCTTATGATAGCGCGATTATCTTTTGTTGCGCCATCTCACATCGTTTCCAACGTTGGCGGCAAACGAGGCGCTGGTAAGGCTCTGCTTCTTCGACAAAAACACCACTCGAAGTAGCGTGCTATCGGGTACGGATAAGATATCTTGTTTATATGTTTTTCTTTTTATCTTGATATTTGTTTTTTGCTCTTTCAGGCATACACCTGCGGGCGTCGTTGTGCACAAGGTGAGGCTTAAGGGAGGAGGGACTAAGCGGCACGTCACGCGTACACATTCAAGGGAGCACGGCTGATTTTCATGACGTCACGGGGACACCGTCACAAAGAAAGAAGACCAGGAAGTCGCATGGGGTGCGCACGCCGAGCGTTTCAAAGAGCTGGCTGGCTGGCTTTGGAACGGGAGAAGTACGCATGGAATCGTGGCCAAATGGTTAGTGCACCGGGTAGCTGTGTTCGAACGTCGAGGTTTCATTCTACCATTGGTCACCCGTTATTAAGTTGAAAGACTTAAAAGTTGAACCTTCGAGCTTGTGTTGAAGTCGAACCCACGACGTTTATTGTTAAGGCGAATCTAATTAAGGCATAGCGAATTATTATAGAGTCAATTGACGCACTTGAACCCACGACCATTGGTGCTAATTATGGCCGAGGTAATTACAGCGGAACTAATTAAAGTAGCGTCATATCAGGGCACTCAAACACACGATCTTTGGCGGATGAAAGAAGTTACTACGGATAAGGTAATTTAATTAATTCCTTTTCAGCGCGCAGATTTTCGCCTTCACCCTCTTAAGCCTGTGTTGAAGTGACTGTAAAGTTTTTTTTTTTTTGAGTTTGAGCGGGACTGTATAAAGAGGCTTCATCCAGACGGAGGCGAAATCTAGGTTGGTAGGCCATTAGTGCTTTTGCACTAAAATAGGCAAGGAAGTTAACTGCGTTCTTGATTACTTGCGTCGTTCCGCGATACTAGCACCTCTTTCTGTTAAACTACCAGCATATTCGAAAAAGTATGATCGAACATAAAATATTCCTGTCCAGTCTGGTACCCTCGAATCTATTCAAAGTAGTATAGCTTTCTTTATTTAAAATGGACATCTATCCTACGGTAGCTTGCCCTTACAAACTAACTTTCACGACTTTAAAGTAGGACCCAGAATTTCCAAGTTAGGTTTGTTTTTATTTTCAATTTCTACAACTCTTATCTCTGCAATTTTACTTATACATCGCCACTGGGCTATTGCGCATCCATCAGAAGAACATGCATATCTGCCACTCCTACGTACTTCTTCGTACCTGAATTCCTTCTTCTTTCAGACGACCAGCGACTGAAGTGATCTTGCCGATCTAACTGTGTATCATTTCAAGGTCGCTATAGAATATTTTTATAGACAGAAACCCACCTTTCATGTAATTACCCTGCCAAGGGTGTCTGAGGGAATAGCAAATTATTCGAACAAACCAAATACCGGGCAATACACACAGCTGTTACGCCTTGCCATTTTTCAGTCCAACCACAAAAAACAGGTAATGGTTCTCTGAAAGAAGCACGTGAGACTAGCCAGTATATTTTGGAAGTTTTATCCGCAAGTTACAGGGTTGTGCATCAGCGTGCTCAATCCCCCTTACTCTTATTGTACAGGTAGCATTGCGCGTAAACAATAATACTCAAGAAAACGAGGACACGGCAGATTTATTGGACTAGTGTCTTTGGGGTTTTATTTTATTGTGCCTGATTTTGACTTCTCCATCAGAAAGACAACATGCCGTCTTCCATTTATGCACCGTATTACATTGAAAATATCACTTCTTTGCTGACATGTGGCACTTTCAAGCTCACACGTTGTCATAATCACATTATTTCGTGCATATATAAAAGAGTTTTCAGTTGGTCCATCATTGATTATGCTTGTTAAGAATGCAGGTGCACATATAGTTACACAAGCTGTCCATGCATGGATACCATCATGGCTACACTTATTTCTATTGCAGTGCGGAATAGCCTAGTATGAGTGCCAAGATTTGCATAGATGATATTGTGTGCCTGCTGCGATCCGTGTGTATCTTAACAAGTTATGATTGTGGTAGGGACTCGACTACGTGCCAGGTTTAGTAGGTGATGCGGAATAAACCAGGGAATATAAGTTAATTGTGACAATTGCGGTTGGCGTCTGCCTATCGCATATTCATTCCAGATACCTCGTTGGCATATGCGAAGAAGAAGGCATACGTCAGCAGATGAATAGAAATTGAGGAGCACGCTCGAATGCACTGATGGCTTGCGCAGAGATTGCGATATTCAAGAAGAAATGTAACTCTGTGAGGATTTTTTATTATTGCTTGGTTGACCTCAGGTAGTGACCTTTCCTGCTTTTCATTTTCAGCTCATCTGATGACTCAAGACAGGCTGTTCATGGTCTTCAAACACAGTGCAACTGAAAACTGACCTTGTGTTTTTTTCCAAAGACTATCCTCAGTGTTCATGTAACCTTGATGGAGCATCAATCATTACTGCATGAAAAAACCTTTGGTGGTAGAGGAAAGAAAAGGGGAAAGCTTATCAACAAAACTTGAGCTCCTGATAAACATATAAAAGTAAACAAAAGGGGGTTTTATCCGTTATTCTGGCTAACATGTTTCTTTTCGAATGACCTTTGACTGTATGAGTTCCACTTTAATTAGGCTACCTAGCAGATGGCCGCAACACTGAAGGAACCTGCACAGTACAAAAGAAAAGAGTAACGCACACGAGCACCTGTAGCAATCACTGGTGTTGCGGTTCATTTCCTTCCGTGCATTTATGTGGCGTTACTTTATGGCGTTTTATTATTCATCAAGGCTTCTGTACAGCACAGGAACCATACAAATTCATTACGGCGTCATTACGGTTAGGCTATCTCACAGGTTAGATCCCTCATGCGCCAGTTACGGTTCGGACCCTGAACGGGCATTTTACAGTTATACAACCGTTTACCCATGGTATGAAATTGACAATGCTTATTTCTTTATTTATTTAACATACCCTCAGGGCCAAAGGTAAATTGAGAGGAGTGGGTTGCATGTGAAGCAATATATATTGTTACGGACCTGGCGTGTTTATTTAGAGATGATGGATGAGGGGGATGAGTCTACGAAAAACAGTCCAGCACTGCTTTCCTTCTGCGCTCCGCACCAAAAAGATCCGTCCTCCTCTTCTTCTTCCTTTCGCCTCAACCAAGGCGTTATATTCCCTGTTTCGCAGATGAATCCCACCATGGGAGTTAGGGCTGAGTGATAGTGGGGCATCACTTGATGCGCGTAACGTGCGGAAATTGAGTAGTGCCAGAGCGGCGTCCTGGTAACCTTACATGGACGACCACGTATGCTAAATCAGTAACGCGGTCAATGACTATGCAGGGACCGGTATTCTGAACCAAGAACTTTTGGCATAACTCGCGTGTGCGTTGAGGGGTCCACAGCACTACCAAGTTACCTTTTTCGAATGAAACCGAGTCGTGGCGGTGGTCATACCGCTGTTCGGAGCGATCTTGTGATGCCAATGTACGCAGACGAGCTATTTGTCGGGCTTCTTTAGCACGGCACAAAGTTTCGGCAACTGAGTTCTCTGTATGGAACGTCAAAGGGAAAATGGTATCGAGACAGCTGCGCGGTGCCCGAGCGTAGAGCAGGTAGAAAGGTGTGAAGTCCGTAGTTTCGTGCTTCGCTGCATTGTAGGCGTAGGTGATAAACGGTAAGATGACATTCCAGTTCTTGTGATTGGATGATACATACATAGCCCACGTCCCACGTCCTGAGGGTGTCTCCATGGTTGTAGCACACAAGTGACGTGTCCGTTAAGAAAAACACGACGTTGGACAGATGAGTCACCGCATCTCAATGATAATAGTTGCCCACCCGTTTGTAATGTGTGAGCCACTCATCCAAGTCCTCGCCCGATTTGCCTCCGAATGTGCGAGGCTCTATCAGGTACTGACACCACCAGGGACCAGCCGCAGCTGAGGCAGGTACCGAAGGGGCCGCTGTAACCAAGGCAGGTGCTTCAGCTCCAGGAACTGGGACCTTCACCGCGAGACATCTCGACCACCAGCGGCAACGGGGCTAGGCCAGCAAGGCGGCGGCTTCGGCGTAGATAAGGTGGTTGCAGAACCGTACTGCTTGGTTGAGTACCTAGCACCTCCACCACAAAACTGTTATGCATGTGGCGTGTTTATATACAGATGATGGACGACATAGATGAGTCTCGGCAAAAAAGTCCAGCACTGGTATATATATATATATATCTCAATTTCTTGTGCAAGTATGACCAGCCGCTTCGAGTAGACCAGCTCATGAAGTAGAATTGTGATATCTGCCACAGGCAACTTTTTCTGTATATATATATATATATATATATATATATATATATATATATATATATATATATATATATATATATATATATATATTGTTACGGTAAAGCTACAGGAAGAACGAAGGAAGAGGAAAACGAAGTACGCTTGTCTTTGCAGCGGCTAGGTGTCGGCGCAGCCCCTTTTCATCAATTCATATTTAAATAAACGCACCCCATCGTAACAGTTTTAGTGGACGGTGCGGGGTAAAACAACGGCGCCCCCGAAGAACGACGACAAACCCCCCGCAGAAGTGAAATCCCTGGAGCTTTGCCGAAGTCGCCGAATAGCCGGTGTGCCACCAGAGATGGCTTCAGACTGCGACAACCCGCCACCTTCTTCCAGCTACCATGGCAGCCCTACATCGAACCACGAACCTTCGCCCAAAAAGCCGAGGAAGACGTGGACGGATGGCTCAGCTTTTACCAACATGCAAGTCGGTTTAATGGCTGCAATGCCACTGTCAAGCTTAACAACGTTGCCTTCTTGTTCAAGGGAACTGCGCCTGTTTGACTTGAAAACCACGAAGAAAGCCCGACGACGTGGGAAAAGTTCGTAGACCAAATCAGGAAGTACTTCGGAGATCCGGCAGCTAAAAAGAAGCGTGCATAGCAAACTCTAGTGCAGCGAGCCCAAGTTCCCAGTGAAACCTGCACGTCGTTCATCGAGGAAGTGCTGAAGTTGTGCAAGGTCCTGGACCCTCAGATGGCAGAAGTGGACAAAGTTGGTCATCTCTTAAAATGGATCGCCGAGGACGTGTACCAGTTCTTCATCGGAGAAGACAGTCTGGACTCCGTAATGACGTCATTCGGCACTGCCGTACATTTGAAGCCTTGAAAGCTCGGCGTATCACAAAGATGTTCGGCCGCCTGGCCAACGTAAGTAACGTCGCCAGTGTTGACGTTGTCCCAGCTCCATCCAACCTTGCGTCAGTTATTCGGCAAGTAGTGCGCGAAGAGCTTGACCGACGTGAGGCGGCTTCCCTCTCGACTCCGCGGGCTCGAGAGCACTTTTCTCACTGCGATTTCCCTGAGACGTCCATTAACGCCGCCTCCGCAGACGCCTACAACTTCACTCTTTGTTCAACAGCGCCAAGCCCTACTATGAATGCGCATCCCAGTTATCAGTTCCATGACGGTTACTCACCTAGACCACCTGCAGTGTCTCAAAAGTGGGACGGCCGTGCCAGTTATCCAGCTAATGACAATTCTAGTGCGTCCCGTGAGCGCCCCTTCTGCTTCCAATGCGGTATTCGCGGTCATGTCGTCAGATTTTGTTCTCATCGCCCTCGCACATCACCCGAATCCCATGAGCGTCCGCAAATTCTTTATCGGCGTCACAATCGGCACGGCGACGGGACACGCTGGCCTTCTGACTCCGATAGCAGGACAAACCAGCAGACGAATTACCGTAGCGACTCACCACCTTCTGTGCAAAGCTTGACGCCGCCGCCTCCACGCCAGCGCAGGTCTCCATCTCCACGACGACGTCTCACGTCACCGCCACCGGGAAACTAGGTGGCACGACCAATGGAGGAGAGGTCGCCACCATCATCAACCACACGTCCTTATGCCACCGCCAGTCAGCATGTGTCATAACAAAATTCGTGTTTTAGTAGACAGTGTTGCTACGTTGGCCTTAGTGGACACAGGAGCGAGTGCCTCCGTTAACAGCCTGGATTTCAAAACCCGACTATGCCGTAAAGTGATGTTTTGCGGGGATAACGCTAATGCATTTCGGGCTGTGAGTGGAGAGTTGCTCCGACCTATTGGAGTGTGCACCGCGAACATTTATTTCTCCGATAACGTATATCAAGCCAAATTTGCAGTGCTTGCTTAATTCACTCACAACGTAATTCTTGGCTTCGAGCTTTTCCTGTCTCCTATTGCCGACCAACCTGCTACCTGTTCACACGTTCTCGCCATCATGGAAGATGTTGTCTTACCGGTACGTTCCTTATCCAGAGTTCGAGTTCCTGCTTGCGGCGTCGACGCCGAACTTTTGATGCAATTGTTGAGTCTGTGCCTTCGCTGGTTGTGAAGAAAAGTGTGCTCGTACCTCGATGCGTGCTCTCTGTGGCCTGCGGAACAACTACACTGTGGGTGTCCAATTTAGCCTCTCAGTCTGTTGTGCTACCCAGCGGTATGCGACTTGCCTCTTTTGAAGTGGATACCAGTCTCAGCATAGACGCTTTAACTGATGACACGTCACACAAATCCCGAAAGCACGGGGCTGACCGCGGTGTCCCTGAAGACTCGTCGCATTTTTTAATTATGATGAACAAGTCACTGTCTTCAGAGAAGCGTCAAGCCCTGGTCAGCGTCCTTAGGAAGCATGCGTAATTATTTGATTGCGTGCGGAATGCCAACAAAGTTCGCGTTCAACTACGCGGGCTCGCCACAGGATCGACACGGGTCTGCGCATCCAATCACGCAGAAGCCTTAGCGAGTGTCCGCATCAGAGCACAACATCATCGCTCAACAGGTCGACGACATGCTAGCCAAGGGCGTCATCCAAGATTCCTCTAGCCCTTGCGCTGCGCCGGTCATCCTCGAGAAGAAAGATGGATCCTGAAGGTTTTGTGTCGACTACAGGTGTCTCAATTCTGCGACGAAAAAAGATCTGTGTCTACATCCCCGGATCAATGATGTTATCGACAGCCGCCGTTCCCTATCCTACTTCTCATCTGTAGACCTCCGATCGGGCTACTGGTAGTACCCATGCATTCCGCTGGCAAAGAGAAAACCGCTTTTGTTACCCCAGAGGGCTTGTTTGAATTCAGCGTCATGCCATTTGGTTTGTGCAACGCGCCTGCAACATTTGAAAGGTTTATGGACACGGTATTGCACTGCTTGTGTTATCGACACGACGTCGTCATTTTTGGCCGCACTTTTGCAGAGCACAACCATCGACTGGACGTTGTTCTGACGTGCATTGAACAAGCTGGCCTTACCCTCAACTCCAAAAAATGTCACTTTGGCCAACGAGAGGCGCTAGTACTTGGACATATAGTGGACAAGCAGAGGGTGCGAGCAGACCCACAGAAGGTCACTGCAGGTAGCGGCTTTAAACAAACGCACACACAGCGCGAGCTGAGGAGCTTCTTGGGTTATTGCTCGTAGTTCCGACGCTTTGTGCCCAACTTTGTCGATACTGCCTACCTTCTGACTCGTCTTTAGCAACGAGCTTACAAGAATGCTGAGTTGAGTTAACACTCTACAGTCAAAAAATTGAGGTAGTGAATGCGCCCGCGGGCTTCGCTCCCCTGCAAAACATATCTGTAACGCAGCACTAGATCAATTATTTGGAAAATCGATCGCGAAGATCGAACATCTTGTTTTATGGTATTGCAATAACGAATTTGAAAACTGGGGGATCTTGCGAACGTGTCACCGCTGAGTTTTGCAGAAATCAACTCGACTTGCGTGTCTACAGCACTGTCAGAGCACATAGAGTTGGCCGTTTGGCTCTTGGAAAAAGCCGGCCAATCACAGCAAAGCTTTGCAACAAAAAGAAGTCGAGTCTGTTTTGCCCGCGGCTAGAAATGGAAATATACGAACTTTAACATCGGACGTGACTATTCTGATGCTGTACACCAGCACTGACGTAGGCTCTCGCAATTCTGGAGGACGATAAATAAGGACAGGGATTGAATGAGTCTTGTCTTTAATAAGCTGTTCCTGAACCATCAGGGTTTTATAAGGGATCAGAATGCTAATAATCTACTACCTATTCCAAGTAATGCCTTAAAATAAAATTCAACCCTGCTTTTTTCAACCTCGGGCACTCCGTATGGCCTGCCAACGCCTCTAAGCTGTCCCGACAAAAGTTCTGATAATGTTGCACCTTCCATCTGGCACACAAATATTAGAAGCATCTTGCGTAAATATTTTCCTTTTCATCCCTTGTAGATTCATGCTCTTCATCCATTGTGTCTCAGACTGAAACGTAGCTCAACGAAACAATACCTGATAGCTCTAGTTTGGTTAATTGGTTGGAGTTCATGTTCTTTCGCTGCGATAGAACACTGCGCAGCGGAGCTGGCGTCCTCATTGCCATTGAAAAGGACTTTCTTTCTTCACCAATCCTTATTGATTCTTTTGTCGAGTGTGCGTACGGGTATCGTTTAAGCGCGGCCACACTCATAAAATTTTACGCACACTTTACTGCCCTCCTGATATGCAGGCAGGCTTTGTGACTGAAGCTAACCGCTTACTAAGTCAGGTGACTATGCAATTTCATAACTCTTCTTTAGTAACTTTCGGAGACCTGAGCTTTCCAGAAATAAGCTGGCCTATGCATTCTGTTTCATCAGGGCACACGAAAGCACATTCATTTCTTCAAACATGTCTTGAATTTTCCCTCAGCCAACTTATCAACCAGCCCACTGGAAGCTTATCAACATTATCAAATGTATTTGAGTTAATATTAACAAGTTATTTTCATATTAATTCAACCGTAGCCCACCGTCTCCGATTATGACAGTATAACCAGGATTGCCCGCTCGCACCAGCTGTTGTATCAGGGCTTCAACGCTGTTTTCAATCTCGTGGGGCAAGATATTTGCAGTACATTGCTGAGGGTGGCTTTCGCGATCCCTCGCTTCACTGGCCTTGAGTGGATTTCATTACTGGTAGCATCTGCCTTGGCTTTGTAAACCCTGGAGGGCAGAATGGCAGAGCAACTGTCTTTGTTGGACACAAGAAGTTCCAGCTGAATCTTCCTGAAGGAACTCGCAAGTTGCTCGTGTTCGACGCGTCGATCAACTTTGGATACTGCTGGTAACGCCTCTACCCCTCCAAGAATATATCTGGCTGCCTCGTGTCATTCAGCTTTAGTCGTGGTTGTCCGAAGCAGGCCAACTTGGCGGGCTTCTCGAACGATGTGTGTGCACAGAAATTGTGGTCCAGTTTCAATGAAGTCACAACAAGTCTTCGAACACGCGATGTTATCGATGCCTTCATCATTGTCAAAGATGGTCATTCTTACGTCAACGCGATGTCCATTCAATTAGTACGCAAGGAAATCGTGTACTTGCACAAGTACCCTCACCCTCTTTGGTGTTCATGTAATCCCCTTGCCATTCACAGATTCAGTGCGCTGTGACATCAGTGCGCTGGCTCTGTGACGAGCTAGGCGAAGACTCTCGTCTGTGGAGACAGCGTGGCGGCTTCATTCGCTCATCGTCGAAAAGCAAGTCCTCTGCGCCCTCCGCTTCTACGGGACTGGGAGTTTTCAGGGAAGCGTCGGCGCCGAGCGTTACATTGGACGTCATCAAACTACTGTGAGCTGCTGTGTCAGAGATGTGTCTGACGTGCTTATCGATGCGACAGGGCGTAAGCGGTGGCTGGCTTTCCCGAAGACTATGGCTGAGCAGGCATATATAAAAGAACGCTTCCAACTTCGCGGTAACATTAAGAATGTAGTCGGCTGTGTCGACGGAACGTACGTAGGAATTAAGGCACCTTCAATGTCAGCGTTACTGTGATTAGCATTGCATCAATGTCTAGACGACACACCATACTGCTAAATTTGTCACTTCTGTGTGGTCGACTTAAATTTTATGTTACCGGCATCTCACGTGCGGCGGCCTATGATACTGACTTTTTCGCTGGTTGCTGACTTTTTGCCGATTGTTCTACTTGTCTGTCAGGGTACCTTCCAAATGGCTCACTTTCTTGGGAAAGAGGTTAAGTATAAATAGATGAATGGATATCACAAATTGTGTGAAGTACCCTGTGAATGCTGATCTCATAAAGAACTTGGGGTTCTTCATTGGTGAAGTTAGTATGCATACTGCTTAATTTTGGTCATGCGTCATCTATCGGGCGCACTATGAAACAGCGAGGCATTGCACAATTCGCTGCAGCACGAGATGCGGATGTTACTCCAAGCCGGTTGTGCCTATGCATTTGTGGAGAAATGAAAATGCATTGAGAATCTTAGTGTGCTGGCTTGCATAAAGAAAATACTTCAGAGTGTTTGCTCTGTTCCCTGTTGATGCATGTGCGATAGGTTCAATGTATTTTTTTGGGGGGGGGGCAGCGTTATTCTGTATGGACAAATCATGTATTTTCGTCTCATAATGGGGCTCTATTTCTTAAGCTCTAGAACAATGCAGATCCAATGCTCTGCAGAACTCGGTGTGCGTGAAGATGTAATGAACCACCAAGGCAAAATAACATATCTGGAGAAGTGTGGTGCAGATGCCAATGAAAAGTGGTTCTTTAACGCGCCATGATAAAAATAAAGATTGCAGAGTGAACACACTTCTTGTACAGCTTTAGAGCAATGATAACACAAAACGTGATATGCTCAAACGTGTAAAAGCTTGCCGTAAAGTATATTTTGGCATTGAACATGTCTTGTAACTGCTATTTTCATTGTAAGCCTCGCTGTCCTTTCCCTCCGGCACTCCCGTTACTGAAGCGTGGCCCGGTCATTCCATTGGTGTCATGATGATGATGGCAACGGCAGCAGTAAGGTCTGTTAATGCTTGCGCCTTTGATTCCTGAGAGTTTAGTGGTAAAGAATATGGCACGTGCATACACCTCTGTTGCAAAATTTTACGCTTGTGGTGATTTTTTGGAGAGCTATTTCGTGTTGGGGCATTTCAAAGATATGCGACATTGTGGCCTAATAACTAGAGCATTGGTGAGCTTGAAGACTGGGTGTATTGGTATAGAAGCTTGAAGTTGAATTGCACAAGAACTCGATGGGACAAAGAAGAGAAATACCCACAGCAGAACGCTCTGCTGTGTGTGTTACTCTTCTTTGTGTGCCGTCGAATTGTTGCGCAATCCAACTTCAAATAGAGTATTGGGCTTCTTTGGTGCAGGACCGAGGAAGTGTGAGCTATTCGACTGCATGCCAGTGCCTTGCCACACAGTTATGGAAGTCTGAAGGTTTGCAAACAAAGCTTTGCTTTCGAATCTACCTGCTCATGTAATACAAGCACTGATTCAAAGAACCGTCATACAAAAATAACGGTGAAATGAATGGCCTTTGAAAAGTGTAATTTGTATACTGGCACTAATGACATAATAGGTGCCACACCGGAGTCGACAATTGTACCAGACAGAGTAGTTTGTTTCCTATGTGAAGCACAAGCTTCCATTACATGCTGTGTAGATAACCAAGCTCAGTTTGTTTTAACGTGGTACACAACAATCACTGTAATCCGTTTTTTATTCTAAAGAAGTGCCAAACACCACCTCTTTTTCAAGGACGTCATGGGAATATTTGGCGAGACCTTTTTACAGCCCCTCATAATGAAAGTGTGGCCAGCCAGCTTTGCTTGGATGCCTTTATAGATTTCTATCCTGATCATTCTGTGCTATCAAGTTGCTACAATCTATGCAACCAGTGCAAGGAATTACGTGATTCTATAGTCGGATACAAGTTTAGGAGGACACAGAATTTGCTCTTCAAAGGCAGGTGAACACAAGCCTTCACCAATGGGCACGCACTATAGACTGACGTCGTGTCACCGGAGGCATTAATACCCGCTTGTTGGAGAGGGACTATTTCTTTAGTTGTGGAGGCAACTGGCTGCTGCGCTTTGGTCATCTGGGCGGGGCCTCTGTTGTCTTCTGAAGTTGTATCCGACTAGAGGATGCCGCTTTTCATACAACACAAAAGGACAAAGTATACAATTATTTGACCTATGAAATGGATACACCCCAAGTGAGCTATGCAAGTGCTTAAGCTGTGTGAAAATTAGTACATGCAAAATATATGATATTGTTAAAGAATATGTAGTATCGAACATACATGTAACGGCACAATTGAATCGGGGAGTGTTGCATTCATATGCACAGTCTATAGGTGATAGCATTATTAAGCTCCTGCTGTTCCCTGTCTTTTCATTGTGAATTACACACACCGTTCATCTCGTGGCTAATCAACACGCACTGTATTCTTGCGCACAGAAAGAACAAACAGCACAATGACGTGTATGCTGCATTAGTGTATTTTTCATTTACATGGTCCAAGAGTGGCACAGGTTGTCTTATGTTCTTGCCCATATTGAAGAGACACCAAGTGCATGTTACAAGTGTCCTAATATGCACAGCACAATGTTTACTGCAATAATTTTATTCATGCTCTTGAATAATAAACAAAATAATAAACTGAAAGCTCCTTTATAACGTGTCTTCTGGGGGCTCGACTTGATAGCTTGAGGGCACCGATGCTACTGTTGCAGAGCAGCCCTCTGGACCTTGCCACACTCTCAAGAGCATGTGCCTGGCGCTCGCCTACTGCCACCAGGCGGTTCAGTGCCTCCAGCAGCAGAATGTTTTGCTACAAAAAAAGTGGATTGTTGGAATGAATCAACCGCATATGAACCATTATTTACAAAGAAAAATGCTGGTTACACTATTGGTACTAAGTGCCCTTAACTGTGGAAGCCTTTAGTGTATGCATAATAACACAATGTGTCGGGACAACGTCGCTTTATTTTTCATGACTGAGGTTGTCTTTTTCAGAGACAATTATGTTGATTAGTGTGCCAGCAGCTGAGGTGTCCTCGCACCTTCACGAGTCTCTACTGTCAGCACCAGAAACTTATTTTTTGTTCACTGCAAAGCAAATGCCTCTCCCTATAATCCCGTCTTATGCGAGCTGATTGCATTCTATGCCTACAAACATCATATTTTTGTCCCATTACGCAATTTTCTACCATCCTCGGCTGCAGTTCTCTCTCCTTGACATCCATTCTGTCACGCTTATGTAATCACCTGTTATGAATTGGCAACAAGTGATTGAAGACGTGCATGGCCTGCCTGCCGATTACATTCTTTTTCTTAATCTCAACTAGCATATGAGTTGCCACTGTCTTGCTGCCTTAATGCTATCTCCAACATTTCTTTTTTACCTCGCTTTCTGCACAGTTCTCGACTTCTGAAGTTTCTTTGTTAAACTCCAGATTTATGTCCCATATTGCATAACCGGTAGAATGCAATGATTCGAAACATTCTTCAAAGATATCGGTAACGTGGCGATCACGATTCGGTAATGCCTTCCATGTGCTGTTCAACCCATGAAATTTTTGTGTAAGTTTCCTGCTTTATATCAGTACCTGCTATTGATATTTCACCTGGATAAATATACTATTCCATAGATTCTGCGGGCTGAATGTGACTCATGAATTTCTGTTGTGTCACCAAGTTAGTGAAGGTTAACTTTATCTTTTCCATATTTTTGCGGGCCCACGTGCGTGTAAAAGCACGAACACTCATTAGTTCTCAATGCCTTTTTATAACTGCTGGACATTCAGTTCGTTACTACGAAAGTGACTTAATCCGTGCACTACTATTATGCTAAATATGAAACAGTATAGATATACTTATCTGCAGTTTGTCGATGTCTCCTTCACTGTGTTGGTTGCGAGATCCATCGTCGGCACCACCTCCTTGTCGCATCGTACCTACATAGGCTCTCTTCCTTTTGCACACACTATGTAATATTCGGGACGCTCGCAGTCACACAGAGTGGAGGAACTCAGCATACTCACAGAAGCAGCACCGGACAAGTTGTTTCTTTAGCAATGTGCCTTGAACAGAAGGTGCGCGTTGCGATCTGTAAAATCGCCGAAGCTATTGACAGTCTTACGGGGCGCACGGAAAGATTGCTCACGGTGGAACAGAACTATCGAAGAAATAGTGGTCATCGTCGAGCGTGATCACTACGTCGCGCACTGCAAGCTCGTTGTACGAGTTTGTTTACACTGGGCCTCTTCGATGTTTAGCCACCATTCTTGCCGGGTGAATGGATGTGATGACGCCACCACAGCGTTCCGTCGTGGTCTAATGTGAGACGTACTAAATTACAAATTAGTCTAATACACATTCGGTGTACATCTTGTAAGCTTTAAAATGCTTCTAAACTACGTTAAAGTAACTGATAATATAGTACTAAATGCATTTATTTTATAACTTGCTTGTGCATGTAATGCACTCGGTGGAACGACAAACAAGTGAAAGAAGGCACGACCCTGCACCGACGGTATGATCACGTAAGCCCCAGTTTGTCGACCGCCCAGAAGGCAACGCCCAAGGAATGATAGCCACCCAGAGTGAATCTAGATAAACCAGTGAAACTGGAGGCTTGTCGAAAGGTAAATTGTGTCTCGGTACCATTTGTGCTTTCACCTTGGGGTGCCGCCAGAGCTTGTGAAGATCCCGAGTTTCTCCAAACTCGGCGCATCCTGCATTGTACCGCTGAACTGATACGTATTATAATTAACAATAAAACTAAGCTGAACGTAAGCGAGCACATGACACTTCACAGTGCAAAACCAATTCGATAAAAACACGGCAGAACAAAAGTAGCGCCTTTAAGCAGAACGGTAATCTACCAAGTTTCTGAGATCTATCACACTCTGGAATCAACTTCAAAAAAGTCATGTCTTTGTCGACACTAGAACTTTTTGTAGAGGCTGTATCACCGCCAATTTGTCGTAAGACACTGGATGTTGTTTTATTTATCGCTCTTCACTTATCATTCCGCGTCATTTATTTCGACATTTGCCTGTCGTTTTTATCCTTTCGTGCATGTCAGGTTACTGCATCAGCAAGCTTTTCTTTGTTTTTGCATTTGATAAGCTTTCTAAATGGATGCAATTTATGTTAAAACATAATGTGCTCAATTTGTTGTTTTAATTCGTTGTAAAAGGTGAGTTTGTTTAAATCTTTGAAACAGACGCATAGTGGTTGGCGATAGCTGTTTGTTGCGTTTCAGTTTTTGTGCGCTATTTGTAGCTATTCGTGAAATGCATAAGATCTTGTATTCACATTGATGTTTCTCGGGCATTGTGACTTGCTGTATTTTACGTTTTCTTTTGTCTCTAAATATATTATTATTCTTGTGACCCACCCTTGCCTCAGCCGTCAAAGGGCGGCTGGTAGTATTGCGTAAATAAATAAATGAAATAAATCGTTTTTTTGTTTTATTTTTGATAGCTTTAAACGTCGGGGAAACAGAACGTTACGATTGACCTCTCGATATCGAATCCCGCATTCCTCCGAAAGGAGATCAAAGTGCCAATTCACGATTGGAGGAAATAATTCTTCTGAAGCCCGCGCAGCATTAGGATAATTTGCTGAGCACCGTGAAGAAGTATTAATCGTCGATTATTCATTAGTTAATTGGACAGCCGTAGGTACATTATGTCAGTTCGTGCGAAACTTAATATTCAGCTACGGTGGCGTAACTAGAAAATTATTTCGGGGAGGATTCTTCGCGCCAGCCTCTACCACTCCTCCCTTTCCTTCAGTTATTTCTCTGCAATATATATATATATATATATATATATATATATATATATGGAGCCAAACACAACGAAGGCAGCGCACTGTCTTGTGCCTTCTTGTTCAGCCCCGTTTTTGGCGATGCTTGTTTTTCCACGGAGTCATAAAAGGAGCAGCGTTTACTAGCCTATATTTACTAACGTAATGCATCGTTGCCAAACTTTTGCACATATACTTTGCGCAAGTAAGAGATGTATTTTACAACTAAAATAGTCTCGTCCGCAGACTAGCAGAAAATGTATTCTTACCATTGAACCACTTCGCCTTCACCATCCAAACCCCACTACTCCATCTTCTTGGAAAATGGGAAAAATACATTTCCTCTGGTCGGCTAGGTGAAGGGTCGGGAACCATGAAGACAAAAACATTTTCCCAGAAAGTCTAAAGCCTATGAGCTCGCACTCCTTCCTTCGACAGACTGTACTTATAGGGCGGAATGGAGTCTGGGGAGTAGAGCTGAAATGCCCGTTAGAATTGTCAGTATATACAAAATAAATGAAATAAAGTAAGATGAGCCATTTTATTCGGTTAAGGTGGAGGACCAGCGAGGTTGTTTAGCACATGATACAGAGGTGGCACAGAATTTTGAACAAAGGTGCAAACACATTTATTGTCTTGATCGGTGGTCATCCACACAATAGGTACGCACACAGGATCTCGCATCACCTCTGTTATTATTATAATATTTCCATCATGTTCGCGTATAGTCCGGACTCCCGAGGAGCAACGCGCTTGCGAAGAGCGACGGCAGGAACCGTGATTAGAATGGAACCGTCGCCGGCGGGCGACAAACACCACCGATGAAGATCGTGCACAAGACGGCAAGCGCATGCGGGACGTCGCTTTTTGTAGGCGCGTTGCCCCTCGAGTGTCAGGAGCATACGTGGCCCCTCCATTACGATGACAGAAGAGAATGCAAAATTCAAAACGGAGAAAGGCCGCTTGTCTTGTTGTTTTATATACACTTGCGTGGACAACGGGACTGTCGCACCGCGGAGCCGGAGGAAACTAGACACGCGTGACGTTTCGACGGCACCGCCACCACGGGAGAGCTGAATGAAAGAAACTAGATCAGCAAGCGCTTGGAATGACGAGAAAGAGAGGACGGTGCGAGCATAGACATGGCCGACGCGGGTCGGTCTTTTGGGTTAAGATCCGATCGTAGTTCCTACCCTCGTGCCTGGAACCTCTTTGAGTCGCAGGTGTAGCAAGGGTAGTTCAAGGGCGTGTTACAGGCCCACGAGCGCCCAACCCGGAGTCCAAAGGGATATGTGCCAGTGCGCTTGGACCCTTTCTGCATTGTCACCAGGATCGGCGCACATTTTTGTTTGGCGCAGAACAAAAGTGCAAGGAACTCTAGCCATAAACAGTTCTGTAAATAAAATGCGAGAAAGCCGGTCAAGACAGCAAATTTGGATTTTTCGCATTTGGTCTATAATAATCCAACGTCTATTTGTGTTTCGTCAACAGAAGTAGGACTGGCGCTTCCTTCAACCGTTACTGAAAGGAAGTAAGGAGAAAGAAAGGCAAATAGCCAGAAGAGACTTGTTGCAGGCGAAGTAATAGAGTAGATGAGTGTTTCTTTCAAACATGATCTTCTAATTAGTGGACCGGCCACGGCGACGCACGGAGGAGGGCGAGAAATATCTTGCAAGTCGCCTATTACTCATTTGCGCGTCCTTCTAGATTTAAACTACAGGAACGAAGATGAGCGCCAGAATTTCGATAGTAGCATGTGATGCACGTTTCTCTCACTTCCCGTGACCTGCTTCCCGACTTGTTTGAGATGTTTGGAGGAAACACGAGATCATGCTATTTTAGCCGTAACCACGCGACGCATATCATTATTTGGTCACACTCGGAAATCGATGAGTCAGACTCCTATACAGGGCTGCTTTGTGTATTAGAAGCCCTTGTGAAAATTACGGCATCCGTACTTGCGAGGAAGATAACGGCTAGCAGCTCCGAGAGATTTGTGTGGGTCGTGTCTCCTCACACCGGGCTGTTCTGAAAACTGCAGAGATGTTTTGTTACAAGTTACGACGGGATAGGTGTGGCCGTCTGGTGCCGAAGGATGGGGCATTGACGCGACGCTGTTCTAATGTCCCTAATTCTTGATGTCTTTTATGCGCATCGTCTCGCATGAAATTCCCTTAAATAATAACTAATTCCCTTCAATTCCCATCCATGCGCGTGGTCCTACCTTTTCCCATCAATAAGGTACTTATCTGTTTGTGCTCAAGTAATCGCTATGTGCCTGTCATAGGCACAAGCAGTGGAAGGAACGCTGATGCAGATGAATTTGTGCGTTAACTTTCAGAACGCCTCGGCAACGTGTGTGAACAAAACTGATGCGACGGAAAATTTCTGAAATATGCATTTAATTTTTCTTGCGCTAAATACTGCAAGATGTAATGGGGACGAAACGAAACGCTGGACATGAAGCGAACACGTGGTCACACATGGGAGGCCTCCCATGTGTCACTAGCCCAGTTCATAGCTTTTCTGGAATCTTACTAGATACAATGGCGCTTTGGCTTGCGCCTCTTGGAATGGGCTTTCATAATCCTCTTCTCGCCCTATTGATACCCACTAGACAATGTGTCCCCTATGGGGGCGAAATATCTCAGTAAATCGCCCTAAGATTCAGTATTGCAAATCCTGTAATTATTGGTAATAGGCCCTCTGTACTTTTCTAGCTCCCAAATTAGTGCTTTTTTCCAATTTCTGTCTTCTTCTAGTTGTACCAGCCCCGATTCCAGGCCAATGTTCAGGTGTCAGCTTCCAAAAGCACAAATGTAGTGCCGGTCCGAAGGGACCGGCACTAGCCCTCGATTTGCTTTCTCATTCAACCTCTCAATTTCCATTCCTGTCGTTCTTTCTGAGCCCAACTCTTAAATCTTTCGGTTCCGTGGAAAAAAGGGGACGGGAGTGGGAAGAGGGTTTGTCAAAGGTTGTGACTACGACCCCCTCAGCCCTGGCTACGCAAATGTTCGGCTAGGCATTTGTAAAACGTTGGCGATGAAGGGAGTTTACTAACCTTTCGCCTTCCGGAGTCGGTATGGACGAGAGCGCGGCTTGCAGTCATCGCGGCGGCGAGGAGACTATAGAACACGTACTGTGCCACAGTCCTCGATACAGCGTGCACCGGCTGTCGCTAGCGGCCGTGTTGGCACGTCATGACGACAGGTCACTTTCCGAGCGGACAGTCTTGGAGTGCCGACATGAACTGTCGTCGCACCAAAAATCGGTCAAGGCTTTGTTGATTTTTATGCGTGGCAGTGGCCTATTAGAAGGACTGTAATGGTCCCGTCCCTTCCCTTTCACGCCTTTCTTTTTGTCCCCGCTCTTCTTTCCATCTTGACTTCCCCTTTTCCTTCCCCTAGTCCAGGGTAGCAAACCGGAGGCTTTAAGTCTGGTTAACCTCCCTGCCTTGTCTCATTTACATCTTTCTCACTATCTCAACGATTAAAAATTGGTTGCAATACAGGTTATATTATTTATGAAGAAATGTTGGGAGCGAGATAAAATACGCTGAGCCAACCACGCCACATAGACATGTGCGTGAGGCGTGTAACGTGCACGTTCCCAGAAAGGAAGAAAAGGGTGTTGCGTTTCACTTATTATTAAAAGCTGAGAAGAGGATATATCTATTTGTAAGTGCTAATACCATGTACATAGCTTCATTTAAAGTATGTTTTACGCTGCAATGCTTTCAAATGAGCAAGAGCGGCGGTATTATTTAAGCACATACGCTACATCCAAATTTCGAATAGCTGCTAGATACGCAGCCTTCGTTTTCGGTATGCGCAATGCCGAACGCTAATTTACGATAGCGACCAATTGTTTCTCGACATGTGGAAACATCTGAAAACAATTGCACAGCTTTCAAGTCAAGTGCGGTGTGGTAATAATGAGAATGATTGGGAATCGGAGATTTTTAGTATAAGATTACCTGGTTTTTACGGCTATATAAATTTTTCTTCTGCGGTGTTCGATGTGCCTGTTTTATTACTTCTTGAGTTCCTTCCCTTGCTATATGAACAAATTACCACTTTATATATATTTACCAGACGTTTGTAGTTCACGTGCAATTGTGAAGTTCAGATCACACATATTCAAAAGCGCTCCCGAGGAGGATATCTGCTCATATTGTCTCGGTGCGGGCACTAACGTATATGCTAAATGAGTTAATATGCCAATTACTCGTGTATTGTAGAAACAACTGATTTATGTGCTGCGTCTTCTTTCAGGGTTGCTTGTCACTACATTCGCAACAGATTTTATTGTCGTGACCACTACAAAGCCACCTTTTAAAGAATTAAAAATTTTTAATGGCGACGAACAACTTGCCGAAGAAGTAATGACGCTTTTTGCGGACCGTATGTGGGACACAACAAAGCCTGATGTGAAGAAAGTGTTGAGGCGTGATTACCCGAAATATGTAAAGAGTCAAATAAGGATTGAACAATGAAGAATTCGCGGCCTTCTTAACGTGACTACTCATGTACGGAAATCGAGTGTGAGCGAATATTTTCGTTAATAAAGCGCAATTTCTTTGATCTGCATTGTACTGCGATTCATGACGTACAACGCTTGATATCTAGAGGCATCGCTTTTGTATCCAACAGCAATACACATTTTTAAAAGTGTTTTAGTTACCAGTGGCACGCCGTCTGCTTTTAAAAAAAATAAACTGAAATGTGCGCGGCAGGTGATTGAGAACTAGGGACCTATGACGTAAAGCTATCCCAATCGGCTTGTATTCCAATATTCTGATGTCACATTTACGTAGCCAGCGACGCACTCATCGGGCGGTAACCTGCAGCGTTGTTTGAAAAGCGAAATGAATTGTCACCAAGTACTGATAACCAAGTACGGTAACCGAGTACGGATAATTATCATTTCACTTTGTGCCCCCCCCCCCCCCCCGCCCTGGCCACATAATTTATTTGCACAGGTGGTCTTCGCGTGCCTCCCAGTGCCTAATTTTGAACACCCAGTATAACAGCCGTGGAGTTGTCTCGGGACCCTAGCTAACATAGATCATGCGTGCTCTATGTTTGGCAGTGTAGCGAGGGAATCCTATAACACAATCTTTAATTAGTGAGAATAGGGGCCATGGTAAATGCAAAGTGGCGTGAAGCTTTAGCGTTTCTCGCCTAACTAAGAGACTTGAAGATTTTTACTGAGCCCTAGTTTACGGTCTTTATTTTCGTGCGATATATGGGGTTTGTAGCCGGTTTTCCCGGTGTCTCCGGCGAATTAAACTAGGTGCCCTTTTTATCATTAGTAAGAATTAGGGCAATATTTAGGATAATGTGCAGCGAAGCACAAAGTGGGAAGGTTAATTTACAGCATTTGCGGTAAGTTACGTATTCAAGAGACATGGATCGTTACAAGGTGCGTTTTACGAAGGGCGCCGAATCTTGCCTGCTGTGCTGTGATTCTCACCAAGATCGAATTTGGAGAGGGGGAATTATGTGGCGAATGAGCATATGAAGTTAGATTCGTTGCTAAATTACGGTTTTTGTAAAAAAAATATTCAGTAAGTGTTCTAAAGCATGATTGAAGCTTTGCCGGTGTCGTACGATAATTCTACATACGTCAAACCCGCATAAAGGGGGAATGGGGGCGGCATGTATGGAAAAAAGTTAATGTTTGAGACCTAATTATGATCATTGAAAGCTTTTTACTCAATGCTCGTCTTCTGTGTGCAATTTGATGCATTCCACGAAGTACTTAGTAGGCTTCCTTAATGTTCTTGGTGAACTAAACGAGGAACTTGGTTTCTATTACATGAAAGTATGAGGAAAGGTATGGGTAATGTGCAAGCTGAGTGTGTGCTGGTTAGTTGTGGACTCTTCCGTTAATAACGTACATGCAAGGGCCCTATAACGTAAAACTATTCCAATATGTTTTATTCCAATCTCCCGACGTCAAATTTGCGTACCTACCGGCGCAAGCACCGGGCGGTCACCCGCAGGGTTGTTCTCTTCTCGTCCATAGGAGGTCAATTTTGTTTGCTTGAAAAACGAATATATTGCCTACACTGAGCAGCTTGTCGTATCTAATTGGCTGACAAGAGGCGAGGACCACGTTCAAGTGGAGAGGGATTCGATGGGGCCGAGCGACTGCACTGAAAATCGATAACCGGATGAAGAGGATGGTGCTGCCGTCTGGGATTCGTCCGCTTCCCCTTACTTGGCTTGCGGTGGCTGGTCGAAAATCGTGGCGGCATGCAATGAAAGCTTAAGAGTGACGCTAAAACGAATCCTAAGCAAAGAAGAGTTGTCAGAATGAGGTCGTAAACTTGCCGAAAGTGCTAGAAAGCGTTACACGGCCACGCAAGAAGGTTTATTATACGCAAATAAACCCATGCTCTCCGGCAGGTGCGACCAGCCAGCGCCTGAGCGATCGGGGACAGCCATCTTTTATTCTTTCCGGAACGGGGCAGCCTGCGTCTATTCATATGAAAATTCAGTTTTGTTCGGTATATTAATGCATCTCTATTGCGTACACGTCACTTTGACGCGGTGAGTTTTCGCGGTTTTGTGACGTAGCGTGACAGGCAGGTTAAGTTTGTGCAGCCCGAAAACTTTTGAGCCATAGCTGAGGGCTAATGGCAAAAAGGCGTCGAATCAGAAATAACTGTTTTTGTTTTGTTAGGCCAAATTATGCATAATCAGTGTGTACACGTCATATCAGATGGGGAGCTATCGCGGTTATCTTGACGTCGCGTGCCAGACAGGTGAAGTGGGGGTGGTCCAAAAAGTGTTTGACAAATCGCGGTAGGGTGATAGCAGAATTGGAATAGAAAAGTTTGGAATGGCTTTACGTTATAGCCCCCCAAGATCCGGAACGTTGGATTAAAAACATGTTCTGCGAAAGGCGCAGAATTTACCTCGTCATCCCCAGGGAAATATAACTACCACTGACTCAAATTTGCTGAAAACGAGGGGAACCTTCAGGCAAATTGGGATTCGAAGTGAATGTGTCTGCATAAAGTGCAACCTCCGTAAAAAAATATCTTCTTCAAGTGCTCGAATATGTTTTACGGCTATCACGTGCTGATCACCAATGCTCCCGAAGAACTCTATTTTAGACAATGTTAATGAAAATAGGGCGCCTGTGATGCGCAGTGATGGGAAAAAGGGTAATGTCTTGGAATTATTGTTCAGCAATGCAAATATTTACTGAACCATAAGATTTCTCTGTTCTTATGCGCTGTGCGAGACGCCTAGTGCTGTCCTGGGTAAATTAAACGACTAACCTTGTTCGCATTTCGTGGACACAGAGGCAGTGAAAATTCCGAGGATTTATGCGCCAATATAACCATCTGATTATGAGGCACGCCGTATTCTGGCGGTTCTGGATTAATTTGGCCATCTGGACTTCTTTATCCTGCACCCAATGCACAGGTGCACAAGTGTTTTTGAAAAGTACCCCCAATTAGCTGCCGCGACGACCTCGAAATCAGCAGCGATACACTATAAGCGATGGGATTTCACGGCGGCTGATATAGCAGGGAATGGCGTGGGTAATGTGTAGGCGCAGTTGTACGAGCCTGGTTCAATTAAAGCGTTTTAGTTTATCCCACCCTCCTCGGAGAACTATGAGGAACCGAGGCCATAAATGGTGGTAAGCTAAATATAGATGTTCATGCATGCGAAGTATGGGCGAAGTACGGCCTCGGTGAATATGAAAGGAAGATTAAAGAGAAAAGATATTTTAAACAGTCTTAGTAAATTGCCTTTTAACAGTGGCATGTATATATATAACAGTGGCATGTATGTATATAAAGCGGCTTTCACTGAGATATGAAGTTTGGAAAGCCAGAGAAACGCAAAATACAAAAGGTGTGAGGCGACGTCGCCTTGAAGTTCCCGCATCAGCTTGCTGTGACGTCATAAATTTTGACAGCGCCTGCTGTAATCTAGTGCATTTATTATAAATAAAAGTGGACTGGACTGGATTGTAAAAGAGCCAAAGTCTGAATTCGGCAAGTTTTAAGAAAATTTACTGTCCCAACGCCTCAATCAGACCAAGATGTTTTGAAATTCTTGACATTAGAGTGACATATTCGTGGAGGTTTCGGCGAAATATTAAAATATATATAGAATTTTGACCTCCATATTCGGTTTTAATAATCAAGGCTTACCAGGAAATGTCCGAAAATAGTGCTTTGGAATAATACCTCTTCAGTCGTACACTGATTCAGTATTTCTCCGAAGAGTCCCTTTAACATTTTTGTGCCAAAAACTTTTCCAATTGGAACTTCATACCAAATCAACCCAAAAGTATTTTTTTCTCTTGATATCAAAAGTTTACTCACCTCCTCTCCGCGCACGCTGGAGCTGGCCAGAAGTTCTGCACGCCCTTTGTTCTTCAAGAAGAATCAGGAAAAATAATGAGCTAGTGGTACCATATTTTTCCCTTGTCGGCGGCTGTGCGTGCTCATGGTGTACCGTCGAGCGGCGGTAGGTGTATGAATTCGTAGTAGAGGATGAGGAAGAAACATTCCGCGACCTATTGCTTCGGAGCAACAAAGGGGTGAGTATTCGAAAGCGGTCTTGCAGCAATAGTGCAAACAGACGAGTCATCTCTGACTCTGTAAAACATCTGAAGGCATCAGTAGTGGTGTCTACGGTAGATACGTTTTTCAACTATGTGCGAAATGAATGTGAATGACGCGTGTGCCAACATTATTGCTTCCCTTTCGAGTGAGCAATGCTAAAGTGAGTGCTGCTGTTACAGATATTTGGGGCTGTCCGGTGGACTTCGCGTGCGTGTAAACGTTCTTAGTGCATAAAGTCTCTGGACACAACAATACATATTGACAATGGGACACTAAACGCAACGCTAGATAGGAAACATTTTGACAAACAACAGTACTTGAATATACATGCCACCGTCCCAGGCATTGTAAGCAACGTATCTTCAAAGATGAAGCCACATGACTACGTCGCATTTGAGTTAAAAACCAAGACTACACATATGAACTCGATCACTTTATATATAACAGGAACAACCCTTACACTGCCCTTAAAAGAGCCTACACTGACGCCAGCAACCTTGAGAGAGCCGAGGCCCTCAAACTCCCCCATAAGATTAAAAGAACAGCGCCTCTTCTTACTACTAAAGTCTCAAACACACTTCTAAACGTGAACGACGTCCTCAGTAAATACTGCCTAATTCTCACCAGCAGCTAGAAACTTAATACGATCTTTGCCTACCCACCTTGAGTGGCCTACAGACATATAGCTAATTTCATGGACGTTCTTGTACATGCAAAACTAAGAATAATGACGAAGTCGACGACCGGTCCCTGTGGCCGCCTAAGGTGCTCTACATGCAAACATATACACATCTACTACAGTATAAAATACACCATCGGGTTAACTTGACAAGGTAGCTTCGAGTTTAACCTGCCTGTAAAGCAACGTAATCTACGGTCTACAGTATGCCAATTGCAATAAACAATACATAGGTCAGACTGGAGAACAATTTAATACAAGACTCAATGGTCATCACGTATACAGAAAACGCAATTTACCGAAAGCATTAGCTGCTCATTTCAATGAACATGGTGATATATTGGATAAAGCATGGCTTTATATACTACAAATTTCCGTTCACCTCGGGAGGAAATATACGGATTCATATCTCATACAAAAGTACAAATGCCTACACCACACGGGAACCAATTTAGTACATGGCAACTTGGAATTTCTAAAAGCTGTAATTAAACCTGAAATTATTGTATCATTAACAAAGGTATAAAACACGTTAAGCCACCAACTAACCTCGATTCTTAAGCTCATCTATGCCTCTGTTTCGGCTATTCCCTGCCCCTCCCCAACCGCTCAATTTTTTGTTCTCGTCCACGACTTTACGTATATATCGATCATACGAGCCTTTTTCCCATGTACACCTGCCCCTTCGAATTTTCCTACTGTCATCCTCCTAGTTGTTGTTCCGTATTTTTCTCTTTTTTTCTTTCTAATGCACCAGATGCCGGAATACCTTTTTCGGGTTCTCCGCCACACAGGGTCACCCCACTTCTGGATACCGCGGAGAAGACGCCTATGCCGACTTACTGAGGCTAACATCCCTTGAAAGACCACGCCGCTGTATTCCAACTATTACATGAATTTCCGTCAGACTCCGCGTCCCCATCACAACACCTTCAATATTATCCCACGCGTTGCAGCTGCGGTACTCAATCAAGTAATTCTTTCAACTCATGCATTTTGCTCCTCGCGCAGTGACCGGCTGACCGGCTCTTCTAAGATCACAAACGCGTGCCGCCTATAACTCGTATTGGCAACTCAAATTAACATTAGGGGGCGCTGCGAAGCCTGGCGCGCTACACTGTGCAGCATGGCGGCTTTACTGAGGTCCCCGCATACGCACAAATATTAAGCTTCTTGCAGTGCGATGTTAATTCGCGCTGTTTTGTGGAGGGAGAACGGGTAGTGGACGCCGAGCACCTCATTTAGTCGGTACCAGTGGTGCAGTGAGTAGTGAAGTAGAAGTTGTCGCGCGTGTGTGCAAACCTCAGGCGTGACAGCGGACCCGCACGAGGTTGTGGTGAGAATCAGTGACGCATTCCGGGACCCATCGATCGTGGAGGCAAATTGCTCGTGCATTGCTACATTGTCGCAAAAGTGCAAGCGCATCTAGGCTGTTTCTCCTGGCACCTTCTTCTGGCACATTTGGTGTAGTTGTCAGTCCCTTTAATGTTTCAGCTCTACATTGTGTTTCAATGCTGTTCATATTGCAAAGATTGTATAAAGTGAAATGTTCATGTGCATGCACCGTTGTAAGCAGAAGAGATCCTATTATGTGCCAAACTGCAACTTAGCTTCCCCTTGTTCTGTGGCGCTTGAGGTCACCTATCACAATACATATCCTGTTATTTTTTGCCGACATGACTGTTTGTTTCCTATGGCTCATACGTTATTATTTCAGAAGTTGTGCATGAGAAACTACGTGATATCAGTGGCGACTAAGGCAGAACTCATGAAACCAACTTTTCTTTGTTTTCTTTGTTTGTGCCCTTCTTAAAGGGGCCCTGAAACTGGCATGCTGCATAATACAGATACCATTACCACCACAAGCCTTGTTCGCAGGATGATCAGACAGCCGTGTGTATTGATTGGTCTCTGTAAGTGATGTAGCTCCAGGCGTCCATCTCGCCTTTAGAGAGTGCCACACGTGCCTGAACCACAAGTAGCAATGTGACAAAAAAAAAAAAGAAAAGAAACTTGAGCAGGCCCTTGCTCCCTTTCCATGCACCGTGTAGCTTCCAGCATACTAGCTGAGACGAAAGGCGAAAGCAATGCATCGGTGCGATAACTACTAATTCCGCTTACACTTCAAGGATTCGAAAAAGCTTTGCAGCTGGCGATGTCCTTTTGTAGTGAGGTTACTATGATCAGTCGGAAAAGTGTTTCAGTGCCCCTTTAAGTGCTTGTTAAGTGATTTAGGTGCATGTTAAATTTTTATGTCACTTACTTTCCATTTATTAATATGTTGATAGTAAGGACAGCTCTATATGCTCTCTGGAGGTCAATAATTATCATTCACCGATGTTAAGTCTGCACAAATGTCTCCCCATCTTGTATTACTGGTGGTTTAGTTATGGTTCCCAGGACAGCCATTTGCGTTGTGTTCAACAAATTGGGAAGAAGCATAAATTATGGTACATATACCAGCTGGGGTCATTTGAACGAAACCATTCTATCAGGGTACTCAACTTCGGTGGCCAAACTTTCCAAATACTCATCGTATGCAGGTTTTACACTGTTCCATGTTACATCTCATGTTCTGTTTGGCAAGATAAAGCCTCATATGCTAAAAAGTACAACAAAAATGGGCTCGAGTAAAATGTATGAGGCAAATACCGTGAACAAAAAAAGTTGAGTGCGTATGGTTTATGTTGTGAAAAAATACAAGTAAGGCAAGGGACAAGAAACAGCCATTGAAGAATAACCACAACTCTATGCACACAGATCATAAGTGAACTGCAAATATCTCTGAATATCATAAGACGAAAACTTGCATCAGAATGCGTAGCGTAAATCAGCACTTCAATGAAGAATACAAGTTGCAAAAGAATGTGCATTGCTAATTTACAAAAAAGTGCGTTAAAGTTGAAATCTGCAGGTTTGGCCAATGCAAACAAGTGCAGCATGTAGATCACATGGTAACGATCGTGTCTGAAAAGTATGAAATGGCTGAGTGGCATAAAAAATGCTGGATTTCCAAACAGAAGACCGCATGCCATTACTCTCAAGGCCGCCACGCTTTGACGGAGCCAAGGTCACACGCACAAATGCCTCTATGCAAAACAAGCTACTTGCAATGTCGCCAGCCATGGCACATGACTTCAGGTGAACCTCCTAATGCAGAATAGGCAAACGTGCCACTGGCATTGTGAAGAATTCAAAAAAAAAAAAATGCCGGGTACGACGCGTTCATGTGACATGGTCTCTTCACTTTGGTATTGGAGAAGGCAGGGAAAAAACACTTGCGCATCGTAGTCGAGGCAGAGACAAAATGTCTGCCTGTAGTAACGCTTGCCTTCTGGCAGCATGGTAACAGGGCAGGTTCTTCCATTTCCCAAGATATGGCAAATTTCCTCTTAGAAATGGCTTCAAGTACTTGGCTTACAGAAAGCAAGGTTGTCCAAGTGACATCGGGCGAATTAATTTGAAAATCTTCGAAAAAAAAAGGCTTTCTAGATGACACGTTACAAATACCAGTGTATAACCAAAATTTGCAATAGGGCCTGGTGAGGGGCCCTTACGAGGCTATGCACAATTAAGTTTTCCTAACACAGAAAAATAGGTAAACTCATGCAACATAGCAACACATGTTAAGTTCAAATGGGCTGCAACAATACACAAGATTGTGGAGATGTAAAAAAAAAGCAAACAAAACATTAGAAAAGGCTATAGCAACGAAGTACACAATTGAAACAAAGAATATAAAAAAAATTGTTGGAGGGGAATTGATGTGCCAAAAGTGAACCAACAGCACAATTTTAGGAGGGGCATTGTAAAAGATTAGTGTTCAATGAAGGAAAAGAAGTGTTTTCCTCACACTTCCCACTAGTTTAAAGGGGTTGAGACACCAAATTTTGAGGCTATAAAAAGCATACTGTATGCTTCCTCTGTATGCAAAGACGCTCAACATGAAGTGTTGGACACAGAAAACGTTTAAAATATATTTTAATTTGCTTCCAAAGAGTGCCTAAATGCTCGTTCTCGTGATCGAAACCCATCGCTACCGCAATTGACACCGATGTCACTGTGTTGGAAGAACGACAGTTTTAGTGACGTCATACCACATTAGAGGGCAGTGCAATGAGTGGTGACCCACAGCACCGGGCAAGCCTAGAGAGGCTCGAGTCTAGAGGGCAATGAGCCGCGTCAGTCGTAGAGTCATAATTGGAGCTGCCGTAGCTAGCCAAGACAACTGTCGGCGTGGTTTTGTTTGCCTGCACTGGTACAGAAAGTGTGTGTGTCACAGCTTGGTGGGACCACGTGACCAAGCTTCCTAGACATTGACATCACTGTCCAACTCTGCTCCCACAAACCGAAACTGAAAATCATTCACATAAATAATGCGATATTAAATTATTTACTGCGAATATAAGAATATTTGAGTGTGTACCATGCTTCCTGGAGCAATAAGAAACGTTTGAAACAATGCGCAAGCCACAACTTCGATGTCTCAACCCCATTAACGTGACTTATTTTGCCATACAGAGACCGGTTGACGCCTACCTTAGTGTTACTGGTTTTAAGATGAAGCCTGAGATTCTTCGTAAATTGTTTCAGAAATAACGTAATCAATACTCAGACGAAGATAATACTTCTGAGAGGAACAACATGCTTTTAGTTTCTAATTAGCCACACAATTACATTACCAGAGCCAAACCACTTGATCTGTAAGAGGACAACCCAACAAAGGTCTATTTCAACTGTAAAATAAGGGCAAGCGCTGACTTCACCTCTGCTGGTAAGGAACATGGCGCTTCCACTCCTGTAAAGTTTTTCAAATTTCCTTGCATGGAAAGCACGAATCACTTTTACGATGCACATAATACGTTTTGGAAATGTAGTGATGCACGACTCACAAAAATCGATGTGTTGCTAAAATCGGTGATGAAAGGTTTGTGATTCCTGCAGCTGTTATAACAATGTCGTCAAGTAATCCTACCATGTTCCATGGGATTCTTGCTGACAACATTGAATATTTTCATTCGCTGTACAGCACGCTCTACATGAACTCTTGCTGATGCTATCTTTTGTGTCCTCAGTGAACCCCCCTTTGACATCTGCTTTTGTTTTCTGAATGGTGGCCTGATTAACTCAATTAAGTTGTTCGCACACATGTCATCAATAAGAAAGTCACGGTCTGCCATTAGGGCATCTGATATCGGGTCTAGTTGCTTGATGAGGCAGCTTTGCTCAAACAGGGCCTTGTGTGAGGTGTGGCTTCCATATCCTTGGCTTATGTGGGCACTAAGACCACTTGGTGTAACAGTCACCATATATTTAACCGTGGAACCTTTCTTATAGAAGGGGTACGTCTGTAATGCACATCGCAAACAGTTGGGCTGGCTAATAGGAATTACGGTGCAATCTACAATGACACGCACATTACTGAAGTGTTTAAAACAGACAGGCAAATGTTCAGCATCTTCTTTTGGTGGCACAGCCACAGTTACTTTTAAAATTTCAGACATCAACAGAGCAGTCTCTGCAATTATGCTGCTACATGTAGTTAGAGAACAGTTAAAAGGGTGATTCAAGAATGCAGCGGAAATATTATGCT
This sequence comes from Dermacentor andersoni, assembly GCF_023375885.2. Classification (NCBI taxonomy): domain Eukaryota; kingdom Metazoa; phylum Arthropoda; class Arachnida; order Ixodida; family Ixodidae; genus Dermacentor; species Dermacentor andersoni. Next base: position 73,797,383 of record NC_092821.1, read on the forward strand.
TCAATTTCACCAATGTCAATGCAATTCGTTTTACACATAACTGATGCCGCCCTGAAAGGGGATGAATTTTTGTGTAGCACGTCACAAGAGCATGCAGAACATCGAATGATGGCAGGCCTGTGAACGTATTTACGTTGCTACTATTTATCGTGTCCACAAACTTCTGTGGAAAAGAACCCGATGTCACTTGGACAGCCTTGCTTTCTGTAAGCCTTGTCCCTGAAGCCATTTCTAGTAGGAAATTTGCCACGTCTTTTGCTTCTCTTGAGTACTCTGGCGTTAATGTCCGGGGGCCAGGCTGGCAAGCACATTCCTGTCACAAAACAAATGCAAGAGTTATAATGTCTGACATATCTGACGCGAGATGCAGCTTCTTTTTGTCATTCCAGTAATGGACGTCAATGTGTTAAATTCAATGTTGGAAGTAGGAAACCCAGGGTTTTTGCATCAGTTAATTTGCACCCATCACACACCACAATCCTTTGACGAAGTTAATCCAGAAAACGTGCTGCCGGCTAGGTAAAGACAGCTACCACATCACAAATATATAGAAAATGAATAGCCATATTTGTTATGTCCTTGGAACTTATGGTGTTTGCAAGGCTTTGGTCCATGCTGTTAGGGGATGGGAGATCATCCTGCAATGTCAGATAGAGTTCAGTCCAAGGAACCAGTGCGTAAGCAATGTGTGCACAAGTTGCAGTTAATGTGCACCCATCACACACCACGTGATACAATGCTTTTACGAAGTAAATCCAGAAAGCAGGCCGCCGTCTAGGTAAACACAGCTACCACAACACATACATACACAAAAAGAAATTACCATATTTCCTGTCACTTATTTGGTCCATGCTGTTGCTGTCAGGGGATGGGAGATCGTCCTGCAATGTCAGACAGAGTTTAATACCAAGGAATTAGGGGTGAAGCAATGTGTGCACAAGTTGCCGGCAGCCAATTTACCATGGTGCTCGTGCTGACAGGTGCATGGGGCTATGCCTTTGCCTCTAATGGGGAGGCAGCAGTTTCGTTGCTTGATTCGTTCTGTGATGCATTAAAAGGTGTTCACATTATTTATTGTATGCTTGTAGCCATGGTGTATGTACCATAAGCATATAAGTGCTGCACTATGCAGTCAAATTAACTTGCTCTGGCTGACCGATACGTACGTCGGGGAAGTCTTGCCAGTGAAAGCTCTTTCATATGAGCATCCTTGTTCCCATCATAACATCACGTCCTTGGCAGGTTTTCATTTGGTATTGCATTTTTTTTCAGCCGCCGTCTTTGACATGCTGTATCTGAAAAAATAAATTAATTGTTTATGCTTTATTGTCTCAATATGGGCTGCACCCAGAATTTTTTCTTTTTACCTCAGAAAGAAGGCCACAATATTTATAAAAAAACATTTGCAAAGAAATGAAGCACGGTTTGAGTGTGCAGGGCTATGCAACGTTGTACACCGCATGTAACATCTGCAAAATATAGTTGAAAGCTGCTCATAACACAAAGTACACAGGTGCAAACACCACCACATGACCGGAGTATTTTTGCGACTGACTTGGGGATGATTTAATAATACAGATAATGCTAGTTTAGGTACTAATACTGCACATATATATAGGACACATCAGTAGACGGCGGACGCCGTAAATTTTCCTCGCAACTAGCAAACGCCTGTAAAATTGACATGTGGCTGTCGCGTAAGCGGCAAACTTCTGCAATGAACGTGACAGGCTCGCCGTCGGTGCGAAATACCAGTGTCATATGGGCACTCTTGAGCGCGTCGGAGATTCTCAAGTGCTAGTGGCAAATTCGTAATCAGTCACGCTGGGAAGTGCCCGTGTGCAGTGTGCCTGTGCTGCAACTTCATCCGCGCCACGCATGATATTTACTGCGCTTTAGCATGCCACATACGTGGCACGGTTACACTCAACAATTCCCGAACTTGCTAGTACATCATTCGTAAAAATTTGAATCTCCGATGCCCGTATAAGTTGCGCGAGACGTATTGGGCATCGAAAGCCTCCCGAGTTACAGCCGGATGTAGTCAACGAGTGCAGAGGAGACGTTCCTCGCAGAAACTGCTGTGAAACGTCGAACATGAGATCTACTTACAGCCAATGTGGTCAACGAGTGCAGAGGAGACGTTCGTCGGAGAAACCACTGTGACAGGTCTCGAACCTGTGCTCGAATTTCGCGTTGCGGCTAACATATGCAGCAAATAATACACAGTCCAATCGCCAGTCCTCGCAATGTAAAACGTGTTTACATAAGGTGCCACAGCGACATGTACAATGGCCTTGCACAGTGGTCATGTATTAGGTTCGAGTTCACAAGTTCACAATAGTGTCCCACCTGGTAAGGAGAAATTATCTCGTGCAAAATGCCGTGAGCAAACAGTCATTGTCAGCGTCACAGCCTTGCCGATGCGGAGGTTAACGATCTACCTAGTTCTGCGGCTTCGGTCTTTCTACTCGGAGGGAAATGCGTGAACGGAAATATCGCCGTCCTTCCATCTCGCTGACACGCACTGAGGAACACAGCAGAACTGCTTGGCCGTTCGCTTTTTCTTTGCTAGCAGCTCCATTCTTCCGTCTGCGACAGCAGCCTCTACGGAACACACGGCGACTGGACCTCTATATGGCGTTTCTCCCTACTGCCGCTAGGTGTCGCATGAATTGCTGGAGTTGCGAATAGCTTCTGTTCAGCTCGCTGAACGCTTCCTAACCTCTCGCTGCCCCAACACCCCCCTATATTCATTTCTTCCTTTTTCTTCTACCGCCTCTCTACTCTCCCGCTCTTGTCCTCTCGTCTTGGAACCCACACCTAGAGACGTCAAGCGACAGCGCTAACTTTCTTTTCAGTCTCTCCCTTTACAGCGAGACGCCTGTGACAACGACCATATGGGACGTCACTCTACTAAATGCTGAAACTAATCTGCCGAAGATGAAGGCCGCCTTTCACGAAGATAGGTCCTCCTGTTGAAAAGTTAGCCAGCCTTTCTGAGAAACCTTATCTGTGTTGACAACCTTTATGCAACAATGTGCTACTCCATTTGTCGGCGCCTTTCTTGATTTTGGATTTCCATGCACAATCTTTAGAAAGACAACAGACAATGAAGTCAAGGAAGCCACAGGGGAAATGAGCTATGGTTAAAATTGAACAACTGCGCAATACCTAAGTTCTAGGTTCGGCTCCCCCAGGCGGCAAGTTATCTTTCCGTCCACTTCTATTGCTTTTCTTTGTGGTATTCTACATATCCATTTCAACCACAGCTAATTTTCATTGTGATTTGCTTGGCTTCATGGTGTGTTGGCTTTTTACAGTCGTTATTAACATAAATGAAGCCCCTTGGTTTCTCTTCTTGCACAGACCTGAGCACTCCCACTCTCATCATGTCAAAGTAGAATAAATTTATGTAGTTTTTAAGGGCCCCTGAAATAATTTTTTGAACGTAGTAAGAAAACATTGTGCACCTGTAGTCGAGGCTGCTTGCTGTGAACACGAGAGCCAAATATTACTGCACTGCCTGCAGCAGGTAATTGACAATCTCTTGTAAAAACATGCGAAAAATTGATTGCTGTCGCCTTGGCAACGCCGTCATGCAGTGTCACCCCAAACAGCTGGGTCTACCAACGCGAATGGCTGATTTTGTGATCGTGAAAACATTCTCAGTGCTGCTTGTTTGCTGACTTTGGAGTGAAATATAGGAAACATAAATATGCCTGCGATTAAAAAAACACAACTATATTTATTTCTAATATTTATGATTATTGTTTTCATAAGTATTTCAACAACAACCAGCAAACCACAAAACTTGCGTCATTTTAGCATTGCCGGTGACTGCGTGTGCTGCATGCGGCTTTCACGATAGCAGAGGCGTGCTGCGTAGTGTACAGTTTACCGCGGCTTTCACGGGGTTTACTCGACCTCCGCTCCCTGTTCGTGGCTTCTGGTTGTTTAGCTGATGTTTCCCCAAGTCCCATCGCGAATGACAGAAACTACAGGAACCGCGATTGAATTTACTTCACTCGTGGTGGGATGTATGATGTAGGTCATGTTTGCCTTGAAAAAAAATTTTGTTTTGTTTCAAGAGACACACATCACGTATAGAGCTGTGTCGGTTGTTGCAATAATTACTTGTTTAGGATAAATTACAATAAAGGAAAGATAGCCTGATGCGTTTCACTAATCTTGTGGCTTGTTGCTTGAGATAAGTATGCCAGCGCTTCACATGCCTTTTACTGTGAGTGATGACTGGCCGGGGAACCATGCGTCCAAGACGTTTTTTGACATCAATTTCGTTTACAAACAGGCATCGATCGACTCTTTTATTTCTGAAACCCAGGTCTTCTTAGCTAATTTGACTGGGGGTTGGCGCATCTGGGATCTCGTAATATTGTAAGGACTTACTGAAGAAGAAGAGAAAAAAAAAACACGAGTGCTTAGGTGACTTGTGGATGTTGTATAATCATGAAAATGACATCTAATGATACCACGTCATGCCGAGAATACGTAGCAATATTCTGAAACACAGGCTATCACAAATGTAAGTTTAAATATATGCAGTGCGGGTGGATCGTTAGTCTCTGTGGCGCTGCCACTCTCTATCGTGCTGCCGTTTTAATGCCATCGAACTCAACTGCCACGCACTTCGACAGATGGCGTGAAGTGCCCGAGGGCGGTACAGCTAGGGAAACGATGGAGCGTGTTCTTTTTGTCTTTTTGAAACGATGGAACGAACGTGAAAAATAGACACAAAGCGGCGGAAGAAATGCATGCTCAACAGTTAAAGATCTTATTATTTGAAGTACGAAACATGAAGTCATTGGACCACTTGAATGTCGACCTTGCCTTCTTTAGTGTCGGCGCTTGGTTGACCCTTTCTTTACTTTTTATTTCATGGTTGTTTGTTTGAAGTTATAAATAGGTGCTCTAAGAGGTATTATTCACGACTTCCCACCAGAAGCAGTGTAGACGCATACACTTGGCTTACTGCTGCCACATGGAGGGTGCCTCAATGAAACAGGCTTTTGTTGATATGTGTAACGGCTAATTCGCTAGAACATGTGAACATTCGAGGAACTTGTGTCTCATCGCTGAGACTCACATAGTCTCGTTGCCTATAAATAAGTATCCCCGTGGGTTAGGAGAGGCAGTGCCTTAGCTAACGTTTTTTGGTCAAAGGCAACCCAATGTGATTCGTTTTCGTGTTTCCGATTTTAATTTCTTTTGACTGTACTCCTTACAGTCATGACGCATGAACAGTGATGGTCATGTGACGGAAAACTGAAAAAAGAATAACTCGCACAGCACACCGGTTTGCAAATGGCGTCGATGTCAAAGGGCTCAAAGGAAAAAATACTAGGCAAATATGGACACTCTTCTATCAAAGCATTCGCGATGTCTTGAGAGGCCGGAAAATCGGACCCGAGAACGTGACTATGACTTAGATGCTACTATCACAGATTGTCTGGCTGTATAATTGCGTGGTATGAAGACAAACGTTGATTAGAAAGTGAAAAAAGCTGCATTTGTACGGGAGGAATGAACGCTTCAAAATGCCCTGTTGGTACTAGTTGCTCACGTTATCCTTGTTTATTATCAAACATTTTTACGGATAAATACTAAAGCCAAAGAAAAAATTCGTTGAAAGTATGGGACACTGTTCTTGACTGTAGGAAATTTCCTGCTTTTCCCAACGTTTTTCGCTGCAGGACTTGACTGATAGACTTGACAATTAAGGGCGTGCGAATATTGGAAATTTCCGATACGAATCGAATAGTTTTTGCTGTACAATTCCTCTTCTATGCGAAAATTTGTTATTGAGAGTTGTGGCAATTTTTTTTCGAATATATAAGTTATGAAAACGCTGATTGTGAGTCTCGAGGGAGAGAGAGCGACGGATGGGTGTATTGCTCCATAGGGTTCTGCTGCGGGATAGACCAAATTGCGTTGAGATACCACTTTCTGAGTGAACGTACGGGTCAGACAATCTGTGCCTAACAATTTCCAATAATTCAATAAGTATGGCTCGCTTCCAGGTAGCTTGTGCGCGGATTTGTTCCCATTTATTATTTGGGCAGTCCCACCATGTTTTCACCCCCTTAAGTCAACGTGTGGTGCTGTAGAATCACACTTTTTAACTTTAGTGAACAAAATGCCCTCCGTGCACCTGATAGCGTGCTTTTCCAATATTTAGCCACTGTCGTTGTCATGGCGCCAGAGACAACCGGAAGTAGTTGTTTATCATTTACAATCTCCGCAGTTGTACGAATGCCCAATTGCGAACGGTGTTACGTGCATGCGTAAATGTATATACGCCTGATTTCCTTTTTAACAAAAGTACTCCGCGCAAACTTCAAATTTCGGGTTACGTCATAAATTAGACATTGGATATTCTATTTAATATTCGATGCTTGTATTTGTGAAATATTATGCTGGGTTCAACAAGGAAACAACGATGCTCGAACACCTGTGTTGCGAAACCTTTTGATCGTGTTTTTCAGATAGTAGCACCTGTGTGCTTTGTTCTAATACGCCGTACGTAGCGTAGTCACCGCGTAACAGCAGAGGAGGTATGAGGCCATGATCTTATTTCATTTTTTGAACTGGCCAATGTATAAAACGCCTTTTCGGTCGTGTTTGCTCGCACCTGCATTTATGAGCCCGGATTTTATGTCACCGTGAGTGCACTGGCACTAAAGCGCTCTGCTTCATTCCCGCGAGCCGCTGGTGTCCTAGGCTGATGTGCTGAGTAGAACTTACGCCCGAGTTATATACGCGAGGGGCATTGCGCGTTTCTCTTTGGACAATTTACCGATGTAGCATGTCATGGTGTGGTGAAAGACGACGACGATGGCAACTACACATGTGGCATGACCTTACAGAATCAAAACGAATGCCCTGCTAAATTATTTTGTTACTTTTGAATTAATTATTACTCATTCAATATGACCTTCCTGATTTTATTTTAACAGGTAATTCTACGATATTCAATGCTGATTCCACAGTTATTATTAGGAAATTTATGCTCCATAGTTATTTGTAATAATCCACCCATCTCTTGGCCATTCCCCCATCGTGGGTAGGAGCCACACATGTGACAGGCTACAACAACAACAACAACAACAACAACAACAACAACAACAACAACAACAACAACAACAACAACAACAACAACAACAACAACAATGCACGATGGTTGGTGAAGAAGAAGATGATGATGAAGCCTCAATCAATGGCACAAACCCACTATGGGGCATAGGCCACGAATCGGGTGGTAATATGATTGAATAAATAAAAGAAATTGGTTAATAAATAACTAACAGAAAAAAGTAAAATAAATAAATAATCCAAGATGAAAAATAAAGTGTGAATACGTGAGTAAAAGTAGTGATTAATACTATAGTAAGCCTTGCGTTGATAGGAATACTAAAAAAAAGAGAATAAAAAAACATATACTTAAACTTCAGTAAGGTAAATTTTGAACAATAATGATAGTAAGATTTAAACTGCTCATTTGTGCTTTTACATTAAGAATTTTCTAAGCTGAAGTAGAAGTAAATCAATTGTGGAAACTAAGAACTTTTAACAAGGCATTCTTTTTATGCCACATAGAAAATTATAAAGGGTTAGGCAAACTTTCCTGTGGCTTTAATCCAATACTGTTGCTCCAAGGGAGAGAATAACAGTGCTACTTAAAGGCAATCCTAAATTTTGAAGTGGGATTTCTAGACATAGTTTTCGATGAGTTGATAACTGCCGACAGGATAACAAAAAATGATTTATAGATTCCGGTTCTTTGCAGAGGTAGCATAGAGGGGATACCACCAGACCACATCTGTGCAAGTAAAATTAAGTGTTGGAATACGGCAACGCAGCCTAGTAAATGAAACTTTGAATTTCCGGTTAGGACACCATTTCCGGTTCCCAGAATAGCTTAGGTGCAAAAAGTTTGTGCATTTCGCTAATGAAAGGGCTTTTTTGTCTTCGCTGAAAGAAAAGTGCCTATATCTGGCTGCAGTGATGGGCGCCGTTGCCGGCAGCACAGAAAGCACAGGACCTGTTAAAGAAGCTCATGCTAAGGAATTAGCTATTTCATTAATATGAATGTCTTGGTGGGCTGGGACCCATACCATATGAACTAAACTTAAGTGAGGCGGAGCTAATGAATAAAACGTGTTCAATGTTGTCGACTTTGTAGACGAAGTAAGTGCGCTGCATACAGATAGAGGATCTATAACGATAATAACTCTTGTAGTATTCTGGGGTAATTTCCGCAAGGCAAGAACTATTGCCAGAAGTTCGGCATGAAAAAGTGATGTGTAATCTGGTAGGCGAAGTGAAAAATACCAAGCGAAGGATATCGTGAGTAGATACCCACGCCTGCCTTCTCTTCACAAGAAGCATCAGTCACTATTACATTTATTTTGAAACGGGCCAAATATTCGTGTAAACGGTCATTCCGATATGGTGTGGGCAGAAATTTTGCATTATTTGGAAAAATGTCTGCAAATTCGATATTGAGTGACCCTGGAAGCCTATGAAGCGGAATTATTTCTCTAATGCTAACATTTAAAGGGGCTAATTGTGCTTGCAGAGATACAACTTGTGCGGTGTGCAACCGTGACCACGTGTTCTCAAGAAATTGATTTGGTTCACTAATAAATGCATATTGTCCATGTCGTAGCGAAGATTCATAAGCTCTTAAGTAGGTTTGAACCGTAAGCATGCGGAATCGCGTGTGAAGAGTAGGTAGGCGCGCTTCCTGGTATAATACATTATTAGCAACGAATTGAGGGAGACCTAAACATAGTCGAAGAGCTTCTATTTCTAACAGAACAAGGGGTCTTAATTTATATTTTGCACTTCCGTAGAATAAAACAGAGCGAAATTCTAGAATCAGTCGTACATACATACGATAAATCATAATTAGTGCGTCACTTCGCATACCAGAACGTCGGTTTCTGATTCTACGTAGTAAACCTACGGCTTGTGTCCCCTTCGTTCCAATATATTTTATGTGATAACGCCAGTTAAGTTTTCCGTCATATATGATACCCAAGTATTTCAGCGACTCTACCTGAGGAATGCTTCTCTGTTCATATACTAATGATAACTGTAACGGCCCGGAAAGCGGAAAAACAAGGACTGCACTTTTGTTTATGTTTAGTGACAGGTGCAGATTGTGAAGCCACATTTGTAGAGTACAGAGCTACGTTTGCAAAGACAGTTCAAGAGAATTGATGTCTCTAGCTGTCGTGAAAAATGCAATGTCATCTGCATAGATATGCAGATTCACATCCTGGTGCAGCGGTACTGAACTCATCAATAGGTTAAATAGTACAGGAGACAGAACAGCCCCCTGGTGCACCCCTTTTGTGTGATCGAACTTTCTTGAAGGAAAGCCGTTTTGAAAACAATGAAATATTCTGTTTCTTAAAAATTCAAAAATCCATGCCGTTGTATATCTCGGAAAATTGTAGGACTGTAATCTGAACGAATTCCACCAAGGAGAGGTAGTACTCAACGCTATCATAAGCTTTTGCGATGTCAAGAATGACCAAAGCACTAACTTCTTTGCTATGTTGAGCAAGTTGGATGCGGCTTTCTAAATCTACATGCGCACACCAAATGGAGAGACCGGGCCGGAAACCTATTTGACATGGGCTCAGTAACGAGTTTTGAGAGGTATGATCCATCGTACGATCATATAAAACTCTTTCAATTTAGTTTTCCCATATCTGACGTAAGAGAGATAGGCCTAATGTTGTCAAGATTGTAGCCGGCTCCTTGTTTTTTAAGCAACGGAATAATTTTGACTGTCCTCCATTCTTGTGGAATCCAAGCATTTTGTAGAGATAGATTTACTGTGTTCAGAAGGTCATCAGAAGGCATTTAAAACAATAATTTCAGCATGACATTGGAAATGCCGTCAGGACCTGGGGCTGAGGCAGGCAGAGATCTAAGGACATTAGACAGTTCTGGCACTGTGACTTCCACAACGTCATCGGCGATGGGAGACCTTAGTGGCCCATTCGGCAAACGTGATGTTAAGCGTTGCTCTAAGCCCTTTCCTATGAATTCTAATGAAGCAGATATCTCGCGTGGTGAAAGAATTATCGATTCAGTATTAGCTGGTGTCGGTATGAATTTTCGATATCGAAGGAATCTGAACAGAGCTTTTTGTTGCTGGGTTTAAAGAGGAAGTCATGACGTTTTTCTTCATACTCGCATTTGGCATTCGATACTGTTCTCTCGAACGCAGCAGCTGCGAAATTATAATCACTCCAGTTACTCGGACACTGATTGTAAAGTAATTTCTTCCACGCGGCTTTTCGTCTTCTATAATCCTGCGTGCAATACGAATTTCACCAAGGAGAGGTAGTACTTTTGCTTATGTTAACATTAAATTGGGACTTTTTAAATGAACATTTTAATACAGCACAAAGCCTCATGGCTTTGATGTCATTGGGTACCGTTTTCTGGGAGTTGAGGACCGTTTTCGAGACACTCTGAAATTTCTGGTAGTTGACAACAGTCCGCGTCGGAGACTCCAGGGGAATAACAGGGCAGACAGTATCAAACCTAATAGGTAGATGGTCACTATTTGAAGCTGAGTCGACAGGAGACCAGGAAGTTACGGAAATTCCTGAACTGGCAAATGTTAGGTCCAATGCTGATTTAGAAAGACACTGAATAAGGATAGCTGAATTCGTGTTGAAGCAACAAAAATTTTGACTAATTGCCCAGTCCGATAATCGCTTTCCAGATGAGTCCGTTTTGAAAACCCAAGACACATGATGCGAATTAGTCTCCGGCAACCACAATTTCTTTCCTACAAGATTTGACAACGGTATCGATGAAACGAATATGATGCATGCCTGCGGGAAAATATGTATTAACTAAGGAAAATGGGGAACAACGAGGAATAGTCACATCTATTGCTAGTATCTCACACTCCGTAGACATATACTTCTAGGAAATTTTCACTTTGTGGCATATTTTAGTTGTTATCAAGAAAGCAAGTCTACTACGCCTCTCGATGGACGGTACAATCGAAATAAACGATAGTTTTTATATGAAAATCTTGGCCATTGGAGAGCCAAGTTTCCTGCAAAAGAATAATGTCGGGAGAAAGTTGTGAACAAAAATATATTAAACCGGTAGCTGCTGAAATAATGGAACGGCAGTTCCACTGTAATACCTTTAAATAACCTATGATGAATTAATGCCTAATTTAGAGACCGCTTGCTCTAAAATACTGTCTTTTAGAAAATCTTTCTCCGAAATACTGTCTTTATTGTACTTCGTGGATTTTGATTCAGGGACAGAGCTGCAAGAGTTAGGATTAGAATCTGACTTGGAAAGACCATCTTTCACAAATTTTTGTTTTTTGAAGTGGTACAGGGTTCGGCAAATTATCGTTAGGTGATCTTGTGCGTTTGAGCGTTGGGAGGTCCATTTCTACATCCTGGTTGTTTTCCGATACTGATCCAGAGAAGGCTCTGTTGTCAGTCTGCTGAGTCGAAGTTGATGGCCTCGCATTGTGTGCGTCTTCTACAATAACTGATAAGGGATCCATTAGCTGTTGCGCATTCGATGTTAGGGTCAGTGTGAGAATCTGCGAGCTAGCATTAGAACTCGCTAAAGGACTGAACAGTTGAATCATCTGTGAAGTCAACACTTGAGCTAGAGTCTCCAACAGGTTTGATGTTAGTTGCTCCATAGCTTTTGACAACGCCTTTTCGACCGCTGTCGGAATAGAACCGGAAAGGGCTGAGTCTGCAACCATTTCCTGACGTGCTATCACTCCTGCATATCCGTTAATTATCCCCTGGACCTCAACAACAGCATCACGGCGTGAGCAACGTCTCCTTGCAATTATAATTTGCATTTCCTGTGATCTTGTATGGCAGTTCGAGTAGTTGGCGGGGTGACCACCACCCCGGAGCCAACATTTCTCTTCATTTGACGACCAATCAGTAAAATTGTGGTTGTCTCCACAAGTACGGCAGCGGGGTGCAGATCTGCAGCCCCTGACGCTTTGACCAAATCACCAACATTAGTTGCATTGTAGAACGCGCGGAGCCAGAGCTTCTACTTTTAAATTAGGAGCCAGACCTTAATGTCGGTTGGCCGTATCATCCCAGCACATGTAATTATAGCCGACTCTGTTGGTATCTTTTTATTGTCAATTACTCGGCTACACCGGCAAACGGATATGACTCCAGTTACCGAGAACACGTCTAAAATCTCGTCAGGGGTTAAATGGTGTCTACCCCTCGCCCTATGCCTCTAGAGCATGCGAGATGTGGCGGTACGAAACAGCTCACCAGAAGCGAAGGTGGTACAACTGAGTAGTTCTTTGACATAGGTTTGGCCTGGTGAGCAGCATAGTATACCCCCTTTGCCGAAATGGCGGATCTCTGTGATCTGGCAGAAGTGAGGTGGCCTTCTGCAATGCACCCTGAATCGTCTTTGGATTTTTCATATTGATCGTTCCGCCGTCGGTGGGCACCATGGCCACAGGAACATTGCCGGCTTCACTTCGAAGAAAAAACTGAAGCGGCAGCTCCTGAGGAGCTACCTATAGGCTGACGACGGGAAAGCCCCGTAGCCCAGTGATGATACAGACATCAAGCAAGGCTAACACAAAAACACGTAAAAAAGAGTAACGGAAAATTACAAGCTGAGCAAAGAGAATACCACCCGATACTTAACCTAAGCTCACGAAGCAGGAGAAGCCAGAATCGAGGAAGTCGTTTCCTAACCGCAGAGCTAATCGAACGCCGAACCGCCGGCGCGAACCGCCGACCCAGTGGGACTATAGGTGCACGGAGCACTTGCCAACGTGATGGTTGGTGGCGGAAAAAAAAGAAAGAGGAAGACACGAGCGAACGGGCAGCGGCAGCCAGGAGGGCCGATCGAACGAGGGCCTAGCGAGGTTCCTGGAAGAAGTCCCGATAGGGCTACCAGGGTGTACCGCTACACAGCCTCGCGACGGGTCGTGTGCCACCGAACCGAGGTCCTGCCCGTGTCCCGTGCCTGGCCGGGTCCTGAGATCTTGCAGTTCGTGTGCGATCGGCAGTCTGGTGCTCTGTCAGTTACGGCGCCTTCCCGTGTACCGTGTCTAGCCGGGTCCTGAGATATTGCAGTGCCTGTGCGCTTGGCAGTCTGGTGCTCCCACATTTCCGGCGTCGGGATCTTGAGCCACTAATCAAGCGGCTATCGCCGCGTCGCCGTCGCCGCCTACCCAAGCCGCCTCCGACGCATCCGGCGTATCAACGAAAGTTCCTGCCACACGTGAGGCACCAATGTGGGGGAGGGGGGCGTATGCCGCGACGCCCGGACTTTGCGCGTTCTTGGGCGAATGACTGAACTGCGTAGTATGTCACGTCGTAAAACTTTATACGCTACGAGATGATATGTGCCAGAGAATATTACTTGTTGATGTTTAAGAGAATACTGTCAATTATATGTCCGCCTGTGGGCAACCCGCCCCATTACCGCGTTCGAGTCTTTTCTCATCGCACCGCACGTCAACAAACGAGACGGTCCACGTGGTTACTTTCGGCATGGTGAGCGACGTTGCTAGAACTGCGTTTTATGGCACGGTGCTTGGACGTGTTACTTCAACTCTGGCTGGGAGCGGCACCTTCTTGAGAAAGAGGGCGCGTGGTGCTTGGCTTGAAATTTCAGCTGTTTTTGCAGACGTAGCGCTGTAATACTTTGCAGACACAATCGTAAGCGTTTGAAGTATGCGCCGTGCTTGTATATTTAAAATGCACCTACCTGGTTTGCGCCCTTTGTAGAGAGTATGCTGAATCTTCGCCCAGCTTACGGTGACACGAGTTAGGCGCTTGAAACTAGCTTTACCCTGCCCGTTAATTTTTAATGTGCGAGCACAATATGCCCCGTTACGCGAGTATCCGGTGTCGGCGGCGTGACCGAGCCATGGTATCCACTACGGCCGACGGCGCAATGAGTAAGAAAACGTTAAAAAGCCATTGGATTGACATCAAAGTTCTCGGGGAGGTTCCTGTACACAAAGTAAATTATTGGCTTTGAAAAGAAAATTTGGTATATTTCGGTCTGAGTGGGATGAGACTCGGGCCTCCAGGGTGCGAGACACGCACGACTCACCGACGCCACGGCGGCTTCACGGTTGTGGCTGACTAAAGGTGTGTCCTAGTGCATGCTTCAATGGGTACGTGACAACGAAGCCAATGGGGACGAGGTGGCACCCCGTCATGAGTGTATAAAATAACATTTAAGCAAAGGCGCTATTATCTTTCGCATTCCCACACGTAAGCAGCCTTAATCATGTCTCCAATTTTTTTTTCCTTATGTTGTCAAGGAACCTCCTTCTCATCTCTCCAACATATCGCAACGAAAATTGAGCTGCTGAGCTCTCTGCCTCAGTATTGCATCCCTACTTCTGCAGCGGTTTGCAGTTGGGAGCCAGGTGCAAAGGTATTAGCCACTGCACAACACATGTTCATGAATGTAGTGGTCGGGTGCATCATAACGCTCACACAGCTGGCATCTGTGCACGCATTTCATTGGAGATCGTGCATGATGGCATATATGAAAAGCACGGAGGGCTACGGCGAGAGGCTGGAGCCTTGGTGCTCTCCTACTGAGATTCCGAGTTGCTCCCTCTCTCCGGTGGCATTTTAAATTTGACTACTGCAGTTACGGTTTTACATTTACATTAACGACTTACCCGATGTTCTGGACCTTCCTAATGCTATTTTATATGCTGATGATACCACTATTTCCATGTCTGATAACTCTTTAACCAACTAACTCTTTAAACTGAACAATGAACTAGCGGAAGTTGTTGAATGGTGTCAGTTAAATAATTTAATTTTAGACCCTCTCGAAATTCAGTTCATGGATTTTAAAACAAAGCAGAGGATCGTGCCATGTATCCCCCAAGTGACTGTCGACAGTCACCTTAATCCTGCAGCGGACTGTGTGTGGTTCCTTTGCATAAAATTAGATTCTCACTTGAAATTTACTAATCATATTGCGTTTGTTAAACAGAAAACAGCTTTTGGCATAAGAGCTCTGATAAAATAACGTGCGTTCTTTTCAGAACACGCATTATTATTTTTATACTTTGCGTTTATTTATGGTCATATAACCTATGGTATTGCTTCCTAGGGAAACACGTTTAACTGCCACCTCTCGTCTATTCAACACCCCAAGCAGAACCAGGCTATTCGCATAATCACCAACAGTTCATTTTACTCAAATGCTCTCCCGCTACTCCAGGCAAACTTTATACTACATGTAACTGGCTTCCTAAATATCATTTAAGTGTTCTCTTTTTCAAGTTACTTAACGAACAGCTTCCTTACAAATTTGTGGACTACAAATTACTCGCTAATACCAACCACACTAGGTTTTCGAATAACTACAACTTTATATTACCTAAATGTAACACAAACTATGGAAAAATGACATCCTCGTTTTCAGCATTAGAAATATGGAATGACCTACCCAATTCACTTAAACTAACGTCATGCTTGAATGTATTGATGTACGAGTTAAGATGTTTTATTTCTTTCTGTAAAAAGTTTCATATTCTATAACATGTTCTCTGTATAATTATGCTTTTTGATATCTGTACTTTTTTGTTTGTTTTCTCTTACCACTGTATTGTATTACACGCATTCATATGTTTTCCGTGTACTTTTTTAATCTTTGCCGCTTTAACCCACGTTTTGTACACATCTTTTCTTTTTAGAACCAAGGGTCCAGTTGCAGTCATTGACTTTGGGACCCTCGTCTGCATACTATTTGTTATTTACTCATTGTTTTTTTAATGAAGAATAAATTGAAACTGAACTGAACTCAACTGAAGGCGATGATCTTCTCGGGCCCCTTATGCTGGGGGAGGGGATCTGCCAGGCCAGCTTGCGAATCACCTGGTTGAACGCTTTCTTGAGGCCAACGAATGCAATGTGGAGAGCCTGCTGCGTCTCGCTGTGCTTCTCAAGGAGCAAGCAGTCTTACCGGTTCATTCTGCAGCCTTTCACGAAGCCAACCTTGTTGAGAGTGTACTAGATATGTTGAATCCATCTGTCGAGGACACATCCAAATACTTTCATAGTGGGTGAGAGGAGGTGGGCCGCCCTGTAGAGGGGGCAGTCAGCTGGATTGCCTTGCCAGTTCCATACGGGCGCTGTTGTGCTTTGCTGCCAGTTGGCGGGCATATTTATGTCTTCAACAATGTCGTTAAAAACCTGGCAAGCCAAGCAGTTGTGTTCCAATTCCTGGCTTTCACGAGCTCGGCCACAATGTCATCAGATACTGCTACCTTTCCGGACTTCTTGAGTGCCTCAGTGTCCTCATTTGCGCCGATGAGCGAAATGGGCGCGGGAGTAGGTTGGAGGATGAGTGGGTACAGTCTTCCACGGTTAATTGACATTTATATTTAATAGCTCTTTGAATACTTCCGCTATACCTGACATGTGGAAAACTGCCCGTGTGTTCCTTGTACTTCTCGCTGTAAACTTTCTCTTGAAAGTGCTGCTGGAGTGGCTCTATCGTCAGCATTTATTTGGCCACTTTCATCGGTGACTCAGCGGAACGGATCAGTGTCCTCTGTTCGGTGATGTAGACGTTTGACAAGATGGAAGAAACACCCTTCACATCCTTGCATGCCCGGTCCGTCATTGACCTCCGCCTCGTGGGCCAACTTCTTTTCGGCAATGGCTTTCTTCACTGATCTCCTAGTTTCGTGGCAGACCTCTCAGTTTGCTGATGTTTTGTCGTTGTAGAATTCGTTGTAGGGCCTCTATTTTTCTCGTATTTTGGCCTCAATGTCCTCTGTTCCTAAACAAATGTAAATTTCAGCTAATGTTCATTTTCTGTTATTGTAAGGCCTATTGCATATGCATATGAGCAGTTGCCTAATGGGATGACCCTACGAACTCTTCATAATGCAGTTCTAGCAGTGGTTCCTGTGTTTTAAATGTATTTGGATAGGTGAAGCATAGTTATTTACTAATGAAAGCCTCCCGTCAATTTAAGGGAAGTACAAATGAGACACATGCAGGAAAAATAAGTTTGCTGAAGATGTCTATTCTATTAACATTTTTATCTAATTGGCGTCTTAAGTGTGTCAATGTGTTGGGTAATGATGAAGTCCAGTGATGGACACCTGGCACGAAATGCAAGTATGTCCACTTGCTACATCAGAGTCCTGCGCCAATACGAAATTTAACACCTCCCAAGTGATAGAAAGTCCCATGGTTTCGAAACATCTGCAAGCTGCAGTCCTTAACACATAACATAGCAACAGTAATTATCAAATATAAACGCATAGCCGGTTCAAGTAAAAGGGAGTTACGCAACTGACTTCTCTAATTTTACTGCCAAATATATTGTGCTCAATGTATTGTACAACCTTTATTTTCCTAGTACTGAATTTTATTATGCACTTTCATGATGCGGCAATGTTTCTTTTCCCTTTTCTGATTTATAAAGGCATTTCTTTCTTTCAACATGTGTGTTATTGTTTGATGCAAGTCATTTACTGGGTGACAGATTTTAGTATTGAAATTCAACTCTGCTGCTAGAAATGTCTTTTTCCGTATTCGCTTTTTCTTGCTTTCGTGCTAAATATGTTATGTACTCGTGAGTGCCGCTGCTGTGTAATGGACCTGGGTTGTTCGTCAAGCTCATGCGACAGCTTTTCTGCCAAATGAGCCTCGAGTTCTTTATTCTCAAAAAAAAAAAGAATTTGCATTGAATCTATTTTACATGCCGCATTGTTGTGATCACAAAGCACTTAATTTATTCGCATTTAGTCAAAAGTTACCGGCGTCGCCTACCGTTCTGTGATTATTTGTAAGAACTTTGCATGTTCGTGGGGTCGATGACATTATGCCTACATTGTCAAAGCATCATTTGTCTTCTTGTGTGCCAAATGAACAAACATTCAGTTGCACTATACGTAGCATATTGCTTATCACATTTTTTATGTTACCAAACAAAATAAACTTTTGTTGCACTGCACCTATCACATTGCTGTCTGTAAGATATTTTTTAACGCGGACCACTTATTGCTACTTTTTTTGTATGTGCATTCCTACTGACCAATGCAGCAGCCTTATTTTATATGCCATCAAACTATGTCCTACAGTAAATGTTTAAGTTTGGCATGCAATTTTGAGAACTCTCTGTGAAAGCCCACAATGACGCTACAGCACGGAAGGGACGCGAAACACATTCTACCAAGAACCCGGCTGTGTTTACAGCGCTGTTTTGTCGGCAACATAGAAGTCGTTCTCTTGTGCCAGCAAGCACACTACAAACTTGCAGGCATCTCCAGTGACAAAGGTCCTGGCGTCAACATTTTTGCATTAGCTAGATATGTAAATTAAAGGAGTCAAATATTTCACGAACTGAAGGGTAAATGGAGCAGGAATGAAAGCGATGTTCTGTGATGAACAAGAGAGACGCCTACTATAAAAACCGTTCTTAAGCATTCAATCAACTGTATTTGATAGCCTATCTGGCACAAAACGTTCATGAAACTCTTGCATATTAGTTAGAAATACTTCATCTGACTTGCTACTGGAGAATGGCTGGTTGAAAAAGTATTAAATACTTCATATATTACAGAAATGCATGACATAAAGGGCTACACTATCTTATTTTATGGAATGCTCAATTTTCCGCGATTGGTACGCATCCTAGAAGAATTATAATAAGGGTTGTTTTCTTGGGGAACATACAAATATAAGTCAAGATTCGGCACTTACAATGACTCCACTGAATGAACCAATGGCTGTCACACAGTGCAGATACATCTGCCTACGTGAAGAGACAGTTATGTGCACTCCGTATTACCTACATGTGTGCTGAAATGTACAAACAGGTAACACACAATGCACATCCGTATGACATCCTGCCATACACATAAAGGACACATCCTACAAGCACAATACACATCACTCTCTCGAGGTATATATAATGGTTAATAAACATGTGGAATATAGAAAGTTCGCATCCCGGAGGTCACACTAAGGACAAGGAACCATGAAGATCACACACACCCACCGTGGTTGCTCAGTGGCTATGGTGTTGGGGTGCTGAGCACGAGGTCGCGGCGGCCGCATTTCGATGGGGGCGAAATGCGAAAACACCCATGTGCTTAGATTTAGGCACACGTTAATGAACCCCAGGTGGTCGAAATTCCGGAGTCCTCCACTACGGCGTGCCTCATAATCAGACAGCGGTTTTGGCACGTAAAACCCCATAATTTAAGATCACACAGGGCACAAGAAGGAAATATGATGGAAAGATTAAAGCAATGGCCATTTTCATAGGGGTTAGTCGTAGGAGTTTCTGCGTTTAGCTAGTGCACAAACCTGTGCAGCGAACGCGCATGACGGAGTATCTTTAACTAAAAAACTGTCGCGCAGTTATCATCTTGCGTCGTAAGCCCGCAAAGTAAACTTAGCGAACACTTCCCCAGCATTATGAAAATTGCAAACACCAGGCAAGGCGACAGAACCACATGTGCGGCGGCTTCAACCGCTCCGGCCCAATATGGCGGTGATGCGGCACGGGTCTCGTAAAAGAGTGTCACCCCCCTGGACGGCAGGGGGTCGCGCTGACAGTGAGGCACCCTATTCATCCTGGTCATCGCCATCGCGGCAGCGTTTCTCGGTTTGTGCGTATGGCTCATGCTCTGCTTCCTTTCCTATGGAATAAAAGTGGAGGTGCTGGGCTGTGATAGTGGACACATTGCAATCGTCCATAACCTTCAGAGAGCGCTTGGAGCTGGCCTCTCTACAGCCTGCTGGCCACGTATGCAGAATGGGCATGTAAACACGCGCAAGCAAAATGTATCCAAGTTGTGCACTCAGCGTTGAGGACACCCAGGCCCGAAGGACGCGACGCAGGAGCGTCTCCGCTACGCAGCCTAACGTGGCGCATACTGCGAACGAATGTATACAATGTATACACAGAATTATTGTGCTGATCATTTGAATTCCCTACAGCCTCATAATTTATTCCACGATGTGATGGGCCATGTGAGGCAATGATAATGCTCAACCCTCTCAGAGATACTGAAGCATCACGCACAACAACGCCCCAAGGAAGCACGTCTCCCTTTGTGTTCTGCCGACTACGCAGGCAAATAGCAGAGGTGCACGCAATGTAACGTTTATCAACGCGCGACTCTCGTGTTGTACTAAAGACTGAAGAAATTGGATATTCCCCGCCCACATCACCGCTAATTATCGCCAATCAAAGCAAGCAGCATACAAAACTTCGCTTACATCGATGCCCACAGTGCGAGGGATCCGCATATTTCTTGTCTTTTTTGTGCATTTCTCGCTTAAGATACGTCCGTGTTCACAGTGCTCTCATCGAAGCATCCACCAATGTATCTCGGAATAGCGGCCTTCAGCTTCCCTTCTGCTTGTACTCGCTTTTCTTCTGCCAACATCATCTGCTTCTGTTCACGCTCTAGTTCCTTTTTCTAGGTTCCCGGCCCGTTCAGCTAGTTCATCCTTCTCGTGCTCTAAATAATCTAGTCGCGACCTTAGCATATATATCCTTCACACAAAGTCCTATCCGTCTGCGTTACCTTTTAGCTCAGACCACATTTCTTCCGATGTGTAGAGAATCTTGGATCCGGTACAACTACCTTCCTTTCACTGAATACTCTTACCTATACCACCTGAGTCTAGTCATAATATTCGGCGCACTGGAAGCGTGGCCTCATCGGGCTGGAAGACTGTCTCCGGCAGAAGAGCGAGAAAGGCTGGCCGGGCCTGCCCTCCTAACCCGGTCTCTAAGCAAGGAGGACAAGCCCGCCGGGGCAGGTGAGTGCACGTTGCGCGTTTTTTAACATTATGAATCGGGTATTAAAGGCTTCGTGCGTGCCTCCCATGCCCCAGGAGCATATCAAAATTGTGCTGTGACCTAGAGGCGGCTTGAATTTGGAGAAAATTGGTGCCACTTCAGTGGGCAAAGTAATCACCGAGACAGGAGGCACAAGTCTGGAACAAAGGATGGATGATGTAATTTTTCCAAACATTATTCAAAACGTTTTGGTGGCCAGCACCCCGTTAGGAGAAAATGCAGAAAGATGTGTGCACATCAAACCAATTACCGTCACTGGCAAGTCCTAGTAGGTCAACGCCTATGAAACTGCTCCTAACGATACATTCCAAGGGGTTATTACAAATGTGGACATTGCGGATTGGCAGGCAGCCCCTGAGAGAAACAGCTTGAACGACCACAACACACTAGCGCTCGGTGTCAAGAGAATCAAGGATTCTGGATCAATTATCATTGTCTTTACGGATATCGTGTGCCAAACTTTGTGAGATACGGAGCTACCTTGGTGCTCTCTCTTATATACTGCACAACAGTTGATCTATGCTACACTTGTAGCAGGATTGGTCAGCAGGTGCAGGATGCCTGCACGCCACCTGGAACTACGGAATGTAGGGGCTGTCGGTTACTTAAACCAAGGCAATGGCATGTGTGTGAGCTGAAATGCCGGTTGTTTGGTGGCTTGCATAAAACGGCTGAGAAGGTGTGCTAAAAGCGGTACTGAATTCCATACGTTGTACGTGTGAGACCTCAGGAGCGCGCGAGAGAAAAGCGCACGAAGACACAGGTGGCTGAAGAGGAGCCGCCGGTGGCGAGCGGTCGCCCCCCTTCCAGGAAGCGGTCTCGCTCGCGCAGTCGCTCCCGACAACGTGCGTCATCAAGAGAACTAATATCATGGAGAATCCGGAGTCGCTCCTGCTCCAGGGAGCCACAGGTGCGCTTCTCGTCTGGTGGAGGCGTTGACTCTTGAGCTCACTCGGTCAAAGACAAAGGGCGCGGCCCAGCTGTCGGAAAGTGAGATTCGCAGTCCACACAGAGATAGAAGTGTATTGTTAGAAAAGGAGGATAACAGTCTAATGGCGGCGGCCAATACGCGTAAACTAGAGCTAGTTGAGGTCCGCAGAGGGATCACTCTTAACAAGTCCGTTTCGTCGGAGCGTCCATCGGTTAATGAGCTTCCGAAGTCTTTTTAGCTGGTAACGCTAGAATGCGGGGCCCACGAGTGTCCGGCTCCGAAAAAGAGGGCCCTCGATCAGTCGAACCAGTTGCAAAGATCCGGCACTTACAATGACTCCGCTGAATGTATCAATGGCATTCACACAGTGCAGATAGGTCTGCCTACGTGAACTGTCAGTTGTTTGTGCACTCCGTATTATCTACATGTCAATCGGTCGAATGTTTATGTGGAAGAAAACGCAAGAATTTCGTAGGACATCTTTTTACAGAAAGTTAAAGGTTGCTGTTAAGAAGCTTGTTCTTTGCGTTATGCAAAAAAGCACATAGAAATGTAGGAAACCATAGGTAAAAAAGAGTTATTTCCGAGATTAAAAGTCCATGATATCATGCACCGTCAATTTATTAATCTAAAATATATCTCTCTTCTAACTGAATATAAGAAAATTCGAAACAAGTTAAACCCTGATATCAAGAAAGTTCGGTGTGAATATTACAAGAACACGTTTATTGCTATTTCTGATGACTCGACAAAGATTTGGAACACCGTACGATTGCTTATTGCTGAACAACAGAATAGTAGTCTTGGTGCACTAATTACTGATGGTGTCGAATACAGTAAAGATACTTTATCGGATAAATTCAATTTCCACTTTTTATCTTCACGCGCATATTCATCTTCCAGCACTCAACTATGTGCACAGAAATATATATCCTCTTGCATTACGAATTTTATATTTATGTCTCCTTGCAGTGAATTAGAGATAAGTTCTTTTCTTAAGAATCTAAATAAAGATACTGCTGCTGGTAATGATGGCATTAAAGATACCCCGATTATTTTCGTTGCCAATCTTTTGCCAGCACCTTTGCAACATATTTGTAACAGAGCATTATCAAGAGGCATTTTTTCATTCAATAATAAAACAGCTAGGGTTGCGGTCTTGCACAAAGCTGGTCCTATCAATACTCTTAACAATTCTCGACCGATTTCAGTGTTACCCTTTTTCTCAAAGGTTTTAGGGCACATAATAAAAACAAGACTAACCAAGTTTCTTGATGAACATGCACTGCTTGTCAAGGAACAATTCAGCTTTCGCGAAAAAAATCTACAGAAACAGCTTTACTTTGTATCAAAGAAAAATTAGCTAAGAATATTGATAGCAAGAAGTTCACCCTAGCAATTTTTTAGACTTCTGAAAAGCATTTGATTTGTTTAAGCATGATGTACTGTTAGAAAAATTACCACATTGCCGTATTCGAGGGGTATCTCTGCAATTAATACGTAGGTACTTAACAGACATGCTGCGGGACACTTCGCTTCACGCGTATATATCTCGGCTACAGCCATTGAAATTCGGTGTACCATAAGGTTCTATACACGGTCCACTATTTTTTATTATCTACATAAATGATATCGTGCCGGTACCACAAACTTCCTCTATAGTTTTGTACGCGGATGATACCAGCTTATTTTTTAATGGCAGCCATTTAAGAGATTTAGATAAGGTGGCGAACGAGTGGTTGATCTCGCTTTCATAATAGCTTGAATGTAACCAGGTACAATTAAACGTTAGTAAAACTAAATTTATTTTATTCAAAGGCAGAAATAAGCGCGACGATTACACTATTTCTGTCGATTTAAAAATAATGACATCGAGCGTTTCCCTGTGGTAAAATTCTTAGGTACCCTTTTTCGTGAAAACCTGAGCGTGACACCGCAAATCAACAAATTACATGCCAGTATGTCTAGCTCAATTTCTGTCTTATATAAACTTAGGTCTCTGGCACCAAACCGGTTAAAGCTCCATTCATACTATTTATTGGTTCGTTCTGATCTCCATTACTGTCTCTTAACATGGGGTACGACTTCAAGAACGAACCTTGAAAGGTTAATAATTGTAGAAAAGAAAGTTCTTCGCTGCATAGAAAATCTGGAGCCAACTGAACACACTGCGCCATTTTTTAACAAGCTTAAATTGCTTACTGTTAACCAACTTTACAACCTTAAGCTCGCCTTGTATATTCGTAAGGAAACTGGATATGAAGTGAGTAGTTGTATGGCGCACTGCTACCCTACTAATGGTCCCTATGATATCTGACACGAGCGACTTAGAGTACCGTTATTCAGAACCATTTAAGGAAATCAAACATTGCTCTGCCTAATACCTAACCTTCTCCGCAAGAATAGTTATATCCATGAAGTTATTACAACGTGTACTTCTATACACAGTTTAAAGAAAAATGTCACGATCTACTTACCGTCTGGTACTGTGTCCTAAAAAAGTTCTGGAGTTGTATAAATTTTTTTGTTGTTCTATAACCTTTGTACTCTGCTTCGTTTTCTAACAGTTATACATTGCTAGGAATGGTTATGTTACATTTTGCATAATGCTTGCAGAATATTGTAATGTTTAATATGTTGCCAGCTATGTACGCGTTTCTTCTTGTTATGAGCTATTGCTGTGGCATTATTGTGCGATTCTGTTACTTAATTTTAAGATGCCTAATCGCCATGTTACTTCTGTTCTCGAACAATTTTTTTGTGGAGCTCTAATGTACAAACACATTGTTTTTCTTTTTTTTTATTCTCACTGCTTCTGAGCAAATGTATGGCTGAAGGGACCCTAGTCAGGCAGAGTTCATCTGCCTTTAGTCCTTTAAACCCAGGCAATGTATGTCTGAATAAAGTGAAACTGAAAGAAACTCAAACGTGCGCTCAACTGTACATACAGGTAACACACAGTGCACATCCATTTAACATCCTGCCGTAAACATAAACGACAGATCCGACAAGCACAATAAAAGTCACTTTCTCGAGGTATACTTAAGGGTGAATAAAGATGTGGTAAATAGAAATCTGGCATCCCAGAGGTCACAGTAAGGACAAGGAACCATTAACATCGCACAGGGCACAAGAAGGAAAGATGAAGTAAGCATTACGGCAATGGCCATTTTCATAGTGGTTAGTCATAGGAGTTCTTGCGTTTATCTATTACA
The DNA here is from genome assembly GCF_023375885.2 of Dermacentor andersoni. NCBI lineage: Eukaryota > Metazoa > Arthropoda > Arachnida > Ixodida > Ixodidae > Dermacentor > Dermacentor andersoni. The sequence continues at coordinate 73,822,427 of NC_092821.1, forward strand.
CAAAGCTGTGCAGCAAACGGGCATGACATAGTATTTTTAACTAAAGAACTGCCGCGCAGTTTTCATCTTGCGTCGCGAGCCCGCAAAGTAAACTTAGCGAACACGTCCAGAGCACTGTGGAAATTACAAATACCAGGCGAGGCGGCAGCACCACACTGTCCAATGCACGGCCATGTACGGTGGCTTCAACCGCTCGGGCCTACTATGGTAGTGGTGCGGCACGGGTCTCCTCAAAGGGTGTCAAACCCCTGGACGGCGGGAGGTGGCGCTGACATTGAGGCACCATGCTCATTCTGGCAGCGCCATCGTGGCGGCGTTTCTCGGTTTGTGCGTATGGCTCATGCTCTGCTTCGTTTCCTATGGGAAAAAGTGGAGGTGCTGTGCTGTGATAGCGGGCACATTGCAATCGTCCATAAACTTCAGAGAGCGCTTGGTGCTGGCCTCTCTACAGCCTGCTGGCCACGTATGCAGAATGGGCATGTAAACACGCGCAAGCAAAATGGCTCCAAGTTGTGCACTCAGCCCTGACGACACCCAGGCCCGAAGGAAGCGACACAGGAGTGTCTTCGCTACGCAGCAAAACGTTATCGAATGTATACAAGTTATACATCCAATTATTGTGATAATTGTTTGAATTGCCTACAACCCAATAATTTCATTAAATCTTAATATTTCTGCCACGATGCGATGTGCCATCCGAGGCAATTATAATGTTCAGACCTCTCAGAGACTGCGAAGAATGACGCACAACAACGCATCAAGGAAGCACGTCTCCCTGTGTGTTCTGTTGATCACGGAGACAAATAGCAGTGGTGCACGCAAGGTAACGTTTAACATAATATCACCACTCTCGCGTTGTACTAAAGGCTGAAGAAATTAGATATTCGCCGCCATCATCACCGCTAATTATCGCCTGTCAAAGCAAACAGCATACAAAACTTCACTTACATCGATGCCCACAGTGCGTGGTGTTCGCATATTTCTTGTCTTCTTTGTCCATTTCTCGCTTAAGATCCGTCCGTGTTGACGGTGCTCTCATCAAAGCATCCACCACTGCATTTCGGAATGGCGGCCTTTAACTTGCCTTCTGCTTGTGCTCGCTTTTCTTCTGCCAACATCATCTGCTTCTGCTCAGCTTTAGTTCCTTTCTCTAGGGTCCGAGCTCGTTCAGCTAGTTCATCCTTCTCGTGCTATAAATAATCCAGTCGCGACCCTAGCACACATATCCCTCACATAATGTCCTGCCCGTCTGCATTACCTTCCGCCTCAGACCGCATTTCTTCCTATGTGTAGGGAATCTCGTGTCTGGTACAACAATTTTCCTTTCACTGAATACTCTCACCTATACCACCTGAGATAAATCATAATGTTTGGTGCACTGGAAGTGCGGCCTCATTGGGCTGGAAGATGGTCTCCGACAGAAGAGCGAGAAAGGCTGGCCGGGTTTCCCCTCCTAACCCGGTCTCTATGCAAGGAGGCCACGCTGGCGCGGGGCAGATGAGCGCACGTGGCGCGTTTTCTAACGTTATGAGGAGGGTAGTACAGGCCTCGCGCATGTCTCCCATGCCCCAGGAGCATATCAAAATTGTGCTGCGCCCCAGAGGCGGCTTGAATTTGGTGAATATTGGTACGACTTCAGCGGGCAAAGCAATCACCGAGACGGCAGGCCTAAGTCTAGAGCAAACGATTGATGATGTAATTTTTCCAAACGTTATTCTAAACATTTTGGTCGCCAGAATGCCCTTCAGAGAAAACGCAGAAAGATGTGCGCACATCAAATATATTACCGTGACTGGTAAAGCCTAGTAGGTCAACGCCTATGAAACTGCTCCTAGTGATACGTGCAAGGGGGTTATCAGAAGTGTGGACATTACCCATGGGCAGGCAGCCCTTGAGAGAAACAGTTTGAACGACTGCAACCCGCTAGCTCTCGGGGTCAAGCGAATCAAGGATGTTGGATAAATTATCATCGTATTCGACGGAAATTGTATGCCAAACATTGTGAGATACGGAGCTACCTTGGTGCTCTGTTTCTTATACCGCACAAAACTTGATCTATGCGACATTTGTGACGAGATTGGCCATCGAGCTATCGCCTGTCCGGCGCCTGGAAGTACGGAATGTAGGGGCTGCGGTTTGCTTAAACCAAGGGAATGGCATGTGTGTGAGCTGAAATGCAGGTTGTGCGGTGGCTTGCATAAAACGGCTGAGAAGGTGTGCTAAAAGCGGTACTTAATTCCTTGCGTCGTACGTGTGAGACCTCAGGAGCGCGCGAGAGAAAAGCGCACGAAGACACAGGTGGCTGAAGAGGAGCCGCCGGTGGCGAGCGGTCGTCAAACTTCCAGGAAGCGCTCTTGCTCACGCAGCCGCTCCCGGCAACGTGCGTCATCAAGACAACTAAGATCAAGCAGAAGCCGGAATCCTTCCTGCTCCAGCGAACCGCAGGTGCGCTTGTCGTCTGGTGGAGGCGTTGACTCTTGGGCTCACACAGTCAAAGGCAAAGAGAAGGGCGCGGCCCAGCTGTAGGAAAGAGATTCGCAGTCCGCACATAGATAGAAGTGTATTGTTAGAAAAGGAGGGTAACATCCTAAGGGCGGGGGCCAATACGCTTAAACTAGAGCTAGTTGAGGTGTGCAGAGGAATCACTCGTAGCAAGTCCGCTTCATCATGAGTACGTCGGTTAATGAGCTCCCGAAGGTTTTGGAGGTGGTAACGCTATAAGGAGGGGCCCACGAGTGTCCGGCTCCTAAAAAGAGGGCCCTCGATCAGTCGAACCAGTGCAAACCAAGGCGAAATCGGAGATTCAGGAGGCTCTCTCTGCCTTTACCGATAGCATCAGACTAATCAATGACCGACTTAGTCGTATTGAGTGTACCATGGTGGAATCTGGAATCAGGCTGCAGAATATTGAGTCGTAACTTCATGAGAGAGTAATTCCAGTCATCCAGAAAATCTGTCCCAAAACGCTACCCATGCAGGGTTGGTCTCTCAGTAACTCTCAACTGAATCAGATATCTCCAAATAATCAGGAAGGTGCCGGCTAATACGAATTGTAGAGTTTGGCAATAGAACTGCAGGGGAATCAGTCCTAAAAAGGCTGCCCCCTTGCAGGTAAATAAATCGGAGGCAGAGGAACCACACGCAATTATACTTCAAGAAACACTGACGATCTATCTTTCTATCGCGGGATACAAGGTGGAGTCTTTTCGAGTAGGTAGGAAGGGGTGTCACCATTCTGATAAACAGGGAATTTTCTTTTGTCCGACATGCCCTTAGATTCAGCCTTTAGTCTCTGTCTCCGCAGGAAATACCCTGAAATAAAGTGATTTTGATTTGATTTGATTTTGATATCCACGCGGTACACACTAATGTTGAATTTAGTGCGGTTGAGATTGTTCTCAACAGTTACGTAGACAATAGCAGCAGCATATTTCTCCTCAATTTGTACAGCAGTCCTAAAGATTCCAGACAGTGCTTCAAGTCCATCCTAACCAAGGTCACAAAACTTTCTAGAGAGGGGACTTCTACTTGTTGGGGGGATGACTTCAATGCACCTCATCAAGCGTGGGGATACCCATTCTTCACCGGCAAGGGGGAGAGGCTGCAGACGCACGCTTCGGACCTTAGTCTTACTCTTACTACAGACCCCTAACATCCAACTAGATGCGGTTCCTCCTCGTGCAGGGACTCTACTCGCGACATAACTTTTGTCAGGTTGATCGCGAAGTCGATTTGGGACAATACCAACATTGATCTGCGCAGTGATCATTACATAAGAACTATTAAACTCGAGATAGTCACTGTAAAGCTAAGGGAATATAAGCTGATTGGTCGGAATCGATTCCGTAAATTGAGAATCGCCCAAAGCTCACCGCCTGCTACGGCTCATCCTCCGATCGAAAGCTGGGTAGAGCAACTCGGACCTGATATCAGGGGATTGGGGAAGGTTATTGTAACGGGCGTCCAGACGGATAAGATAGACTCCAGGCTCGCTCACCTTCTCGAGGCCAAGCAATCGATATTAGCGCGGTGGAAGGTCGACGGTTGCACAGGGGACTTAGGAAGAGAATACTAATATTGAATAAGAAAATGTAGGAACACCGTAGAGTTCTATGCAGACAGCAGTGGGACAAGGTTTGTCTCTCCCTGAATGGCAGACTCCGCAAAGGCGGTGGTTGGGGCCTCCTGAAACATCTCTCGGATCAGAGCGGCTCCAAGTCCAAGCCCGCTCAACGGTACCTACTACGCAAAATTATTCACAAGGTGAGAAAAGAAATTGCGGATGAATAGCTGTTGGGCGACCTAGCTAGTCAGTACCTTTCGCTGAAGAGGACACAATTGTTCGCCTCCCTTTCGGTCGGATACTCGGGGTCTACCAATCACGCCTTTGATAGAGATTTCTCGGGGGTTGAAATTCACCTTGCGATTCAGGAGCTTAACAGTAGATCTGCCGTTGGCCCCGATTGGATCTCCAACAGAGTTCTGCACAATCTCGAACATAATTATGTCAGTTACCTAACAAGGCAAGTCAACAGCACCTGGAAAGAGGGCCGCATCCCTAAATAATGGACACACGCACAAACGTTACTCATTCCCAAGCCCGGCAAACCTCTTGGGCTTGCAAACCTCAGACCAATCTCTCTAACGTCATGCCTCGGTAAGGTCGCGGAACATGTAGTGCTCAACCGGTTCTCGAGCCGTGTGGAGAAGAATGTTTTCGGCACACCATGATAAGATTCAGGCGAGGACTTTCGACCCAGGATGCTATGCTTAGAATTAAGAGGAGCCTCATAGAAAGGGTGACTCGTGATGCAAGGGTGATACTCGGCCTTGATGTAGAGAAAACTTTCGAGGTTGTACCCCACACGGCAATTCTTCAGGCCATTTCCGATACTAACCTTCGTGATCGTTTTTCAGCTGTGTTTCATCTTTTCTGAGCGGCAGAACCATTTACTTGCACATTAACGCCTTAATGTTACAACTTTATGACTTAGGTGATAGGGGCACTCCACAGGGCTCGGTATTGTCTTTCTTCTAGTCCAGTCTGGTCATGGTCAAGCTGGCCAAAACATTGTTGGACATTAAGGGGGTTGAACACACCATTTAGAAAGGGGGGGTATTATAATAAGGGGTTTTATTATGATACCTGTCCTCTACTACTCTACAAAAATTATATGCACTAAGAAAAAGAAGCCGGAGGGAGCGGATGCACATCACGCCAGCTCCGTAATCCCCGAATGTTTTTGTAGCGTAAATTGCCAAAAAGCCACCCGCTATTGCACACCAACGGACTCAGCTGGTTTTCAGGAACAAATGGATACCGAAACCCAGGTGGTATTCCCATTTTTCAAGCCTCTACGACAATTTTGACCGGACCTCTTGGCGGAAGAGCCGTGAGGCCACGCGCCAGAGCCGGCTTCCTCAACAATTGCCGATTATTTTCTCAATAATTGAAGTCACCGTAGAGGGGCGAAGCATATCCCAGGAAGAAATGGATATAAGCAAGGGATGGAAGGAGGTCAGGCACAGAAGATCAGACCGGCAAACCTCCCAACATTGCGGGAGCACCTTGTTGCCGACGCGGCTCGACAAGCGCAAAAATAACCCGCGGAAAGGCAGGCTAGAGCAAATACGCAAGGCAAGCAGAATGTCACATTTGCCTACAGGGGATTACAAGATTGCCATCAGACCGCATGGAGGACTCAAAATATATGAGCATGGTATAGTCCACCTCACAGCGGCGGTACAAGATGCGGCAGGCATCCCTCGAGACGAAAGGGAGACGAAAGGGAGGAGGACATTGTCTGCCCCAACAATTATCAATATATTCTGATCGTCAGTACATCGAACCAAGAGCGTGCAAACAAATAACAGGAAGTAGCATGTATCATGATTCAAGACAGGCGGTGGCTACGAGCAAAAACCCAATGGCGATAGCAGCAAAGAGACTCAGTAATACTACCACAGTAATTTTGCTTTTTGAAGGACACAACGTGCCCATGTACGTCTGATACAGGGAAACGCTACTCCCTCCCTGTACAGGAAACAAGTGGATTTCTGTCACCACATGAACAGACTTGGACACAAAGGAGATGTATGTCCCTATCCCGACAAGATTTGTGCGGGATGTGGAACACCAAACCCAGATAAAGACAATAGGTGCCAACGTAAATGTCAGTTATGTGGCGAGGACCATCCGACTCCAGACAAGATGTCCAAAGCCAAATTAAAGAAGCCCTTCATGGTTAAACAGAGACAATGGCACAGACTGCAACGAGAACGACAAGGAGAATATGAAGACGCTACCTCAAGAGAAGACAGGACAGAGTCTTCTGGAATGCCTGGCCTCGCAAACGCCAGGGAACGACGCTCCAGATCGAGAACAAGGTCTCCATCCACCACAAGATCCTTATCCTGGTCCGCCTCCAGGAAACTAGGGACACGACCCGGGTGGAGATCCTGGTCCAGAACTAGGCCATCCTCTTCAGCAAACCAGACAACCACGCTGAGCTGGGCAGACGCAGTTGATGGCGTACGCCCGGGGGCTGGCGGGGAGACTGCCATTAACAACGAGATAAAGCCACTAAAACACGAGAACGCGCAGTTGAGGATTTTGATAGTACGTATGAGCGATGAAATAAAAGTTCTCAAGGAAGGAAATAAACCAAATAAATCAGGTAACTCCCGCTCCATCGCGATCATGAAAGAGCCATCCGAAATCCCGGACAATAAGATGGACCAAGGGGATGACCCCCCTCCACTCAAACGCAAGGTCCAAGCCAGAAATGATAAACAAGACAACACAGTGGTAGATAAAGCATTAGTCGATATTAAAAACACCCTAGCAGAGATACAAAAGTCAAATGAAAAACGGGACTAAATGATGAACCAAATGGCTAAGGCAATAACAGCAATTATGAGTAGATTAGGCATCCTAGAGGCAAACCAGTCACCAGGTAATGGACTCCCCTCCGTTGTATCAGAAGCACCACAATCCTTACCCAATTCACAACCGCATAATTATATAAGATCGGCTTCTCTCCAACCTCCCGTCTCCCTGCCATGGTCGCACCCGAAATGAGGTTCAGGATATGGCAATGGAATTGTAGAAGTTACGAAAACAAAAACTCAGTTTTGCAGCATTATTTAAAAGACAAGAACACACCGGACGTCATCATTCAGCAGAAACACATGGTATCGCAAAGCTAGCAGGATACAGGACATTTGGCTATGCCGAAGGGGAGACCAGGGCATTTACCACGCTGGTAAAAAAAAAAAAAAAAAACATAACGTGCGTGCAACACAACACAGGCATAAGGCACATGGGCAATATTCTATTGGAACTCATGCCACAAAAACAGACAGGACGTAGCTTATTCATTCACACCATTTATAGCAAACCCACGCTACATAAACACAAATTCAAGAACCTATTCCAGAAAACACTCGGACTTGCTGCAGAAAGTCCGGCAGTTATAGGAGGAGACTTTAATGCCCTCCACACCACGTGGGGCTATTTATATACCAGAGTAAAAGGAAGGGACTTATGCAACGACTCGCAAGAATTAGGCCTCACGCTCGACACAGACCCCACCCCTACAACCAGAGTAGGCACGGCGCTAAACAGGGACACAACCGGAGACCTAACCTTTACCAAGAATGTGGAAAAGGTGACACGGCACAACGCACTGGAACATTTGCGTAGCGACCATCGCATATCGGAGTTACACGTCAGAGAAGGGCCGAATAAACCCAAGGAACGACAGATGAAATTAGTAGACAAGGAACTGTTTCTTAGAACGCGAGAGACGACACAGCAACAATCAATCGCAGTCATAGAACAATGGACTAGGGAGCTCAGTGATGACGTCAAGGCTGCCACAAAAATAGCACCACCTGAATCTAAGTTGAAGAAATGCGACAGCAGACTTCTCCACATGTGGGAAGCTAAGCAGTCGCTTGAGAACAGACTTAGCGGTCAGAAGCATAACAATGTTAAGAAAGCGCATAGCGCTCCTCAACAAAAAAAAAAAAAGTAGAACATGCTAAGAAATTGGCCAAACAGCAATGGGACGAGATATGTAAATACATGGACGGACAATTAAGCACCGGCAAAACCTGGCACATGCTCAGGTTCCTGCTTGACCACGAGAATAGCAAAAACCATATGCAAGCCATTAACAAGTTAATACACGCATATGAGGGCACAGAAAAGGAATTTCTCAATGAACTAGAGCAGAAATACTTTACAGAGGCACCCCTTGCAGCTATCCTAGCTACAACGGGAATACAAACGGAAAATTAGACGAGAAACTCACGGAGGCCGAAACCCCCGCGGCCCTACAAAAGTTACACACCGAATCAGCCCTAGGCCCGGACGCGCGCGGTATAATCAACAAGACTCTCAGAAACCTCGGTGAAGAATCGATCGCCTAACTAACAGAACACATAAACGAGTATTGGGTAATGGGATAAGTGCCAGCTCAATGGAAGAAAGCAATGATAACGCTCATTCCAAAATCTGGTAAGAAGCTTGGGATCGACAACCTCAGACCAATCTCCCTAACAACTGGCGTCGGAAAACTAATTGAAACAGAACAGTGCGGTTTTCACGGGGACAAGCAGGGAGAAACGTCACGGACGAGCACTGACTTGCAACTGAAGTTTATTGCTTTGAACGAAGAATATATAACATCTCCAACCAACATGAGAAAAAAAAAACATACATATGTTCATAATCAATCATACACGCTGCACTGAACAGGGGAGATAAATGTAATCATCATATCCCCCCCCCCCCCCCACACACACACTAAAAGTGCTAGTTCTTTGGACGTAATGGATAAGGAGGGGCTACTGACGCATGTCTTTTGACCAGGCGATGTGCGCTGCTTCGATGATTTCACGGGTTAGTTGGTTACTATGTTTATTTAAAATTTGTGTTCTAGCGAAGTCAGGGTGGCAGGCCCTGGTGTCGCAGTCTCTACAGTGGTTGCCCAGATGCCCTTTTACTGTATTATGCACATTGTTGTTGTGCTCCTTCTGGCGTTCATTAAGGCATCTGCTCGTTTGACCGACATAAAGTCTGCCACATGACAACGGAATGGCGTAGAGAACTCCCTCTTTACAAGAGACGAATTGATTTTCATGTTTGATGTTGCACTCTCTTGGAACGAAATCATTATTAGCTATTTTGCACATCTTCCCAAGCTTATCCGGCTCCGAGAAAACTACTTTGACACACGCTCTGTTAGCTATATTTTTTATTATACGGGAGACATCATGAATGTAAGGCACTACGGCGGTTTTTACTTTTTCCTTTCCTGTCGTCGAATCTACCCTTTGTTCTTTTCTGTTTTTGCTCAAACTACTGAGGATAGTTTCTGACACTGACACTAGCAACTGCTTGGGATAACCAGCCTTCACCAGGCGATCTGTGATGATTGAAGCTACCTTGCATGGAGTGCGTGCATGATTTGTTAAGCGCGTTATGATAGCATGATTTAGCCACTTCTCGTTTAACCAGCTTAGAATGAGATGACGTAAAAGGTTGCAATGGCTTATTGCTTCGTGGTTCGTAAGACCAACACGTGTGATGTCGCATTAATCTGGGTTTGATATCCAAAAATCTCATGACATCGTTTTCTGGCACTTCAGTAGTTAATATTAGCGGATGAAGGCACTGAACAAAGGTGTCTTTGATCTGCGTAAAGACTGCGTCAAATTTTTCCACACTTGTGTCTATAAGAACAAGAAAGCTACATAGCGAAAACACTGTAAAACCTTTGACCCTTTCAATTTATCTTGTAGTCCTCTACACTTTTCTGCTAATAACAAGTCACTAAGCACGGGGGCTATGCATGAGCCTATGCAGACAGTTCTTGCAGGTAAAACTCGCCGTCCCAGGAAATGAATGAGGAACTTAGGCACACTTTAAGTAGTTCTAGAAAGCCACCGACGGATATGCCGGCCTTGTTTTGGAATTCAATCGATCCTCTTCGGTCAATACATTCCTCTATGATGGAGAAAAGCTCATTTTGCGGTAGTGAATAATACAAGTCATTGACTTCAAAAGAACAGGCCGTCAGTCCTTTGTTCTTGCTAGTTTATAAAAACTGGATTACATCCAGCAAATTCATCACCTGGTACGGGTCGTCTAAGGTGAGCGAATTTAAAATCTTCTTTAAAAGAAACGGCTACAGATTTTTGCCAAGTCCCTCTCTCTGATACGATTACACGAAACGGACACTCTGGCTTGTGGGTCTTGGCACTAAAAAACACTTGTAAACTGAGGCCTTTACTATTATCTGCTGCTTTCGTTAAGAGTTCGAGGTAAAGTTTTTTACCCACTTTGATTTAAGATTTAATTTTTTGCAAAGAAATGTTCTTAGCCACAGAAAACGAAGAAAAAATAGCTTCCCTACCCTTCTTGACGTACAACTGAGAGGGTAGCACTAGGAATCCAACATCCTTGTCCGCTGGGAGCGAACGCAGCGAGTGTTCCTTTAAGTGCGAGACAGTTCCATGAACAGAAAAGGAATTCACTGGAGCCTTGCGACGCAACAGCACGTCCACTCCTTCAGATACGCACCTGTCGGACTCTGCCGCCGGAGCCACCCTGAACACCCGCCTCACCAAACTCAGAAGTTCGGCAGGCGACCTTTTGGGTTCTGTGGCATACTTGGGCCCTGTGAGAGAAGAAGGTGCACTTCTGTGGGCAACAACACGTTCCCTGCGGTATGGACGGCGTTCTCCGTCTTGTGCTTCTTGCTGGGCTGCGATGGTCGGAGCTGGGAGAGGGTTTGTTGCCACAAGAAGTCCGCCGTAGTGTTCACTAAATCTGAGAACTCTTTCCATTTCTTCTTTCTATGCGGGGGGGCTTCGATGCTTTGCAGCAGAAGAAAAAGACTGCGTCTATAAAAATGAGCTTATCTGTTCCATTCAGCCTTCAGGATGTGGCATATTCTTGAGCAATGGCCTTGCGAATACTGGAATCCACCAAACAGCTGCAGAACGTACGGGGGAAAGTGTTTTTCCCTAACGAGGAAGGATAATGAACGAGCATTGCATACAGCATCAGCAATGTAGGTGGCGAGAATACATGGATGGACGGACAGACAATTAACAGGGCCCGATCTACTAGAAATGAAACTAGTTAAAACAGACGTTTGGGCGAGTTGGTGAGACATATTTGAAACAGAACACCGCAGTTTTCACGCGTACAAGCAGGGAGAAACGACACGGACGCTTGGAACGAAGAATATGTAACAGTTCCAACCAACAGAACAAACCAAAAAAACCATACATATATTCACAATTAATCATACACGCTGCACTGAACAGACGAGATAACTGTAATCATCATCATCATCATCATCATCATCAGCCCAGTTACGCCCACTGCAGGGCAAAGGCCTCTCCCATACTTCTCCAACTACCCCGGTCATGTACTAATTGTGGCCATGTTGTCCCTGCAAACGTCTTAATGTCATCTGCCCACCTAACTCTCTGCCGCCCCCTGCTACGCTTCCCTTCTCTTGGAATCCAGTCCGTAGCTCTTAGTGACCATCGGTTATCTTCCCTCCTCATTACATGTCCGGCCCATGCCCATTTCTTTTTCTTGATTTCAACTAAGATGTCGTTTACCCGCGTTTGTTGCCTCACCCAATCTGCTCTTTTCTTATCCCTTAACGTTACACCCATCATTCTTCTTTCCATAGCTCGTTGCGTCGTTCTCAATTTCAGCAGAACCCTTTTCGTAAGCCTCCAGGTTTCTGCCCCATATGTGAGTACTGGTAACACACAGCTGTTGTACACTTTCCTTTTGAGGGATAGTGGCAACCTACTGTTCATGATTTGAGAATGCCTGCCAAACGCACCCCAACCCATTCTTATTCTTCTGGTTATTTCAGTCTCATGATCCGGATCCGTGGTCACTACCTGCCCTAAGTAGATGTATTCCCTTACCACTTCCAGTGTTTCGCTACCTATCGTAAACTGCTGTTCTCTTCCGAGACTGTTTAACAGTACTTTAGTTTTCTGCAGATTAATTTTCAGACCCACCCTTCTGCTTTGCCTCTCCAGGTCAGTGAGCATGCATTGCAATTGGTCTCCTGAGTTACTAAGCAAGGCAATATCATCAGCGAATCGCAAGTTGCTAAGGTATTCTCCATCAACTTTTATCCCCAATTCTTCCCACTCCAGGCCTCTGAATACCTCCTGTAAACATGCTGTGAATAGCATTGGAGATATCGTATCTCCCTGTCTGACGCCTTTCTTTATAGGGATTTTGTTGCTTTCTTTGTGGAGGACTACGGTGGCTGTGGAGCCGCTATAGATATCTTCCAGTATTTTTACATATGGCTCATCTACACCCTGATTCCGTAATGCCTCCATGACTGCTGAGGTTTCGACTGAATCAAACGCTTTCTCGTAATCAATGAAAGCTATATATAAGGGTTGGTTATATTCTGCACATTTCTCTATCACTTGATTGATACTGTGAATATGGTCTATTGTTGAGTAGCCTTTCCGGAATCCTGCCTGGTCCTTTGGTTGACAGAAGTCTAAGGTGTTCCTGATTCTATTTGCGATTACCTTAGTAAATACTTTGTAGGCAACGGACAGTAAGCTGATCGGTCTATAATTTTTCAAGTCTTTGGCATCCCCTTTCTTATGGATTAGGATTATGTTAGCGTTCTTCCAAGATTCCGGTACGCTCGAGGTTATGAGGCATTGCGTATACAGGGTGGCCAGTTTCTCTAGAACAATCTGACCACCATCCTTCAACAAATCTGCTGTTACCTGATCCTCCCCAGCTGCCTTCCCCCTTTGCATAGCTCCTAAGGCTTTCTTGACTTCTTCTGGCGTTACCTGTGGGATTTCGAATTCCTCTAGGCTATTCTCTCTTCCACTATCGTCGTGGGTGCCACTGGTACTGTATAAATCTCTATAGAACTCCTCAGCCACTTGGACTATCTCGTCCATATTAGTAACGATATTGCCGGCTTTGTCTCTTAACGCATACGCCTGATTCTTGCCTAACCCAAGTTTTTTCTTCACTGCTTTTAGGCTTCCTCCGTTCCTGAGAGCATGTTGAATTTTATCCCTATTATACTTCCTTATATCTGCTATCTTACGCTTGTTGATTAACTTGGAAAGTTTTGCCGTTTCTTTCTAGCTCTAAGGTTAGAGGCTTTGATACATTGGCGATTCTTAATCAGATATTTTGTCCCCTGCGATAACTTACCGGTATCCTGTCTAACGGCGTTACCACCGACTTCTATTGCGCACTCCTTAATGATGCCCATGAGATTGTCGTTCATTGCTTCAACACTAAGGTCCTCTTCCTGAGTTAAAGCCGAATACCTGTTCTGTAGTTTGATCCGGAATTCCTCTAGTTTCCCTCTTACCGCTAACTCATTGATTGGCTTCTTGTGTACCAGTTTCTTTCGTTCCCTCCTCAAGTCTAGGCTAATTCGAGTTCTTACCATCCTGTGGTCACTGCAGCGTACCTTGCCGAGCACGTCTACATCTTGAATGATGCCAGGGTTCGCGCAGAGTATGAAGTCGATTTCATTACTAGTTTCACCATTCGGGCTCCTCCACGTCCACTTTCGGCTAACCCGCTTGCGGAAAAAGGTATTCATTATACGCATATTATTCTGTTCTGCAAACCCTACTAATAATTCTCCTCTGCTATTCCTAGAGCCTATGCCATATTCCCCCACTGACTTGTCTCCAGCCTGCTTCTTGCCTACCCTGGCATTGAAGTCGCCCATCAGTATAGTGTATTTTGTTTTGACTTTACCCATCGCCGATTCTACGTCTTCATAAAAGCTTTCGACTTCCTGGTCATCATGTCTAGATGTAGGAGCGTAGACCTGTACAACCTTCATTTTGTACCTCTTATTAAGTTTCACAACAAGACATGCCACCCTCTCGTTAATGCTATAGAATTCCTGTATGTTACCAGCTATTTCCTTATTAATCAGGAATCCGACTCCTAGTTCTCGTCTCTCCGCTAGGCCCCGGTAACACAGTACATGCCCGCTTTTTAGCACTGTATATGCTTCTTTTGTCCTCCTAACCTCACTGAGCCCTATTATATCCCATTTACTACCCTCTAATTCCTCCAATAACACTGCTAGACTCGCCTCACTAGATAGCGTTCTAACGTTAAACGTTGCCAGGTTCAGATTCCAATGGCGGCCTGTCCGGAGCCAGGTATTCTTAGCACCCTCTGCAGCGTCACAGATCTGACCGCCGCCGTGGTCAGTTGCTTCGCGGCTGCTGGGGACTGAGGGCCGGGGTTCGATTGTTGTATTCATATAGGAGGTTGTGGCCAAGTACTGCACCAGGGTGGCCAATCCTGCTCTGGTGAGAGAGTGCGTTACCGGTTCTGGTCACCGGGATCAGGCCGCACTCCAGGCCTGTTTGTGCAATTTTCTCAACACACGGTTTTTTTTTGTATTTTCCGGTGGAGAATAGCGCGGCACCGGGATTTGAATCACGGTCCTCTTGCACTGGAGACGGATACTCTACCGTCCCCGTAGGAGTTAAATTAAAAATTAATTTATGGGGTTTTACGTGACAAAACCACTTTCTGATTATGCACGCCGTAGTGGAGGACGCCGAAAATTTCGACCACCTGGGGTTCTTTAACGTGCACCTAATTCTAAGTACACGGGTGTTTTCGCATTTCGCCCCCATCGAAATGCGGCCGCCGTGGTCGGGGTCCGATCCCGCGACCTCGTGCTCAGCAGTCTAACACCATAACCACTGAGCAACCACGGCGGGTCCCGCAGGAGTTGTACGCCTCATTTAACCTACAGTGGTGCCCTACTGGGTCAGTCAAGGTGGACCAATCTGAGCTCGGTTATACCGCATGGATGGCACTCGGCTAGAGAACCTGGTCTTTATGACCTGCTCATGTGAGTGTGAGGCCATACATATTTGAAGATATATATCTTTCTCCTTTTTTTTTTTTTTTTAGGAGGGTTCCCGTACAGTGATAAAATAAAGGAAAAGACATTAAAAGAAAGAAAAAAAAAAGAAAGAAAAAGGGGCGGAAAAAAAAAGGAACATAACAGGTGATTTGAACTCGTGACCCTTCGATGTTGCCCGGAAAGATAGCTCAGTCGGTTGGTTCGTCAGGCCCCAGGCTACTTTCAAGCGCCACAGCTCCTGCTCCGAGCCTCACACTTACGTGGAAAGAGACTCATGTTGTCCGCGATAGTCGGTTTTTGCTAACCCTAATAACCCTAATACTAATTGTAAATATTCATCTCATCTATGGGATCTAATACGCGCGCTGTTGCTTTGTCTCTGCGTGTAGTAGTTGAGAGAGCCAGTTTAAGGGCGGAGTAGTTGGAAGGCATACTTTCTAGGAAAAATGGCCGCTCAAGGAGAAGAGCGAACTCGAGCGGCTTTAGAGGCTAGGAAAACTGCCTTAAAATATTTAGACTTGAGGGAAAGCTTCGTTAACAAACTATAACACGGCAATCAGCACTCGAATACGACGAGAGAAATTACTGAGACGTGGAAAATTCCCTTGAAAAAAAATCTGGTTTGCTAGACAAATGCTTGTATGTATTGAACCTCTTAAAAGATGAGGGGTGAAATATGCGCTCACCGAGAGGGCATCTTCAGCACGAGACATCCACAAGGCACCTTACAGAGATGTGGAGAGCACACGACAAACTGCCTTAAAATATTTAGACTTGAGGGAAAGCTTCGTTAGCAAACGATAGCACGGCAATCAGCACTCGAATATAATTATAACTCTAATAATAATTGTAAATATTCATCTCATCTATGGGATCTAATGCGCGCGCTGTTTCTTTGTCTCTTCGTGTAGTACAGTTAAGAGAGCCAGTTTAAGGGCGGAGAAGAAGAAAGAAGAGAAAAGCAAAAACTGCAGCGCCGTGGTTTTAAAGCGCACCCGTGGTAGAGAAACGGAATGCGATATAAGCGTGCGTAGCCATGATACGCACACGACAAACTGCCTTAGAATATTTAGACTTGAGGGAAAGCTTCGTTAGCAAACGATAGCACGGCAATCAGCACTCGAATATAATTATAACCCTAATACTAATTGTAAATATTCATCTCATCTATGGGATCTAATGCGCGCGCTGTTGCTTTGTCTCTGCGTGTAGTAGTTGAGAGAGCCAGTTTAAGGGCGGAGTAGTTGGAAGGCATACTTTCTAGGAAAAATGGCCGCTCAAGGAGAAGAGCGAACTCGAGCGGCTTTAGAGGCTAGGAAAACTGCCTTAAAATATTTAGACTTGAGGGAAAGCTTCGTTAACAAACTATAACACGGCAATCAGCACTCGAATACGACGAGAGAAATTACTGAGACGTGGAAAATTCCCTTGAAAAAAAATCTGGTTTGCTAGACAAATGCTTGTATGTATTGAACCTCTTAAAAGATGAGGGGTGAAATATGCGCTCACCGAGAGGGCATCTTCAGCACGAGACATCCACAAGGCACCTTACAGAGATGTGGAGAGCACACGACAAACTGCCTTAAAATATTTAGACTTGAGGGAAAGCTTCGTTAGCAAACGATAGCACGGCAATCAGCACTCGAATATAATTATAACTCTAATAATAATTGTAAATATTCATCTCATCTATGGGATCTAATGCGCGCGCTGTTTCTTTGTCTCTTCGTGTAGTACAGTTAAGAGAGCCAGTTTAAGGGCGGAGAAGAAGAAAGAAGAGAAAAGCAAAAACTGCAGCGCCGTGGTTTTAAAGCGCACCCGTGGTAGAGAAACGGAATGCGATATAAGCGTGCGTAGCCATGATACGCACACGACAAACTGCCTTAGAATATTTAGACTTGAGGGAAAGCTTCGTTAGCAAACGATAGCACGGCAATCAGCACTCGAATATAATTATAACCCTAATACTAATTGTAAATATTCATCTCATCTATGGGATCTAATGCGCGCGCTGTTGCTTTGTCTCTGCGTGTAGTAGTTGAGAGAGCCAGTTTAAGGGCGGAGTAGTTGGAAGGCATACTTTCTAGGAAAAATGGCCGCTCAAGGAGAAGAGCGAACTCGAGCGGCTTTAGAGGCTAGGAAAACTGCCTTAAAATATTTAGACTTGAGGGAAAGCTTCGTTAACAAACTATAACACGGCAATCAGCACTCGAATACGACGAGAGAAATTACTGAGACGTGGAAAATTCCCTTGAAAAAAAAATCTGGTTTGCTAGACAAATGCTTGTATGTATTGAACCTCTTAAAAGATGAGGGGTGAAATATGCGCTCACCGAGAGGGCATCTTCAGCACGAGACATCCACAAGGCACCTTACAGAGATGTGGAGAGCTTCGCGGCCGGAACGAAGCCTCCCTTCTCCGCCGGCCAAGAGGGGGAAACGCGCTTTCCGATCGCTCAAGGTTGCGCGGACAAAGCATAACTCTAGCGTCTAGGAAAAGCTTAACCAGGTGCGATGGCGGCACGCATAGCGTGGGAAGCTAGCCGCCAGAATAACTATACCAAGGACTGCTGCTGATGAGGGCGAAATACCTTCGTGTAATTATAATAACCCTAATAGGACTACTTTCGAAAAAAAAAGGAAACGGCCCAGAGGGCTATACTACGAGAGCTATGACTGATAGTTTTCTATATATGAGTAGATGATTATAAATAACAAAATGAGTCAGAACCACAAATGCTTCAATAAAAGCTGTGCAGGGACAAACTTTCTGATCACATTTTTGATCAAAGTCACTCTGTGGGCGCAATACAGGAGGAGGTAAGCGAGACCTATTTCTTTACATGTTATAGCCGCTTAAATCCGCACGCTTTAGTGCTTTCTCGAGCTTGTATTTTGATGTTGACTGCAGCACTTTACGGGGTAAATAATTAAACAACGCAGGAACATAGCATTCGCGCATTCTCTTGCCGTATTTTGTTGCACAACGAGGTATTTGATAACGCCATTTTGGTCTAAGGCTACGGGGAGTTACACATGGTACTTTATAACGATTGTCCCAGAAATGTCTCAGGGCTATTGTGTGCAGTAGAACCAAAGAAAAATCTGGCATGGATAATGCCTTAAAAATGTCGGTGTTGCCTTCAAGGCACAAGTCGTAACCTATAACTTTTAGAAGGGAGCGCATTAGTGAGTTAATTATTTTTTGATAACGAAGAGCACAATGTCCGTAGGCAGTAATTCCGTATCGGACAACACTGTGGCACAACGCATGCGCGGTGGTTTTCCTGACTGATATGGGCATGAGGTGACGGATTTTATAAAGTAAGCAAAGCACTGAGCGAATCCTCTGACAGACATAAGAAACATGCGATTTCCATGACAGATCGCTGTCAAAATGCAAACCGACATATTTTGCGGATGATGTGTAGTCGATAGGGGCGCAAGAACATGGATTGCAATGTGAATTATGTAATGTTACTTCCCTAGTCAAGTGTACTCTCTTTAATGGACTGCGAAAGCAGACATGTGTTTTTAATACGTTAATGTCGATTAAATTTGTGGCGAACCAGTCCATTGCCTTCGTTGCTGCTTCTTGTAGATGAGAAGCTGCATCAGAATATTTATTTGCATGAGAAACTAACACTGCATCGTCTGCATACTGAAATATCTTAATGGGGACTGCCTTAGACAGATGATTAACGTAGATGTTAAATAGGAGAGGGCTTAATACAGAACCTTGTGGAACACCGGCTTTGATTGGAGAAAGGCTGCTGTGAAAGTTTTGAACTGAAACGTACTGAAACCGGTCCCGGAGAAAATTATCGAGAAGTGACAGAAACAAACCACGGAATCCCATCATAGAAAGCTTTGTTAACAACAAGTCATGGCAGACACTGTCAAATGCCTTGCTTACGTCAAGAAACAATGCACACGCTACCTGGTTAGTTTCGAAACAGAGGTTTAGGAAATCGGAAAAATCATCCAAAAGTGCCTGAGTGCCTTTGCCTTTTATAAAGCCGTATTGCTGCGGTGATAACATGTTAGTATCAAGGAAGCTATTCATAGTGAGCAGCATGAGTTTCTCTAAAATTTGTGCTATGTAAAATAAAACTGATATGGGGCGGTAGTTTTCAGCTTTGCCTCGAGATCCTTTCTTATGGAGTGGTATAATGATTGCGGTTTTCAGTCTGATTGGAATAATGCCGCATGACAAGATATGATTGATTATTGCTATCAAAACGTCCTTGATGTAGCTGTAGTTTCTTCGAAGCTCGATGACAGAGATGCCATCGGCACCTACGGACTTGTTGAGTTTAAGACTACAAAGAATTTTTTCAGATCACAATCAGCCAGCAACGGTAGATAAGCCGATTGTAGGTTACTTGCTTTTAATGTACATGTACGCGGGTGTGGTCTAGAAAAACCAGATATTCTAGAAAAGAAATCGTTAAAATCATTAGCTATACTCTGGCTATCAGATGAAAAGTGAGAAAGGAAGTAGTTATCATTGCGTAGCTTTTTACCAACACCTCTGAGGTCATTTATTAGGGACCAGGTTTTACGGCTGTCAAACCGGGCATTCCTAAACTTGTTGCGAAAGTGATAGCGTTTAGCAAGGCGAATAGCTGCATTAACCCTGTTTCTGCAAAGTTTAAATTTTAACCGAAGTGTGTTGCAGTTAGGGGCTCGGCGACACAGACTCCAAAGCATATCTCTTTCTTTTATAGCAGCAAGAATTTCTGCTGACATCCAACCATCATTAGCGCTGCGCTGTTTAACCGTTATAATTCGGGTGGATTCTCTCCTGAAGTCATCAAAAAGGGCAACGAATTTTTCATAAGTTTCCGATGGGGGCACGGTTGATAGAAATGTGCCAATCATATTGTTTGGCTAGTCTATCAAATAACCTTGGATCAGTTATTGAAATTTCTGTCTTGGACGCGCTAGAAGCAATAGTGGCAGATGGCTGTGTTAAAGAAGTACACACGAAATAGTGATCAGCTAGTTTTGTTTGAACTACTGTGGAATTAATGACTAGATTACATGAACGCACATTTATGTGGTCGATACATGCAACCATAAGGCTATCCGCGAAAAATTCTTCGCGTGTGGCACAACGGATTGTTGTTTCTAGGCCCCAATTTGATATACTGTCAAGGTAATCACTGACAAGTGCCTTCGTAGGACAGAGTGTGTCTATATTTATATCGCCTATCAGGCACACATGTTCATCTAGTGAAAGTGATAAAGCAGTATCTAGCTCAGACAGAAACAACCGTGTGTTGAAACGCGGAGGGCGATAAACTAAAAATGGTAACTGACAGCTCAGGAGTGCTCAGGCGAAGCGCAACTGCTTCAGCGTGAACGAAGGAAACAGTTAGTTCCGAAACTGACCACTTATTTTTAACAAAAACAGCGATGCCTCCCCCTTTTCCAACAGGACGTGTGTAAGTAAACATTTGATAGTCTGGCAGAGTATATTGCACAGTACATTCCAATGGGATGTTTATTTCTTTCAAGACGAAAACATCAAACAAAGAGCGGACACTTGAGGTTGCAGCGACGAACTGGTCCCAATGTTTCTTAATACTACGTATATTGACATGGCTTATACGCAAAGCATTTCCTTGTGGCTCAGGTAAAAATGTCTTAGCTTCGGAAAAGTTAGTAGTGACAAGAAAGCCGCAACGGTGCATATTCAAACAATTTTATCAAGATCGTACTTCCTATCTATTCTGAGCAGTGGCGCCCCTTCCGATTTCTTAGCAAAAATTGTGCCGTTTCTTGTGCAGCAAAATTCATAATTTGTTTCCTTGCTCTTTAACCGTGCCATCCGAAAGAGCTCTCGGTTCTCACGAGTTAAATTATCATTAAAATACAGGCGTCGAAGCACTCCCAACTGCGCTAGACTAGACAGAGCTCCGCGTGCCTCGAACTATTTCTGTTTCGCAGCGAAGCTCTGCAACTGGACCAGAATAGTGGGCGGCGTGACGCCTTGACTGCGCAAACGGTGAACGGCGGCAACGTCAGCTGCTTTGAAATCAGATATTTTCAATTTCACTGCAAGTTCCGAAATGAAGGAAGTCAAATCCTCATAAGATTTAGTTGGAAGGCCGGGAATTTCAAAATTGCATCGGCGACTGTATTGCTCCAAGTCATTCAGCCCTGTGTTTGCTCTGTCAAGTTGCTCCGCCTGGGTAGTCACCGTCGACGACAGAGAGACAACCTGGCTACGAAGCTCTGTTATTTCTGATTTGGTGGTTGTAACGAAGGATGTTACGGAGTCATATTTAGCGGAGAGAAAATCAACAGATCTCTGCATTTCCTCAACAGCATCTGAAATTCTAGCGCAGGCCTCCCCAAACGTCGACAGCTCACCCACTTTCAGAGCGAGCGTACTGACAGTTGTGCACAACTTGTCAAGCCTCTCGTTCCCAGACTTCAACTGCTGCGCGATAGTACTGTCCGCCTGAGCGACGCCTCCAGAGGACTGGCTTCCCGTGCCGCTTTTGCAAGCGGGACAGTGCCACGTTTCGCGGAGGACATCTTTGCAAACGTGCCTTCAGCAATCGCACAGCAACTCTTTCCTACGTGAAAGCTCGTATTACAAGAAGAGCATGTCAAACATTTCCCATCATCAGGTATAGCGTTAGAACATGAACCACATAGATGAGACATTGCTGTGCAGTCAGCGGCAAAACGACACAAAGAATAGGCAGGTAAGGTATCAAACTCACCTGCCAACAGCAAAGTACGGTATCAGTATCCTGAAGTGTTTGCCGCTGACTGCAAGCGTCCGTCGAAGGAGCAGGCTTTTTAAGGGACAGAGGAGACACCAGGTGGCAGAGCAAGACCTGACGCTCGTGACGTGACGCTCGTGACGTGATGAAGGCAGCCCGCAGAGCACAGGAGGACGGTAAAGCGCATGCGCCGAACGGATCCTCAGATGCGCATGTCCGTAACCTTGCTAGTGGGTGCAGCCGGTTCCTCCAAGTGTATCCGAGCGTCGGCGGTGAGCCTGCCAACAGCAAAGTACGGTGTCAGTATCCTGAAGTGTTTGCCGCTGACTGCAAGCGTCCGTCGAAGGAGCAGGCTTTTTAAGCGACAGAGGAGACACCAGGTGGCAGAGCAAGGCCTGACGCTCGTGACGTGACGCTCGTGACGTGATGAAGGCAGCCCGCAAAGCACAGGAGGACGGTAAAGCGCATGCGCCGAACGGATCCTCAGATGCGCGTGTCCGTAACCTTGCTAGTGGGTGCAGCCGGTTCCTCCAAGTGTATCCGAGCGTCGGCGGTGAGCCTGCCAACAGCAAAGTACGGTATCAGTATCCTGAAGTGTTTGCCGCTGACTGCAAGCGTCCGTCGAAGGAGCAGGCTTTTTAAGCGACAGAGGAGACACCAGGTGGCAGAGCAAGGCCTGACGCTCGTGACGTGACGCTCGTGACGTGATGAAGGCAGCCCGCAGAGCACAGGAGGACGGTAAAGCGCATGCGCCGAACGGATCCTCAGATGCGCATGTCCGTAACCTTGCTAGTGGGTGCAGCCGGTCCCTCCAAGTGTATCCGAGCGTCGGCGGTGAGCCTGCCAACAGCAAAGTACGGTATCAGTATCCTGAAGTGTTTGCCGCTGACTGCCAATAAACACAGTAACCAACTAACCCGTGAAATCATCGAAGCAGCGCACATAACCTGGTCAAAAGACGCATGCGTCAGTAGCACCTCCTTATCCATTGCGTCCAAAAAACAAGCGGGGGGGATACGATGATTACAGTTATCTCCCCTGTTCAGTGCAGCGTGTATGATTGATTGTGAATATATGTATGGTTTTTTTGGTTTCTTCTGTTGGTTGGAGCTGTTATATATTCTTCGTTCCAAGCAATAAACTTCAGTTGCAAGTCAGCGCTCATCCGTGTCGTTTCTCCCTGCTTGTCCCCGTGAAAACCGCGCTGTTCTGTTTCAAATATGTCTTACCAACTCGCCCAAACGTCTGTTATAACCGGAAAATTAATGGGACATGTAATTTTAAACAGAGTAGATAGCTTCTGAGAGGGTAACATATACCCAGATACAATGATAGGATTTCGCAACAACCTTTCGACAGAAGATGCGACGCTTCAAATTAAGCACCAGATAATCGATTTTAAAACGCGCTCTACAAAGGCAATCTTGGGACTTGATCTTAAAAAGGCTTTCCATAATGCCAACCACGTAACCATATTGGAAAAAATCGAACGAATAGGACTATGGCAACGGACGTATAACTACATCAAGAGCTTCCTATCAGACAGGAAAGCAGTCATCTCCGTCGGAGGGCTCACGTCGCCCGAGATCGACATAGGGGGGCCGGCTTGCCGCAAGGTGCTGTCATCTCCCCGATGCTGTTTAATCTCGTCTTGATGGATCTCCCCGAAAAATTAAATCACATAGAGTCCCTGAATCACACAATCTACGCGGACGATATTACTATCTGGACCTGTGATGGCAGCAACGGATCAATAGAACAACGCCTCCCGACTGCAATTAACACAGTAGAGGAACACTTCATAGGAACAGGCATCACATGCTCTGCAGAGAAATTTGAACTTCTCTTGTACCACCCAACACTTAGGGGCAGTACTCCCAAAGGAGACGACAGAAACAAAGCTCGTGAGGAAATCGAGCTACTCACCAAGAACGGGCGGAATATCCCAATAGTCAACCAGCTCAAGGTGCTGGGTCTAGTAATCGAGAACAAAGGCAGAAATGGGGAAACCATGAGAAGTTAGGCACAAAGGTAACAAACGCCACGAGAATAATCAAACGAATTACTAACAAGCACCAGGGTATGAAGAAAGAAAGTATCACAAGGCTGATACAGTCATTCGTAACCAGTCAGGTCACATACATAGCAGCCTTCCAGAAATGGGTTGCAGCTGAAAAGACTAAAATTAAAAACGTAATGTAGGCATACAAATTAGCACTAGGGATTACCATCAGTACGAGCACGGATCTCTTGCTAAAGTTAGGACTCCACAACACACTGGACGAACTCATAGAAGCATAACAAACATCTCAGGCAGAACGACTAACCAAAACTGCACGGCATATACTAAGCAAACTAGGAATAAATTACCAGAATTCCTACGGGGAAAAGAGGACGAGAACGAGAGAAATTTGTGAAAAGCTCCTAGTACGAAATATACCCAAGAACATGCGTCCAAGTTACAACGACGGCAGATGCGAGAGTAGAACAGAGACAAAGCAACCTTCGTAGACGTGGCTGAATACCCACACAGAAATACCTATGTAGCAGTAATCGTAGATCACACCCAAAAACCCCTTACAAGCGTATTAGTTAATACGAAACATTCTGAGACAGCAGAGGAAGTAGCCATTGCACTAGCGTTGGTCTCCACGAATGCTCAGTACATCATTAGCAATTCTCAAGCGGCCATTAGAAATTACGAAGAAGGTAGGATCTCTGCTTAGGCACGGCACATCATCAGAATCAATGAAGCAAAATTATCCAACGCAGAGACGAAAGGCAGGCAATTGCTCTGGTTCCCAACGCATACGACTCCAGGCCTTCCCGCAATCAACCTCAACGAGGTAGCACACCACGAAGCTCGAGGTCTTACTCGCCTAGCTCAGCAAAGAGTGACTTCCATCGGTCAGGAGAACGTGGAGGAGATCTGGAGAGAAAAGGACAGATTAACAAGATTTAGCGACATTAACAAATTCTATCAAAATTGGAAGCGAGTTTTACCACCGCCTCACACTAAACTG
This sequence comes from Dermacentor andersoni, assembly GCF_023375885.2. NCBI lineage: Eukaryota > Metazoa > Arthropoda > Arachnida > Ixodida > Ixodidae > Dermacentor > Dermacentor andersoni. The sequence goes on from NC_092821.1 coordinate 73,847,141, forward strand.
AACATAGCTGAGTCCCTTGCCTGAAGGCGATTACAAACAGAAACTGGTACGAGTCCCGTGCCACTAAAGACTTTCTACCCCGACGTATACGAGAGCGATATGTGCAAGCTTTGCATGTCTGTCAGAGCCACCCTTCAACACATGTCCTGGGGATGTGAAATATATCAAGATAAAATGGCAATGTCCCCGGAAAATGTACGGGCGCGGTGGTCGGCCGTGCTGCTCAGCTCAGAACTCCAAGACCAACTTTGCGCCGTCCAGCGAGCCATGGAGGCCGCACGGGAGCAGCGGCTCCCAGTGGCCATCTAGGAGGCCCCAGGCCCCGGTCTCCCAATCGCCGGATTCCAAATAAAGTTATCGCATCACAGTTCACTGGCTAACAAAGGGAAAACCTGCGGTCGCTGCTAAAGGTGCATTTCTTTTCAAAACTGCGTGTGATTGCTCTGTTAACATGAGCAGAGATAGAAGTACGGGAGCGCGGATCTCGTAAATGCTTGGTTAGGCGCACGACTGAATAATTTATAATTGTCAGTTGGCTAAGTACTGAAATTTGTATACGGGGTATGGCAGTATTTGTTCGTTAGCGCGCGCATGCAAGGAGTACGCCTATTTCACTTCTGCCAAAGTTCCAGCTGCCGTAGCAAACATGCCGTCACCAAGTTTTGTTGTCTTTATTCCTTACACTACGAAGAAATATGGTTCCATCGATTCAAGATGCGGTCACACATTCTCTAAAACACGACACTTGGCGCCATAAAAAGCGCGTACATGTGCGGTTATCACGAAGTTCTTCTCGTCGGGTTGAGCAGCTGCCTGCATAGGCTGTCCGCCATTGCAAGCAGACGAAGATTCATGGGCTGCGCGCTGATTCACTCTTGTCCGCCAGCGAAATTTCGTGCGTATTTCACCTGAAATCCCTGTATATGCTTTATAAAAAGAAGGACAGTACGTGCAGATACTTTGAAGTAAATAAATGGTGTTTACATACTGGCCTTCCTTCCAGCTATGCCTTCCTCCGCGGAACAAAACTAAATCTTAAAGGTCGGGGTTTTGCAAACTGCATTCTCCAGAAGCGAAAGTAAATTTCGGAGGCTACATTCACTTGTTAGCTGCAGTGCGGCGCTGCCGCCGCGTTACGTGTATGCGCGGTAAAATTATTGGACGTTCTATTGAGCTGGGCCACTGGGACACGTTGTGCGGGCATCAGTGCTCGGTGCAGTAAGACGGTAATTTATTCATATTTTGGATGTAACAATATAAAAAGTGATCCATATCGTGTGCATTAACCATCAAGAATCCTCTGGACTCGTGTAACGCTACTATTTAGCCGCACGTTTCGTGCGATACGCCAGTGTCTAGTCTCCAGTGCCTACTACAGCGCCCACCCGAGCTGCCTTTGTTCTCGCCTGCCCGCGTTCTCTTGTGAAAAACGTGGCACTGTGGCCTCGAATGATGGTGCGCGGAAGAATTTGTTGAAAGTTGTGCTTTCGTGTGCTGGAGTTCATGGGCAATTCGACCGCCTTTGCGCCCCAAAGAGCATTGGTGCCGCGGTGCCTGCGAGACGAAGGAGCGTTTGGTGACTTCGCATCTTGAAAGGCAAGCATGTCTCGCGCTTGAGCGCATTCCTGTCGCTTGTAGTTCTCCTAGTAAGCTTTGTGCAACGAGAACAGAGTACTTTTGGCGCCTAGGCTGTTCATGTTGCTGTGCATTTACAACACTTTCACGAGAGCCTCTCTGAAATGTGTTGCTTCTTATCGCTTACTTGCTTTCTGCAGGAAAGTATTGCTACCACCGCTCATTGTTGGGACTGAATGGATAAACATCTATGTAAGCGCTTAAAGTTAGAGTTGTTTCAGTAGTTTCCCGGCAGGAAACGTTTCTGTATATATGCATTTCCGCTGGTTACGTTTGCACTGTATGTCGATGTGCCGGGCAGCACGAGTGAGCACGCAACCGCTGTGTTTGACAATTGAGCAGATATTCGCCTGTGTGAATATTTTTTATGGATACAGTTTAGTTTGAAGTCCATCTTTGCGAGAACCTGTCGGCAATGTTTGTGTTCTTGTACTCACGTGGGTGTGTTCCGTGTTGCAGAGCAAATGTACATACACGAATATCACAACCGGCAAGTTTCTTTTTTCATCGAAACATATAAATCAGACGCTGGCTTTTATTATTATTTGCATCTGCATAACATGGTGTCAGCTCTTGCGATCATAGTTTAAGATAGTGGGTTGCAGCACTGCGCAATAAAATAAGGTCTGCGATTTCGAAGCGATGCTTTCCACTCGATGTTTGTCACTCCTATCACCCACCGTTCACTTGCGGCTGTTACAGTTAATAATGAGGGCGGAGCGTCAGTCAGACTACTGAGAAAAGGGAATAGCAGTTTCGTACCTGACTGGACAGGCAGGTAGCAACAGCATCGTCCGTTTCAAACAAGAGTTAGTTTAAGGCTTCTGTGTGGCCCTTATGATTTGTTTCTGAACTGTCTTTTGACTTCTGCACTTTTCTTAGCTCTGTGGATGCAGGCAAATTGTTTTTTCCTATAAAAAAATTATTACGTCAGTAAAAAAGTTTGGCATTTGCTTGCTTTGTTTTTCAGTTGCCCCCCGAGTTCTCCTCTAAGCTGACTCCAAGCAAACTCCAAGCTGTCTGCTGTGAGTTTGCTTGGAGACTCGGCATATCAAAGTATTATGCGAATAGTCCAATAAACTACTTGTACTTTCAAAGAAACCTTTGAGAAATATTCTCATAACCTTCTCTTAAATGTGCAGGCCTGAAATGTGCAGGTTATCCAACCTGACATCTTTCCATCGAATATTACACCTTATGTTTGCGAGAAACAGATATCAAGAACAACGTCAACAATGTAGTGTGGAAGCTACAAGTGGTATTGCAAGTGTTATATTAAATATTATTACAGAAGAATCTTGCGTGAATTTCTGTGCCATCGCAGAGCTCCAATCAGTATGCTGCATATCATAGAGAACAGTAACCTTATAATAAATACCAATGCGAAACCTTAAAACTCACAAATTGTGCATCAATATATGGGCACAGGAAACCCTTCATCTATGCTTGTCTACATAGGATACCCGGTTTTATTAACACGGCGACATAAAGGGTGAATAAAGGTGGAAGGCATCAAGGAAACATCAAAGCAGTGGCGAAATTGCAACATCTAGGATGCTTAAAGGACGGTAGCATAAATGATACATAAAGGACGGAGACATGAAGGAAACAAAAAAACAGTAGCGAAATTTCAACATGTAGGAAACATAAAGGGCGCTTTTTCGCGTGATCTCCAGGAACACACAGGTAACTGTACTTTCGCCATGCACCTAACGCAAAGCAGCTTGACGCTTTGCCAAGCTCGGGTAAAAAATCCGCTGTGGAATATTTATGTACGGCAACAATGAAGACCCAGACGTTCTGTATCATGCGCGTCTGAGCAAGATAACACACGCAGTGCTTGGGCATCAACAAACTGCCTGTCTCTTTATTGTGGTTGCTTTTATATCTTCGTGTGAGAGGGTGCCGCATGAACAGAAGTGGTTAGGGGAAAGAAGGATGCGCTGCTATCAGCTCGTCTGCTTCCGTGGTCGCCAAGTATGATACACTTTCCGCTTTTCATTTGCCGCGAATTCATTTCAGAATATATCATTATTCACTTAAAGATTGATTTATGCTTCCTGCGTTTTGCGAAATATTTCGTAGTTGGAAAGCACCTTTCCTTTTGAGCCGGAACAAAAATCAAGCTGGGGATCAGTTACGCACTATTTGTACAAGACACGCTTATGCACATGCCCAGCCCCATGACCTTAATTAGAGATTGCGCACGGTGACCGGCTTTGCTCTGTGCGTCGCATTCGAAGAAGAAAGAAGAAAGCCTAAAGTGGTGCGTGCTTTCGGCTGGCTCAACATGTTTCTGTTAGCCGAGGGCTCTGGAACCTTCGGAGGCATCCGCAGAAGACGGACCGCGCGAGCTGTAATCGTGCGCATTGCGTCTCTTGTCGCATTTTGAGCAAGAATTTCATCGGATATATTCCAGGCAATTTTTTCAGCTCGGCCTCGTGCTCTCCTCGAACATTTTGCCATCTACGTCGTCTAGTCCGATCGTGCCTTTATTTTATCCTCTGCCTCTGTACATCTCTACCCATATGGATTTTGTAGCTGGTATATTCCGATCTTATGTTAAGTGTAACATGCTAAATTTCTAGGCAAATAATTTGTGGCCTCACGCAGCATTCATTGTCTCTAAAATTGTGGCTTATAGTATATGGCAGAGTTCACTTGCCTCCTGCTTCTTTGTTTTTTCATGTATCTTCTTATGGATTTTGTGTTGCGGTGATTGAGCGATTGATGTGGCTATTGTCGCGTTTGTACGCCAACTGTGTAGTGCAATGATCTTCGTGTATACTAATTGCAGTATATTCCCGGACGTAATTTTTTTCTGGTTAAAGCTGTCCTTAGAGTTGTACTTTCAGAAGCGACTAGTAGTTCTGTTTTTGGTGCAAATAACATTGATGCCAATATTTTTTATATTTATGGTGATGCCTGCCTGGGTTGCATCTACATGGGCGAGAAATGATGAAATGAATGTGTAATTTATCATTTCTTGCTATGCGCACACCTCGCTTCATTGCGAATTGAGACTGCGGCACGCAGCAGGGAATGCCAGGCAAAATCACGAAGAAAAGTACATAGATTGTTTTTGATAGGCACAGAAAAAAATTAACGCTTATGTAAGCTTGCTGTGCCATATTTAATAGGTAGTAATATGTTACGTCCTGGTTAGTTAATGCACTGTCACGACGGGAAAATAGACAGTTGAAAGCAAGCGCCGACACTAGCAGGCAAGACGTTCAAATATTTGAAGCCTACTAGCACAGTGTTAAATAGAAATATAACCCCGAAATTTGAAGTATAGTGTGCTTTCCTCACATAAAGTTTTGCATAGATATTCCACTTCTAGATACGCTTGTGAATGTAGTAGGAGTATCTGTGCGAGAAAAAAATATAGAACTCTGACAATAAATAGACGCTAGCACGCACTCGGCCTCTCATAGACCTTTACCCTTCATTTCGAAGTCACTAAGGGATCACATTGCAGCGCAAAAACATTTTTTTTCATGTTTGCAGAGCATACTTAATAAACGCTCACACAGAAACCCGTAGAGTGGAGGAGTGTTTATTAGGTCCGAGCTGCAAACATGAATGCGAGCTCCAGCAAACAATTTGCCCGCGTTACCACATTGACTGCACTTTTTCTTGCCAGTACCAATCCGCAGCAACACACTCTTCCCCAGGTAGACCTGTAGCCGTCATTTCGAAACCAGCAAGACATCATATTGAAATGCAAAAGCTTTTTGTTTTTTCTCGCCTCAATTATACCGGAGTGCACGAAAGACTACTCGGCGCATGAAAAGCGTCCGTTTGTGAGCGCTGCAGGAAAACCAACTGGCCACGCCAACTACTGAACTTGTACTCGCTCCTCGCGCGATCTCAGAGGCCATGCCTGTCCCTTACTTTCGGTTGAAGAGCTGCACCAGAGGGATTCTCTTGCCGAGCCCAATGCACCAGTGAGAAACGGCCATCGAGGAGCTGGAGACTGAGAGACCGCGCAGGCGGGCCTCCCGAATGCGCGCTCCGCCGAGCGCTGCTTCGGCCATCCAGTCGGCGGCCCGTTGCTGCGCCACCATGCGCAGCAGGTCGTCAACGGGTGTGCGGGCGCTGACCACACGCACGGGGCACTGCCTCCACAGGAAATCATTCGTCCGCTGCCTCTGCACCGAGAGGACGGAAAGGCAATACTCATCTAGCACTAGGAGAATAAGTGTAGCTCTGACACTGAGCAACATGTGACGAGCTTGTGACGAAAAGAAAATCGGCAAGAAACTTCAGGCAACCATTGTCTGTGTCAAGCGACGGCTTGCTGGTGAAAACTTGTTGAGCTGTATGTAGGCGCTGTATCAATTATGCCATCTCAACAACACTCAAGTCATCATGCGTGGGCGTAAGCTTTCAATCCGTAGCGAGGGCTCGCGCATCTTTAATTAGGCGAGATGTGACTGCGGCATTTATAACACGCAATTTAAGCACTGATGTAAGCCCGACTGTTTCTCAGCGCCTGTCGTTCTCCAGCCCTTCTCAAGTCAGACAGATTCTCGAAACAGGGAAGAAGTAGGGCGAAAAAAAAAGAGAAACTTCTGTAAAAATGATTTCTTCTTTCCTAAATGTACGCATAGAAGAGTGACTGATTCTGCCATCCATTGAGCTCAACTTATGAACTACATTAAAGTGTTTGAAAGCGCCACTTCGGCCACGTGCTATCCTTTCGTTCTGTTTCACTACGAGGATATACTGTCGCTGGATTACTTTTCACGTGATCAGGTCATACACCACAAACAATATTCTCTGAAGCTATCTTTGCTTCTGTGAGAAAAACAAGTATCTCGACTGATGTCACTCAGTATATTTGTACCGTCCCGAGTAATATTAATATTCCTCACAAATGTTCTGTGGATAGACTCGTTCCCCTTATTTCCTACATCATAACGGCTTCTTTGTCTACAGTTCGTCCGAGTGCATGGTTTTGAGCCTACGGCGGTATTGTAGAGCTTGCCCACCCGCTTTTGGCCCACTATTTGCTTGATCATTGCCACTTCACATTTCGCCATTTTTGTTTCGGCTACTTTTTCTCAACTTTTCCAGTGGCGTGGGGAACTTCTTCCTTAAACTGTGTTCAAATATCAAACCAGTATCTTGCCGTTTTGTTGGGACCGCTCTTAACTGCTGTCCCATTAAAAACGATCCCAGAAAGACCACCACCATGGTAGCGGTCTGTGGTAGTCGGAATATCTTTTTTGTTGTTTATTTCAACTCTTGCAGCCAGTTGTTGCGAAATTGTGACATACCAGTTATACGACGCAAAAATAAGACTAACAACCTGCAGACAGTATGGCTCCGTTCAGGCATTCATAGAATGCTGGCAACAACTGAAAGTGGCGCCATATTCCGTTTACTGAGCAAATAGCTGCTGCACCACTTTCAGCTGTTCACCCCGATAGACGACGTGCTTCAGATGTTCATTCATTCAGGTCCCTCTCCATCCAGGAAGGTAAGTATATTGAATATAAAAAAATCCCTGATAACTGTTAGACTGTTGCATAAGCTCTCGCATTTTCATGGTGGAACAACGGGTTGAAAAGCAATACTTTCGACACGGACGTGAAGAACTAGGGCATTAGACACACTGTTGTAGTATACATAAATTATATGGCTTTGAAGATTTGTTGCAGTTTGGGGCACGTTTCGCTTTGTCATGTTTCAGTTTCAGTTTCAGTTTATTATTCTTTAAGTACAATGCATTCGTAAGATACGATATACAGACGAGGGTCCCAAAGTAAAACACTGCAACGGGACTCTTTCTAAGCATTCGGCTGTGACGTCTCTATTTACGCAGAATTTTGTTCTTTCTCTGATTGTGGTACCAGATCTAACATTTATCGCGCTTTTGCAGTTATGAAATTTCTTTTGCCCATGATGGAAAGTAAGAAGCTCCACGGGGTCAGACTGTCGTCGGTGGATGAGAGGTAAGATAGCTACTTTAGGGACAGCGATATGAAAAAAAAAAAATCCAGAGGACACTTGAGCTTCCCCTTTAAGAGTGGAACGCGATAGATTTCAAATATCCCTGACTGCTGGTCACGCTTCCCGGCAACCACAGCTTTCTTGCGGTTGCGCGGAAGCGAGCGCGATGGTGTTGTTGCAGGGAACCAAGCGTGCTGCGTCGCTAGGGAAAGGGGCTTGCGTTTGAGTTTCTACGAGACAGAATTATGTTTTCCGGTATATTCAAATAAAACTCCGACACTATGATGTGTGTAGGTTGTGTGTAAATCGTACTTTACGATTTTTGTGACGTATTTTACTTTCAGGAGTGCAATTAATTCAGTAACGCATCTGCTCCACGCGAAGGGCCTGCTTGGTTGTGGTTGTCCGACGCCGCCCGATGCAGTTGCCCGATACCGTCATCGTTTTTTTTTTTTTTGCGACACGGGGCACTTAACGCTGTCGCATAGGCAGCCTCGATCCGGAATGTGCGGTCTGATCGAAATGTTTGAAATACAGGTGCTGATTGACTATTCCTGCCAAAATTTCAAAGTGTTCCCGAAGTCGAAATTGCTGGTGGTCGAGGAACAAATCGTTCAAATGCCTACATTCATAAAAGAATAGGACTCCAGCAAGACGTATAGGCGGGGCTATAAATTTTAATGCCGAAACATTCTTTGGCGTGTACCTCAATCCGAATACGGGAGGACTGGAATGCATTGTATATGCAGAAAATGCGTAATTTGTAAAGATAAGAGCTTTAGCCGTAATAGTGGTCAAAATATGGGTGATTGGTAGCTCTATAAGCGATAAGGAAAAATTTAGACAAAAGAATGAAACGAGAATACCCATAGATACATGGGGCTCCTTATAAAATACATGGGGATGCTTATAGTAGGGGCCGGCCACTGAAATTCTGGAGTTCTTCAACTTGAAATTTCGGGTTGGGTAAACTGCAAGTTTTTAGTTTTCAGGTGGGCCAACACAAATTTGTATATTAACCAACCTAAATTTGAGGGCATGCTTACGCATACTTCGACAACTCAAGCGGAGTTTCTGCACTATTTTTTGCCCTCTGCGACATCCTTCGGCTTGTGCAAGATTTCTCCATTTAAAAGGGGAATATTTGCCTTCAGTAATACCCGAGAGCAATCTCTAATACTGGTATAGAGCTATGGTGGTGTAGTCCCGAAAATTACAAATATTTGCTGTTTTTTTTGAGGACTCGTTCACCTTCATAAAGCTACTCGTCAATATGCAGCAGGGAGATATTTCTGCCATGTTAAGTGTACGCACTAAGATGATTTCCGGTTGCCGATTTCCCACTGATGCTGAAATGAACGAAAGAAGAGACAGCAACGTCGAAAGGCAGGCCACAATTGAACGGGTCGAAGTAAGAGCGATAAAGTAGTTGGACAAGTGCGGAGTAAATATAAACATCACATTTGGCAGAACTGAGTGCCTCGGAAGGTGCAATCGTTATAAACGCAAGAGAAAGGAATGCTGTGATGTGCGACAGCCAGCCATCGTCAAGACGTGCAATTCGCCTGTGGGTGGCGTCGAACTAACAAATGCGCGATGACCTACATTTTTCGGAAATATTCGAATGGTACCTCAGATTTTTTTATTCATTTAGTTGAGATGGCTGCCGTGAACAGCTCACTCCTCCATCGCAAGGGTTCTGACGCACCAGCAATTATAAAATAGGAGCAACTTTCACTGGTTCGGTATCTGGCGGTCTCCGTGCCCAAATCAAGGATCTCATAAGGAACAGGAAGGCTGGATATATCCGCGAAGAGAGAGCTTGTAAAGTAAAAAGAAAAAGTGCACTAGTTGCCCCGACGCCTCACACTCAGGTACACCATGATAACGCGGGAAATCGACAGCAAGAAGCACAGCAAAGGTGCCACTGCAAGGTCCCAAGTTGCAAAGGACAACCTGCCCCTTTTTTGCACTAAGTGTAAAACTCACCTCAGAGTCACAAAATGGCAAAATTGTTAAGGCAAATTGGTTAATTTCTTGCCATTAGAACTAAGACACAAGATAGCTAAAGTAAATCTACCGAGGTATGAATAATGTAAGAAAAAAAAAATATTGCTTGGGATCTACTCTAGCGTTTTCACGTCATAGCCACAACGCCTTTTCTAGTAAGTCAGATTTGGTTTGCACATTCCTCATAGTCAAAACAGAATAAGCAGGTGAAAGAATGTTTATGAATTAGCGTAAATTCAAGCTGACAGAAGTTAAAATTCTACTTATTTCATGTGGTCTGTGTTAGCATATTTCCTTGAATTATAAAATGATCACGCTTGACTAGATGAGCTTTCGTCAAACCATACATTATTTTTGGACCGACCTCGACATCAACGTGGTAGGAGCTCTGCCCGCATATCTGAAGTGAACGCACAGGGTAAGTGCACAAACATAACTTGACATTTCAATATTGTAATGGGCGTTGACGTACAAAACGAGTGCCAGCATTTCATTGACGTTTTAGAGCTCGCTTGTTTATTCTCATTACTTATTCTGAGAAAATGAGAAGTAAACGAAGAAAAACATTTTCATTATATGATACGTGTCAGAGGCAACGTGGAAACACATAGGCGATGCATCGATCACGAAAGAAAATGGGCTTTCAAGCTTTTACTTCTCCTTTTGCAATAATGTTTTGCCGACGCGACCATCCAGGTGAGGTGCGGAAATACAGGTTTAGAGTCGTCGTAGGAAATGGTAAGTGCATCTAACGTGTTACTCGATATATTTGTTCTCGTAAGTTATGCTCGTTCTGCCCCCGAGGGAAAGTCTCAGTGCTGGATGGTTTGCTATTGGAACGTTGCATGTGAGCATACATGTTTTATTGAACATTTCATACCACATGTACCTGGGCGCGCTGGCACGTAGGTGTAACATTTATCTTTAGACTTGAATAAACAGGAGCTGAAGTTGGTTGTTTCTGACGCTCCATAGTGTAATATACGGTGCTCATTACCCCGCCTTTTGTTTGATTTAGCTTGTCCAAAAGAATTGTGGCTTTATGCATTTACTGTGCTCGCAATTTTGCATCGGCTGCAAGACGACAGCTTCAGCTTTCCCGCGAAAACAGCTGAAGCAGTGTACACCGGACAGAGCGAACGTTCTGAACAATATGGACGATAGGGAAATTACTAAAGTACGGACAATGTTTCGTTATTCAATGTAGTTTTGGAGAACTGCGAACCTGAGGTAGTTTACTTGTTAAGGTGAAGTAATTATTGTTTTTGTAGATAGGCTTTCTATGGACACTTGGAAACACGTAGAGCAGGTTCTACGTGACGCGTTAGTTTTGAATCGTTCATTCTTCTTCACGTGCAATGGCCTTGAACAGCACTACTGAATGGCTACCCCAGAATCCGCTACTTGAGCTGACAACATTGTCGAGATGAGCAAAGATGGCAAGAACATCCAGCTTCATGGCGGCTCTTTCGCTTGGTCCTGTGGCGACGTCTTTTGTGGCGTCGAATCGAGGTGTTTCGTGGGAGCCATTGACCTTACTTTAATAGGTTACAAGAATTTGTGTGACCAAATTGTGGAAATAGTTGTGCTGTACGTGCAAACGTCCCGCTTGCCCAGCGAGCCACATCAAATTTTTTTTAAAACGAAGTGCCTTTCAAGTGAGACGGAGGTTAAAAAAAAGTAAGGGAAGTGTTTGTGTGTAGCGGCCTTCTGAAATGTGCGGGTGCTTTTTCGCGGGGTTCCTCCACGCGTTGATACAAGTACGATACTTGCCTGTTTTCGAAGTTCACACAGAATTCCACTCTGAGATTCGTGTTGCAGTATATCACATACTTGTATACCATCTTACAATATATAAGCACTAACCTCTATCGCGCTCTCAGAAGCTATATACGGATATCCTGCGCTTACAAAACGAGGCTAAAGAGCTGTAAAGTGACCTGGTCAGTCTGCGTTGGTATAAGAACAAATGAATTCCGCTTGTGAGCCGGCGTGCGCATCCTTTTCTTTATATTGCCGTAGCAACTATATGCACACTCCAGGCGCATTTCTGCCATCGTAATCACCGTCACCATGGGGTACAGTATAAAGACTAAGGCCGACATGATCATCGCCGTGCGCCGTGTGGTGTATGTGCGAGTAAATGCGTGCGAAAGTTAGCCGGCGATCACGGCTCAATCTCGCCCACGCAATCGAGGGAAGCGGGGAGGAAGCGCGCCATCTGCCGTCGCGCGCAATGATCCGTTGGGAGGGTAGGGAAGGGGGGGGGGAGGCTTGTTCTACTCCCGGCGGGGCGGGCAGCCGCGCGCGCCCGCCCGGGCCTGAAAACCTTCTGCTATGGGGACAGAGTCTGGCCGTGCGCTGTTTTTGGCGGCCTAACTCAGGTTGGTGCAGAACGCAGCACGAAGGCCGTTCGCTCGCTGCTGCTGCCGCGCTTTATCATTCCAGTGTTTTGACAGCGAGTTCCCGCGGTCATCGAGTGAGATGTGTTGATGTTTGTTTGTGCGCACGTGACATCATGCTTGTTAATTTAGTTAGTATGCTTATGTTTACAAGTTTATACGGATGATGAAACTGTAATCCTTACTTCGTCCGGCTAGCTGTCCAATTATTTCCCATCGCAACCGAAGCTTTTCCTTTCGGGTTAAACTGCGACTTTCTTATAGTTACCTTACACTTGTGGTAAGGTCGTCTGCGTCCGATGAGTGGCGCTTGTTGCAGTACTGAGTGCTCGATGTAGGGTGCGGGCTTGGGAGTAGAGCATGAATCCTAGAACTTCTGTAGAACGCGAGAAGTGAATAAGAACCAATCGGATCATGTTGTGTCTCTTCCAACAGGTATGGAAAATTTAGCGAGGGCTTACTTTTAACAAAGTCAGAAGTATTAGTGTAAATACATGGCTTGGAAACGAGGTGAATCAGTTGTAATGAAATTTAGCATTGTGCACAGTGTCCGAATGCAAGCTAGAGGCGTTTTACGCAGGTCGAACGCTCCAAAGCTGTAACGAGCGGTGTCTCCAGTCGCTTCTAAAATTATTGCGCGCAAAAAACTGACAACTAACCGCGTAGATATAGAGAACGGATGTATATATATATATATATATATATATATATATATATATATATATATATATATATATATATATATATATATACATATATGTATCATAGCACCTACTTGGAGTTACGAATTATCTGGATGCTGTGCACTGCGTAGTGCCGGCAATTGTTCCAAAAGGATTACTTGCCCGTATAGCGGCCTCCACCCTTCGAGCTGCCGGTGAGCCCTGGGTGACTGCTTTGGCCATAAAATGTTTTCACAATGCTTAAGAAATGCCCTCCCTACTTTTGTATATGAAATAATGCAGCAAATCGGTGTTCCCAACGTTTACCGGTGGCCAAAAAGAAATCATTGGCAATTTAGCAATAAATCCGAGAGAAATGTGTCAGCATTGTGTCACACCTCTTTCAGATCCCAGATGCATGGTTGAAACTGCGTTCACCACATTTCAAAGTATTGTTCAGCGCCTCACTCGGCAGAAGTTTTGTCTATTCGAGGGGCGAAAAGCAACTGACTGTTCTCTAAAACACATGCACAGTGCGTGCCAGCTAACTTTAGTCACGGTTTCAAAATATACCGATGCACTCTAATACGACGCGACCAAATGCGTGTTGCTGGCTATTGAATGGTGTCACCCACACAATTTCTTGTATTCTGTTTAATTGCGTAATTAGGATTACTCACCCACTTTTAAAGCAAGGAAGTTAGGAAAGATATCCAATTAGAAAGTTGTAGAGCGGTTTGCAAAACATCCCATTAAGGAGTTTCTAACTCTAGCTCACTGAGGTATTAGTCATGTTGCGCTTACGTCTGATGCCGGCGATATACAAAAGAAAAGCGCGTGACATGTCCGCTTGAACGCCCTGATTGCAGCGCTCGCAAACTTTCCACGTACAAGCGAACATAGTATTTAGCAGGGTGTGCTGCCGATTAAAAGGCGACTAAGGAGAGACGCAGGCATTGGCTGTGCGGTTTACGCTAGCAACGGTCATCGCATGCGTTGCAATAGCGGTTGCCTTGTCGCCTTTAAGCGGCAGCACACCATGCTATATGTTATGGTCGTTTGTACGTGGAACGTTTGGCAACACTGCAATCCCGGCGCGGAACCGGGCATGTCACGTGGTATATATTCCCCTTAGATTGCACTGGTGTATTCTTAACCTTTGACTCAAGTTACTGGGGCATCGTGTATGCATATATCTGAACACATAATTAATGTGGGGCGCGTAGATCCCGTTTGCGGCGTTCACGTTGAAGTGGGATTGGCAATGGGTCGATATTTGGCGATAATGGGAGGCATGTCATGTGCGACTTGCGGGCTGAAATTATTGTGCGTGATTAGTACGATTCAACCAGATGAGAAGTTGACGGGTAGATGGAGGCTTGAAGTGATGAGCACTAGTAAAACAAGGCATATCGCTGGAGCTAGCGTTTGAGGAAGGCAATTCTTCTTTAAATGCTGGCTTTAGTGACATTATTAGTTCGACTACTGCGCATCAATAATAATGTCGGTGTTACGCAGGCTCTTTTTCCTGCATCTTGAAAAGATATATGTGACACGATGTGTACGTTTGCACTGAATTGATTCATTTCATGGGCGAATGAAACTCCTAATGCAACTGCTCCAAGTAAACAGATCTGTGGGAAATCAACATGTGATTTTGAAAGGCGTGAGAGTTCTGCTGTGTTATTTGATAAACGCTTTTGTCAAAGACGTAAGAGGCGGGTTGTCAGCGTCTTTTCGAAAGAAATCAGCTAGACTGCGTTGATAGGTCCATAATAATTTAACCACTTTCATAATCTGCGTTAAACAAATACAGGAACATCAACTTGTTGATCACCACGAGAATGCCAATGTGCCTTCATCATTGTGCATCCTCGTTCCTTTCCATAATCATCATCCCTTATATGCAGCCTTTAGATCCTCGATCTCGCTTCCACTGTGCAGAGTCGCAGGCTAGACCATGCTAGCTCAGGCTAGCCTCTCTGCCTTCCTTCAAATAAGTTCTCTCTCCCCCTGAACTTTCAGATGACTTTCTTTTTTATCCAAGCTCCATCTATTCGCATGGGCTTATCTGAAACAAATGCTTATTTTTATTCAATTTGTTCCGTCTCTCTCTACATCTCCCTGCAGCCATCTTCGTTATGGTTAACAGCAGGTCTCTCAACCAGGTGCTCTCTCACAGGTGCGGAGCAGCTCATTGCAAACGTTGCTGCTGACCTAAAAAAGATTCTCGATAGCGTGGAGAGTAATTTCGCGCAGCAGACAAAACCGCTGCTGATTCACTCGCAGTTTGAACCGCGGTGCACTTTAAAGTGTACGTGACGTCAATGTATGCGTCTGGGCTACATTATGAACAGCGTTCTGCACATCTCCGCAATAAAACAAATTGTTCTGATTTACATATCGCGCTTTAAGCAGGCGTTAGAGGAAAGCGAAGGCAGCGCCCAGAGCCAACGCGCAGACTTGCGTCTGCCGCTGCCTAAACTTCTTGGTGGCGGTGCAGCAGACGACGCACGAGCTGAGAATGAAGTTGCAACTGCAGCGCCGCTAGTTCTAATAAACGCCATTAGGGATTTACCCCTCCGCGACCGGGCACAGGAGCTTTCACACGCACACACACTCATGCTTTGGAGTGCACATGAAGGCATCCTATAGAGCTGGTTCTGCTATAACGGATGGCAGTGAAGTGTTCATTCGCTCCAGGACGTCGACCACGCGTATTGCTAGAACACCATCCGAGAATCTCTGTCGCAACGGTTAGACATTGCTGCTGGCCCGAAATTTCCGTTTTTCTAAAAGCAAAACATTCTTCACGAACAAATTAACCCTGCATAAATTCCACACATCAGCTGCTTGGTGCTGCCGCCTGGAAGCATATGTCATACTTGAAACAATTTTGATTAAGCGCCCGATGGTGGGGCTTAAATGTCGGTCCTCCAGCACAGCCGTGCGATGCTCTAAGCATTAAGCCACAATCCCATGCACAATTTCATCGTGCCAACAGTGACTAGTTAACTTGCTATTTTAAATGGTTGCGGCATGTTTCACATTGTGACAGTGCGCCACGGAGGAGTGGGCAACAGCAGAAGCACGCACGCAAGTTTACTTTACGCAAGAGATGCAGGATTTAAATGAACAAATTTACAGCGTTTGGTTAAGCGCTTCAGGAAAACTTTTCTTCACGTAGCTTCTAAGGTGCGCGTTGGATCTGCATATTCTTTTCTTTTTTCTAAATGTGATCGCAAATATAAGCTTTAGGTTCAAATAAAGCCGGGGGTTCGGCTTAGCAGAAGTTAGAGTATCGCCTATAATGTGTTCGACGAGCACGATCACATTTGTGTACTACATTTACGTTGGGGGCACACCTTTGAAGCTTCACACGTTGAAATCTTAGAGCAGCCCGAGCGCGCGTAACACCTCGTAATTTTAATGTGAATAGTCTTCGTTGGCTGTTTCAGCCAGTTTCGTTGTCCAGAGGCCGTTCCGGTGTCCACTATCCGGCTTTCTGTGAACTCTCTTACTCCCGTTAAACGAAGATCAACGAATCCATCAGTGCAACTGACAAAACTGTATACTTGAATTCAATGCGCAAAATTAGTGCACTAGAATAGGAGTATAAACTGGGAATATTGCCAGCGGTGCCGGTCAATAGCTTCAAGGACCTAGGCGTAACAATCGCAAATTATTTTTCCTGGAATCTACTGACAGATAACATAAGTTTTTCCGCATTCCGCAGACTATGTTTCTTGAAGCAGAAGCTTCAACCCCCCTCTCCCTCCTGAAAATGAAGTAGCATACCTTACTTACGTCAGGCCTAAATCCCAGCGCGCTTCCATTGTGCGGAACTCCATAACTAAACAGAACATTAACAAAGCAGAAAGCCTTCACCCAAAAGCCGTCACGTTTATTTACTCTAAATTTAAGGCTTCGCCTACGGAGGCGATCAAAAATAACAAGACTGAAGCGCTTCAAGCCCCAAGAAAAAAGTGCAGGCCTCAATTTATTTGCCTGCCATTAACAACATGTTAGCGCTCACCACTCTGTATGTTTGACTAACTTACCTTGAAGGTACCCACGAAATGACCAGGCCCATTCACTAACACCTAACTTTTCTCATACGGATACCCATAGATATTCTTCGTTTCCTGTTGGTGAAATCGCCCAAAAAGAGTTTATTCAACACACACGCAGTTGTACCTTTTCATATTCCTTGACTATTTGTTTCATGTTGCAAGTAATACGTATATTCAATGCTAAGTGCATTTTGTTGTAACTTATCACTTCATTCATCGTATTCCTACTTGTAATATATTTTACTGTAGCATTCTTATATTATATGTGCGTATTTTTTTTTTCAAATGCCTTTATCTTCTGTTTTTGTCGCTGGTAGCCACATTCCAAGTATAGATAATTGTATCTTCTGCTGTGATCTTTCCTTCAATAGATATAATTGTTTACTGCATTATTTCTGCGATGACATGCCTGTCCTAGTTGGACCCTGTTGTGATCTGCACCATGTGCTAAATAAGATCAAGTAAAACTGGGAGTTTGTAATGATGTCGAGCGAGTTCATATCAATGTTGACAATCTCAAGCTTATTTTGCGGCGAGTGCAAAGCGCGTAGATGATCGCTGAATTCGAGCCACATTGTAATACGAATGCCGTGTGTGGAAATAAAACCCGCGACGCCTTGTCACCAGAATACGATGGCTACTGCATTGTGATGGTGGATGCTACACAAGAATGATCTAACTATGCTTAAATTCACTCCAAGACGAATAACATATCTAGTGGAGTGGTCATTCATATTTTCGAAGTCGCAGAATATAGGGGACACACTAATCCGAAGTAAAAGGTGAACCCGTAACAAGTAAGAATGCTCGGACGCACTGATAGACCTTTACAATGAAAATAGCATTTTGCGTAGGAACCCCATGCCTGACGTCATCGGCCTTATAGTGACGTCAGTAAAAAACAAAGGTTATTTAGAAAGATAGCGTGCTATGAGCCCGTTGATCACAAATAAATATCAAAAGCACTGCATGCCTTTCATTTGGCCGCTCTCATCTGTAGCAGGGTGATGAGAGGAGTGGGAGAAAGCGAGCAGAGTGGTTAAGGGAAAGGAGATGAAGTGTACGCCCACAAATTA